>NC_133386.1:149098074-149733324 GCF_047511655.1 Castor canadensis
ACTGAGAAGGGTGGCAGGTTGGACCGTTCAGTGTTCCCAATGTCTCATGGATTCAAAGTCATGGTTTGTATAAAATCAGTTACAGCTGATTTAGCTCTTTTGTGCTTAGGGTCAGTATCCTTAAATACAGACAAGATCCCCTCAAACAGGAAGAAGGGCTTGATTAGAAAGTAAACAAGCTTTTTTTTTTCCACTAAAAGTCCATTTAGAGATAATGTGACATAAATATATAAAGAACTTTCTTGTTCTTTTTTATAAATGCAGAGTATTCCATTATATGGACATATTGCATGATATTTATGTTAAGTTCCTGTGGATGGGAATTTAGGTGGGAAACAATGCAGGCCTTGTCTGAAGTTCAGCATCCTGACGAGGCCTAGGTGTCCTCCTCAGGCCCATGGGCAGAATACTGGAAAGGGAGAGAGGAGGTGGGCTGACTGAAATATGAATGAGAGGACCTTGGCCTGGAGTGTTACCTGGCTTCTTTATACCAGTCTGGTGCCTTTTAGGGAAGGCGACCCTGACTCAGGCAGTTAGTTTCCAGAGAGCTGCGTGGCTGAGAAAAGCAGACCCTCTGCATGGTACCCAGAGAGTCTGCTACCAGCAAAGGGTCTGTAGTCCCTACAAACTTTGTTGGTAGCTGCTGCTTCCCTGGGATCCTGAGCACCCTCTCTGATCTCCTTGGTCATGGGCTGAGCCCCTTGTCGTGCTGAGTCATTGGCTTTGCTGTGGTGGTGGTGGCAGGGGGAGGATATTGTTTTGTCTAAGATGTTTGTGCCTGTTCACCTATTCCTGTTGTTTTCAGAGGCCATCTTTGGAGGTGAAAATTAGCACACCTTTGTGGGGACAGTTGAGATGGGAAAGGAGAAGCCTTCCATGTTAACCAAAAGCAAGGAGTGATATTTAGTCAAAGTATAAACACATGTGTGGGAAAGATATAGACCAACTTCTTTCTTCTGAGGATGAAGTGAGGTGGGGGAAGGAGGACAAAGTATCCATGATGATTTATTTATTCGCACTGTAAGACCTCTGAAACAATTATGAAATAGCTTTGCAAAGTAGATGCATGGGCTGCTGTTATATTACCTTCAGTGCTTGTCTGTAGGCTCAAAGCATTTCAAAACTAAATCTGGTTATTTTGTTAAAGCAGAGTAGGAAAATTCCAGGACCAGTTCTACCTACTCTGTGTTCCTCCAGTGTCTTGCATTTCTCTCTCTGTGTCACTCATCCCCTTCCCTGCCTGTCTAGTGACTTGTCTCCCCAAGCAAACCCAGATTTCTGTGCTACTCATGCTTCCTGAACTAACTAGTACTGACAAGCCCATTGGAAGGTGGGCACGGGTCTCACTCTCTCTGAATATGAAGCAGCTCTGTACAAATAGAGACTCCTGAGCTTTGGGAATCAAATTAGAACAGAGTTTGAAGTTTGACTTTAGAACTTCCTGGAGACTGAGTGACCCTTTCTTGGCCTCGGGTTCCCCATTTGTAAAAGGGGAAATAAAATCTATGGAAGTGTCTAGTATATAACACATGGCTAAAGTCCTATTGAGTGGATGAGTTGGGTGATCATCAGATTTCATCAAAGCCAGGACTTGTCAAAGCAGTGGGTTTTCTTTTTCTTTTTTTAATAGTATCTCAAGGACCTATGGTTTTCTCAACTGAAAATGATGGTGCTTATCCCCATTAGGGATGGGATCCAGGCTTTGTCTTTTCCTGTTCTGGGTTTAGCAACAGGCTTGCAGTTTGATCAGCAGCCTGTGGAGCCAGTGTCTGGAAGTATAGGCTGGAGTACCCACCTACCTCCCAGCAGCCCTAACCTTCTTCCTATGTTTCCTGTGTCAGGCTCCCCGAGACCACCCCCAGGTCAGTGACTTGCTAAGACTCCCAGGACTCAGTGTCTAACTACCCTCAGCTATGATGTATCACAGAGGAAGGACACAGATCAAGTCAGCCATGGGAAAGCCGCCTTGGGGCGAGGTCCTCAGGACATCAGGGCAAGCTTCCAAGAGGCCTCTCTCAGTGGAGTCAACAAACATAACACCTTCAGCATCCAGTGGTGATGCACATGTGACGTGCTGTCCACAGGGAAGCTCACTAGAGACTCAGCATCCAAGGTTTTTATTGGATCTGATCACACATCTGCATGCCCCCAAATTCTAGACTCTCAGAAGGAAATCAGGTGTCTCTCATAAACAGTATTGTTTATACTAACAGTTTAGACATAATGAGCCACTCCTGTTGGTCCAGGAATGGTAGGAAATCTCCCAAAATCCAGGTTCCCAGGTGCCAGCTAAGGGCCAGCCTTACAGGCAGATCCTTCCAAGCGTGGTGTCTCCGGCCTACTGTGTGAACTCTCTTCTTCATGCCGCCTGCTGCAGATCACTGTGGAGGACTATGAGCAGGCTGCCAAGAGCCTGGCCAAGGCCTTGATGATCCGGGAGAAGTATGCCCGGCTTGCCTATCACCGTTTCCCAAGGACCACAGCCCAGTACCTGGGTCATCAGCGAGTTGACACTGCACCCTTGGAAGAGGTTCTCCCAGGTATGGAGTACTGGATGGAAGTGGGGTCCTATGTACCCCAACAGTTGGCTAAGACTGTTTGTTGGCTGAATGTGTTTTCTCCCAGTGATGTTTTTAGGGGGGAGGCCCTGGTGTTGGGTTCTGCTGCATGAATGTTTGCTGGGATGGGTTTTGGCCCTGTGTGGAGATGAGCTGTAGAAGTTAAAAGGGAGATAGGGAGCTCACATGGGCTATTTAAAACAAGCAGTCAACCAGTAAGTGCTAATTGGTGGGAGGATGGGTCCGGGTGGGGGAAGGTGCCTTTCCGTTCCTGGCGTAGGGGAAGTAGGTGCTGGAGTCAAACATACCTGCAGTTATATTTGGGCTCTACCACTTGCTTGTATCATGAGCAAGGTATTTCTCTTTCATTTTCTCAATCTGTAACATGGGAATATTAATAATATCTATCACCTAGGGCTGTTGTGAAGATTGAATAGGCAAATGTATGTGGAGTACTTAGTGCGGCTCTGGCATCTAGTGAGTGTTCGATACAGTGGCTATATTTATGCTGCCAATTTCAGGGAAGGGGAAATGAGAGTGGGCAGGGCAGCCTTGTATTGGAGTCTATGTGGCCTGTGAAGGACCTAGGAGCAGTGGAGGCTGTGCGTTAAGTTATGCAGGTGAGGACAGTGGGAAACCTCACTTTTGAAAGCCAGGGTCAGGGAGCAGCTGAGCACTGGTGGTCTGAACCAAGGCCCAAGACTCTGGCTGCCTTGGATGTAGTTGGTAGCATCAGGTTTTATCAGTCTCTGGCTTCCTTGAAGCTTTCAGTCTTGTGCATTGAGCATCTGTTACCACCCTGACCTCTGACACAAGCGAGGGACTTCTGAGCTGGCCTGTGGTTGGGCCTGAAGGAGGACATCTTCCCCCAGTGTGCTCTGCTTTGGCTCCTCTGTGATCTTCCCAGCTGCTCTGGGTCAGCCTGTTCTGAGCACTGAGGAAGGACACCCAGCCAGCTTACCCGCCAGGGCCACTGCTTTTGATGAGGAGCCAGGGTTTCCTGTTGCCTAGGTTGGCAACTGGGCTGCTGGTCGTGTTGTGGTGTTGGCTGATCTCAGAGTTGAAGCCTCCAGTTTCCCATCCCATGCTCCTTTGGGAAGGAGGTAGCTTCTTCATCTAGCTCCTTGGCTGCCCAGGGCTCAGAAAAATGTAGGAGGACAAGGAGGAAAAGGGCCGTCATTCTCCTCTGGGCAGTCCTAATGCAGTTTATTCTTTTGTTGAGAGAAGACGCAGCTTTCCTCCCTCTTCCCCGCTTTACATTCCTGGGGATCCCCGAGGGCCAAGGAAGCTGAAGTCCATTTAAGTTAAAACTAAAACAAAACAAGCATACACAAAAACCCTCAAAGTGGCAGTTATGTGACTGGGACTTAATCTGGGTAGTGGGTTACAGCAGTGACCAATGCAAATCAAAGTCTCTGACCACATGCAGAGTCCTATTTTGAGTAAAGAAGACCTATAATACCAAGGAAAGACAAGACACACAATTATTTTACGCAGTGCTAAATGCTCAGGCGACAGAATAAAGCAGGGAAGGGGACATGCACTGTGAGCGAGGTGAGGGTGGTTGGATTTTAGAATGGCCAGGGCAGGCCTCACTCAGAATGTGACTTTTGAGCCCACAGGAGCTCACAGGTCAGGGATTCAAGGCCTCGCTCAATCTGTTTTGCAGACTTCCACCCTCCCCCACTGCCCCAGGAAGACCCTTACTGCCTAGATGATGCACCCCCCAACCTGGGCTACCTGGTCCGCATGCAGGGGGGCATCCTCTTCGTGTATGATAACGAAAAGATGCTGGAGTGCCAGGAGCCCCACAGTCTGCCCTACCCTGACCTGGAGACCTACACGGTGGACATGAGCCACATCCTGGCTCTCATTACTGATGGCCCCACGTGAGTCAGCTCTCCCCAACTCCCCGCATTGTGTGGGTGCTGTTTTGTAGGAAGGAGTTGTAGGCTTTCCTGCATGCACACCACCCTGAATTTTCCTCCATGGGCTAGCATGTTCTTAGAGTTGTTTCTGCCTGTCCCTTTTGCATGCATTGGTGTGGAGTTTCTGTTGCTAGTGACCACTTGGATACCTTAAAATGACTGTCACTCCCTCTTTCCATCCATGCAAAACAACAGCCTCACAGAGAGCTGCCAGCCTGGGGTGGCCTGTGCATGGAGGAAGAGAGATGAGCAGTCTTGCTTCAGGTCTTGGGTTCTGCTTCAGGCGAGCTGACTTTCACCTTCCCTTGCACATGGATATTCCTCTGTGCTTGTCCTGGGGCCTGTCTTAGCAGATAGACACAGCTGCTTCTTGTTGGGGTCCATGAGGAAGCAGGGTGGCATGAATTATGGCCAGTTCCACATGGCTGCAGACTCAGACACGTGGTGGGGCATTTGGGCTGCAGGGGGGGGGTGGCCACAGCAGTGACCCCTCACCTTGCTGGCCTAGGAGACCTCCCTACCGGGGGGCACCTTCTCTATTCAAGTGGGTGGAAACCTGAGGCATTAGACCCAAGATATTTCTGTCGCAGTGACAAATATCCTATACTCCTAATCTGCCCCTATTGTCTTGTCCTGGAGCCTCGGGGTTGAGGGAGCTTCAGGCCTTGGAATTTGGGGACATTTGGTCATGAGTTGGTGATACCTCTGCATCCTAAGGTGGGCAGGAATGACTTACAGTGTAGTCGTTGATTATATTGTTTGATATTCTGGACAATTAATCCCGTCTTTAAACAATTCAAGGTGGGTAAGGATGGACAGGAGGAAAGAAGAGGGGCTGAGGGAGGGGGACTTACTGAGCATCTGCTTTGCTCACTCAGGCCCTTTCCCAGGCATTCAACTTAACTCTCACTTCAGCCTGGGGTGTCACCATCTCAATAGTTATTCAGGAGAGTGGAGGCTCACAGGTAATTGCCTAAATACACACAGCTAGAAGTCAAAGGCCCCGTGTCTTGACTGTCCACTCACACTCTGGTAGAGGTGTTGGTCAGTTCATCTGGGTCTGTGCAAAGCTGGGAGCTCCTCAGCCCTCCCTGCTGTGTCTGCTCAGCGCCCAACCCTTCCACTCAGGGTGGGCCACCCATGTTGGAGGTCTCCAAACAGAGTCTGAGGCAATGTCTCAATTGTGGTCTCTCTCTCTTCCCAACCTTCAGGAAAACATATTGTCACCGACGACTGAACTTTCTGGAATCCAAGTTCAGCCTTCACGAGATGTTAAATGAAATGTCTGAGTTCAAGGAGTTGAAGAGTAATCCCCACCGAGATTTCTATAATGTGAGAAAGGTGCGTCACAGCTAGTGTTTAAGTCACCCACCTGGTCTCCCTCCTGGTCTGGGCCAGCACTCTGTGAGAGCCTCAGGGCTCCTTTGCTGGTGTGACTCTTCTTAGCCACAAGAGCATGATGTGTACATGATGCATACATGCGGGAGGAAGACTGGCGAACTGTGCCCTTGTGTCAGGCTGTGTCTCAGGTGGCTTGGTACCTCTCCACATCGGTGCTATGCCTCTGTTGGAGTATGTCCTCCTTGGGAAGAAGGGCCCAGCCACTAATTGGTCACAACAGTTGAGCACAGGCCGTTTTTAGGATAGGGAGCAGTTAGATTCATTATGGAGGGAGAAAGCTGTATGACTTCTTAGGACTTGGGAGTTTGTGGTTTTGCATCCTTTGGAATCAGGCCCAGTAAAGAAAAGCATGTGCTGTATTCCTGTCTCTGTCCTTCTACGCATTGAGTGGATGAGTGGCTTTGGCACCCTTAGCCTGCAGGGTGTCAACAGAGCAGCTGTTTGTGTTAAATGGCCATGGTCTCCAGCGTTTCCATTTTCTTCCAGTTAAGTAACCCATAGTGCTCACAGTTGATGGTGAGCAGGATTCACTTCCTGCTGACATGAATTCCCTGCCTGTTACCTTAGGGATAAGTGTTGTGACAGGGGTGGTTTTCAGGGAGAAGCCAGAACTGGGCTGTCATAAAGGGTGAGTAGGAATTAGCCAGGCAGAGGGTGGTGTAGGAGAGTGAAATGGAGGCATTCTGGGTCGGGGGGAGTAGCATGTGCACATGAGGGCAGGAGAGAGGAGGAAGTTTGAGCAGTGTATGGTCATGACTGTGGGCAGCATGGTATGGCTGGAGTTCAGGTGTCGGGGAAGAGGAGAGGAGAGGGTGGATTAGGGAAGGTTCTCGATCATGTGGGGTACATGAGCTTCTCAGAGAGGGCAAAGGGTGAGCCTAACATGGACTTCCAATTGGATGGTACCAAGAGCCTTCAGAAGTGAGAGCTTGGCTTCAGCTCTTGGTCTGTGCGAGACTTGTGGAAGAGTCTTGGGGATTCCTGGGTAGAGGTGACAGATCATGTGTGAGGTCACCTGTCTGGGCATTTTCACCATGACCACCATTTGCTCCTTCTCTGTGAGCCTTGGGTGTTGAGACAGGTGGGTGCCCGTGAGAATTCTCAGCCCTGACTGAGGCATCCTTGGTACCCATCACGTGCCCTGGCAGGTGTCCCAGGAAACTCCTTGCCCAGCCCAGTGTAGCCCTGCATTCCCTTGCCCCAAGACATGAATGTTCTGGGCCTACCTGATTCTGTTTCCTGCTGCTTGGAGCCAGGTTGTCTGTGGTGCTTTCTGTGCTGTTTGCTTCTGAGATGGCCTAGTGGCTGTTCTGGAGCTCCCTGTCCCATCTGCTCCCTGGATATCATGGGAAAGAGACCTGGTGTGGGGCTGTGGTTATACATCAGATCTGATCCCTGTCGGTGTGGAGGTTAATGTGCTCTCCGGACAAATATGACCTCGATATCCTTGCTGTAACACAGTCCATAAACATGGACCCAGGGTGGCTGAGTAAAGTCTGTGCTCTCCCCTCCTGGATAGAGGAGCCTGCTTCCTGGGTTCTGGCTGCTTTATTTCACCCTAAAAGCCTACTGTGGGAGAGGAACTGCTCTCTAGAATCAAGGGTGTTCAGGAAGAGGAGGGGGCTCCCTATTTCTGAGGTGGCTGTCGTGTCATCTGGGTAGGCCAGGGCTAGGCTCTGAGGGTAGGAGCTGTGGCATGATCTTAGCAGGGGTTGGGTTATGGCACAAGGATTCCCCAGTCAACAGGATGGTAACTGAGACATTGTTTTCTGTCCAGAGCTAAGACAGAAGGGCTGAGTGTGCTTGCTGGTTGGGAGCTGCATAAGACTGTGGCATTATTCACTTTGGTCAATGTCATGTCAGGGATCACAAATAGGTTTCCTCTTCCTTGCCAAGCCTCGACTGGTTAGGAGTGGCTCCCTGAGGCTATTCCAGAAGCTCAGTGTAAAGAATGCTGCATCTGATTATGGATGTACATGAGAACGGAAATGGTCAGCGCTAGCTCACGTCCCAGGTATGGGCTCAGCCCTGTGTTGAGACCTGGATCTTGGGCGAAAGTGGAGAATGGGCTTATATCTTCTGGTGAATTGAAAATCCTGACCTCCAATGACAGCCTTTTTGACTTGTTCCTAAAAAATAATCTCCTTTGAGATGCTGAAGTTTGGATCAGGTGCTTCCTGGATTGTCCAGTTGTTTTCCTTTTATATCTTGTGACTGATGGGGGTGAGGACAGTCTGAACCCCCTGTGGTGTGTCATTGGTAGGCTGGAGGACATAACCAGAAGCTCAGAATGTGCTGAGTCATGCTGAGATAGTGGAGCCAGGCTGTGTCCTGCTGAGCTAAGCCAGCCTGACCTTCTCTAGCGCATCCCACAGGAGCCCAGTCTCATTCCTGAGGCTCTGGAGCCCTGACTATGTTTTGAGTTGTTTTAGTGGCTTGACTTGCTGGGAGAAGTGACAGGATTGATGGCAGGAAGGACCCTAATGAGTGAATGATGTGTCCAATGACAGTGGCTGGCTGAGGTAATGTACAGAGAGGTCCAATAGATCAGATGTCTGGTTTGGCATGTCTTAGAGATGACCAACCAGCTGTGGACAGCATTCCTTGGCTTCAGGTCAGTACCTTCTTCCTCCCCCACCCCCCGCCCCCAGCCCTGGCAGAGAGCCCAGTTAACTTCAGTAGTAACTACTGGAACAGGCTGGTAGCTGGGAGCACCCTGGGCTGTGAGGTCCCTCCCTGGGGACCTCCCTTAGGCCCCTTGGGCTCATGGAAAGAGACTCAGACTGCTCATGGTGACTTTAGGGCTTCCTTCAGCTTAGTCTCGTGGCTGTCCTGTGAGCAGAGCACAGTGAAAAAGGAAGAGTGGGGATGAGGCATGTGGAGAGATGGGAGGGACCAGGCAATATTAGCAGGGCCTTCATCCTAAAATTAATGGCAGTGTTTAGTAACAGAATCAAGCTGAATTTTCAAGATCCGCTGTAGCTTCTTTGTGCAGAGAATGATTGAACCAGGGCAAGAGAAAAAGTGGCAAGACAGGTTAAGAGGTCACTGTGGACTCAGAACAATCTTGGACTGTCATGGTGGTCCTGAGATGGCGGAGCACTGTGTGGATTTGAGATCAGTTTGGAAGGTAGAATTGATGGGACTGACTGGGGTGGAAGGAGAGGAGAGGGGAAGGTTGACAGTGACTCTTGGTTTTCCAGTGTGAACAACTGGGTGCCAGATGTACCATTTCCTGGGGTGCAGAAACCTGTTGGGCTCAGAGATGGAGAATCTCTTTTTGGATATATTAAGGTTGAGCTGCCTTTGAGTTACCCAAGTAGAAATATCAAGTAGGCAGTTGTATGTATAATTCTGGAGCTGCTGGCTGACAATACACATTTGGGAATTGTTGGTCTAAGAAGGAGATTAAAGCAGACCACCTTTGGAGGGAGTGTATGGTGAGAGGACAGGAGGACCAGGACCAGGCCTGAAGAAATGCCAGTACCAGGAGGTCTGGTAGTGAGGATGAGATGACTGAGGAAGCTGAGAAGGAGAGGTCAGAGAGGCAAGGGGACAGCTTGGTGTTCCAGAAACTTGGCATGATATGGAAATCCTGGGAAATCCCATGAGGTATTCTGAGATCTGGCTAGGCTCCTCCCTGGTGCCTTATGCAGGGAAGCTGCCTTTCCAAGGAGTGTGGGGTAATCCACAGCTCCCAGTGCCTATCTTTGACTAGGATTTGCTCTGAGACCTGACTCTACATGCTGCTGCATCTTGGGGCTCAGATTTCCTGAAATTCGAGTGAGGTGAAACTGGCTGAGAGGGGTGTGGTGGTGACCGCTCTCTCATTCACCCCACCTTGGATCTTTGCTTTTAACTCAATGGGAATATTAGGATTTCATGGGGCATTTGGTGGGCACACAGGGTCATGTGGAGTTACTGAAGCTATTGGAACCTATTGTACCTGTTCATTTGTTCATCTATCCATCGATTTACCTCCTACTTCAAACCAGTCTCTGGGGCAGGAGCTGGAGGCCTAGATGCATCAGATATGGACTCTGTCCTTGAGGAGTTTCCAGGCTATAGGAGGAGCAGATAGAACATATTAGAGGGGTCAGGAGGACATACACAGAGATGGGAATGTCTGAGTTAGACTCCCAGGCAATGGAAAGAGTGGGTCAGGTGTGCTTGGGGTTCAGGTTTGGCTTTCATGTGGAGGAGGTGGAAGGAAATGGATGTGATGGGCAGGGAGGAAGGAAGGCATTCCAGGCTGAGCAAACTCATAGGCAAAGCAGCACGGTGTGGAGTACCTGGCACCCCAAGTACCTGTAAGTGGTTTGCCATGGCTGGAGCTACTGGGCAGTGGGAAGGTGAGAGCTAAGACCTGAAGTAGCCTCCATCCCAGTCTCAGGTCCTGGGCTTTACAGCTTTACAATGCTGGGCCACTGATGATGTATTAAAAGGGGAGAGGCCTGATCCAGTCTACATTCTGCAAAAATATCCCAATGCTGTAAGGAGGTAGACTGGGCAGCAAGGCTAAAGGGAGGGAGGCCAATTCTGAGGTCTAGAGGAGGAGGGGCACCCAGGTACTGGGGGGCACTGCCTCCATAGCCCATATGGTGCTCAGGCTCTGTGCTCCACGTGGAGGCTTGGGGCTCTTTTGTTGCCAGTGGAGATGGCCTGGCTCACCGGGCAGTGGATGCTGTGTTCCAGGTGGACACCCACATCCATGCAGCTGCCTGTATGAACCAGAAGCACTTACTGCGCTTCATCAAGCACACGTACCAGACGGAGCCCGATAGGACTGTGGCTGAGAAGCTGGGCCAGAAGATTACCCTGAGGCAGGTGTTTGACAGCCTGCACATGGACCCCTACGACCTTACTGTGGACTCACTAGACGTCCACGCGGTGAGTGAGCCTCTGTTCTGGTGCCTCCGCAGAAAGCAGCCCAATGGGGACTCAGCCCTTGCAAAATGCCATGGTTGTGCTTGGAGGGTGCTGGTTGGAGAAGCAGCTCTTTCTTGGCTGCTGGTGGAAGCTGTGGAAGGAGTTTAATGTCAGAGAATACAGAGCTTGGTGCAGCTGTGGGACACAGGAGGCATATATAACATGGGGTCAGATAGGTGCAAGTTCTAATCCCACTTCTGCCACTTAGGAGTTATGTGACCTAAGCAACTCACTTTTATTTCCTTGTCTGTAAAAGGGTGACTGTTGGGTGCCTTGTTAACTTCATAAAGTTATTAAAAACACTGAATGATGGTGCAATTGCTGTGGAAACAGTGTGGTGGGTCCTCACAAAGTTACTACAGAATTACCATAGAACCCAGCAATTCCATCCCGAGGTGTGCACCCAAAAAGTTGAAAGCAGGGGCTTGGATACTTGCACACCAATGTTCATAGCAGCATTATTCACAATTATCAAAAGACGAAACTAACCCAAGTGTTCATCAACAGATGTGGCAGATACGCACAATAGGATGTTAGTTGGCTTTAAAAAGGGATAGGAAACATTTTAATGCTGATAATTCAGTGGTCTAGTGTCTTGTGCTCTCTCAGCTGGCCATGTTTTTCACCATGGTTCCTTGTAGCTCAAGGCTTTTGACACTCCATAGAATGCTTCATCAAAGGACCCCATGGCTGACTGAGTGAGGGTACACAGTCCTAGTCCTTAGAAACTTCCAAGATTTCACTCAAGAAGAGATACGGACTGGGCACTGGTGGCTCATGCCTGTAATCCTAGCTACTTGGGAGGCAGAGATCAGGAGGATCACGGTTCGAAGCCAGCCTAGGCAAATAGTTCATGAGACCCTATCTCGAAAAAACCCTTCACAAAAAAGGGCTAGTAGAGTGGCTCAAGGTGTAGGCCTTGAGTTCAAGCCCCAGTATTGCAAAAAAAGAAAGAAAGAAAAAGAAGAAAGAAAGAAAGAAAGAAAGAAAGAAAAAGAAAAGAAGGAAGGAAGAGAAAGAGACAGAAAGAAAAGGAAGAGAGAGAGAAAGAAAGAAAGAGAAAGAAAGGGAGAAAGAAAAGACATGGAAGCCACTTTTCAGTGTAGCCACACATAAGGCTACCTTGTAAGGGCCTGGAGAAGGCGGTGGCTGCAGAACAATGTGGTGACCTGGCTGGTGGTCTCTTCCCTGCAGGGCCGGCAGACATTCCATCGCTTTGACAAGTTCAACTCCAAATACAACCCTGTGGGAGCCAGTGAGCTTCGTGACCTGTATTTGAAAACTGAAAACTACCTAGGAGGAGAGTACTTTGCTCGGATGGTCAAGGTGAGTGAGCCTCACCCTCTCCAAGGCCTCTCTGATACCTGAGGCATCTACCTTCAAAGAGTGGGGGCCCTGCATGGCCTCCTGTCCCTTCCCCTCCCTTAATGCCCCTCTGTCCAGCATGCAGCTCAGGCCAGCACTGAGGAGCCCAGACACCCATGCTCTGGCCCTGGTCAGGTCCTGAGCACAGGCAGCTCGTGCTGTGCAGCTGACTTCAGGGAAGAGAGGGGAGGGCGTCCATTCTGGCAGAACTGGTGACATCCTGGTGCCATGCCTTGTCTGTGTGTAGCCCGAACTCAGCTGGGTGCAGGTTGGCTCATTGCAGAGACATGGCTGCTGCCTGGCCTGGTTCTGCAGGTGCCAGTGCAGACCCACAACCTACCTCCCAGGGGAAGTCTGTGCTGACATGGCACCACTGGGGATTTAGATCAGCCTGCCCACCTGTGAGCAGGTGACTGAGGGAGCGCAGGGCCCAGCTGGGGTTGGGAGTCTCCAATGTAGCTGGGAGGCTGTTGGGCTGACCTGATTCTTCTTGGTGCCAGGAGGTGGCCAGGGAACTGGAGGAGAGCAAGTATCAGTACTCAGAGCCTCGGCTCTCCATCTATGGCCGCAGTCCTGAGGAGTGGCCTAACCTGGCCCGCTGGTTCATCCAGCACAAGGTCTACTCACCCAACGTGCGCTGGATCATCCAGGTGCCCCGGATTTAGTGAGTGTTGGTGCCCTTTTACCCTGTGACCTCTGGGGTGACAGCCTGTCTTGCAGGAGCTCATAAGTGCACGGGGAGGAGTGGTTGGCAAAGATGTCCTCGTGACACTTCACTCTTGCTCTTTGAAGAATACTTTGTGTGTCAAGGATTTGGGGGGAAACAACCACTCCTGCCTTTTCCTCACTGAAGGTTTGGGTGAGCCCAGGGAACGAGGTGACCTGCTAGGGGCCTACATTGCTGACCTTTCCCTGGCTATCACTCAGACCACCTCTCTCCTCCAGGTGGGCTTGGGCATAGGGTTTAGGGACCCTGAGCTGAGTAGCATTAGATCACTAGGAAATTTGAGGACTCCTTTCTCTGCCCTTGGCCAGACTGAATCCCACTACCCCATTTCTGTAATGATGTCTGCCTTGAGGCATCCAGATGGGCTTGGGAAGGTGTGGCATTTGTGGAGCACTGCCCGGTATTGCAGGACTAGTTGGGAGTGGAGAAGAAAGGCCACATCTGACTCTACTCTGGGTGACTCTACTCTGGGGCCAGTCTCTGACATGCCGGGGGGAACTGTGGGGTCCATCTAGCGAGCAAGTCTTTGCTCCCCCTCCCCATCCCAGTGATATATTTAGGTCAAAGAAGCTGCTGCCAAACTTTGCGAAGATGCTGGAGAACATCTTCCTGCCCCTTTTCAAGGCCACGATCAACCCCCAAGATCACCGGGAGCTTCACCTCTTCCTCAAATATGTAAGTGGGATGGGGCTTGGGCAAGCTTAGCATGGCAAAGGAGGGCACTCTCCCTGTGAACCTGGTCAGGTTTCCTCCTGCCCACACCATGGTTTCCCTTCTCAGCTCCTGTCACCCTGTGTTTTGGGCATGTGGCTGCTAGCCCCAATAAGGGAGTTTATCTGAGTGGGGCATCCCCTCCTCCCCAGGGGCAGCCCTGGGGCTGGTGCTGTGGTCCTGGGGCAGCAGGGTATTTCCCCAGCAGGGGAAAGGCAGCAGTGGGCAAGGTCTGAGAGTCAGTGCCTGGCCAAGGGGGCTGGAGAGACTGACTCCTGCCTCAGTTAGCACTGATGGCTGTCTTAGCAGTGCAGACATTTCAATTTCTCTGCTTTTACCTAAGATAAGTTCCTCCATGCTTGATATCATACAAGACCCACAAAATGTATTTCTCTTCCATATTTGGGTAGATATAGGAGAAGGGATGGAGGAGAGGCTTAAGGAGGAAGGAAGGGACTGCTTTGTTCCCCAAGCCTGGAATAAGGATGATGACAGACAGCATCAAGTTCAGGTCAATGTCTGACGGGGAAGAGCGAGAGGGCCTGGGTGAGGAGGGGATGGTTGGGTCTGGGAGTGTAGGGCTACCTGGAAAGTGTTTGGACATCACTGAATTTATGTGTTAGACAAGTATCGTCCTGGCTGTTGTATGGAGAAGGGCCTGGAACAGAGGGCAACTGTGGGTGGGGGAGGGACAGGATGAGAGTGGGGCCTGTTCCAGCCCTGGAGATGGGAAGGGCGTTTGAATCAATGGTAGCGTTCACATTTGTTGAGTCTCATGTCAGTCTCATGGTTACGCCATCTTTATCTTCAATTCACTGTAAGTAACGAACAGAGTCATTGTGTGTGCACTGTGTGTGTGCTAGACCCTATGTGAAGGGCTGACCATGGATTCTTCTGTTCAATCCTCACAACCATAGGAAACTCCTAGGGCCTTTTATACTTAAGGAAATTAAGCAGAGAGATCACAAAGGTAGAAAGTGGCAGAACTGGAGTTCACGTAGGTGAGCCTGACTCCAGAGCATGTGTCCTGAACCTCCATTCTGTATTGTCTCCCATAGGCAGCTGAGCCTGTGGCCCTGGTCACAGAGGCACTGGGCAGAGGTGGGCTTTTGGCAAGAAGGGGTTGGTGTAGACTTGATTGGACCTGGGCAAAGACTGGAGGGGAGCAGCAGGAGGAGGAGGGCAAAGACACCTTCTAGGTGCCCCGTTCACCATTTGGAGGCCTCTACCAACAATAGGAGAAGAGCAGGGAAGGGGTGGGTGAGGGGAAGGAGAAGGAGAAGAGCTGGAGTAGGTTTGAATACCTTTTGAGTCCAGGTCTTTGAGAGATGCGGTGGTGGGCCCTGCACTGGTTGGATAGAGCTTGAGAGAACGACTGGCATTATCCCCACTCCTAGCTACACAGTGTTCAGGTGACATATAGAGCTAGTGACAGCACAGCTTGAAGTTCCCGGACCCATCCAGGGGCTACTTAGAGCTATAGCAAGAAGGTACCTTGTTGTTTCCTTGAACACAGGGTTCAATGGCAGGGGGAGACCTGTTAACCAACCTCCCCCAGGAGCTGGCTGAGAGCTGTGTCCTCCACAGGTACGCTCTTGGTTGGGGCTCAATCCTGGGATTCACCAGAAGCCTCTGGGAGCCCAGCCTGGTGCTCTGGGTCATGGATAGGTCCCAGCTATGGTGTGACTGCAGTGGGGGGAGGTGGAGTCTCCTGAGGTTCCTCTGAGCTGGCTCAGAGGGCTGCTTCTTTCAGAGCAGAGCTGCCTCCAGGAACCCCTGCTCAGGGTCAATTTGTGAAGCACCCAGCTGGTGTCTCACGGCCACACCTGAATGTGCCTCAAGGAATCCTCTACCTACAGCCTCAAAGAATCCAGACTTGGAGCCCACGTGGGCCCAGACCTTGTCCTCTCACTTGGGCAACTTCCTTAATCATGTTGGTTCTGGTTTGCTCAACTTGAAAGTGGAGCTCTCAGTCTACCTCTCCCTCACAGTGTCACTTTGAGGATTAAATTAGCTGATGTGTCTGAGTTGCTTCAAGTGAGACCTGGTGTATAGCAGGTGCATGACATATGGTAGGTCTCCTTCCTGCTCACAGCCTGTCACTGCTGCTACTGGTAGTGGCTGCTGTCCCCTGCAGAGCTGGCCTCCTTGCCCAGCAAGGGATGGGTAGTAGATCTGACTCCTCACCGTTATCAGGCCTGCTCTATTTCTCAACTGTCACCGTTACGACACGGGTGTGGCATTCTCCAGTCTGGCCTCTTGGGTCCCTTGAGAAGTCTTAAAAGCACAGACTGTGATGTTGCACCCTATTCCTTTCCCTGGGAGGAAAGTGGCCAGAGCCAAGCCCAGGTTCCCCAGCTCAGGTGTGAACCTGAGAGGCTTTGGTATCTCAGCTCTGAGCTGCAGGAAGCTGATTTGAGCGAGTCCTGGATTGTTTCATCTTGGCCTTTCACCTCCCTTCCTACGCAGGTGACAGGGTTTGACAGTGTGGATGATGAGTCCAAGCACAGTGACCACATGTTCTCGGACAAGAGCCCCAGCCCTGACATCTGGAGCAGCGAGCAGAACCCGCCTTACAGCTACTACCTGTACTACATGTACGCCAACATCATGGTGCTCAACAACCTCCGCAGGTCAGACACACCTCCCTGTGGAAATCGTGTGAGCTGGAGGCCTGTGACATGGGCAGTGGTGGGGCCCTGCTCTGGTTGGACAGAGCTCAGGGGAAGGACTAGCATTATTTCCACTTCCAGCTCCACAGTGTTCAGGTGACATGTGGGGCTGGTGAGCAGAGAATGAAGTCATCTGAACTCCTACTCTCTGGGCGAGGCTGGCCACTCACATGAGTGTGAGTCACGTACTCACACACTCCCACATACATCTATGCACACTTCAACCAACACACACCCACATGCCCACATGGGTACTTCCCAGGAGAGTTCGCAAGGCATGTATCCCAAAGGCATGCATGTCCACATGACACACGCCAATGCAGACCTGGATTGTATATACAACGAAGCTGCACACCATACACGTGCACACATGTTCCCATGTACACACACTCACCAACACACAGCTCCGTGTGGGCCTGTACATCCCTGAGACAGTAGAAACACGGGACATGGCAAGACACATGTATGTTCACTTACCACACCAACAATGTGCACACGTGTATTTGTGCTTGCTACAAATGACTGCAGCTGCCATGTGACAGGCACAGTCCAGGCACTAGACAGGTAACAGGGAGCAAAACAGAACTTGTCTCACAGGTGGTCTTCCATGCACAGGCTCACACCCCGTACCCCCAGAGGCAAGTTACAGATGGGCAGGGATCGGATGCCTAAGACACAGGACACTGAGTCATTCCCCTCCCTACAAGTCTTGCATTCCACCTGCCCTGCTGGGCCTTGAGGCCTCACTAGGTGGCCTGAGCCAATGTGAGTTTGTGGTATGGAGGTCTGGAATGGGGCCATGGTTAAGAGAAGGGGCCTGGGGTGGGGTGGAGACAGTCCTGTGCTTAGCTTCTAGACATGGGGGTCCTAGTTCTAGCTTTGCCACTGACCTGCTCTGTGGCTTTGAATACAGACTTCACTCTCTGGGCCTTGGTTTGCCCATTTGTATTCAGAGGGTGAACTTGTTGGTTTCTCAAGTTGTTCCCTGCTCTGGAGGTCTGTGAAGGACACAGGCCTGGTGAGGATCCAGGAGAGGAGTAGGTTTGAGGACAGGCTAGGGTCCCTCTCAATGGCTAGGCTCCCTCTGTGCCCTGCAGATCATGTCTCTTGGCTCTGAGAGGCCTGGAGCTGGGCCTCTGCATTTCGGGAGGGGCCATTCCTAGGGTGCACTGGGTCAGCTGTGCTGACTACTCCCCTGGAGTGGATCCTGGGCTGAGGGTATGGGCCCCAGTCAAATGAACCAGGGCTTGTTTTCTGACCCAGGGCTTCCCTTTTCCTAGGGAACGAGGCCTCAGCACGTTCCTGTTCCGGCCTCACTGTGGGGAGGCCGGCTCCATCACTCACTTGGTGTCTGCTTTCCTAACTGCTGACAACATTTCCCATGGGCTGCTTCTCAAGAAGGTGAGCCAGCCCTGGGCTCCCTGGGGTTCCCATCCATCTTCTGGAAGTGCTAGCCAGTGATGCTAGAGGGCCACGACTTTTTTCTGGGCTGGGGTGCCTATAGTCACCTTGGATTCATTTTTAATTATGAAAGTAATATAACCAAACACATCACAATTTAATTTCCTAAAAAATGAAGAAAGAAAACTTTCTTGCTATTACTTTACAGAAACAGCTTTATTAGCTTTTTAACATTTCCCAACTTCCATGTTTCATCCACAGTATATTTTGGTTCCTACTTTGGTTTCCTTAACATTGAATAACACACATTTTTCTTCACTGGAACATATACCCGGACCCCTCATTCTAAAGACCTTTGAGGAGCAGTCCACCCTTTGGTCTACAGTTGACTCCACTAGTCCCCAGTGGTGGACAGTGGCCATCCAGCTATTTCTGCATGTGAACAATGCTACCATGAACTCTGGGTACTCCATCTTCCCATATTTTAGGTCACACCCGTAGGAATGCAGTTTTTTCAAAATGCTTCCATGCGCTGGTCCTAGCAGGTCCAGCCTCAGCTCACATTTCTGTCTGGAGCCAAGAGTGGGCACTTCAAACCACAGGCAGGAGGCTGTGGCCTGGAGGGCTGGCATGTGATGTAGCAATGGGAGGGATACAAGTGGGTAACAGGGAAGGCAGCGGGTCTGGGTGTCCTGGCTTTGGTGAACTTACACTTGGTTGGGGACCTGTACAGATACCACCCAACCTCTGGTTTCTGTTGACGAGTGCTTCTCCTGTCCTTCTCTGTGCTCAGCATGTATCACATGAGTGTGGCGGTTCTTTTGCAGAGTCCAGTACTGCAGTATCTCTACTACCTTGCTCAGATTCCCATTGCCATGTCTCCTCTTAGCAACAACAGCTTGTTTCTGGAATATTCTAAGAACCCTCTGCGGGAATTCTTGCACAAGGGACTGCACGTTTCTCTCTCTACCGATGACCCCATGCAGTTCCATTACACGAAGGTGAGGATCTTGCAGGAGGGCAGTGGTAATCCCAGCAGGCCTCAATCCTGGCCTGTTCTCCCACTATGAAGACCTGAGCTCATGGCTCAATTTGGCATTTGGGGTAGGATTAGTGGCCCAATGAAGACAAGGGGGTGAGTAGAAGAAGTCTTTTTTTCCCTCAGAACCCTTTTTGGGGTCTTCTGAACTCTTGAAGGCAAATTTCATTTCTGACTTTTTTCATTTTTCCCCTTATTTGATTTTTCTAGTTCTGGGAACTTAGTAAAGTTATTAGACAGCTCTGTATTGTTTGCCTCTTCATCTGGAAAATGAGCATAAAATTGTCTCTATCTTCATTTAAGATAATGAACTAGCATCTAATATAATAGAGTCTAATACATTTTTATAGGTATGTATGCAAACAATGAGGAGCCTGTTAAAACTATTATTATTATACTGTGGATCTCTGGAAAAAGAGAAAGGAAAGGTGATTTCATGCATGGGGACCAGCCACAAATTTCTAGCACATTTTGAGGTGTTGACAAGATTAGCCACTAGTTAGCAAAATAGAATCACCAGAGTCTTCTAGGGCCGAGCTTTTCCAGGCTTTTGTTAGGCAGGCACTCTACCACTTGAGCCACTGCACCAGTATTTTCCCAGGCTTTTGGTCTCTAAACCTTTTTGCATTCTGAAGAGTTGGTGCCCTATAGTTTACATTGATTATATCTATTGATAATTACTGTTAGAAAAAACTTAACTATTTATTAGCTCATTAAAAAATAACATTAATGTTCTTACTGTTATATGAATAGCAACTTTAAATGAAAAGTAACTTTAAAACACTGAGTGGCATTGTTTTCCAATTTTGCAAATCTCCTTAATGTCTTAATAGAATACAGCTGGAATCCCATATCTACTTCTGCATTCGGTTTGTTGATAAAGTACATGAAAAATAATCTTGCCTCCCAAAGAAACATAGTTGGCAAAGGGAGGGCCTTTCAAAAGATCTTTAGGTCCCAGAGGTTTCTGGACCACACTTTTGAGAAACACTGCTCTAGGAGGTAGAGGCAACGGGGTGGGGGTGGGGGTAGGGTAACAGTAATCAAAGGGCTGGTGACTAATGGTAGATATTTCACATCCCAGAAGACAAAGTAGGGCTGTAGCTCAAAACCAATCCTTTTGCAATTACACAATCTCCCTGATTGTACTACTATCATTTCTCATTGTTACGTAATAGTCCGTAACTGCTCTTAGTACTTTATTCACATTAACTTTTACTTGTGGACAATCCTAAGAAAATAGTGTTAAATCAAAAGCAAAGCTGAAGAACAGGTACAAAAATGTGCCTGGACTAGAGGGGGCTGAGCTTTTGTAGGAGGCCACAGACTTGGACTGAGCTCCAATACTGGGCCCAACAGAACAAACTGATACAGGCTTTAATCATCACGCCTCAGCTTTTGTTGGTTACAGGAGGCCCTAGAGCCAATTAAACTGCAAAAAATTAACTAAAGCTGTAACTAATTGACTGGTCGATTGCCTAAACTGTAGCCAATTAAGTTGTTTCTATGCCTTACTGCGGTTTTTCTGTAAGGGCTGTTAAGAGTTCTCAGAACCTGCTCTGGTTCAAGGAGATGCATCATTCATGAGTTGGGTTTTTGTTTTGTTTTGTTTGAATAATTGGAATAAGCAATGTCCATTTTAACAGAATTGGCATCCCTGATGACCAATACGACATTTTGAACGTGATGGGCTCTCTCAGTCAATAGACAAATACAGAGTTGTGCTAGTATCTCTGCTTACCTGCGATTTCACACAAAAAGATCTTAGGAATTGAATTTAAGGTGTGATCTTGTTTGATTTACGTGTGAGTTGATAAAGAAAAATGAAATCTGTGTGTACATTGTTTTTAGTTTTGGAAATCTGTGAAGTGTTGGAGTAGACGTGCTCCCATCTAATCTGTGCGCTCTGGGGGAGGGTCTAGGAGGCACTCATGGAGGAATACGCCATTGCGGCTCAAGTGTGGAAGCTGAGCACATGCGACCTGTGCGAGATTGCCAGGAACAGCGTGCTGCAGAGTGGCCTCTCACATCAGGTACAGTGTGTGATGGTGCTGCCTTTCCCTCCCACCCTTTGAATAAATGGGCATAGAATGTCTACTGTGTGCTGGCATCTTCCTTCACTGGCATCAGTGAGAATCCTTGGGAGCCATCTCAACTTTCATGGCTGTGCCCTGTTTTCAGACTTGAACTCAATGTCACTTCCTCAGAGAGGCCTTCCCTGGTCACCCATTCTAGAATTCTAGAATCGCCATCATCCTCTGTCGCTTTAATGTTTTTCTTCACATTTATCAGTACTGACATTGTAATATGAACTTCCTTAAGTGTTTTTCCATCTTTCCCTCTAGAATGGAAGCTCTCTGAGGATAAAGGCTTGTTCCAAGTTATATCCCTATGGTCTAGAATAGTCGTGGTACATAGCAGGCACTCAGGCACCGGTACTTTTTGTGTGCTCCCTGAATGATTCTCATCAGGGAGAACCATGCCCTGGATGCTCCCTGGGTACTTTCCCTGGGGATGTCACTGGTACAGGAAGAGGCCACATTAGGTGCTGCTCTTGTGGATGATGATGCAGGGAAGAGCTAGAGGCTCAAGTTTCTGTGTGGAATTGTTCCTGAGATTGGACCTCCAGAGAAACACGAGACTGACTGCCCTTGTCACCTCTCAGGAGGGAAAAGTCAACACCTTTGCCTCACCTCCACCCACTAAGGCTCTTATAATTCTTTGTCCTTAATGCTCATTTGAGGAGCTGCTTTAGGGGACTAGTCTGCATGCTGGGGCTGATGTCAAAGCTGCCTGTGTGGACACAGAAGGGAGACTAAGGTATACTGTTTCATTTGTATTTCTCTCGGTCCACAGGAAAAGCAAAAGTTTTTGGGAGAGAATTATTATAAAGAAGGACCTGAAGGAAATGATATTCGAAAGACAAACGTTGCCCAGATCCGGATGGCTTTCCGATATGAGACCTTATGCAATGAGCTCAGCTTCCTGTCTGATGCCATGAAATCAGAGGAGATCACAGCCCTGACCAAATAGGTCCAGCACTCAACATGCACCTTCACTTTTGGTTTACTTCAGGTCTGCTGGGCCTAGCAGTGGTCAAGATACCAAACTAGGACTTTCCTCTATGAAGAGGAGGCCTCTGAAGAAATTTCATACTCATCATTTTGGTTGCACTCTTCACTTTAATATCGAACATGCTCACCTGTGTTAGTATTTCTGAGAGAGAGATGGTGACTTCTCCAGGATATAGGATATGGCACTTGTCTGCACTTGTCCTAATTTTCCACCTATTTTGCTTGTAACCACCTGTGTTTGAATTGTTGGGGCCAGGATTTTCCAAGGCCATATGCCAAGTGACATGAGGTCCGTGAGGTTTCTTGCTACACCACTCTGCAGGCTAATTGGTAGTTGTTCATTTCAGTCTCTGGCTGGCTCGCTGCCTTAAACAAAATCAACTTCAAAGTTGCCTTTCAGAAAGGGGCTATTTTGAGACAAGACAGAAGACTCCCTTTTTGACAATTTGTGTTTATTTTAAATGAATTTCTTAACCTCTTTAATTTAGCCATCCATCATCCTTTCTAGTTAGGAAGCCAAATGTACTCACTAACACAGTCACTCCTGTTCTGTCTTGGTTTCCATATCTAGGAGGTGAGGGTATTCAAATACATTCTATGAATCCTCCTCATGGATCAGTGTTGGGGAAGAAATATGGTAGCAAGGTTCTAGGGGCTCAGTGGTTTCTTCAGTCTTACATGGGGACTGTTAAAACATAAGATTTTCACTTGGACAAGGGTCTGTGAAAAGCAGAGGACCAGATGATCTCTGTTCCTTTTGGCACTAATATCCTATAATTGTAGCCCAAATATTTTACCCACAATAAGGTCATACAACTCATGATTAGAACAAGGAGGCCTTGTTCCTAATTCAGTCCTTTCCTCACTATTCCACTAGGCCTCACGAATATTAGATTTTTTAAAAATCCCTGTAACATTGTGCGTTTTATGTTAAAAGCAACATTTCTCCCTTACCTCATATGAACATTTCCTCAGAAGATATAGTGTGCCAGGGCCAGGTAGAAAGCATTCTTGAAGACTAATCTGAGTTAAGCTTTATCAATGTATTCTTCATCTTCATCTGTGTTACTAGTGCCTGGTAAATAGTAGGTGCTAAATTACGCCATATAGAAAAACTGAATGAATTTTTCTTTTGGCAACTATGTGTTCTGATGACTCAACAAGCTGTTCAAAGACCTTCTGATCTATTTATAGACAAATTCAGATGCTGGGAAATCCTCTTGAATTATTATAAAGTTAGAACCCCGTTTCTGCCTAGAAACTATGCTTATTTGACTTTAGATTGTCTTGTCCTGTGACTGTCATGCCTGCCCCTCCACTGGTCAACTGAACATATGGAACTATAAATGTCATCTTTTCACTAGCCAACTGTACATGCTGTCTTCTATAGCTAATTATAAAGTTGAATGAAAACCTGTATCTTAGGGACTCATTATTTTTGAAAAGACTCCATTTGTATACATTTGCCCTAATATAAAAATTACTGTACAGTTTTCATTGTCATTTTACCTGTATCAAGTATTTTTTTAAAATTATTAAATAAATCCTGATAGGACGGTGTCTCAATAATTTAAAACTATTTACATTTAATATCTAAAGCCAGTGTTTTTTACTTTGAAAAGCTATCAATAGCTGCTAATTTATCTTTTATTAAGACTGATAAATGGAAGTTCATAGGAAAACTCAGAATTTTCAAACTGAAGCTGACTAGATGCCCAGAAGATAGTTGCTATCATTTTCTCTAATTTCTGTCTTGGTGATAATTCATCATCAAAGCCATACTTCTTTATCTTTTTCCTTTCCTTTGTGTTTGCAGTTGGAATCAAAGGCAACTGTATACTGGCCTAAGTCTATAAAAGAATGGTTTTTGAGGCACTGTTATTTATTTTACCTACTCCAAATGGCTTAGGTTCACTTTGTGTGTTACTTCAAACTGTAGTATTGAAAACAATCAACACCATTGTTTTTTGCCTTGTGAACATAGATCACAACTTTTGGGTTGATATTTTATCAAAGCCTGTTCCTGGGCCTTTACCGTCTCTTGGATTAGAGTTGAAAGCACATCCTTCTAGCTTTCTCTACTTGTTCCTGAGTAGTGTCCTGATGGAACATTATTTCTATTTTCCTGAGTTTGTAGACACAAATGAAAATGATATATTGGGATATACTTAAATGTTCTGTCTCTGAGCTGAGACTGTTATAAAGATTAAATGTAACTAATTCCAATAAAAGAAACACAAATCATAAATAGTTTCTTGGAAATTTTTGCACACTCAACCTCTGAAAAATATTGGCAAGGGAATGACAGTAAGACTATAACTGCCTGATTATCAAAGTATATCTGAGGAAGCTTTGTTGTCTTTTGATACCAAAATGTGTATTTCTCCCCAGCATGACGATATATACCAGTAAATTTAATTCTAAGCTGCATTTCCTCTCCTCTTCTCAGCACTAAGATTCTTTTTTATTTTATTGTTTTATTATTCATATGTGCATACAAGGCTTGGGTCATTTCTCCCCCCTGCCCCCACCCCCTCCCTTACCACCCACTCCGCCCCCTCCCTCTCCCCCCCACCCCCTCAATACCCAGCATAAATTATCTTGCCCTTATCTCTAATTTTGTTGAAGAGAGAGTATAAGCAATAATAGGAAGGAACAAGTGTTCCTGGTTGAGATAAGGATAGCTATACAGGGCATTGACTCACATTGATTTCCTGTGTGTGTGTGTGTGTTACCTTCTAGGTTAATTCTTTTTGATCTAACCTTTTCTCTAGTACCTGGTCCCCTTTTCCTATTGGCCTCAGTTGCTTTTAAAGTATCTGCTTTAGTTTCTCTGCATTAAGGGCAACAAATGCTAGCTAATTTTTTAGGTGTCTTACCTATCCTCACCCCTTCCTTGTAGCACTAAGATTCTAAGATGCTGCTCTGATTAGTCTTATGTCTTAGAAATGGCTTTATAAGGTAAACAAACTACCACAGGGTGGAGCATTTTTATCTATTATTTTTACTGCCAAGTAGTGTAAGAAGACGTGGTGAAAGCAAATGAAAGTCTATTGTAGACAGTGTATATTATAGAGTCATTCTGTGGGTCCATCAGCTGACTTCCCAAATCTCCAAGTAGTTTTTTTTTTTTTTCTTTTTTCTCCTCCTTTTTTTGGTGGTACTGGAGATTGAACCAGGGAAGCACTCTTTCTTAAGCCATGCCCCCAGCCCTTCCAAGGAGCAAGCTTTCTTACTGTTGAAAAGACAAAGTAAGTTTCAGTTAAGGAAAAATGAAACCCGTAAACTCCAAAACAAAGCAGTTAAATAAAGATGCAAATTCTTCAGACTGCCTTTTAATGACCCCAGCTTCCCAATGTTAAAAATCACTGACAAAAAGTATTTCCAAGCAGTCTATTATCAATACATACACATTATATTGAAAATTAAGTCCACCTTGAAATAATCTCAAAACACAGCACACAAACATCACAAGTCCCTGGAGGACAATATAAAATAATCCTCTACAGAATAAAAATATTTAGTATATAAGAATGTAAAATTAGGTAAGAAAAAGAATCTGTTCAATTAGCTAAAATTTACTTGCTAAAGATTATCTATTGAACAATATATCAGTTTCTCCTAAGAACAAAAGAAATACTACTATTCTCAACCTCTAAATTCAGTTACATACTGAAACTTATTTTCTCAAGCTAAAGTTCTACAGCATTGTGAGTAAAACATTTGTTACTAAGTGAGGACATGGAAAACTGTATAACTTACAAAACAAATTCCTTAGGGCACATGAGAACATTTCACAAATCCTAGAAGGCACACATTTCCTATTGTAGTAAGTGCATTTAAGTACTTCATATTTAAAAAAGACAAAGCTGTACAGAATAGAAAAGCATATTAAATAAATTTACAACTTTTATGCTTAGATATTATAGTAGAACCTACCTAACATTCACATTTAAAGAATTACACCCAGTTTAATGAAATGAGCGAAGAGCTGTGTTCAGTTGGTAAGGATAACAAAAACACTGCATGATTCACAGTAGATCAGTTAGTATCCTGGAGCTTATATTGTTAGATAAAAGGGTGTGGGCAGTATCAAGCCACAGAACTTACTGTTTAATAATCCCTTCAAAAGGTAAAGGATTCTGGGGGATAAAAAAATTGGCTATGCCTGGAAAGATCGCAAAACCCATAACCCCATTTTGTTTATTTTCAGAGACATTCTAAAGTTAGGCAATCTGAATTAAACTCAGCAGTCTAATCCAAAAGGACAATTGAAATTTTTAGAGTTGGAAAACATCTCAGAGGATCACTTATCACAAGGTTTTCAAAGTATGTTCCATGGAATACTAAGAATCAATGGTGATTAGGGATATGCAAATTTGACTTGAATTAACTTTTATAGGACAAAAAAAATGAAAAAAAAAAAAAAAGACGTCCCATTACACGAATTTGTTATTCACCAAATTCTAATATACTGCACACAACCAGTGCATTATTATACATTTTCATTGGTTGGCTTAGTATTTTTTCATTATAGAATAAAAAGTTTATATAAGGAAATTTATATTAATAAAATATGACATATATGGGGTGGGGTGTATGCATGTATTCATGTGTATAAGGGTTCCAGAAATTTACTTGGAAAAAAGGTTCCACTGCTGAGATGCAAACTTAACATACAAGAGTGAAAGACTGTCTTAAGGTCACAAAACCATCAAGTGCATTGCCAGGTTGATTATGATAGAGCCCAAGACTGCTTGCATAGATGCCCAACAGTGAGTATTTAGCTACGTGGTATTTAATTGTCCCTATCACAAATGTCAATAGATTAGACTTCAGTATTTTGTGGGGAAAATCAAGTCACCTTAGTCATATATTTTTCCTTGAAATGGATTTTTTTTGCATGTGTTATAATATTAATATCGCTCAATTTTGTCATCAATAAGTGGCATCTTAAATCATGTACCCTGGTACTTAGGAAAATAGTAATATTTGCAAGTTACCAATAATAGGTCAGAAAATTTAAGGAGTATTAAAATATTTTTAAAGGAGATTTCATACCCTGTAGTTTTATTATATGCTAGAATGTTAATGTTAAAATTTTTACTTCATAAGCAAAATCTAAAAAATGTCTGAAGTGCTGTGGGAGGTCATAACTTCATTACTGCTATACTCTTTTTGAGATAGTTGAAAGAAGTGCAGTGGAACAGAGGATACCAGATTATCTGCGAGTTTTTAGGGTGCTCCACATGCATATGGTGAGAAAGCCTTACTTTATTTCCTTCTCTCTTAACCGAAGAAATACAAGGAACTTGAAACCTTAGAAAGATGCCCTGATGTTAAAATAAATCACCAAAACCCAATACTGGATGACTTATCATCTGGAAATATAAAATTCAGTATTTGTGATGGAAGAAAATTTCCTTCTGGAAACTCCCAAGATGTGCAAGTATTATCAAAAACTAATTTAAACAGTCATTCAGCTTTGGGAGAGCAGTTTTAGAACACTGAGGAGATTCTGCAGCAGAAATCCCATCACCAGGCAAAGTTCCAACTTTATGGTCCTTATGCAAATTATACAGCATGGAAAAAAAGACTTAAGTAAAAAATATGTAGTTCCAAAACACGGCACTGAAGTTATATAAAGTTATGAAAGAAGTGTGCATTATTTCAAGTAAAAATTACTAAAGGAGCAATAATTAACCACAAGGGGGCATAATACATACTCCTTAGATTCCAGCAGAAAGACTAGTTTTAAGTAGTAACATGCACCTTGATGTAGCCTATGTTTTTAGTCAGTTAAATTTTTCTCTCTGATGGCTACAACTTTTCAACATTCAAAATCTATTTTTTTATTTTTTGGTGGTAGTGAGGTTTGAACTCAGGGCATTTTGTGCTTGCCAGGCAGGTGCTTTACCACTTTAGCCATGCTTCCAGTCCATTTTGCTCTTGGTATTTTGGTAATAGGGTCTTGCTTTTTGCTCAGGCCACCTGGACTGTGACCCTCCTATTTTATGCTTCTCACCATTGCTGGGATGACAGGCATGCACCACACACCAACCTTTTTCTGCTGAGATGGGATCTCACAAACTTTTTTTGCCTGGCTGGACTGGAATTGTGATCCTCCTGATCTCAGCCTCCCACATAGCTTGGGGTGACAGGTGCATATTACCATGACCAGTTAATAGTTGAGATGAGGTCTTGCAAACATTTTACATAGGCTGGCCTAGAACCACAATTCTCCCAATTTTAGCTTCCCAAGTGGCTAGGATTACAGGTGTGAGCTACCAGCCCTGGCTCAGAATTTATTTTAAGCCTACTTAAAAAGATGCTGTAATACTCCTGCCCTGAAAAACAGTACTGTGTCAAAAGCCTCTGGAAATATTGCTATTATCTACTAGCAAGACTCAAGAGCAATTAGTTCTAATAAACATTAGAACAGATAAATAATATGAAAATATCTAAAACAGTAGCAAATTTTAGTTTACCATATATGGAAGACATGGGAAGTTTATTTTTGAAAAATGGAGCATACTGTCAAGAGTACCAAAAATAAGAGGGTGGGAAAATTGATTTTTCTGTATCTGTGCCATAATGTTCCTCCATTCTTCCTCCATGACCACAATATTATTTATAGCCCACAACAGCAAAAGAAACTCTTCCTTGATAGTCATGGCCTGTGAGGCTGGCCAGCCTCATCAGCCATGTTAAGAATATAGTTAGCCATATCATCTTCAGTGGGTGCATCCGACACTACCCAAGATTCATTTGCTCCCGTCATCTGTAGGCGACAAATGGGGCAATTCCTGTGTCGATCACTCCTGTTAGGGAAGTCAAAATAAAAACAGTTTTTTTCCCTCTTTTTTAAAAACAAGGGTTTGTTTGAAAAGTATGTACATGGTTTTAAAAAAAATGTAAGCAGCATAAAAGTATATGGTGAAAAATAAAGCTCTCTCCCGCATCCCAATCATTAATTCTTTTCCTCAGGGACAACCAGTTTCTTACACATATATTTCTCTAGAGGTAGAGTAAACATGATGAAGCTTGTATGTATGTGAATGGTGTATATCTTGCTGATCTTTATACTGTCCATATATCTTTTAGACCAGTATGTATTGGCACATGCTAAGAGTTTATTTTTTTTCTGAGACATCACTATGCAACCCAGGCTGGCCTCAAACCCTCAATCTTCCTGCCACAGCTTTCTGAGTGCTGGGATTTACAGGCATGTGCCATAAGCCTTTTATTCTTTTATAACATACTGTATGGATATGCCATAATTTATTTAGCTAGTCTCCCATAGAAGAATAGTTTTTTCCCCTACCTTTTACTACCACAAGCAATGCACTTAATTCTTATCCCTGTTCCCAAATAGGTAAAGTTTCCTTTATAATAAAATTCCTTGTGAGTCCTAAGAGAAAACTCCCTTTTGCCAATGAAGATTTGATCAAAGTGTGAAATATAAATGTTTATTTGTATTTAAATGGAGCTGTTGCTAAGGAATAACTTCTTGGTAGTGGCAGGGGAATAAGGAAGCAGGAAGGGGTTTTATCAGGTGTCTTTCTAAGTAACATCTACATGACTCTCAACAACATAACTATTCTTAAAGGTTTGGTGAAAGGTCTTTGGTTCATAAGCAACAGAAAACTTCTTAAACTTACAAAAATGGAGCATTCAGTGTTTAAAACGAGATTAAACTTAAATGATGGATAATTTTTTTGATAGGGAAAGAATACATAAAAGATTATGCTTTCCAAAGGGAGTTTTTTCTTGTCAAATATTACTTTGAAGACATTTTTATTTATTTATTTTTTTAATTAAAAAATTTTCTTTTATTCACATATGCATGTAATGTTTGGGTCACTTCTTGAAGACATTTTTAAAAACTGTATTTGAGCCAGAAATATATTATGGAAGTGGAAAAAAAGTTTTTCTTTTCATCTCTCAGTGAAATCAATAACCAAAGTAATCAAACTATATCAAGTGCACTTTGACTTTTGTGCAAAAATTTAGAAATTTGTTCCAAAAACTGTGAAAGCTGCAGCTGGCATGTGTTATTCAGATTGGTTTCTGTTTCTCCAGAGACATTTTACAAGATAATTATGTGTGTTGTTCTGTGTACAAAATAGCACAATTTAAAAATAGTCAACTTCTGCTTTCAGCCAACAAAGACCAGATTTATCTTGCCACTTAAAACAACTAAAACACAGGACAAAATACATAAAATAATGGTATAATGTAATGTTTCATATAAAGCATTGACCATCAGGCATGGACAGTGATTCCTGAGAGGCAGGAAGCCAAGAATAGAGCCCCATAATTGCCTTAGCACTAAGCTTACTGCTGTGTGAGAGTTTCTATGCCCCAGATTAAGAAAGGGAATTTAGGGGGAGCTTGGCAGACACCCAGAGTGGAAGAGACAGCTGAGGCTCTCACCAGGCCAAGGGTGCTAGAGTTCACAAGGCAGAATACTTAAAAGGAGATTACTGTAAAGAAGGAGAACTCTGGAGATACAGAAGTTCCCTTCACCATATTCAGGAGAGTACTTACTGATCTGTGTGTGCATATGAGGCAATTCTGTGAGGCTGAGGATTTGAAGGAATATACACAAAGCTCACGAAGAACATGAGATACTGCCTGTTCTCACCAGCCAGACTGGAAATCTCGTAACTCTTACAGCACTGAGTAGGGTATCTTGAAGGCTACCTATTAGTAGTGCATAATTAGCACAAAACTAAATAGTTCTCTGATCCTGCTTAAAAACTGTAAAAGTAAGACCCCAAAGAATCAAATTGTTTCCAAGTAACCTTTTATATTTCAGAAAAAAGCTCAACAGGGGATTCCAAGATGGCTGCTAGAGGGAGGAAGCAGAAAGCATGCCTCCAAAAGTAAAATCTTGGAGAGACGCTGGAGATACATCTTACAGGCAAAACCACTGAGAAGAGGCAAAACTTTGACCCCTCCACACCTCCAGCCTGTGCAGAGCATCTCCACTTCACGTTAAACGGAGAAACCAGGAGGGCCCCCAGGCTGCCACCAGACACTGGTGCCCAAATGGCTTGGGAAGACACGGACCACAAGGTGAGCTAAGCGGTACACAGTACTCCTACAGACAACCCTTGGCCAGATCAGCATAGCCCCCTGGATAGACCAACCCCCACCCAGGGAAAAAAAGAGAAACTGAGTAATAAGCAATAAGAATAAAGACAAGTAGCAAAGAGGGTGGGGCACCCTGAGCAACGAACGGGGGAGGGGAATCCCTCACAGAACTGTAAATAAACAAGCCACGCCAGAGAAGGCAGGAGCAGCGGCACACACCCAGTAACCAGGAGCAGGAAAGCTTGTAAAACTGGTGGAGAGAGGAAAACTCCACAGGAGAGGGGGGAAGTCCCACTTCCCATATGAGCTGTAAACAAACAGGCCAGCCGGCAGGAGCAGCAGCACACGCCCAGCAATCAGGAGCCGGAAAGCTTGTAAAAGCGGCGGTGGGAGGAAAACTCCAGAGGAGAGGGGAGAAGACCCATTTCCCACGTGAGCTGTAAACAAACACACAGGCCTGAGAAAGCAGGTGCAGTGTCACCTCCCCCAGTGTGCTTGGAAAGGGGAAAGCTTGTAGCAGCAGCTCATGCACAGGAGAACTCTGAGTAAACAAAGCCTGCAGGGCCAGGTGAGTGTTAAGCTCACCCCAGAGATCTGCATAAATAACGTCTCCAGCAACAGCAGGCTGACAGCAGCGGGCAGGCAAGCCACAGCCGCAGCTAGCCATTCACAGAACTGTCTCCAGACTCTTTTTTTTTTCCTTTTCTCTCTCCCTACCTTTGATGAGACAACAACCGAACTATGCCTGCATGCTGAAAAACTTACTGAAACTATATTGCATTTGAACTTGGACACTTTGTGGGGTTTCTTTTGTTTTGTGTGGTTTTGTTTTATTTTATTTTTCCCCTTGGATGAGACAACTACAGAACAACATCTGAGGCACCATCTCCAAGACTGGAGGCTGAGGGAAGAACACCAATATTATTAAGACTGAAACTTTATTGCATTTGAACTTGGGAGATTTTATATATATATATATATATTTTTTTTTTCTTTTCTTTATTTATTTTTTTTATTTTGTATTTTCAATCCTCTGTCTCTCTAATGCCTTTTCAGCTTATGGTTGATTAGTACACTGTCTCTCCCTGTTTATATCTTTGAAACTATTTTTATTTCTTTGTTTTGTTTTTTTCTACTTGCTTATTTGTTTTTCCCTTTTCCTTTAACTTCTTTGCTTTCTATCTCCTCTCACCCTTCCATTCTAAATATCACTAGTGCTATTATTACAAGCCAGAAAATACTAAATTGCACACAGTACAGGGACAAAGCACCAAGGGTAATGATGGGAACACAGAAAAAACAGGGAAACCAGTTTCCCCACATCAAAAAATTAGCACAGGAACCAGAGGGAAATGAAGAAAACATACTCAGACCCAGGCTCCAACAAAATGAAGATAAACTATGCCAAAGAACCCAATGAAGCCCATAAGAACAATCTAAAAGAAGAAATACTACAGGTACTCAATGAGAATTTTATAGAGATGATACTGGATGTGGTCAACCAAAATGTATAGGAGACACTCAAGAAATTCCAAGACAACAAAAATAGAGAATTTAAAAAGCAAAAGAAGAAACAAAGGAAGCCATAGAAGCACTGTATAAACACCAAAGTGAAACAGAGAATACGATTAATAAAGAGATAAATGAACTCAGGACAAAAGTAGACAACATTAAAGAGGAAACAACCCAGGATATGGAAAACCTCAGAAAAAAGAATGAAACAGAATTGCAAAACAAAACGGAAGGCCAATCCAGCAGAATAGAACAAACAGAAGATAGAATCTCAGAACTCAAAGATGAAATGGTAATTAAAGGAAAAACTGAAGAACTGTTAGCTAAACAACTCAAGACCTGTGAAAAGAAAATGCAAGAACTCACCGACTCCATCAAAAGACCAAACCCGAGAATCATGGGCATCGAAGAAGGAGAAGAGGTGCAAGCAAAGGGAATGCATAATATATTCAACAAAATAATAACAGAAAAATTCCCAAATTTTGAGAAAGCTATTCCTATAAAGATACAAGAGGCCTCCAACACCAAACAGACCAGATCAAAACGGAACTACCCCACGACATATCATCATTAAAACAACAAGTTCAGAAACTAGGGGAAAGAATATTGAAGGCCGTAAGAGAGAAAAAACAAATAACATACAAAGGTAAACTCATCAAAATCACAGCAGACTTCTCAACAGAAACATTAAAAGCAAGAAGAGCTTGGGGAGAAATATTCTGGGCACTGAATGAAAATAACCTCAACCCCAGGATACTCTACCCAGCAAAACTATCATTCAAAATAGATAGAGCAATAAAAGTCTTCCATGATGAGCAGAAACTAAAACAATATGTGACCACAAAGCCACCATTACAAAAGATTCTTCAAGGGATTCTGCACACAGAAAGTGAAACCCAACTTAACCATGAAAAGACAGGCAGCACCAAACCACAGGAAAAGAAAAAGCAAGACAGTAGAGAGTAACCTCAACTTAGGTACACACAATGAAACCTTCAAACAACTAAGACAACTAAATGACAGGAATCATCACATACCTATCAGTACTAACGCTTAATGTTAACGGACTTAATTCACCCATCAAAAGGCACCGCTTGATGAAATGGATTAAAAAGGAAGATCCAACAATTTGTTGCTTACAGGAGACCCACCTCACTGACAGAAACAAGCATAGGTTTAGGATGAAAGACTGGAAGAAGATTTACCAAGCCAATAGCCCCCGAAAACAGGCAGGAGTAGCAATACTTTTCTCTGACAAAGTAGACTTCAAACCTACATTGATCAAACGAGATAAAGAAGGACATTCCATACTAATAAAAGGGGAAATAGACCAAAAGGATAATAATAATTATCAACCTATATGCACCCAATGTCAACGCACCCAATTTCATCAAACATAGCCTGAAAAACCTAAAAGCATATATTAACCCCAACACAGTGGTTCTGGGAGACTTTAACACCCCATTATCATCAATAGCTAGGTCATCCAAACAAAAAATCAATAAAGAAATTCAAGATCTAAAATATACAATAGATCAAATGGACCTACTTGATATCTACAGAACATTTCATCCAACCTCTACACAATATACATTCTTCTCAGCAGCCCATGGAACCTTCTCCAAAATAGATCATATCCTAGGGCACAAAGCAAGCCTCAGCAAATATAAGAAAATAGAAATAATACCGTGCATACTATCTGACCACAATGCAGTAAAAGTAGAACTCAACAACAAAAGTAAAGACAAAAAACATGCAAACAGCTGGAAACTGAATACCTCATTACTTAATGAACAATGGGTCACTGATGAAATAAAAGAAGAAATTAAAAAGTTCCTGGGAGTCAATGAAAATGAAAACACAACCTACCAGAACCTATGGGGCACAGCTAAGGCAGTCCTGAGAGGAAAGTTTATAACCATGAGCGCATATATTATAAAAACTGAAAGATCCCAAATCAATGACCTAATGATACATCTCAAACTCCTAGAAAAACAAGAAAAAGCAAATCCCAAAACAAATAGGAGAGAAATAATAAAAATAAGAGCTGAAATCAACGAAATAGAAACCAAAAAAACCATACAAAGCATTAATGAAACAAAAAGTTGGTTCTTTGAAAAAATAAACAAGATCGACAGACCCCTGGCAAACCTGACTAAAATGAGGAGAGAAAAAACCCAAATCAGTAGAATCAGGAATGCAAAAGGGGAGATAATAAACACCATGGAAGTCCACGAAATCATCAAAGACTACTTTGAGAACCTATATTCAAATAAATTTGAAAATCTTAAAGAAATGGACAGATTTCTAGCTACATATGATCATCCAAAACTGAACCAAGAGAAAATTAATCACCTGAAGAGATCTATAACACAAAATGAAATTGAAGCAGCAATCAAGAGTCTCCCCAAAAAGAAAAGTCCAGGACCTGATGGATTCTCTGCTGAATTCTATCAGATCTTTAAAGAAGAACTGATACCAACCCTCCTTAAACTGTTCCACGAAATAGAAAGGGAAGGAAAACTGCCAAACACATTTTATGAAGCCAGGCAAAGACACCTCCAAAAAGGAGAACTGTAGGCAATCTCCTTAATGAACACTGATGCAAAAATCCTCAACAAAATAATGGCAAACCGAATTCAACAACACATCAAAAAGCTTATTCACCACAACCAAGTAGGCTTCATCCCAGGAATGCAGGGGTGGTTCAACATAGGAAAATCAATAAATGTAATAAACCACATTAAACAGAAGCAAAGACAAAAATCACTTGATCATCTCAATAGATGCAGAAAAAGCCTTTGATAAGATCCAACACCATTTCATGATAAAAGCTCTAAGAAAACTAGGAATAGAAGGAAAGTTCCTCAACATTATAAAAGCTATATATGACAAACCTACAGCCAGCATTATACTTAACGGAGAAAAACTGAAACCATTCCCTCTAAAATCAGGAACCAGACAAGGATGCCCACTATCTCCACTCCTATTCAACATAGTACTGGAATTCCTAGCCAGGGCAATTAGGCAAGAAGAAGGAATAAAAGGAATACAAATAGGTAAAGAAACTGTCAAAATATTCCTATTTGCAGATGACATGATCCAATACCTTAATGGCCCAAAAAACTCTACTCAAAAGCTCCTAGCTATAGCAAGGTAGTAGGATATAAAATCAACATAGAAAAATCATCAGCATTTCTATACACTAATAATGAACGAACTGAAAAAGAATATATGAAAGAAATTCCATTTACAATAGGCCCCCAAAAAAATCAAATACCTAGATGTAAACCTAACAAAAGATGTGAACGACCTCTACAAGGAAAACTATACACTTCTGAAGAAAGAGATTGAGGAAGACTATAGAAAGTGGAGAGATCTCCCATGCTCATGGATTGGTAGAATCAACATAGTAAAAATGTCGATACTCCCAAAAGTAATTACATGTTTAATGCAATTCCTATCAAAATTCCAATGACATTCATTAAAGAGATTGAAAAATCTACTGTTAAATTTATATGGAAACACAAGAGGCCACGAATAGCCAAGGCAATACTCAGTCAAAAGAACAATGCTGGAGGTATCACGATACCCGACTTCAAACTATATTACAAGCAGTAACAATAAAAACAGCCTGGTACTGGCACAAAAACAGACATGAAGACCAGTGGAACAGAATAGAGGACCCAGATATGAAGCCACAAAGCCATAACCAACTTGCCTTTGACAAAGGCGCTAAAAATATACGATGGAGAAAAAGGAGCCTCGTCAACAAAAACTGCTGGGAAAACTGTTTAGCAGTCTGCAAAAAACTGAAACTAGATCCATGTATATCACCCTATACCAACAGTAACTCAAAATGGATCAAGGATCTTAGTATCAGACCACAAACTCTAAAGTTGATACAGGAAAGAGTAGGAAATACTCTGGAGTTAGTAGGTATAGGTAAGAACTTTCTCAATGGAACCCCAGCAGCACAGCAACTAAGGGATAGCATACATAAATGGGACTTCATAAAACTAAAAAGCTTCTGCTCAACAAAAGAAATGGTCTCTAAACTGAACAGAACACCCACAGAGTGGGAGAAAATATTTGCCAGCTACACATCAGACAAAGGACTGATAACCAGAATATATAGGGAACTTAAAAAACTAAATTCTCCCAAAACTAATGAACCAATAAAGAAATGGGCAAGTGAACTAAACAGAACTTTCTCAAAAGAAGAAATTCAAATGGCCAAAAAAATACATGAAAAAATGCTCACCATCTCTAGCAATAAAGGAAATGCAAATTAAAACCAGGCTAAGATTCCACCTCACCAGTTAAAATAGCCATCATTAGCAACACCACCAACAACAGGTGTTGGTGAGGATTTGGGGAAAAAGGAACCCTCTTACACTGTTGGTGGGAATGTAAACTAGTACAACCACTCTGGAAAAAAATTTGGAGGCTACTTAAAAAGCTAAACATTGATCTACCATTTGATCCAGCAATACCACTCTTGGGGATATACCCAAAAGACTGTGACACAGGTTACTCCAGAGGCACCTGCACACCCATGTTTATTGCATCACTATTCACAACAGCCAAGTTATGGAAACAGCCAAGATGTTCTACTACTGACGAATGGATCAAGAAAATGTGGTAGCTATACACAATGGAATTTTATGCAGCCATGAAAAAGAACGAAATGTTATCATTCGCTGGTAAATGGATGGAATTGGAGAACATCATCCTGAGTGAGGTTAGCCTGGCCCAAAAGACCAAAAATCGTATGTTCTCCCTCATATGTGGACATTAGATCAAGGGCAAACACAACAAGGGGATTGAACTTTGATCACAAGATAAAAGCGAGAGTACACAAGGGAGATATGAGGATAGGTAAGACACCTAACAAATTAGTTAGCATTTGTTGCCCTCAATGCAGAGAAACTAAAGCAGATACCTTAAAGGCAACTGAGGCCAATAGGAGAAGGGGACCAGGAACTAGAGAAAAGATTAGATCAAGATGAATTAACCTACAAGGTAACACACAAGCACAGGAAATTAATGTGAGTCAACTCCCTGCACAGCTATCTTTATCTCAACTAGCAAAAACCCTTGTTCCTTCCTATTATTGCTTATACTCTCTCTTCAACAAAATTAGAGATAAGGGCAAAATAGTTTCTTCTGGGTATTGAGGGGGTGGGGAGGAGAGGGAGTTGGCGGAGTGGGTGGTAATGGAGGGGGTGGGGGCAGCGGGGAGAAATGACCCAAGCGTTGTAGGCACATACGAATTATAAAAATAAATAAAAAAAAAAGAAAAAAGCTCAAGAATATTTATAGTAATACAAAAATATCCAGTACCAAAAAAGGTAAAATTTACAATATCTTGCATTCAATCAAAAACTATAAGGCATATATGGAAATAACAGAAAAATAATATACAAGGAAGAGAAAAATCAATCAAAACAACCCAGAACTGAGAGATATTAGAACTAGCAGATAAGAAAATTAAAAGTTATAACTATATTCTACATATTCAAAATACTAGAGGAGGGACTGGGTGTGTGTCTCAACTGGTAGAGCACCTGCCTAGTAAGTGTGAGGCCCTGAGTTCATACACTGGTATTGTCAATACAGCAAAAACCAAAACCAAAAAAGATCAATTACATTAAGACATAGATGTTACTAAAAAAACTCAAGTCAAACTTCTGGAAATGAAATCTAAAATATCTAAGCTAAACAAAATTATACTAGATGGGATTAATGGCAAGTCAGACACTGTAGAAAAAGAGATTAGTGAATTTGAAAAGACATAGCAAGTGTCAAAAATACAAATGGTAACAGAGATCCCAGGAGAAGGGAGAGAAGACAGGAAATGATTTGAGAAAATGGATAAAAATTTTCCAACATTTACGATACTATAAAACTGCAAGAGGATAAACTTCAAACACAAGAAACATGGAAAAACAAAACATAACAAATACAACTCCAAGGTATATCATACTCAAATTGCTTAAAACCAGTGAAAAGATAAAACCCTAAAGCAGCCAGAAGAGAAAGGAAACAGATTACCGCTAGCGGAAAAAAGATAAGGATGTCAGATTTCTCAAAGGAAAATAAAGCAAGCAGGACAAGGGTGGAGCAACATCATTAAAGTACTGGAAGGAAAAATTACTCTCTGTCTACAATTTTGCATTAGAAAAAAGTATTATTTAAAAATGATACTCACTCAAGAAAATCCTATGTAATCTATAAAATGCTACCAGAACTAAGAAATGAATTTAATAACACTATAGGATACAAGATGGATACAAAAATTTTGTTTTATATACTAGCAATAAACAATTACAAATCGAAATAAAGCCCATTTAAAATGCCATGAAATAAGATACCTAGGGATAAATTTGTAAAAGATATGCAACACTGAAACCGACAAAAATTGCTCAGAGAAACTAAAGACCTAAAAAGAAAAACAGGGAGAAATATACTGAATGTATGGGTGTTAAGAAGAAGGTTAAGAAGGTGGTCTTGTTAAGAAGTCAACTCTCCCCAAATTAATCTGTTTAGTTGATAATAGAGTTAGTCAGCTGAAATTTAACAATCTCAGTTAAAAATCTTTGCAGGCTTTATGTGGAACTTGATAAACAGATTCTAAAACTCCTATTTTAATGAAAAGACCTGGAAAAGTCAAAATGACTTTGAAAAAGAACAAGGTTGGTTAACTAACACCTCCTAACTTTGACATTTATAAAGCTACACTAATCAAAGTAGCACTGCATGGAGTGAAAGAGACAAATAGATTCATGGAACAAAAGAGTCCAGAAATAGACTCCATATTTGAACAACTGATTTCCAACAAAGGTTCAGAGGAAATTTAGTGAAGAAAAGTTAGCTTTAATAAATTAACTCAAAATGGAGCACAGACTTAAATATAAAACCAAAAAAACAATAATACTTTTAGAAGAAAAGATAGGATCTTTTGTTGTCCTTGGGTTAAGGAAAAGATTTCTCAGTTATGACATTAAAGTCATTATCAATAAATCACATTGATAAATTGGACCTCATTAAAATGAAAAGCTTCTACTCTTTCAAAGACATTCTTAGGAGAATGAAAAGACAAGTCACAGAATGAGAGAAAATATTGTGTAAATCATATTCTGTTTGATAAAGCATGTGCATCTAGAATACATATATATGTGTATATATCTATATATGTGTATATATATATATATATAGAGAGAGAGAGAGAGAGAGAGAGAAAGAAAGAAAACAAGCAAAGATTTATATGAACACTTCACCGAAGAAGACATACAGATGGTGAATTAGCATGTGAAAAGTTGTTCAACATCTTCTGCCAGTAGGGAAATGCAAATTAGAAAAAAGCCAAAATATATGCCCATAAAAATACGTGTCCACATATGTATGTAGGAGCTTTTATTTGTAATTTATCCATGTTGATAACATGGATAAATGTTAAGTTAATTTTACTGAATGAAAGAAGCTAGATACAAAAGAATATATCCTGTATAATTCCAGTTATAAAAAAATTCTAGAAAAACTGCAAATTATTCTTAGTAAATGGAAGCAATCAGTGATTGTCTGAGAACTGGAGGGAAAGGATAGAAAGGAGGCTTTATGCTTTATAACAGTTAACAAGATTTTTTTGGGAGGGTTGCTGATTGTCTTGACTGTGATAATGGTTTTTGGTTTTGGTAGTACTGGAGTTTGAACTCAGGGCCTCACGCTTGCTAGGCAGGCGTTCTAACACTTGAGCCATTGTGCCACCCGTGATGATGGTTTTTATGGGTGTCTAATAAGTCAAAACATATCAAATTTTATTTCAGATACATGTAGTTTATTGTCTCATTATAAATTCTCTTAAATGCTCGAATTTTATTTTGTAAAATATATGAAAGTTGAATAACTGATTTTCAGTTCCCTCCAGATCTAATATTAAGGATTTATTCCTCCTAAACACATATAGAAAATAATGTAGAAATGAAGAGAAAAAAGAAAAAGGAAAACATTTGATTAAGTCAAGCATAAATTTTATAGCAGAAGTGTCAAAATCAAGTTATATCCCCACATTTAATTAACTTAGATATAAAAATAAAAATTTTTTAACAAGCAGGAGGCATGTTACAAAATTCAAATACTAAAGAATAAAAAAACTCTCACATTTAATACTGTATTTGTGTACTTTTCAAAGTTTCTTCAGATACATTATCCCATTTGATCTTTGCCTAATCTTGAAGGCAGCAGATAACTTACCATTTATCAATACACTTCTGACAGAAGTTGTGAGCACAAGGCAAGATGAGGTCAGCTCGTCCATCCATACAGATACAACACTCCTCCTCATCGGTCAGCCGCTTCACCCTGCAATGTGAAAGCTGAGCTGGAACAATGATATTCTCTGTCTATATGGTTTATACTTTGTTTTCATTGCCTTAAAAACCATTACTAAACATCCGCGACATAAAGCAAGGTTAACATCAGACTAAAATGATCAACTTTTAGGGATAGCAAATATGTTAGGGATTAAATACTAAAGGGGATAAATATCATAAAGATTGGATAAAAGATAAATTCTGTGATGGTTAATGAAAACAAAATTTGGATTAAAAGCTACAAATACTCAGGTCTTCCTGAAAATAACTCAGCCCTTTTAATCATACTGAATTTACAAACATGAATTCAACCAATATATAATTTTTTTTTTACCATATAAGATACAACACTGCCTAAAATATGGACCCGGTATCAGAGCCTTACTATGCTGATAGTGGACATAGAAGTGAAAGAATAGCTTAGTCTTAAGTATCAAGTGCCAAGGGAAACATGGGAGCAGTTCTCTGTCCCATACTCTGAGAGGTATACTGACAGGTAAAAGATCATCCAGAAAGCCTCTGGTATGCAGAAGAGGCCCATATAACCCAAGGCCAAATGGAAGTGAAGAATGCTTATTCTGGAGAAGAAAGGTTGAGTAAAAATTTGATTAGTTTTCAAATATTTGAAGGCTAAAAGACAGAACAGACTTGTTTGGTAGAATTCTAAAAGACACAGTCACTAAAAGAAGAACTAGAATACCCTAATAAATTAATAATAATGATAGTTGCCTCTCACAGACATTATGTGCCAAGTACTGTTCTAAATGCTTTACAATTATTAACTTTCTCTACAGTCCTTTGGGGCAGATACTATTTGCTCTTAACTTCTTTTAAAAGATAAGGAAACCAAGGAAAGAGTAGAGCGAGGATTTGAACACAAGAACTCAGTTTTAAAGCCTGTGTTGTGCTATCCCCACAAAGCCAGATTTTGACTACTCTGGGGAATATAAAGGAAAAAATTTCATAGCAATTATACCCATCTGAGCACAAAACAGCTGCTTCTCTGAGGTAATGAGTGTAAAAACTGTGAGGGTTAGCAATAGACTCCACTTGGCAAAATATATAGTCTTGCTACTCAAAGTGTTCTCCAGGGACCAGTAGTACCGGCACCACCCTGGAGCTTAATGGAATCTCAATTAAAGTCTGACTAGCACAGTACTACAAGATCTTTATGCACCAGAGAATAATAAGGCCCTCTGCCTCTATTATGGCATGACTGTACTGACAGGCCTGAGTCTTAGCTAGGTCAATTTGTAATCATGACATGACATTTATTTGTTGGAACCTATTTCCTCTGATATGGGCCAATAACTGTACTCTTATGTGGTTATTGTGAGGATTTAGTGAGTTTATACATATACAACACTTTATCCCAATTATAATATCCTGTAAGTGCTCAATAAATGTAAACCATTAATAGAAATGATGCATTGGATGTAAAGCTGGACCACGTAAAATCTCCCTAAGATCCCCTTTCACTTGGAAAGTCTTTTTCTATGAACTAGTATATAGGGGTTTCACTATAAACCAAAAAACATACAAAGGCAGCCTTAACTAACCAATGAAGCATTGAGTTTCCTAATATCAAGGGCATGTGAAAAGGGATGACTGCAACAAGAAAAGACATATTTCTTTCTTTTCATTTGCTACCATATGGCTTAGATACATTGGTAAACACTTTTCTCAGCTTTCAAAAGATACACAAAAAAATCATCACTCTGAAGAGGGAGAATATAAAAGCACAAAATCAGACCTATGTCTTTGAAAGACTGACTTTGCAAAGTAAAGGAGAAATGTCTAAATATTACCTATAATGTTCTAAAACTGATCTGCCTTATTAGTAACACTTGTGCAGCCCAAACCTCAAAAACTAGTAAAGATAAACAGGAAATTATAGATGGAAAATATAATTTAACTACAACCTAATATTTGGAAACCAGTTGGTTAAGAATGAACAAGAAACTGCAACTGTAAATAAAGCAATTTTTTTAGTGGGACTGAGGCTTGAACTCAGGGCATCAAGCTTACAAAGCAGGGGCTCTACTGCTTGAGCCATATCTTCAGTCCAAAAGAGAAATTCTTGATAAACACATTCTTAACTTTACTGTTAATAGAGTTCTGCTGTCTAACCAGTACGACAATAAAACAGGATGTCAACAAGTCTGGACCCACATAAGTTTTTTCCAATGAGGCATTTACAAGTTTAAATTATGGTCATGATTGTCAAATAGCAACAGATGGGGGCTTTCACATGCCAAAAGCATAATAGAAAAGGAAAGGAAAATTTAGATAGAACAATAATGTATTAGGCTTGAGTAAACAAGCACCATCAGAGAATACTGATTTCATTTTCTCTGATAACTCACTATATGCAATATGTACACCAAATACTTGTTCATTCCTGAATGGACTGCCAAGTCCTAGAATCCTCCAGTTAGACACTTTCTGGAATGATTTTGCTAAATTCTTGCACCTAGTTCCTCAAAAGGCTTTGACTGAGAACCTAAATATACCTAACTTGTATTTATTGGAAGTATTTATCTCCTTTGTCATTAAATGCAAAATGACTTTCTGTCATTAAATGCAGAAAGCAGATTCCTGCAGATTGGGTTGATAAAAACATTACTTGGTGTCACTTTAATTTAGCTTTAATTTGACACTGTAAAATGAATGGAAGGACAGAATAATCCAAAAACTCATCTGGCCTATAATACCAATTGCAACAAAAGGATTTAAGGTGTTACACTGAACACCAGCCAAAATATTAATTGGATTCCAGTGCTTACTTATTGGAAAACAAGTGAAACACAATAATTATGAACTGCATACCTTCCCATCCAAAGACTAGCCTGACAAGATGTTACAGAGGATGAGTTTTCATCAGGTTCATCAGAGCTGGAGGTCTGAGCCAACACTCCTGCTGCTTGACTTGTGATGTCTTTATAAAGCTGAATAAACTGGTACAAATTCATGATCCGTGACGCTTCCACAATGCCACTGCTTTTGTTAATCTAAAAATACAAAGAAAATGAAAAAAAAGGAGGTAACACAGATATTTAGTCAAACAAACTAGGAAAGTGAGGCTTAAGGTTTATAAATTACCTAAGAAAATAAGAACATCAATAAATGAATAAAATCATGTCTCCTTCATTTGTGGGGTTCAAAGAACTTACACAAATGTATCTCATTTAATCCTCAAAATAACCTTGTAAGAGTGATTAGGTATCAGAGTTAATGAGGCTAGTTAACTTTCCCAGAATTAAAAAATGAATGTTAGGGATAAATGTTAATAAATATTTCACTTTAATTTCTTTTCTCCTCCTCTCTTGTCTTTGAGATAGGGTATTGCTATGTAGCCCAGGCTGGCCTCAAATTCATGTTCCTTCTGCCTCAGCTTCCCAAGTGTTGAGATTACAAGTATGAGCCACCAGGCCCAGCTAATGATCTCTTAATTAAAGGACTTACTTAACTCCAATAACCACATGCCATTCTACTATAACTGAAACAATGGAGTACTTTCTTAAATATCTTTAAGTTCTATTTTTTAATAGAACTTCTAAAGGAAAACTACATTAAAGTAAATATTAACAAAAAGTGGTTGAATTATGAGCTTTAACAGAATCCCATTTAATATGAAGTGGGACAAGTGGTCTAGAGACTGTAACTGTAGACTGTACCTCTCCCTCTCTAGTTTACAATCTGGTATGAGAAGGTACTTGAGGAATGCTTTCATAAGGCTCCAGGAAGTCATGGAGTTGTGTATATATTCTTCTTGTTGTGTATTTTAGATAGTCTCACTATGTAGCCCAGATTGGCCTAGAACTTGATATCCTTCTCCCTCAGCCTCTGAAGTGCTGGGATTACAGATGTATGCCACCATGCCTGGCATATATTCCTCTTTGGATTGACCAAGGCTAGTAGGGTGAGGATGTAATTTGCTGAGGTGAAGAACTCGAAATAATCATAAACAGACTGGAGATATGAAAGACTACCTTTCAGCATAGAAGGTGGTACAGAAGACTGTGGGAACAGAAATAAGCCAGAATCTATTAATGCACATCAAAATAAAAGGAACAAGCAAAATAACAAAGCATTTAGAAAGAAATTAAGAATTGGCTAGGCATGGTGATGCACACCTGTAATACCAGCACTTGGTAGGCTGAGGCAGAAGAATCATGAGTTCTAGATCAGCCTGGATTATACATAGAGACCTTGTGTAAAAAGGGAAGAGGAGAGGGGAGGGGAAGAAGAAAGGAAAGGGAGAAATGAAGAATTCAGGGAGAGATAAAAAGATAACCTTAAAACTATGAACCAGTTTAGGTTCTGAAATGTGTTGATGGAAATGGAAATATAAAAAAGTGACAGTATATATTAAATATTTATCATAGGAATACTTGAATACTTGGAATGAACATAAGTTGCAACTACTATTTATTAATGGTTTACTATTTGAGAAAGCAGTGAAAGAATATACTGAGACTCAAGAATGGTGGGGCGCCCTGAGCGCTGAAGATTGGGGGAAGGGAATCCTTCTCGGGACTGTAAATAAACAAGCCAGGCGGGCCGGAGAGCCTCTGGCAGGAGCGGGGCGCGCACCCAGCAACCAGGAGTGGGAAAGCTTGTGAGAGGAGGGAAGACCCACTTTCCACGTGAACTGTAAACAAACATGGCGGCCGGCAGGAGCAGCAGCACCGCCCAGTAAGCAGGAGCAGGAAAGCTGCTGAAAGTGGCAGTGGGAGGAAAACTTCAGAGGAGAGGGGCTCCCACATGAACTGTAATTAAACACGCAGGCCTGACAACGCAGGGGCAGTGTCACCTTTCCCAGTGCTTGGAAAGGGGAAAGCCTGTAGCAGAGGCTCCCGCACAGGAGAACTCTGAGCAAACAAAGCCTGTGGGACCAGGTGAGTGCTAGCTCACCCCAGAGATCTGCATAAATAACGCCGCCAGCTACAGGCTGAGAGCAGCAGGCAGGCAAACCACAGTTGCAGATACCACTCTCAGAACTGCCTCCAGACGCTTTTTTTTCTTTTTCTCCCTACCTTTGATGAGAGAACAACCGAATTACACCTGCAAGCTGAAAAACTTACTGAAACTGTATTGCATTTGAACTGGGGACACTTGGTGGGGCTTTTTTTTTTTTTTTCTTCTGTGTGTGTGTGAGTGTAGTTTTGTTCTACTTTATGCATCCCCTTTGATGAGACAACTACAGAACAACATCTGAGGCACCAACTCCAGGACTGGAGATTAAGACGGACATCCAAATTATTAAGACTGAAATTGCATTGCATATAAACTTGGAAGTTTTTTGGTTTTGTTTTTTTTTTTTAATTTCCTATTTTCCATTTTATTTTAATTCATTTTTATAAATAGATATTACTTTCATATACTTATTTTTTATTTTTTTATCTTTGATTTTCAATCCTCTCTCTGTCTCTCTATTGTCTGTTCAGCTTACTGTCGATTAGTACACTAACACTCCCTGTTTATACCTTTGAAACTCTCTTGTCTGATACCTTGTTCTGCTTTCTCCCTCTTGTCTGTATATTTGTTTTCCCCTTTTCTTTAACTTCTTGCTTTCCATCTCAGCTCACTCTTCCATTCTCAATATTACCATTGTGATTATTACAAGCTAGAAAATACTTAAATACACACAGTACAGGGACAGTAACAACACCAAGGACAATGACAGGAAGACAGAAAAAACAAGGAAACCAGTTTCCCCACAGCAAAAAATTAGTACAGGAACCAGAGGGGAATGAAGAGAACAGAAACTCAGAGCCAGACTCCAACAAAATGAAGATAAACTATGCCAAAGGACCCAATGAAGCCTACAAGAATAATTTAAAAGAAGACATACTACAAGTACTCAATGAGAATTTTATAGAGATGATACTGGATAGGGTCAACCAAAATGTACAGGAGACACTCAAGAAATTCCAAGACAATAAAAATAGAGAATTTGAAAAAGCAAAAGAAGAAATAAAGGAAACCATAGAAGCACTGTATAAACACCAAAGTGAAAGAGAGAACACAATGAATAAATGGATAAATGAACTCAGGACAAAAATAGACAACAATAAAGAAGAAAACAGCCAGGATATGGAAAACCTCAGAAAAAAGAACGAAACAGAACTGCAAAACAAAACGGAAGGCCAATCCAGCAGAATAGAACAAACAGAAGACAGAATCTCAGAACTTGAAGATGAAATGGTAATTAAAGGAAAAACCGAAGAACTATTAATTAAACAACTCAAGACCTGTGAAAAGAAAATGCAAGAACTCACCGACTCCATCAAAAGACCAAACTTGAGAATCATGGGCATCGAAGAAGGAGAAGAGGTGCAAGCGAAGGGAATGCGTAATATATTCAACAAAATAATAACGGAAAATTTCCCAAATCTAGAGAAAGATATTCCCATACAAATGCAAGAGGCCTCCAGGACACCAAACAGACCAGATCAAAATAGAACTACTCCACGACATATCATCATTAAAACAACAAGTTCAGAAACTAAGGAAAGAATATTGAAGGCTGCAAGAGAGAAAAAACAAGTAACATACAAAGGTAAACCCATCAAAATCACAGCAGACTTCTCAACAGAAACATTAAAAGCAAGAAGAGCGTGGGGTGAGATCTTCCAGGCACTGAATGAAAATAACCTCAACCCCAGGATACTCTACCCAGCAAAGCTATCATTCAAAATAGATGGAGCAATAAAAGTCTTCCATGATAAGCAGAAACTAAAACAATATGTGACCACAAAGCCACCATTACAAAAGATTCTGCAAGGGATCCTGCACACAGAAAGTGACACCCAACTTAACCATGAAAAGGCAGGCAGCACCAAACCACAGGATAAGAAAAAGCAAGACAGTAGAGAGTAACATCAAGTTAGGTACACACAATCAAACCTTCAAACAACTAAGATAACTAAATGGCAGGAATCACCACATACCTATCAGTACTAACACTTAATGTTAATGGACTTAATTCACCCATCAAAAGACACCGTTTGACAAAATGGATTAAAAAAGAAGATCCAACAATTTGTTGCTTACAGGAGACTCATCTCACCGACAGAAATAAGCATATGCTTAGGATGAAAGGCTGGAAGAAGATTTACCAAGCCAATGGCCCCCGAAAACAAGCAGGAGTAGCAATACTTATCTCTGACAAAGTAGACTTCAAACCTACATTGATCAAACGAGATAAAGAAGGACATTCCATACTAATAAAAGGGGAAATAGACCAAAAGGAAATAATAATCATCAATCTGTACGCACCCAATGTCAACGCACCCAATTTCATCAAACATACCCTGAAAGACCTAAAAGCATATATAAACGCCAACACAGTGGTTGTGGGAGACTTTAACACTCCATTATCATCAATAGATAGGTCATCCAAACAAAAACTCAATAAAGAAATCCAAGATCTAAAATACGCAATAGATCAAGTGGACCTAGTAGATGTCTACAGAACATTTCATCCAACCTCTACACAATATACATTCTTCTCAGCAGCCCATGGAACCTTCTCCAAAATAGATCATATCCTAGGGCACAAAGCAAGCCTCAGCAAATATAAGAAAATAGAAATAATACCATGCATACTATCTGACCACAATGCAGTAAAAGTAGAACTCAACAACAAAAGTAAAGACAAAAAACATGCAAACAGCTGGAAACTAAATAACTCATTACTTAATGAAGAATGGATCATCGATGCAATAAAAGAGGAAATTAAAAAGTTCCTAGAAGTCAATGAAAATGAAAACACAACCTACCAGAACCTATGGGACACAGCTAAGGCAGTCTTGAGAGGAAAGTTTATAGCCATGAGTGCATATATTAAAAAGATTGAAAGATCCCAAATCAATGACCTAATGATACATCTCAAACTCCTAGAAAAACAAGAACAAGCAAATCCCAAAACAAATAGAAGGAGAGAAATAATAAAAATAAGAGCTGAAATCAACGAAATAGAAACCAAAAAAACCATACAAAGAATTAATGAAACAAAAAGTTGGTTCTTTGAAAAAATAAACAAGATCGATAGACCCCTGGCAAACCTGACTAAAATGAGGAGAGAAAAAACCCAAATTAGTAGAATCAGGAATGCAAAAGGGGAGATAACAACAAACACCATGGAAGTCCAGGAAATCATCAGAGACTACTTTGAGAACCTATATTCAAATAAATTTGAAAATCTAAAAGAAATGGACAGATTTCTAGATACATATGATCATCCAAAACTGAACCAAGAGGAAATTAATCACCTGAATAGACCTATAACACAAAATGAAATTGAAGCAGCAATCAAGAGTCTCCCCAAAAAGAAAAGTCCAGGACCTGATGGATTCTCTGCTGAATTCTATCAGACCTTTAAAGAAGAACTGATACCAACCCTCCTTAAACTGTTCCATGAAATAGAAAGGGAAGGAAAACTGCCAAACACATTTTATGAAGCCAGTATTACACTTATCCCAAAACCAGGCAAAGACACCTCCAAAAAGGAGAACTATAGGCCAATCTCCTTAATGAACATTGATGCAAAAATCCTCAACAAAATAATGGCAAATCGAATTCAGCAACACATCAAAAAGATTATCCACCACGACCAGGTAGGCTTCATCCCAGGGATGCAGGGGTGGTTCAACATATGAAAATCAATAAACGTAATAAACCACATTAACAGAAGCAAAGACAAAAACCACTTGATCATCTCAATAGATGCAGAAAAAGCCTTTGATAAGATCCAACATCATTTCATGATAAAAGCTCTAAGAAACTAGGAATAGAAGGAAAGTTCCTCAACATTATAAAAGCTATATATGACAAACCTACAGCCAGCATTATACTTAACGGAGAAAAATTAAAACCGTTCCCTCTAAAATCAGGAACCAGACAAGGATGCCCACTATCTCCACTCCTATTCAACATAGTACTGGAATTCCTAGCCAGAGCAATTAGGCAAGAAGAAGGAATAAAAGGAATACAAATAGGTAAAGAAACTGTCAAAATATCCCTATTTGCAGACGACATGATCCTATACCTTAAAGACCCAAAAAACTCTACTCAGAAGCTTCTAGACATCATCAATAGCTATAGCAAAGTAGCAGGATATAAAATCAACGTAGAAAAATCATTAGCATTTCTATACACTAACAATGAGCAAACGGAAAAAGAATGTATGAAAACAATTCCATTTACAATAGCCTCAAAAAAAATCAAATACCTAGGTGTAAACCTAACAAAAGATGTGAAAGACCTCTACAAGGAAAACTATACACTTCTGAAGAAAGAGATTGAGGAAGACTATAGAAAGTGGAGAGATCGCCCATGCTCATGGATTGGTAGAATCAACATAGTAAAAATGTCGATACTCCCCAAAGTAATCTACATGTTTAATGCACTTCCCATCAAAATTCCAATGACATTCATTAAAGAGATTGAAAAATCTACTGTGAAATTTATATGGAAACACAAGAGGCCACGAATAGCCAAGGCAATACTCAGTCAAAAGAACAATGCAGGAGGTATCACAATACCTGACTTCAAACTATATTACAAAGCAGTAACAATAAAAACAGCATGGTACTGGCACAAAAACAGACATGAAGACCAGTGGAACAGAATAGAGGATCCAGATATGAAGCCACACAACTATGAGCAACTTATCTTTGACAAAGGAGCTAAAAATATACGATGGAGAAATAGCAGCCTCTTCAACAAAAACTGCTGGGAAAACTGGTTAGCAGTCTGCAAAAAACTGAAACTAGATCCATGTATATCACCCTATACCAAGATTAACTCAAAATGGATCAAGGATCTTAATATCAGACCCCAAACTCTTAAGTTGATACAAGAAAGAGTAGGAAATACTCTGGAGTTAGTAGGTATAGGTAAGAACTTTCTCAATGAAACCCCAGCAGCACAGCAACTAAGAGATAGCATAGATAAATGGGACCTCATAAAACTAAAAAGCTTCTGTTCATCAAAAGAAATGGTCTCTAAACTGAAGAGAACACCCACAGAGTGGGAGAAAATATTTGCCAATTATACATCAGACAAAGGACTGATAACCAGAATATACAGGGAACTTAAAAAACTAAATTCTCCCAAAACTAATGAACCAATAAAGAAATGGGCATGTGAACTAAACAGAACTTTCTCAAAAGAAGAAATTCAAATGGCCAGAAAACACATGAAAAAATGCTCACCATCTCTAGCAATAAAGGAAATGCAAATTGAAACCACACTAAGATTCCACCTCACCCCTGTTAGAATAGCCATCATCAGCAACACCACCAACAACAGGTGTTGGCGAGGATGCGGGGAAAAAGGAACCCTTTTACACTGTTGGTGGGAATGTAGACTAGTACAACCACTCTGGAAAAAAATTTGGAGGCTACTTAAAAAGATGGACATTGATCTACCATTTGATCCCGCAATACCACTCTTGGGGATATACCCAAAAGACTGTTACTCCAGAGGCACCTGCACATCCATGTTTATTGCGGCACTATTCACAATAGCCAAGTTATGGAAACAGCCAAGATGTCCCAGCACTGACGAATGGATTAAGAAAATGTGGTATCTATACACAATGGAATTTTATGCAGCCATGAAGAAGAACGAAATATTATCATTCGCTGGTAAATGGATGGAATTGGAGAACATCATTCTGAGTGAGGTTAGCCTGGCTCAAAAGACCAAAAATCGTATGTTCTCCCTCATACGTGGACATTAGATCAAGGGCAAACACAACAAGGGGATTGGACTATGAGCACATGATAAAAGCGAGAGCACACAAGGGAGGGTCAATGAGGATAGGTAAGACACCTAAAAAACTAGCTAGCATTTGTTGCCCTTAATGCAGAGAAACTAAAGCAGATACCTTAAAGCAACTGAGGCCAATAGGAAAAGGGGACCAGGAACTAGAGAAAAGGTTAGATCAAAAAGAATTAACCTAGAAGGTAACACCCACGCACAGGAAATCAATGTGAGTCAATGCCCTGTATAGCTATCCTTATCTCAACCAGCAAAACCCCTTGTTCCTTCCTATTATTGCTTATACTCTCTCTACAACAAAATTAGAGATAAGGGCAAAATAGTTTCTGCTGGGTATTGAGGGGGGGAGCGGGAGGGGTGGAGTGGGTGGTAAGGGAGGGGGTGGGGGCAGGGGGGAGAAATGAACCAAGCCTTGTATGCACATATGAATAATAAAAGAAAAATGAAAAAAAAAAAAAAAAAAAAAAAGAGAAAGCAGTGAAAGAATATACTGAGACTCAAGAATGAGCCAGATTCCATATTGTGAAAATGGTAGAACCATCTCTAATAATCACAAAGTTGATTAAATATTGGGAAGGTAAGATTTATGTGGTGATGCAAATATAAGAGGTTCTTTATAATAAAAGACTGTGACAGGAATTTATAGAGGCTTATGGAATAGTCCTTTTGAGCTGAAGACAGTGGGCCAGTCTGCCTTTGGATCTACATAGTAGAGGAAATTATGGAATAATTTGCATAAGTTTAGTACTGTATTACCAAAGTTTATTGTACTATGACTAGTCTAATCATAGTATTCTTGTAATAAATATACGTTGAGTATGAAGTAGATGTTATAGGCACTATATGCACTGCTGTAGGTACTAAAGACATGTTTATAAAACAAAATCCCCTACCTTCATGCAAGTCACACAATAGGGAGGAGAGAACGAATTACAAGTTAGGTTAGATGGAAATCAGTGTTACAGAGAAGATAAAACAGGGGCAAAGGGATGCTGAGGTGCAGGGAAGGCCTCACAGTGAAGTGACATTTAAGAACTGGAAGAGGTATAGGAAAGAGTCATATGTGGATATCTGGTGAAAGATCATTTAAGACTGGGAGAATAGAAGTGTTCAGCAGAAGTGAATCTGGAGAAAAGCATAAGGAGGCCAACAAGGAGTCTGGAGTAGTTAAAAGAAAATGAGAGATGGAGCAATGGAAGATAAGGTTAAAAGGTGAGGTAGTGACAGATTATACAGGAGTATGCTGATCACAGTAATGACTGGCCTTTATTCTCAGCTCTAGAAAGTCACGGGAGGGCTTTGAGCCAAGAAGTAATATGATCTGCTTTACATTTCAAATTGTGATGTGGAACAAACTGGTTGCTGTGCTGAGAATAGACAGAGGAAGGCAGGCAAGAGCAGAAGCAGGGAGACCAGTTAGAAGGCTACTAGAATAATCCTGGTGAGAGAGATTGTGGTTAGTTATAGGCTGGGAGTTTAGTGCAAAGGGTAAGAACTAGCTAGATTATGAATATATTTCAAAGAGGAAATTGACAGGATTCATTTATGGATTGACTATGGAGTATGGAAGGAAAAAGAAACATGAAGGACAACTCCATGGTTTTAGTTTAAGTAAAAAAGGATAAAATATGTAACTCATGATGTTTCCTAATAGCCATTTTAATACATATATTCTAATTATTCTATTAGCTTTTCTAATATCCCACAAAGTATTCCATCTAAACACAATTTAGGTTTTCAAAAATGAATTAAATATTATTTGAGGACAATCATGGAAGATTACAGAAAGTCATGATAAGGTCTTACTGTAAATACAGAAGGTTAAAGTACAAAATTTTTTAAATGCTTAATACTATGACTATGAAGCTTTTAGCTGGGTTTGGTGGTTCATGCCTGTAATTCCATCACTTTGGAGGTTGAGGCAGAAGATCACAGATTCAAGGCCATCCTGGGCTATGAGACCCTGTCTCATAAAAACAAAAAACAAATAAAAAACAAATATGGGTCTTTTAGTCTCTTATCAGCTTCTTGTAAGTTTTTCTAATGTAAACAATGACTTCCCAGAGACTTGTGTGTGTGCTTATGCTGTTGGAGATTGAATCCAGGAATTAGTACTCTGCTACTTTGAGCCATGCCCCCAGTACTTCTGCTTTTTAGTTTGTTTTTTAGATAGGGTTTTGAGCTAATTTTGTCCAGGCTGTCCTCAAAATATGATACTCCTATTTCTACCTTCCAAATAGCTAGGATTACAGACATGTACCACCATGTCCAGCTCAGGGATTCTTTTGAAATGAACCTAAGGAATGCAAAAAAAACCATTTCTTTGGCATAGATAAAAGATCAAAACAAAACGCGCGCGCGCGCGCGCACACACACACACACACACACACACACACTCATACTAAAGAAAGATCTCCACTGAATTTGTCTTTAATAGTTTTGTTTTTCTATTTACAATCTTATTTTAAGGAAGATTTTTTTGGGGTGGTACTGGGGTTTGAACTCAGGGCTTTGTACTTGCTACGTAGGCACTCTACCACTTGAACCATGCTTCCAGCCCTTTTTCTCTGATTATTTTTGAGATAGGATCTTGCTTTTTTGCCACAATCCTCCTATTTTACACTTCCCACCATAGCTGTGATGACAGCTGTGTGCCACCATGCCCAGCTTTTTTCCATTGATATAGGGTCTAGCAAACTTTTGGCCAACCAATGAGTTGACAACAGATCTGCTGGGTCTTTAAATTACCGACTCTGTATCAAGATTTCCTGATAAGTGAGGAAATAAATACTGTTTTGTTTAAGCTAGTTTAATAGGACTTTCCTGTGACTTGTAGTTGATGGCAATTTAAATAATAGAAGGAATGGACATTCTAGATGAGGAAACTCAATACACAAAGGGACTATAGCAGAAAAGTAGTTAGTTAAACCTGATGAGAATGCAGAAAGAAAGTGTGTGAATAAAGTAGAAAAAATAGTGTGTAAACATATTGTAGAGGGCCTTGTATGCCACATTAAGGAGCAGGGAAGATTTTGCAGGCAATGAGGAACTGCTGAGGAATTTTTGGCAGGGCACTGAGCTGATGAAAGTCGTGCTTTAGGAAGGTTATCTCACGGCAGCATAAACTGGAATTAGAAGAGGCTGAAGGTGTGGCACTCAATATAGAATGAACAGTAATCTGGATCAGGAGGGGCCTGAACTTTAAGTACAGTGTCCTTGAGGACATGGAATTTATTTTATCATATTGAACAAAATTCCTAGTGCCTGGCATACCTGTATTCACATTTTTGCTTGAATAAACTGGAAATGAAACATAGTAGAGGTAAAACTGACAACATATCTGGGTAGTCTCCAGGGCCTGTGACTCAAAAAGGAAAACTCTCCTATCCCAGGGACATTTTGGTTGGTCAGGAATGGATGCTCATGAATGTCCAATTTATGTCTTATATGCATATGGATTATTTTATTGTATCTTTGCTCATTTAACAAGGGTTAGGATAGAAGGAGGCCTAATAAAATCTGTGTCTTCATTTTCATTCAAAGGTCTGTGTGTTCAAAAAGGTTAAGAATTGCCTATTCCAGTGTACTCATGGCTAGTGGTGGGGGTAGGGGGGAAATGAATCACTTTTTTTTTTTTTTTGTGGTACTAAGGATTGAACTCAGGGTCACCATTTAAGCCACACTTTCCAGTCCTTTTTGCTTTTGCTTTGTTCTTCAGGTAGGGTTTCCTGCCTTTGTCCAGGCTGGCCTTGGACCATGGTCCTCCTACCTCAGCCTACCAAGTAGCCGGATTATAGGTTTGTACCACCATGCCTGGTAGGGTGAGGCTTTCTAATACTCCATGACAGCTGTCATTAAATGTTTAGCAGAACTGATGTAGTCAATTACCTAAAATGTCAAAATTGAACTACAAGACAGTGCACTGATGATGAAAAATCTACAACTCAAAATTACCAAATGAAAGTAACCTTTTTTTAAATGAATGAAACCAGTGTTCTGAAAAAGAAATGATTTCTTAACATAACTTTAATTTTTAAGGTGTTATCTTAGAGCTATATAGCCCTAAGATACAGGGCTCCATAGTCAACTAAAGTCCAAAAAGTAAGGTTAAGAGTTCACTACTACTTTCCTTGACTATAAAAATCCCTGCTGTATGGCAATTAGACAACTGTTGAGTCAAACAGCTGGAAGGCAATAGCAGTACCAAAATTATGTTTTACAAGATATCAAATTATTAACATTTATTTCCACTATATTACAGTATACACTATTAAACATGGTTTTAACCACCAAAATGACATAAGCTCACAAATGGAAGCCCTGTTAGCCTTACCTTGGTACAGACCACCCGCACCACCATTTTCCAAAAAGCAGAGGAATCAGACCCAGGTTGTACCTCAAAGAGAAGATGCTTTTCTTGGCCAGCCGCCACCTTAGCAGTTCTGAAAAGCGACAAGCACATTTGTTAATCTTATGAAAAGTCAGATAAATTAACATAGCTATGAAAACAGATTTCAGACACAGACGGATATATGCAGAAAACACACAAAGAAAAAAAATTTAATAACTAGATTCTTAATACATAGAAAATGTTTTGAACATAAACATACAACTTAATTTCCACCATTTTAATAGCCTTGTGGAATTTCATAAAATTTTTTTCTCATAGCTATATCTTAATCATCTTTAAGTTTCTAACAAAGACACTTACGAAAAACAAGTCCAAGAAATCTGGTACTTAAAAAGTTTTGCTGGTTTACTTATCTAAATTTTGACTGTTATTCAGACATGTATAAATATCTATGTGAAAGTATCTTGTTCTTGGTGGAGTCCTGTTTAATCAACATTAACACATCTCTTTGAAATTTTGTGATTTATAGTTAAAAAATTAATACTTCTGGAGATTATTTAGTATTATATTATCCCCTCCCATTTAAATCAGTTCAAAAACATATCTAAATATTGCAGTTTCCTTTTATCATTGCTAACATTTCTCTCTGAGCATCACAGTTAAGTAAAATGAAGCCATCAAAAATAAAGTCAGCCAGTGAAAATAATTTAGCCACGTGACTTTCCAGTTCTGTTTCCCGGGTACCAAGCCATGCTTCTTCAGTATAGGTTTGACTTTAGAGTTGTCAGAGAACACTTATGAAATGCCCAACTCTAAACCACAGAAATTAGTTTTAAGCTACACTGATGGTATTGCTCAGTGGTAGAGTATCTGCCTAGCACATGCAAAATCTTGGGATGGTTCCTCAGCACAGTAACAAAACAAAATCACCAAAAACCCCAAATTCAGTTAGAGGTACCCTGTATTAATAAATAAAAGTAATATATTCTTTACCATTAACTCTGTGCTACAGAATATACTTATGGATGATATAGGAAACATTCTGTCCAGTGTCTTTAGGCCAACAGGCAAAATTTTATAGACAGTCTACATACATAAATTCCAAGACTAAAAGGATAGCAAATGTTAATAATTACTTTTCATAAGAGCTGAAACAAATACCCTAGTCTTATGATACTACTAAATTCTCAATTCTATTTTGTTCCTTAAAATATCTCAGAAGTAATGCTTCAAACACTATCATTTGGATGATTTATATTAAAAAAAAGTAAATTATAAGAGTTTTGTGTGTATGGTTTGAACTCAGGGCCTCATGCTAGCAAGGCAGGTTCTTTACCACATGAGCTGCTCCATAAGCTCTTTTTTGTGTTGGGTATTTTTGAGATAGGCTCCTGCAACCTATTTACCTGGGCTGGCTTTGAACTTTGATCCTCCTGAACTCTGACTTCCGAGTTGCTAGGATTACAGGCACAAGCCACTGGCACCTGGCTAATTATTAGAGTTTTTTAAATCCACAAATACATCTTTATTGTAAAAGATAACACACAAATATACTTAGTAGCATTTAAAGTCTCCTTTCATTACCCTTTCCCACTGACTAAGAATAGACCTGTGTGTATTTTTCTAGTTCATGTTACATGTATTTATATACATACATATACATAAATGTATGTGAATCTCCATACAAATTTTCTTCTTTTCCTTTTACTTGAATGAAACTCAGTGTTCTTAAAAGAAGTAATCTGAGTTAATTTTAAGAATGTTCTTTATTCTTTATGACTGGCTAAAAAGAGTAGACTCTAGTCATGTCCATAAAGACAGTATTTCCTTCTTACCTAATGTAAGATGGTCATGTATTTCTCTTATCTAACACAGACATTAAGAAGCCTAAGGAGTAGGTGCATATGTATTACCCTAAGCTATTAACAGTGACTATAATATTATAAAATTTATATACCAGGTAACCCTGGACTTGTATGTGATTTTATTTGCTTCTTTAGGGTTTAAGGAGAGGTAACAAGAGAAACTTCAGACTTAAAAGAGCTATATCTGTCATTAATACTTGAGTAATCAATTTAGGGCCTAGTTAAAATGTCTAACTCTAAGCACAATTCTTTGCACAGGGTATGTGTTTTGTGAATGTCAGTTCAATTGAAGAGGTTAAACAGAGAACATTTTAAGATATAGCTGAATATATCTTACATAAGTTTAAATTATACCCATAAAAGGACAGAAGATATATACAGAATAAATAAAGACAGAAGTAAGCACTACTTGCTGCTGCTTCAGGAAGATTTAGTGGAAAGAGGTGATATCTGCCAACCTGTCACTAGGGGAAAAACAACAAGCAGTATACATATGTATATTTTGTGGTACTAGGGTTTGAACTCAGGGCCTTCATCTTGAGCCATTCTACCAGTCCTTTTTTGTGATGGGTTCTGATCTCTGCCTCCTGAGTAGCTAGAATTATAGATATGAGCTACCAGCACCCGGCAATAGGCAATATTTAAAATATATAGTGGTCTGAGGCCATTCAAGAGCAAGGAGCCCCATGTGTTTTAATAACTTCTATACAGATCAGTATAAAACTGATATAATAAAGAAAAAATTCACAAAGAAAAGGATAAGTTCTATTAGTTTTGTTAAGAAGGCAGAGACATTTATAATTTCATCTTAGACAGAATTTTTTTGTGTGTGTGACTACCAGAGAAATACCTCTTTATTTATTTTGAGACAAGGTTTCCCTGTGTAGCCCAGGCTGGCTTCAGACTCACAAATCTTTTGCCTTAGCCTCCTAAGGGCTGGGATTATAGGCATGCACCATAACACCCATCTTGGAATATCCTTTTTTTTCTTTTATTCATATGTGCATACAATGTTTGGGTCATTTCTCCCCCCTTCCCCCTGCCCCCTCCCTTTCCCCCCTACTCCCCTCGCTACCAGGCAGATACTACTGTGCCCTTATCTCTGATTTTGTTGAAGAGAGAGTATAAGCAATAATAGGAGGGACCAAGGGTTTTTCTAGTTGAGATAAGGATAGCTATACAGGGAGTTGACTTGCATTGCTTTCCTGTACATGTGTGTTACCTTCTAAATTAATTCATCTAGAACTAACCTTTCCTTTAGTTCCTGGTACCCTTCTCCTATTGGCCTCTGTCGCTTTAAAGTATCTGCTTTAGTTTCTCTTTATTGAGGGCAACAAATGCTATCTAGTTTTTTGGGTGTTAGACAGAAATTTATTCAAGAGTTCTATAGAGATTTAAAGGGGCTAGCTAATTAGAAAACAATAAATGAAATATCTTATTCCTGAGTGACAAAAATTACATTATCACATATGTATTTCTCTGGCAAAATAATGGCTCAGTCAGTGAGTAAACACAGAGGGAACACACACACACACACACACACACACACACACACTCACTCACTCACTCACTCACTCACTCACTCACTCCAGAACTGGTTGATGTACACAGCCTTCTCAGTGTTACTTTTGACTATCCCAGTCTTTCTCCATAGTGGCAAATTGACATATTCCCGTCTGTTTTGCACGCCTTTACGTGCTTTCAAACTAGAGCCAATTTGTAGTCTCTCAGTATACAACTGTTGAGATGTTAGGCAGTATTACATTCTAGAATTGCTTCAATATGCCTGTAGTTTGTGTTGTAAATTTCATATTAAGTTCCATCTTTTCTGCTCCCATTACATATTTTTAAAACAGCTACACAGAAAATCAACTATAATAGGCACTCAATAAATACTTGCAAACTACTGCTGACAACATTAAATCTTTTTTTTTTTTTTTTTTTGGTGGGACTGGGTTTTGAACTCAGGGCTTCAAGTTTGTCCAGTAGGTACTTGCAAATCAGAAACTCTACCATTTGAGCCACACCTCCAGTCCCTGAAAACATTAAATTTTAATCAATACCTTTGGTTATCTGTTACACAGCCATGACATATGGGACATACTATACCAAGGGGGAAAGAAATGAAAAAAAGCAAGTCTTACACATCATTAAGTTCAGCTACTCTCCCAAGAAATTCTTCATAAGTTAAGGAGCCACTTTCTCGAACCAATGTGATGTGTTTTACTACTTTTTCTGGTAACTTGTTAATAACCAGCTGCGTCTGATCTGAAATTTGCTGTCCCATGATGAAATGATGTCTTTTAGAATCCAGAAAGTGTTGCTTCACATAGTTTCTGTCAAATACATATAAAAGTTACTTTTACATATAATATAAAAATAGGAATGTTTTTATATCCATCAAAAAATAAAGAAAAACCAGAAATATCTTAAAGGAGAATTTAATAGACTTATATGAATCTAAAGGAGAATTTGTTTAAATGACTATATTTTTAAATTAAAGATTTATATTTCTATTTTTTTTCAGAATCATATAGCTAAATGAGAAAGCAGTATTCACTTGTGATATTTGGAGGGTGGTAAACATCTTAACGCCTATAATTTTATCAAGACAAAAACCATTAAAACATACAAAGGCATTCAAGTGATTGCACTTAATAGGGAGCTTGTTTATTTTTCTAAGACCATTTCTTGACTGCTTACCACATGTCAGACTCCAAACAAAGTGCTTTCATATTTTACATCACTTATTTCTTACTATATCCTAAGAGGCAGATGTTACTAAAACCCTATTTTATGGATAAGGAAATGGATCTAAGTAACTTTATATATACAGTATGGGTGCAGGTGAACTTTGAACATCTGTTTTTCATATTCTAGTGCTCACATTCTTTTTTTTTTGTGGTGGGATATGGTTTGAACTTAAGGTTTTGCACTTGCAAAGCAGGCACACTACCACTTGAGCCACACTTTTAGTTCACTTTGTTCTGGTTACTTTTGGAGATAGGGTCTCAAGAATGAACTACTTACCCAGGCTGGCCTCCAACCTCGATCCTCTGGATCTCAGCCTCCTAAATAGCTAGGGTTACAAGCGTGAGCCACCAGCATCCAACTTAATGCTCACATTCTTAATCAATATGATATATATCAGTTGAAATTTTTGTTATTTTATTCATAAATGTGAAATTTATTTTTAATTTCAAAATACCTATGAATTGAACTGAGTTTTCATTTGAAAAATCCTATAAAATTTAAATGTTAAGATAATTTAACTACCTCACATTTTTTACTTAGGGAAAAAAGATCATTCTTTTTGCTCTTTTAATTCTTCTAGGTCTTTTTAACTTAGAATTTATGTAATTTACTTTCTAAATATGAATGTTTTTGGTTAAAAGGCAGAATCACTACTTTAATAGTTTACTATTGATAAAGATCAATAATTTATTGAGTGTTAAGAGGAAGAGTTTTTCCTAAGTGGGAGGTAGAGTAGGTGACCTCTAACCTAATATTTTATCAAAATGAAACTTAACCTTTCTCTAACTCTCCTGTACCAACTCAGTCAAAACGCAATAATATTCTAACCAACCAATCTGAAATTTTGAATTGCATCTGCACTACTTAATATAAAGAAAACCAAACTTTTGAACTATGGTCTCAGTATTTAATGTAACCTGATAACAATAATTTAGTCAGTGTACTAAAATTTCTCTCCCTCTACTTTCTCAGGGTCTCCAGTGGACCTAAGAATTAAACTCTCAGAGGAGACTAACAGGAGAAAACATACAAATTTTAATTGGTAATTTTTACATGTCTATGAAAGTCCTCACTAGAAAAATAAGACCCAAAGTAGTTAGGGCCAAAGCTTAGATATTAAGTTGGACCAAGAGTAGCAAACTGCGAAAATATGGAAAGACAAAGGGGTTGAAGCTAGAGTAGTGTATTAGTTACTTTTCTCATTGCTGTGACAAAACACGTGAAAGAAACAACCTAAGCAAGGAGGGATTTATCTTGATTCATGGCTTCAGAGGGTTCATTCCATAGTTGTTTGGCCTCATGTGCTTGGGCAGAACACTACAGTGGCAAGAAGGTGTGTGGTGGAACACTTACAGAATGACCTACAGGAAGTAGAGACAAGGGAATAAAGGAAGGGGCCAATAACATCCAAGAACATGCCCAACCTCCTATCTTTCACCACCTCCTAATATTGCCATCACATTATTAATCAATCAAGGGATGAATTCATTAGGTCAGAGCCTAATTGTCTCTGGAAACACCCTCTTAGACACAAACAGGTAAGCTTTACTATTCTCCTGGGTGTTTCTCAATCCCATCAAAGGACAATAAAAGTTATTTTATTTTTTTAATAAGGGAAAGGATTATTTTGGCTCATAGTTTCAGAGGTTTTAGTCTATGGTTACTTGGCTTGGTTGCTCTGGGCTCACAGGGTGAGCAGTACATATCACTGTGGGAGTATGGTGGAAGAGGCCTATTCAAAGAAAGTTTGCTTATACAGATTTCTCTTGGCCTCCATTGCCCATCTTTGGTGGTAAGAATGTCTTCCTTTCCCCTGGAAAGGATACCTTTCATGTGGGAGTTTTATCTCTTGCTTTCAGGAAGAAAAATGAAGGTTAGAATGCACCTCTTATATCTGCTACTTTTTTGGGGGGGTTACTGGGGTTTCAACTTAGGGCCTCATGCTTGCTAGGTAGGCACTTTACCACTTGAGCCACTCTGCCACCCCTCTGCTACTTTTAAAGTGCCTGTAACTTAAAATAATCCTTAAGTCAAAGTGGCATTTTTTGCTACCCTACTTTGCTCACCAAAGTCATATTTAAAAAGAAGTCTTAGCTGCTTATTTATTAAGTTAGGAAATGTTCCCCTGTTTTTTCTACATTGTCTTGATCTGGTGCTCTAACTCTGAATAACAGGGTTTGTAATGTGAGATAGCATATTAACTTGTTTTCCTGTAATTGCTCTTGGTATCTGAGAAACCTTATCACTGATTCCTTGGATCAAAATGCAACACTATTTAGGCACTACCCATGAAAACCTGGAACAGTGGTTCTCAACCTGATTCCGGAGGGAAGAGCTTGAATTTACGATTTTGAAAACAATAAAATACAGATAAATATTAACATCCACAACTAATGTGAAAACATGACTCTTATTTATATGTAATATAAAACCACAACCAAGAGTACATGTTCACAAAACCTATCTACTGAGGTCATCCTTTAGTCACCAACCACAGTTTTTTCTGTGTCCCACTTTGGTGACTGTCCATACTTCTGTCATAGCATGTATCATCAGTTAAATCACTTGTCCATCCTCCCCCACCCCATGAACTGTGTTCTTTCTTCTGGCAGATACATAGATACATAATGTTTTCTGAATGAATGCAGTAAACACTGTTGACAGTTTGGAGGTTTTAAAAAAATTATTCACTAGCATTCTTTTGACTCTTCTTAACTTATTCAGTCATCTTTAAGCACTAACGTGGAGAGAAGTAGAAATATATATATATATATATATCCATATATATATATTTTTCCACATATATATGGAAGTAAAAGCGTAAAATTGTAAAAACTTATCATTAGTTAATATAAATTGGGAAACATCCACTATTTGATATTAACAAAATAGCTCCCTCTAAATCATGGAACAGTAGTGCATAGGAACATAGTTTATAAACATTGGCATAAAATTCAGTAAAAGAGAGAAATCTGTAGTTAAGATTTTTCAAAGAACTAGTAGCTCTTAAACTACTATGCTGCCTATGACATAGTCCTTTTTAACAAGATAGGAATGTGCTTTCAGAAAATTTTTGAAGGATTTTCTAAATAAAGAACTATTATTTTTGAAACGCCTAAGAACATCAAGGATTCCAAAAATGCCACAGTCTCTAGTGGGTGGTACATGCAGTTGGTCACTCCTTTTTCTAACAAATGAGTTGATGTAGTTCAAATATTTCTCATACAAATACAATCACATTTCAGATAATTGACACCAATTCCCCCCCAAAACGAAACTCCCTGAACATTTAAAGCTTATTCCATTTATAAAAAATTAAAGCAAAATTGAGAAGCCTGAAAGTGCAACAAACTGACAGCAGTACTTAGAAAACCTCTCTGAAATCTGCTCTTTGTTGGATTTTATATTAACTTTAACTCCAGTAATAAACATTAAATGCTATAGCCAAATCCCCTAAGGACACTATTTGCTTATTGTCCATTGCTTTCTGTAAGTCAACATCTATAAGCAGGTACCAGCTGTTTTTCAAGACAGGAAATTAACACAGTTATAACAGATATATAGTGAAACAATTAGGCCTGTCAAAGTCACAATAATATTTGGAATGTTTATTCTGGGATCAAAGATCTTTCATATATAAAGGAAAACTACAAAAGAATAGAGTATGGAGAAATTAATGGATTTCTAATAGCACCAGTGTGTTTTCTAAATACACTTCATATTTAGAAATAATAGAACAGTATGAATTCTCTTTGGACCTTTTTTGCTTTTTCAGGAAGAGGGGGAAAGGGAAGCATGTAGATAAGAACCAAGAGGGATCAAATATAAAGGTCACTTACACAAAATGAAAAAAGTAACATTTTTGAAACATACAATCATTCTGGAGGAAAATATTTAAAAACTAAGCCAGGCAGAATGGAAGAAAAATCCTTATTATTTCTGAGTTTTGAATTCAGAAATCATCACTTCTCTGAGGGATGACTTCATTATACAGGGGACTAATTCAGGATCACTGCTTGGTGGCAGGGCAGCTCAGGCCCCAGGCAAAGTTCTGGATGGACAGAGCTCATTTTATAGCAAGAAGAATGGGCGGAGGGGGACAGAAACTATAAACTGTGTGATGAAGACGTAAGAATTACAAACAATTGGCAGTGTGGCTGCAGCTTTATAAATACGCCAGAGGAAAGAAAGAAAATAATGGGCACTGTGAAATAGGGCAGGGTCAGGATATCGAAGTACACTGCCATTTATTTAACCAGAAGGCAAGGGATAAAATTCAATAATAACAGTACATCCACGTTTTGTAGCACGAGACAAACAAATGGAAAAAAAATAATTTCCAAAGCTTACACAGGTTTCTTTCCCTAAAATTACTATTAGTAAGGAAATATTTTTTTTTCTCGGCCGGGCCTCAAGACAGCAGCGCGTTTGACAAGCAAAGGGATCTAGACACTTGGCGTTTCTGGGTCTACGCTCCAAGCCACCCCGGCGCGCGCTCTTCCGTGGCCGCCTGGGCCCCTCCTTGGGCGCACCTGCACTTTTAACCAACAGCTAAACCCGGTGGCCGAATGACTGCTCCGGCGGCAATATTCAAAAAACGGTTCTGGACTCCAGACGGAAAACCTGTCTCCAGCTTCCCCAGACCCCACCCCCAAAGCGGGGCCAGTCCCGTCCACCCTGGCCTCTGGTAACCGTGGACGGAAGTCCACGGAACGGCCTCCCAAGCCAGCATCGCGCCCGAAGCCTAGGCCCAGGGAGGGCGGCCGGACTGGGCCAAGCTCCCCTGAAAGCCGGCTCGGCAGTCGAGGACGGGCCGGTGTTTTGACTCCCCACTCGAGAGTGGTGGAGCAGCTAGGAAAGGACACGATGAAGGGACAGCACTGTGGAGCTCACCCCAGGTTCAAGGCATCGCGCACACAGCGGCAGCGACGCCGCCTCCTCCCGCGGCTCAAACCCGCAGGCGGCGGCAGCTCGGTGAGCGACCCGGTCGCACCTCAGTGACGTAAGGCCTCGGCCCCGGCGCGTTGCCTGGAGACGGCTAGCGCTCCGCCCCTATCTCGCGCCCCTCACTGGCTGACAACAGAAGCGCAAATGCTAGAAGTCAGCTGAGAGTGGAGAGGTGGCGACCGAGGCCAGGAGAGGTCTCGCCTGGCGGGCTGCTAGAGGCTGGACCTCCTTGCAGTGGCGCGGGATGACTTGGCCAACTGCCTCTCCTGGCGCCATCTCCAGAGCCCGCCATCTTTGCCATCTCCAACTGGTGACAAAGGCTGCACTGTGAGCTCTGGTTTGGTCAAGGTGTGAGGGAAGCAATGATCGAGGAGACTCCATTTTGGATGAGAGAGACACTTTGGAAGCAGACATGTAAAAGGGGCGTGGGAAGCAACAGTTTTCTCACAGAAATAACAAGTCTCTAACCAAAATAACAAAATACAGCTGCAAGATGTGGGTCCAAAGGTCAGGACGAGCTGACCAGACAGTCTAGAAATTTTCTGTTAGATAAGGACGGGGGACAGGCAAGCGGTCGGGTTCGGTGGGAAGTTGACTAAGCGCCAACCAATCACAAATGCAGTTTGAGGGTAGACTAGTTGGACCTAAGCCAGATAGTGCCCTGTATGTCATTCCTAGACTTCACCCACACTAGGGCCTTAGCCTTCCAAAGCCCCTCCCATCCTAGGGCGTCCTTTTGCTGTCCTTTCAATAAACTTTGCCCTTGCTTTACTCTTAACTTCTGGTCCGTTGTCTTCAGTCATGGACTATGCCAGGACACTAACTGGGGATCAACAATCCAATACCAAAGGGTTGGGTTCCCAGTGTTCCAAGCCAATGCCCCTCTGATTATAGCTACAACACAAAGGTCATTACACTTCTTTTTTTGAAATGGGACCACTTATGGTAACCTAGCTGGGTTGTTAAGCACCAAAGAGAATGTATGGAAAATGTTTAGCATGGGGTTCCAATGGTAAGCTTTAATAAATGGTAGTCACTACTATGAACACACGTCAGTGACATTACTGCTTTTCAGGATGTTTTAGTCAACAACTGCTGTCCATGAAGCATCTATGTGCTACAAATACTGCACTAAGGTAATGTTACAGGCACTACGCTTTAATTTTTTCACAGTTACACAGCTGTGACAGCAGAGCAAGGCTCTAAAGGTGTGGCTCATACTACCATCTCTATGCTTGTAAAAGGCACCAACTCCTCACTTGGGCTCATGAATTAACTAGAGACAGGAGAAAAACTTGGAATCCCAGTATCCATTTTGTACCTGTTGTCCTTTGCTCTGAGTCATTCTCTCCAGCAGCCACCTTGGAATCAAGGTAGAACAGGAACGATCAATAACATCTCTATGAGAAGGAACTGAAACTACCCCTAAGGAACAGATCTCTCCTCCAAATGAGGCCAATTTCTACAATGAGGAGGCTGCACTCTGGAGCAGGAGTAATCATATCTTGGGAACCAGATTGCTCCCTTCAAATGATGACAATGATAACTCCTCCAGAACTCTGGTAGAATAAGGACTGAGAAAATGACCAACAAGGTCGCACTTGTGATTGGGACTGTTTGACTGTACACCTTTTGTCCCCTGCCACTAATTCTTTGTCTATTTAAAGCTAAAGATTATGTCTATAACCCGAAGATTGCTGAAGATGGGCTGAATGCTTACTTTACTTCTTCCCACAGTGTGTCCTTGGCCATGTAATAAATTTCCATCCTCTGCCTTTACCATGTCTCTTTATTTTGCATATAGGGATAAGTGGCTGGACCTGACATGTAGAAGCCCAGGAGTTTAGGTCTTGGATCCAAAACTTCAGTTTCATATTAAAAGTGCTAAATTAAACTTAATGGTTGAATACCTGTAAGTATTCTCACCAGTCATTTGTAGATTTACAAAGTGAAGGACTAATCTTCTCTCGAATAATAAAAATGTTTATTGACATTTCACTATATGCTAAGCCCTGATCTAATGGCTTTAAAGGTCTTATATCATTTAATCTTGTAAGGTAGATATAAATACCCTCATTCTACAGGTAAAGAAACAAGCCTAGAAAAGTCAATTTTTCAAAGAAGTAAGGAGCAGAGTCAGATTCAAATCCAAGCCTGCTGACCCCTGACCCCTGAGTCTGTGCTTTCAACTGCCTCAGCAACATAGGAAGACATTATTATAGGGCCAAGGCCACCCCTGTTTGGGCACCCTTGTTTGCCTGACAACTGCTACAGAGTCTAGCATACAGTACTTCAAACTTTGAATATTTGATGAATATCTGAACACTGGGGTGGCAAAGAACTTGAAAATGGAGTATAATGATATAGTAAATCCTCAAAGATCTAAATTCAGCAAGGTACTCTAGTGCCAACAAATCTGGGCCTGGGAGTCAAAAGTACTATTCTGGAAAAAAAAATTGCTGCTGTTGTTGTTTGAGACAGAGTCTCATCATGCAGTCCAGGCTGCCCTCAAACTCTCTATCCTACTGCTTCTACCTCCTAAGTGCTGGGATTACAAATATACACCACTATGCCCAGTTTAAAAGTTGCCTTTAATTAAGCATTTGCAATAAAATAAGACAAAGAAATAAAAGACATCCAGGTTGGGAAAGATGTTACACTCTTTATTTGCTAAGAAAATACAATAGAATTCTACAAAAAGGTATTAGAACTAATCTGTGAGTTTAGTGAGTTTACAGAGACCAATTGTGTTTCTATGAATTAGCAATGAACAATTGAAAACTGGAATTTAAAAATACCATTTAACAGCAAAATATATGATAAATGTAAGCATAAATTTGAACAAAGGTGTAAAAGACATACTGAAAACTACAAAATCTTGCTGAGAGAAATGAAAGACCTAAGTGACTATCATGTTCCTGGATTAGAAAAATTAATATTTTAAAGTGTCATTCTGTCTAAATTGATCTATAGATTCAAGATAATTCCAGTAAAATTCCTTGAAAACTCTTTTTGTGGAAATAACCAAGCAGACTTTAAAATTTATATAGAAATACAAAGACCTAATGTAGGCAAAACTTTGAACAAGGAAAACAGTGTGAGGACATACACTACCTGATTATAAGACTTACTATAAGAGCTACAGTGATTAACACGGTGTGGTATTGGTGTAAAGGTAAAGATCAGTGGTAGAGAACAGAGATTCTAGAGATAGATCTACATATATGTGACCAATTGATTTTCAACAAATATGCCAATGCAATTATTGAAATGTAGAAAGGATAATCTTTTCAATAAATAAGGTTGGAAAAGTTGGGTACCATATGACAAAAAAAAGAAGCCTTAATCTTTTCCTCATTCCATATACAAAAATTACATAAAAACATACCATAGATATAAATGTAGGAGTTGAAACTATAAATTTTTTTTTTAAATATGGGGAAAAAATCTCAATGATTTAGGATTAGGCAAAGATTTGTGAAACATGGCACATACACAAAAAAAAGCCCTCACAAAGCATAAAAGAAAAAATGATAACATTTTTTCAAAAGACTGTTAAGAAAATGAAAAGGCAAGTCACAGGTTTGGAGACAGTATTTGCAAAACATATTTAACAAAGGACTTATAACTAGAATATACAAAAAAAACTTACATCTCAATAAGAAGACAATCCAAAAGGTGATAAGTTTCTCTATTTATTTATAGATGACAAGCATGTGAACAGAGAGTTGTTCAGCATCCTTAGTTATTAGGGAAGTACAAATCAGAGGGACAATGAGACATCACTGCCTACCCTAGCCACTAGAATGGCTAAAATGAAAAGGACTGATTTATGCTGGGTGTGGTACTGTATACCTGTAACCCCAGCACATGGGAGGCTGGAGCAGGAGGACTGAGAGTTTGAGGCTAGCCTGGGTTACATAGGGAGTCCCTGTCTAAACAAACAAACAAAAACCAGTTATACCAAATGATGTTGACAAGGATATAGAACAATTCTTATACACTGCATTACGGAAATATGAAATGTTACAAGCATTTTGATATTTCTTAATTGTAGCCATTTCTTAAAAAGCTAAATACTCCTACTACTCTTCAGATTTATCCAAGAGAGATGAAAGCATATGTCTACATAAAGACTTGTGCATAAATATTCAAAGCATTATTACTAATAGAGCCAAGCTAGAAACAACCTGGATGCCCATCACCAGGTGAATGGAATACCCACACAATGGAATACTGCTCAGCAATGAGAAAGAATGAATGCGAGCCCACTGAAGTGCAGGAGCTGAGGTCTCAGCTCAGAGACAGTGAGATGGAGCCAAGCCCATTGAGGCAGGAGCAAAACCACCCTGAGCCACCTCAGTCCTGTGCCAACAAGGTTCCAGAGTACTCCTAATGGTTGGATCTCTGGCTTTTCATCCTTTTCCAACTGGTGTTTATTTTCCTCTATCTTTTGCCCTAACTGGTTTGGTGATGTCTCAAGAAGTCTGGAGTGAACTCTGAAAACTGCTACAAACGTCCTGAATAAAGAAGACAGGATTGTGCAGCAGCAGAATTTCAAATTCTAAGTGACTTTCCTCTTCATATTACACGTTCTGGTAACTCATTTAGAAAACTATTACATGAGTAGTGCTTATATTCATTCATGGCTAAGTTCTTAAAACTAGACCCATTGGTTAATGTTTAAAAACTTTCTTCAAATAGCTGATGGCTTTACAGGGGCTGGATATTAAAGTGTTTGTACTTAAAGGTTTATTGTATTCATTAAAAATGTAGCAAGTGCTTATTTATTTTGTAGTACTGGGGTTTGAACTCAGAGCTTCACACTTGCTAGGCAGACACTCTACCACTTGAGCCACTCTATCAGCCCTGCCTTATCTTGAGTATTTTCAAGATAGGGTCTTGGAAACTATTTGCCTGGGCTGGCTTCAAATTGTGATCTCTGCCTCCTGAGTAGCTAGGATTGTAGACATGAGCCACCAGCACCCAGCTTCCTTTAACATTTTAAGGGTTCACCAGGCTTTAGTTTGGTGCAAACAATATGTATAATGAGGTGAGGTATTTATAAATTCAACAGTAAATTACTTAAAATTGAGGGAAGCATTTTGAGGGAAGAAACTGCTCATAGGTTGCACAGAGGCTATACATACCACAAAGCCATACAGAAAATACAGCCTACAATGTTTTGGCTCTAAATATCTTTCATTTTTAGACTAAGTGAAAAGATGTGTTTTGGACTCTTATGAAAAGATGTGTCATGTTTGACAGGTTGACTATACATAATATTCTATATTGGAAAGCTAGCACACATGTCTCCTTACCTAAATGTTACCCTTTTTTAAAACTCCCTAAAATAGGATGACATCCCTAAAATAAGATGGTGTGTTTCAAAACTATTTTTTAAATTAATATTATCTAATGTATTCTTGTAGCCAAACACTTTTTCTAATGTGTGAGTCTTACTTAAATACTTCAGTGTAGTCAGCATGGTATTTGCTCACTCAAAAAATATTGGACCCCCCACTCCCAGCCAGGCACTATTTTAGACACAGCAGTGAACAAAACAAAATATCTTGCCTTCATGAAATTTACTTTCTCATTGGTTGGTTTCTTTTTGAAATAATTGTGTTATTTAACAAGAATTCACATTCCAGAGTCGATCAGCAGGCATTTAATCAGAAAGACCGTCCTCCCAAAGCAGGTCTGGTTACCACTTTGGAAGGTGTTATTGGCCCTGATGGTTTTATATAAAATGGATGTTAGGAATTAGCTTTTGCCATTGAAATTAGAGGTGTTTAATATATACGGACTGGCTAAAATATTTGGGGGATATTCCCCTCCTTGGCATAAGATCTGGTAAACTCTGTATTCCTAGCATCTTTTGCTTTTTAGTCTTTTTGCTTTTGCCTGGGCCAGTCTCACCTTTTTCCTCCTACCTCCCCCTCCCAAATAACTGGAATCACTGGCATGCACCACCATACCTCATTTGCTAGTCTTTGAGATAGGGTCTCTAGATAACTTTGCCTGGACTGGCCTGAAACCTTGATCTTCTGTTCTCCCTCCTGAATGTCTGGTATTACAGGCATGCACCACCATGCCAGGCCCTATTTTGGATGGTTCTAAATGAATTAATGACTACAAAATTAACAATTATGTCTTCACAGTATTGTTCCATCTACCAAAAGAGAACCTTTTGTGGAAGGTAGGGTGAAAGCATCTAGAGCAACTCAGAACTGGGATTTCACTGAGTTTACCAAACAGATTGTATGACCTGTTTACTAATACTTTTCTCTAATAAATGTCTACTTATATAAAAAAAGAATGAGTAATCGCTACACTCAACAACATGAATGAACCAAAAAAAAAATTACTCAGAATGAAAGAAGCTAGACCAAACAAAACTAAATAAAACAACACACACGTATTGTGTGATATCATTTTTATATGATTCTAGAAAATTCAAACTCATTTCTAGTGACAAAAATAAATCACTGGTTTAGGCATTAGTGGTGTAGGGGGAACAGTGAGTGAATGGGGTAGAGATGGGTAGCTCTGTGGTAGATACTTGCCTAACATGTAGGAGGCCCTGGGTTCAATCTCTAGCATTTCCCAAAAAAGAAAAAAAATTCTTAAGGGTGGGAGAAGACTTTTTGGGGGTGATAGCTATGGTCATTTTTTTAAATTGTTGTGCTGGGTGGGGGTACATTGTGGCATGTACAAAAGTTCTTACAGTATATCAAATGTATCAGAGTTGAATTCACCCCTGCCATCATTCTCCTTCACCCCTCCCCCCAACCTGGAGGAGTTGATGATAGGTGATTTCCCAGGTGTCTATATAGTATCCAACCTTCTCAAATTGTATACTTTAATCATGTGTAACTTATGTATGACTATTATACTTCAATAAAGTTGTTGAAAAAAGACATAGTTAATTTTAAAAGGCTTTGTATTTCTGCTTAACCTGAGCCTGGTAGTCAGGAAAATCACTCCATGCAAATCACTTACAATTTCATAAAATAGGGCCAGTACTCCTTTTTCTGGCGGCACTGGGGACTGAACTCAGGACCTTGTGCTTGGTAGACAAGCACTTTACCACTTGAGCCACACCCCCAGTCCCCTTACTTTTAGTTTGTTTTTCAGATAGGGTCTGGAGCTATTTGCCTGGGGCCAGCCTGGAACTGCAATCCTACTACTCCGCCTCCCAAGTAGCTGGGACCACAGGCTTGCGCCACCACACTCAGCTTGTTTTTTGAAATAGGGTCGGTCTTGCTAACCTTTTACCTGGGCTAGCCGTGAACCACTATCCTCCTGTCTTTGTCTCCTAAGTATCCAGGATTATAGGCACAGCCTCTGCACCCAGCCCCCAGTGAGGACGATGAAGATTTAACTAAAGAAGAGAATACAAGACTAAGACACTTTAAGATTAGTGTGAAATTGGCATGCTAATAGCAACTCTATCTAGCTCCTTCTTAGCATAAAGTGTTTCTTTTTAACTTTACACAATCATAATGAAGTCACCAGAATGTACAATAGAATAATGTAAAATAAGTATTATCCAAAAAATATAAGAGATTAGAAATCTTCTATGAAATAAGAATTAAGAAGTTGTTTTGTAGCAGGATAAGGAAACCTTTATTTTTCTTATATATACCAAAAGTGTAGGGAAAATATTTGTAGGAAACCGTAAGTATAAATTGTAAGAGTTATGGAAGAAGAAACATCTAAGTTAATCTTTTTATAAGAAGAAGGATTCGTTTGTGATGAATCTTGTAATTTGTAGTATATATTCAGATTGTCATAGTTTATATAGGTATTTTCAGTTAATGCAAATGTGGAATGTGGAAGCTTTAATAAAATTATAGTAAACACAATTCTGTAATGAAGACTGGGAGGATTTGACTTTTGAAATGGTATATTTTTTCTAGGAAGGTATGTCCAGTGCCTCCTGCTTTTTTTTTTTTTTTTTGTAAGGTCACTAAACATCTGTGTCAGGACTGTGGGAAAGTTGGAAAAAGACTGTGAGTGATTATGGACTGTAAACATTTTTAACTTCCTGGATGTAATTCAGAAAATCATAAAGTTGAAAGAACTGTCATCTGGCCCAACATTCTTCTGTAACAGATGAGGAAAGTGACGTCCAAAGATGAGAAGTGATTCATTCAAGGACTACAGAGTATTAACTAAATTGGGTTAGAGTCTAGATTTCTTGGCCACTAACTAGTCTAGGCTTTTCCTCACAATACATTACTGCTTTCAATTCTATCAGTGTAGAACAGTGACTAACAACTATATACCCACAGTGAACGTGAAAGCTTTATCTTCTAGGATGCTGTACTTCAAAGTTTCTACAGTGCATTGATCCCTTTTTTTTCTGGCTACAAGTACTTAAGCTTTGTCCTCAGACTTCCATTTTTAACCATTTGGGAAGCTCATTCATTCCTAGCTTTAATTATCATGGGTATTTGGATGATTTCCAAATCTACATTGCCAACTGTCATATATCATTAGCATTCCAATCCTGTATTTCCCAAGACCATCTTCCACAGGATTGAAAGTACCATAGTAACGGCAGCATAACTTGAACTCAAAGAGTTCCATATCACAGTGGGTCAGGATTCCAGTGCCTCCGTGCTGGTGTCAGCAATGGCAACTGCAGAGGTGGCTGAAAGAAGAGGCTACAGTCTCTAGTAGGTAGGTGTCAACTAGGGAAGTACCATTGTTATTTGGTAGATGTGGTCTAGGATATTACCAGAGAAGTGGCAGTAGAATCTGGCAAAGTCAGTGGTACTTTGTGGGTGTGGTGATGCCCAGAGGATACAGAAGAAGTGTTTCGTAGGGACAGTGGACCTAGGAATTGTGGTGATACCAAGAGGAAATAGTCATGGTGCATGGAGGAAAATGAAAATGAAATGTAGAAGTGGTTGATGTGCATAGTGGAAGATATGATCGTAGCCAGTGGAGTAGAATTAGACCAAAAGTAGTGGGGAAAACTTAGTGCCATATGCTCACTGACTTGTGAGCACATTTGAGTCACCTGCTTTTAGAAAAACCTGGAGAGTTGGTTTTTTTCCTTACTTTTTTCCCCCAGAGAGTAGGCTTCTGCTTGAACAGATCCAGAGAAATGTATGTTATATTGGTGCTTCTTAAGCCCTCCTTCTGGGGAAAAGAGAATAAAGGAAGTTTGGCTATTATCATAGGGTGATTATCTCTGACCCACCCACACTTTGTTAATATCAGCCAGTAACACTGCCCCCCAACAACATGCCTCCCACAGAGTTCTCTCAAGAACCTGTTTTGAGAATGTGGCTTAAACCTGGAGGCCTAAGTAGGATTCATAATGAGAAAGGCACCAAGGGAGTGCAGGTCCTCTTATCTAACCACATACCTAAAATGCAAGTGATGGATGAAAATGGCTAACCAGGCCCTATCAGGATCTGAGGCAGGAAGCAGACAGTTGGGAGCCATGAATGGAGGCTGAACTTTAAGGCAGAATAACTCCATCTATCACACTGCTGTGTGAACCCAGCAAGAGTAATCTGGTCTTTATCAGTGGGGTTAGCACCTCCTCTTCCCACAAGGCAGAATTAGAAAGGAGACATATAGAAGTGGGACCAAGGACGGGAGTTTCTCATGCTTATTTTACAGTTTGAAGCATTTTTCTAGGTCTGATTGACCCCACATGGCTCTTTTCCTCCATGCAGATCAGGCTCAGCTTACCTACTGAGTACTTACTGAGTCATTTTCAGTGAGCATCTGCATGCTTTGATGAGTGTGCATTGAGATTGCCTGTCTAGGGCAAGATCCCCTGCAGACAAAGCCTTGTTTCTGTTCAAGTTGGGATCAGGGTTGCTTCTTGACATTGTTCCTGATGCCTACCACTGGCATAGCCTCATGCCACCCTCCTTTCCAGATTTACCACCAGATATGTTTTCCATGCTGTATCTTCAGATTTAAATATCTGTACCTATACTACATAGAAATTTCTGTAACATTCTGCAACTTGATAGTATATTTTAATAGATTTGCTAATGGAAAGAGCCTGACAGAAGATGCAGTTTTGCAACATCTAAGTCTTTGCTGTTACTGTTATTATTTACAATATTGAGTGTTGCTGAAATAATCCTCTGGAGGATGGACAGCACCCAGATCTTTTGGTATTCTGAAGATTTTATTCTTAATTGGTTTTGTCTTTTTTTTTTTTGATTGCCAAAGAATGTCAACTTAGTTGAAGGTAAAATTCAAAGTAAGTGGAGTGTAAAAAAAATTAAAAAGTGTCTGGGAGTGATTGTAAAGGGTTTTAATTTCCAGAAAATGATAATTTCCAGATTGTTCAGAAAGCACCCCAGACATCAAAAACTAAAGAATAAAAATCTAGAACACCCAAATCAAATTTTTCCCAATATTTATTAGGTTTGTGATTGCCATACACAGCTGTATTCTACATTGAGAGAAAGCCATGAAGAAGAGGAAAATTCGGGTAGGCAGATGGGTTGGCTCTGTATCAAATGATCTTAGCACTTAATACAGGTACTCATGAAATCTCAAAGATTGTACACATTCTCTCAACATTTACTGAGAGCCAACTTTGCAGGTGCTAGCTTTGCATGAATATACAAGTGCTAAACATAAAAGGAAAAGTGAACATAATTCAAAACAATACACTGCAGCACTTGCTAACACAGCCATATAAACAAACCACAAAGGGAAGAATGAGAAGGATTGGTTAATGTAGCAGGAGACAACCTTCTAAAGTGATTCTCACAGCTCCTTGCTTCCTAGTGTTCATGCCCTTGTATAATCCCCTTTCCTTAATACAGAGCTGGACATAGTGACTTGGATCTAGTGAGCAGGGTATGGCAAGAGTAATGAGATACCATTTCCAAGGTCAAGGTTAAAAGATTATTACTCTCATCTCTCATGTTCTCTCTTTCTCTCTCTCTCTTGCTTGGTGCCTCTGATGAAGCAAGTGCCATGTAGTTGTCCACAGGCAAAAGAACTGAGGGCAGCCTTTGGCCAGTAACAAACAAGGAACTAAATCTGCTTAACAGCTATCAGAGTGGACTTGGATTTCTAATGCTGTTGAGTCTTGAAATGACTCTACCATTGGCTGACATTTGGACTGCAGCTTTGTGACAGTCCTTGAAGGTAATACCTGGATTCCTGACTCACAGCACTCCAGATAATAAATGTTATGTTGTTAAATTTTGGGGAGATTTATTTTGTGGCACTAGGTAACTAGGAGAATTAAGAAGAAAAGCAACGGTGATTGAAACCAAAGGAACAGCGCTTGCAAAAGTGAGAGGGTTTGGTGCAGATTAAACATACCTATCAACTCAAACATTTGTCATTCCAGCACCCTTTCTTCTAGCTTTTAAAAATATACAGTGCATTATCAGTCTCTATAATCACCCTATTATAAGTAGTAGCACACCAGAACACCTCTCTCCTATCTACCTATGGCTTAGTACCCATCAATTAAGCTCTTTCATCCCTCCCTCACCACTACTTTCCCCAGCCTCTTGTAATCACCATTCTACTGTCAACTTTTGTAAGATCAACTTTTTTCAATTCCATACATGAAGAATCTGTTCCTGGCTTATATCACTTAACACAGTGATCCCCGGTTCCATTCATGTTGTTGCAAACAATAGTCCAATAGTATTCCAGTGTGTGTGTGTGTACATATCACAACTTAGGATATTTTCAATTTTTGGCCATTTCAAATACTGTGCAATAAACATAGGAGAGCAGATGTTTCTTTGTCATGCTGATTTCACTTCCTTTGGCTATATACTGAATAGTGGAATTGCTGGATCATATTTTTAATTGTTTGAGGCATACCTCTGTGCCTTTGCATTACTCAAAAGCTCGGATTAATGCTGTCTCTTTTTCCTGTAAAAAAGAAAGTCTTACATATCCTTAAAGGCTTAGCTCAAATTTTCATGGAGCCTTTGCAGATTCAAAAAAAAAAAAAAAAAGAATAAGTAAAAAATGGCCAGGCATGTTAGTACATGCCTATAATCCTATCTACTTGGGAGACTGAGTTCAAGGTCAGCCCAAACAATTTAGCAACACCCTGCCTCAAAATCAGTGTTTTTTTTTTTAAGGGCTGGGGGTGCAGCTCAGTGGCAGAATGCTTGTCTAGCATGTGCAAGGCCCTGGGTCCTGGGTTTGATCCCCAGCACCGGGAGAGGGGTTGAGGGAGGGGAGTTGAAGTGGTTTCTCCTCATAGTCTGTGCTTCATGGTACTTAGCAGAGTTAGGTTGGTTGTAAACTGTTTCTCCCTTTTTTTGGGCACTGACTCTTTGATTAATGCTGGTGGTCTGGGTATGTAGTGTACCAGAGTGAGGTGAGGAGAAGGAATGTGGAAGGAGAGACATTGGGATGATAGAAGAAGCTGGATTATGATCGCAAGGCTTGTTTACCCTTGCTGTCAATGTGTCCATATTACACTAAAATGTTATCTTAATTGCAGTTCAGAGTTCTTTTCTTTCTAGTGAGTTGGGAAGTGCTAAGCTTTTGACTGGTTCTTATCAATGAGTAAGTCTTCACTGGGCCTGAGAAAAATGAGAAACATCAGTCTGTGTCACTTTTCATAAAGCTAGACTTATTTAGTGACTTCTCTTTATTCTAATTTATATCCTTTCTGTTTGTTAGTTTTCATTAAAATGATAATGAGGTTAGATAGTAGTATAATTTTCAAATGGCTTTACCTGAATAATATCTAAAAGCTGGAAGCCCTATGTTGCTCCCCAAATTTAAAAAAGAATAATTGATCTATGACATTAAAAATTGTTGGGACTGCTGTTACCGGCTTGACATCACAGTAGCAAGAATGCCCAGGTTTGGGCTTCTCAGATCATTCCGTTAAACAAATCAAAATAAAAACTGATCAGGGCTCTTTGGAGAAATGGCTGATTCTAGAACCAAGGTACAAAATGTAAAGATGAGTCTGAAGACTCATATAATGCCAGAAAGTAAGGAAATGCCTAATAAAAACTTGAGGATGGGAGCCTGTCAGAGGACACAGCATCAAAATGAAGGAGTTCCCAGTTATCAAACTGGAACAAATTGAGCACAAAATCAATAGAATAGTATTGGGTAAGTAGGAAATGAGTATTCTTGAGTCTATGCTGACACAAATGAATGAACACATAAATCTCCTATGCTGAAAAATTCCAAATAACTTAACGTAGATCTTGTTCTCCCAAGGAGGCACTGTACATGTTCTTTCTAAGTGGGAGCCATGCACACTGGCTTCTTTCCAAAGAATACAGAGTAGGAAGAGGGAAAAGAATGAATCTACAGTGGAGAACCTGACAAACAACCTCAGCCAGGTACTCAAGGATAATGTCAACAATTGATAGCATGTACCCTTGATCTGATGGGATGAAAATGAAAATTTACCTCTGTACTCTTCCTTCTCCAAACACATAATCCCAGTGCAATTATGAGAAAATGTCAGTGAAACCTTAGTGGAGGGACATTCTGCACAATACCTGACCCTATTCCTCAAAACTGGCAAAGTGATCAAGATAAGGAGAATCTGAGAGACTGTCACAGTCAAGAGGAGCCTAAGGACACATGACAATTATCCTGGATGGGAATTAGGATATCCTAATTTAATTAGGATAATGTAAAATTAGTTTTACATTAGGTAAAAACTAAGGAAGATACAATAAAGCATGGGCTTTGGTTAATAATAATATATTGATATTGGCTCATTATGCATGACAGATGTGTCCTACTTATATACAGTATTAATTAACTGAGAAACTGAGTGTGGGTATATGGGTACTCTGTACTACCTTCACTATTTTTGTTTTGTAAATGTAAAACTACTCTGAAATGAAAAGTTGAGTTTAAAAAGTGAATGGTCTACTAGATACGAAAGGGGGACATCTTCAATCACATTGGCACTGTGGAAATTTGGATACTTCCTTGATAACATTCAGAGAGGCGCATGTCCCATCTGACTTCAGCATTATTAATAACTTTGGTCAGGTTTGGAGGAGTGGCTCAAGTGGTAGAACACCTGCTTAGCAAGTGTGAGGCCCTGAGTTCAAACCCCGGTACTCCCAAAACAAACCAACCAACAAACAAAACACTTTGGTCAAAACTTACCCTATTTATAAACTATTATGGTGATAAAAAACTGAATTTTATTTACTTCTAATAAGAATATTGAGTTGGCAAATAATTGCTTTTCTTCATGTTGGGAGGCTTAAAACAGTTTCCCTTTGGTGTGAGGGATTCTCATATTCCTTAGTAAGAATTCAATTGTTTGAGATTGTGATGATCTAGCCTTACAAATCTGTTCTTCCCATAGCACTTGATTTTGCTTTAGGCACTTGCTGAAGGTAACAACAAAAGATAACCAAATGTAGAATTCTTTCGTTAGCACTGTGGCTCAAGTGGTAGTGTCTGCTTAGCAAGTGTGAGACCTTGAGTTCAAACCCCAGTACCACCAAAAACCAACCAAACAAATAAATAAAATAAGATCCCCAAAATATAGAACTCTTTGGTCCGGAAATCAGTGTGATTCAAATTCTGTTTAGGCATTGGACATTATTAGACTTCAGCTGTGTGCAAGCACTCTTCTGGGCCTCAAGTCATCTGCTTTACCTCAGCTTTCTACCCTTAGAAGTCAGCATGTCTTTACTAGGCCTATATTGGCATCTTAATATTTGACAGTGGCCTGGCCTTTATATAAACATTCAATTTTACAGGAGACTCTTCCTCAGGACAGAGTAACTTTGGCTGAAGGACTGGATCTTCTTGGATTTGAGCCAAGGAGTTAGGCATACAGAAAGGGCATTTCTGGGCAGGGAGATCCTTTGTACCCTCTGAAAATGTCATCATATGCCTCTCTATCTGCCTCTTTTGAAGATTAGTCTTGGGAAGCTGGTTTGTGGGTCTGAAGAGGGGTGACCCTTCATATTCTTTCAAATTCTTTTTGTTTGGTGGAGAAAAAAACAGAATTTGACCAAGAAGGAGACTTTTAATCTAGGCTTCTCTGTGAGGGGGAAAAAAAAAAAAACCTAGGAGAAGCTTATCTTGGCTCCTTCTGAGTCATACATTGTCTGACCATGTGAACTGCGCCAGGTAGGACATCACTGGAATTAGTGTCTGCATCAGTGGGAGGTGGGGTGGAGAGGGGCAGTTCTCAAAGCTCTTTAATGATTCTCTTTTTTCCTTGTCATTGCCAATGGATTTAAGACACAAAGAGTCCTTCAGGTTGACACAGAAGTCTTGAGTTGTTTTCCTTATTCCACCCCTGTTGTGGGCGAGTGACCAGCCTTTTTTGTTTTTTTAAAAAAATTTTTGGTAGTACTAAGGGTTGAATTCAGGGCCTTGTGTTTCCTAGGCAAGCACAACCACTTGAACCACACCTCTAGCCTGAAAGTGACCAGTTTTAAACTTGAATGAACTTCCACTCATCTCTATATTGTCATTTGCAAGAGAAGTACTGTGGTATAGGGAAAGGAGCACGGGCTGTCAGTCATCCTGACCTGTCAAATACTACCTTTACCATTTAACTAGATCTGTGACCTCAGAAAGAGATTTGGATCCTCTAAAAGCCCAATTTTCAAAGGAATGAAAATGACAGCAATGATCCTTACTTCTCAGGGAGGGTATGGAGACAAAATTGGATAGCATACAAAATGACTGTTAACTGAGTATGTACTCCGTAAATGTTAGCCTTCTTCTTTCCCTTCCCTTCCCCTTCTTTTCCTCCCTTTTTTTATCCCTTTCTCCCTTGCATACTGATGGAAGTTACATTTTCATCAATGTGTTTGCACAGGACATTTGGGCTACTGAGTGATTACAGTCATCCCTTAGTACCTTCAGCGGATTTAGTTCAGGACCCCCCTCAGATAACACAGATACTCAAGTCCCTTATCTAAAATTTGAATATAACCTTTGTGCATCCTTCTATATGCTTTAAATCATCTCTAGATTACTTGTAATACCTAATGCAATGTGAATGCTTTGCTAATAGTTGTTATACTGTCCTTTTAAGGGAGTAAACATATTCAGTGCAGACACATTTTTTTCAAATATTTTCAGTCTCCTCTTGATTGAATCTGTGGATGTGGAACTGTAGTTGTGGGGGGACTGTTTGTATATTTGGCTGAGTGGTTTTCTTCTCTTCCTCTTCCTCCTCCTAGGTAGGACACATACCTGTCTAAAATAACAGAAAAGATGCTGGCATCTTAACATATAGATGTACACAGATGGGAGATGTATGGAATGACCTATTATTTTTCAGCCAACACACAGAGAGGTAGGACCACTACTTTAGCCGTTCCCTCCTTTTCTTCTTCACTCCTGAGAACTAGAGGATGCTGATAAGACTTATGGATTGACAAAGCAGAGTTTTAAACTCACACACCTATGGGGCCGGGAAGGTAATAGATATGAATGACATGGGCAATAGTATTACAAGAGCCACAGGAAATGGCATCTTTCCTTAGGCATGAGGGTGCAGTGGAGGGATGAGGACCACCCCCCATTTAAAGGGGACAGTCACTACTCAGCATTAGGTGATTATTGCTCTGAGGGAATGTGGGGGTCTCTGTCTCCAAATTTCCATTTTTTTCAAGGGAGCCTAGAAATATAAGCATATAATATCTCTTGATTTTAATTCCTGGAATTAAATTAAATTAAATTGTACACTAGCCAAGAAAGACTGCTACATGGGTAGGCCTCTGGGCTAAAAGGACTCATAGGGCAGGGGTTCACTGGTGAGGGGAGGAAGATAATTAGCAGTCTGTGGGAAGAAGACAGCTAGAGATTCAGGATAAGTGAGTTGTTCTGAGTCTTTGGCTTCCTGGGAACTCTGAAGTGGATTGGGATGTAGGAACTGAGTTCCAAGTAAAGGACTAATATGTGCATATTTGAGCAACTTAAAATGAGACCATTTGTAGCAAGAACATGGTGAGGTATATACTGTGGGTTTCAATATGTTTGTATTTTAACAACCAAACTGTCCCTTTTACTTTTGCAAAGTACAGAGTATGATTTGGTCCTTTAGTTCTGCAAGAAAAGTATAATGCTTCTATGTAAACAAGAGACCAAAGAAGTTTTCTAAATGCTTTAATATTTTTGGCACAAATATTTCTGCACCTTTTAGGCTCTTCTTGCTGGGAAAATAAGAGCTGGTGATATATTTGTTAATGGAATTTAAAAATGTGCTTTGGTATGTAGAGGGAATAATGTATTTTTTAGGTATGTTAATAATAAATTAAGGTTATATTAGAGAAAATGAATGGATTAGTCTCAGCAACAAAATAGTTTGAAAGTAGATAAGCTAGGTATATCAAAACTGAAAAAAACATTAGTTTCAGACAGCACTCCATTATATGCAACTTTTTGATGAATAATAATATTCAATTATAGAATGTAATAACTTGCATAACACCTGACATATACAGGTTGAGCATCTCTAATGCTTTTTTTCTAATCCAAAAATCCCCAAAATGGAATGCTTCAAAAATCTGAAACTTTCTGAGTGTCAACATGATGCCCCAAGTGGAAAATTCCATACCATAAGAATTTGTTTCACGCACAAAGTTATTAAAAATATTGTATAAAGTTGCCTTCAGGCTATGTTTATCGGGTACACATAAAACATAAATGAATTTCATATTTAGGCTTGGAGCCCATCTCCAAGAGAACTCATTTTATCTATGCAAATTTTCCCAAATCTGAAAAAATTCAAAATTTGAAACACTTCTGGTCCTAAGCATTTCAGATGAGGGACATGCAACCTGTAGTAGACTTTTAGCAACTATTTGTTGAATCTCACTACTTTTTAACAGTCATTTCCTTGGTAATAATTTCTGTAACTCTGATAAAAATAGAAATTTGTGTTTTCTTTTGTTTCTTATAAAAGTCTATTCTTCTAGAGAAAATAGCAGCAGCAGTAGAGAGAAAAGAAAGTGTGTGTGTGGTCTAGAAAGTGATTCCAATGAATTTACTCAGTGAAGGATGCTCAGTCCCTGTCTGTATTTACAGTTTCTGCTGGCAAGTGCTGTCAGTGTCCTTGGCCTCCTTTTAACGCTCTATTTATTTTGCTTCCCAGAGATTAGGTCTCAAGTCATGAGGCTATCCATGGCCTTCCATTGCTAAACCTTTCCTTCTTTGTTTTACTTGTACCTGGCTCTGAAGGTCTCGTGCCAAGTGATGTGTTTCCCTTTCAGAACTGTGGAAAGACTCTGGGTTGGGCAGCTGGCCTGGTCTCAGGGACTCTGGTCCTCAACTCACCCAGTCTCAGGCAGCCTGGAGGCCTGTTTACGGGTGTGTACTGACAAGCTCTTTTAGATCCTGTGCTTTGAAAACTCCTTTCTCCCACTGGAATATTACTAGGACCTAGCCAGGCTAGAAATGCTGTGGGAAACTTTGGAGGTAGGAGGATAGGGTCCAGAAAGGATTACAGTGAGAAGAGGCCTCTCTTTGGAGGACTCCATAGTCATTTCCTGTTAGGAACCAATGATGGCTTCCTTCTTTGGTTCTTTGGCCCTTTTAGTTTCCCCACCTGGAGCCAGCATACGAATCAGGGAAGAAACCAGCCTCAGGTGTGCCTTCTCATCTACACTTCAGCTTCCAGGCATCGCACTGTAGTTTTGGGAGCACTCTTGGGCTCTTCTTGGTTTTTATTAGTTTTCTTTGATTCCTCAGTAGGGTTGCCATCATCAGCCTTCTCTTCCTTTACCACTTTGGTTTCAATTGTTTCTTTTTGATGATTCTTGTTTGTAAAAGGGAAGGCCTTCACATACCTATCAGCACAAACATAAAATTATAGAGAGAGACTTCTATGTAAAACACTTAACAATGGCTAACACTTTGTTTGGAATGGCACTTTTTGACACAGTCCCCTGGGTACCTTTATTTCAGAGTGATGCTATCACACATTTGCTCAAATATATGAACACAATCTCAGCTTAATGGATTCATTTAAATTGGACAGTGTTTCCACAGATCCAACTTTAGGTCAGCTTCACAACTCTTCTGTCCAAAATAAAGAACCGAAACTAGAATATGAACTTTCCTTAGGTATTGATCTTTCCTTCTTTATTTCTTGATTTTCAAAGGGACATGCTCATACTGAAATAGTAGATGAGGGAGAAATTTATGGTATAAGAGGCATGCCATCTCCGCTGACACCTACCAAATGCCAATAACAACCCCAGAAAAACACAGGACAGGGATGTGACAAAGGTGACAAGACTAGCAGTGTGCCAACAATCCCACCTTTTGATGTAGCAAACTGCCAGGCCAGCTGCAGCACTGAAGAAGAGGAGGGCAAGCACCAGCAGAGCAGTGGGGACACCTGGAGGAAAAAGACAAGTCCTGTTGGTCCTTCACTCACACATCATGCGTACTGGGCATCTAACGATTTGTCTTCATGTGCAATACAGATATTAGTGCAGGAGAGCCTTCCTTGTGACTATTTATGTTGTGGGACCTCACCAGCTTCTTTGCTTCCTGCATATGGAGCCCTCAGCCTTGTCTCTCACGCTCTCTCTATTCTATGTAATTAATACAAAAAGTAGAGTTAGAGTTTAATCCTGGGCCCTTGAGATCTACTCTAGTTATCAAGTCTGCCCAAGAAAGAGATGCCTGGAATATAGTCATAGGCAGCTAAGGTATAGTTTTGTGTTTATAGTAACATAATTATTTTTAAAAATCTTGAACTTCCAACATCACAGCACTTCTTTGGTCTTGATCTATAACTTAATCATTAAGGTTCTTTATAGCCCTTAAGTTCTCTGACTTTATGAAAGATAAATGTGCATTAAACCTTTATTTGTATCTGAAAGGTGCTGAGTCTGAGCGTCCAGTCTGGAGACAGATTGGATTCTATGTATTGTGGGATATACATAAACACACACACACACACACACACACACACACACACACACGCACACACGACACAGAAAGTGTTCACCTCCAAACCCAGCAACTTCATTCTTGAATGCTTCTTCGCTTTCAATAGTTGGTTCTGTTTCTATAGACACAGAGCTAGTTTCTGTAAAAACTTCTGTGATGCAAATTAACTTTGTCCTCCGTGGAATAGAAGTGGTAGGTGGAGCAGGGGTTGTAACAAGAGCAGGGGTTGTAGAGTAGGGGGATGATGCTGAGTAGGTACTGTCGCTGACAGCGACCTCTGTTGTCTGTGTTTCAGTTTGAGTGTCAAACATGGGATCAAAGGTGGTGATGGTTTCTGGAAGGCATGAGTTAACCCAGGTATCTGTTGGGAGAGGGAAAAACGAAGGAAGAAATAAGTATTGCAACTGCCTCCTAATGTTCTTGCCTCTAGTCTTACTGCCCATCAAACCTCCTACACAACAGCCAGCATGGCCTCACCAACATGCTAATGTAATCATGTCACTTCCTTCTTTGGCATCCTGCAGTATCTATCTCTTCTACATGGTTGACAAGGTCCTTCATGATCTGGTCCCTGCTGACATTGTGAGAGTCATCAGCTCAGCTTTTCTCTCCTTGCTCCTGCCGTACTGAAATCCTTTCAGTCCCTTGACATGCTTCTCTCATCCAAGCCTTCTCTGTGATGGTTTCTTCATCTTTAGGACACTTTGCCTGCTTTTTACTTAGCTAAGTACCTATCCTTCAGGGGTGAGGCTGACCATGTCTTCCTCAGGCAGACTCTTTGACTAGATTGGGTCCCTGGGCATGTGTTCTTGTTCCTTTTGTGCCTCTCCTATCCAGTTCTCATCACACTGTTCTCTGCTGGACTGAGAACTCTCTGGGAGCAATAACCCTGTTGGACTTGGTCATCATGGTATGTCCACTGCCTGGCACATAGCACATATTCAATAACTAGTTGGTAAAGAAGGAAGAAAGGAAAATGAAAGGGAGGAAGAGTAACTAGGGAAACCAGACCTACTAACAGCAAATTTCTTTGGTCATTAAAAAAATGAAAGATGTGGGGGTGAAGGGAGTGGTATGCTTTTTTCCAATCTGCCAATCAAATGTTGTAGAAAGGAAACTAATATTTGTTTGTTATCTGACTCTTGAGTCAACCATGACATTAAGTGTTGAAGTATCACATTTAACATTTTATCAAACCCTCATTTGTACAGGGGGATGTTCAAGTTCACATAAGTTTAATAACTTTCTTAAAGTCACATTGTTAGTAAATGGAAGAACCATGCAACATATTATAATATAAATTTTCTAATAAATTGTAATGCAATAGGAACTTACAAAATAAAATATTATGAATAATATTTTAAATTCCTGACTATCCGTGGCAGTGAGTGGCATCAGCTGGAATGTTAGTTATGAAGAAAAAGTTATTCTATTAGCTTGTTTTTGAAAATTAAATTAATTACCAATCAAGGTCATGGATACTACTGATAAAACATTTTGACCACACATGCATTAGATCAGTATTTTCTACTATCCATTCTACTTTGAAAATACCTCCAACTCAAATAGATATCATCCGTGATCTTCTCTACCCTGAACTTTTAATCACATTTTCCATTCTTGAGCACATGCTAAGTTCTTCTCCCAGAAAGTAAACATGCTTTAGCCTCAGGAGGAAAAACACACTGAGCTCACTAGGTAAATAGGGCCCAGTTCCTGCTTCCATACCAAGGAAGTATTTTGATAAGGATTGGAGGCAATCAGCAGAGAGTCAGAGGAGAAGGCATTTGGCAGAGTATAGAGGACTAGTGTGTTCATTATTGGAGCGCCACCTCTCTGCCAGGCACTGTTCCAGGTGCTAGGGATGTGATGCAAATGAGACAAGGTCCCTGTTCCTAAGGGGTTTCCATGCTATTGGGATGATAAAGATACAAAAAATAAATAAACAAGTCATAAATTTCATCTCACAAATAGTGAAAAAAATAAAATAGGATGTGGATTAAGTTGGTAAGGGTGGAGGATGAAGGACAGATACTTTGGATAGGGTGATAAGAGGTCTCTTGGGGAGGTGATACTTAAGCTGAGACCTGAATGTGAAAGTAGCCAGTCATTGAAATCTAGGGCAAAAACATTCAAAGTGAAGAGAACAGAAAGTACAAGAACCAGAAACCCAATGAACTGAGCCCATTTGATGAATGAGAAGGCCATTATGGCTGAAACAGAGCAGTAGCTCATCTAGTATAAAAGCAAGAATAGAATATCTCAGTCCACAGGGAGCATGATCCAATATACCTGAAGCTGGAAGGTACAGTTATGTTAGGAAAATAGTCAGGAGCACAGTATGGCTGTAGTGAATGGTGTGTGTGTGATTGGCAGTGTGTGTGTGATTGGGAGTGTGTGTGATTGGGTGTGTGTGATTGGAAGTGTGTGTGATTGGGTGTGTGTGATTGGGAGTGTGTGATTAGGTGTGTGTGATTGGGAGTGTGTGATTGGGAGTGTGTGATTGGGAGAGTGAAGACTTAGCAGGAGAGATGCTGGGAAGATAGGTCAGAGCTGGAGGATTAATTCGTAATTGCCATCTTAAAGAATTTGGAACTTGTTCTATAGGAGAAGAGTTTTAAATTGGGTTTCACAAACCTCCTAACTTACATATAAAAGTTTTCATACATGTTCACCTTTATGTGCAAAAGCTCTCACAATTTACGCCATGTTCTCCAATGGGAAGTCATCCAAAGCTGTGGAGTAGAGGAGGAACATAACTGCAGTGGAGATGTGTGGACAATGAAATGCAGAGGGAGAGAGCACCAGTCAGGAGCCAAGAAGGAGGTTCTTGCAATTTCATAGAAAAGGGACAATCCAGAATTATCTGGATCCTAAAATTTAGATCTTAGAAAGCCTGGAAAAAGCACAAAAATCCACCAATAGAAGACGGGTTGAATAAGCTTTGATATAGCCACCTATTGGAGTACATTAAAAATGTAGCTATTAAAAATGAGAAATGGTTTTATGAATGATATGATGTAATTTCTAAGATTTAAGTTGAAAAAGCTGTCTGTGAATCAACGTATGTGATATACTAGTTTTCATATAAAAAAGGGCAATCAGACAACTCCCCCTACACACCTTCCTTAAAAAAAAAATAACACAGAGGGATAAATCAGAAATGAATTTAAAATAATGAGTGGGATCTCCACTCCTATTCAACATAGTACTGAAATTCCTAGCCAGAGCAATTAGGCAAGAAGAAGGAATAAAAAGAATACAAATAGGTAAAGAAACTGTCAAAATATCCCTATTTGCAGACGATATGATCCTATACCTTAAAGACCCAAAAAACTCTACTCAAAAGCTCCTAGACATCATCAACAGCTATAACAAGGTAGCAGGATATAAAAACCAACATAGAAAAATCATTAGCGTTTCTATACACTAATAATGAACAAACTGAAAAATATATGAAAACAATTCCATTTACAATAGCCTCAAAAAAAAATCAAATACTAGGTGTAAACCTAACAAAAGACGCAAATGACCTCTGCAAGGAAAACTATAAACTTCTGAAGAAAGAGACTGAGGAATACTATAGAAAGTGGCGAGATCTCCCATGATCATGGATTGGTAAAAATGTCTATACTACCAAAAGTAATCTACATGTTTAATGCAATTCCTATCAAAATTCCAATGACATTCATTAAAGAGATTGAAAAATCTACCGTTAAATTTATATGGAAACACAAGAGGCCACGAATAGCCAAGGCAATACTCAGTCAAAAGAACAATGCAGGAGGTATCACAATACCTGACTTCAAACTATATTACAAAGCAATAACAATAAAAACAGCATGGTACTGGCACAAAAACAGACATGAAGACCAGTGGAACAGAATAGAGGGCCCAGATATGAAGCCACACAACTATGAGCAACTTATCTTTGACAAAGGAGCTAAAAATATACGATGGAGAAATAGCAGCCTCTTCAACAAAAACTGCTGGGAAAACTGGTTAGCAGTCTGCAAAAAACTGAAACTAGATCCATGTATATCACCCTATACCAAGATTAACTCAAAATGGATCAAGGATCTTAATATCAGACCACAAACTCTAAAGTTGATACAGGAAAGAGTAGGAAATACTCTGGAATTAATAGGTATAGGTAAGAACTTTCTCAATGGAACCTCAGCAGCACAGCAACTAAGAGATAGCATAGATAAATGGGACTTCATAAAACTAAAAAGCTTCTGCTCAACAAAAGAAATGGTCTCTAAACTGAACAGAACACCCACAGAGTGGGAGAAAATATTTGCCAGCTACACATCAGACAAAGGACTGATAACCAGAATATATAGGGAACTTAAAAAACTAAATTCTTCCAAAATTAATGAACCAATAAAGAAATGGGCACGTGAACTAAACAGAACTTTCTCAAAAGAAGAAATTCAAATGGCCAAAAAACACATGAAAAAATGCTCACCATCTCTAGCAATAAAGGAAATGCAAATTAAAACCACACTAAGATTCTACCTCACCCCTGTTAGAATAGCCATCATTAGCAACACCACTAACAACAGGTGTTGGTGAGGATGTGGGGAAAAAGGAACCCTCTTACACTGCTGGTGGGAATGTAAACTAGTACAACCACTCTGGAAAAAAATTTGGAGGCTACTTAAAAAGCTAAACATTGATCTACCATTTGATCCAGCAATACCACTCTTGGGGATATACCCAAAGGACTGTGACACAGGTTACTCCAGAGGCACCTGCGCACCCATGTTTATTGCGGCACTATTCACAATAGCCAAGTTATGGAAACAGCCAAGATGCCCCACCCCTGAAGAATGGATCAAGAAAATGTGGTATCTATACACAATGGAATTTTATGCAGCCATGAAGAAGAACGAAATGTTATCATTCGCTGGTAAATGGATGGAATCGGAGAACATCATTCTGAGTGAGGTTAGCCTGGCCCAAAAGACCAAAAATCATATGTTCTCCCTCATATGTGGACATTAGATCAAGGGCAAACACAACAAGGGGATTGGACTTTGATCACATGACAAAGCGAGAGCACACAAGGGAGGGGTGAGGATAGGTAAGACACCTAAAAAACTAGATAGCATTTGTTGCCCTCAACACAGAGAAACTAAAGCAGATACCTTAAAAGCAACTGAGGCCAATAGGAAAAGGGGACCAGGAACTAGAGAAAAGGTTAGATCAAAAAGAATTAACTTAAAAATAAATTAGATTCTAGCTGAAAAAAAAAAAAGAATTAACTTAGAAGGTAACACACATGCACAGGAAATCAATGTGAGTCAACTCCCTGTATAGCTATCCTTATCTCAACTAGCAAAAACCCTTGGTCATTCCTGTTATGGCTTATACTCTCTCTTCAACAAAATTAGAGGTAAGGGCAAAATAGTTTCTGTTGGGTATTGAGGGTGTGGGGGGGAGAGGGAGGGGGCGGGTGGGGGTGTAAGGGAGGGGTGGGGGAAGGGGGGACAAATGACCCAAACATTATATGCACATATGAGTAAAATAAAAATTAAAAAAAAATAAAATGATGAGTGGGCTGGGTGCTGGTGGCTCATGCCTATCTCAGGAAGCAGAGATCATGAGGATCGTGGTTCAAAGCAAATTGTCCACAAGACCCTATCTTGAAAAAAAACCATCACAAAAAAGGGCTGGTGGAGTGGCTTAAAGGGTATGCCCTGAGTTCAAGCACCAATACAGGAAAAAAAAATGGTGAGTGGAAACAGTGACTATGCTTTTTAAAAAGTACATTTTGGACCACTGAACCATGTAAACATTTTGCCTATTAAAAAGTTAAAACAGAACAAAAGTCAAGCCCTAAAACTAATCACAAACAGAAGCAAAATAACATAATTTATTTGAAAATGAGAAAATAACCACACACGGTAGTGATTTTTTACAAGTCACTTTTACATAAAATTCCCTGACCATACATCTTTATAGGGATGTCTTCTAGGGATTAAAAGGTTTGCAAAGAAGTCTTAAATTTCAGTCAGGTGCAGTGGCTCAAGGCTGAAATGTCAGCTATTTAGGAGGAAGAGATTGGGAAAAGTAGGGTTTGAGGTCAACCTGGGCAAAACGAAAAAACCTAGGTGGTGTGGCATGCGCCTGTCATCCCAGCTTTGAGAGAAGTTTAAATAGGAGGGTCATGTTCCAGGCTAGGCTGGGCAAAACATGTGAGCTCCTACCTGAAAAGTAACTGACAAAACAAAATAAAACAACACAAAAAAATGGGCTGGAGTCATGGCTCAAGTAGTACAGTGCCTGCCTAGCAAGTGAGAAGCCCTGAATTCAAACTTTAGTACTGGAAAAAAAAAAATGTTAAGTTTCACTCGGTAGATTTGTTATTCCTACTGATGTTGGTTTTGTCATTTTAAAACTGTTGTAGGATAGGAAACTGGGAGCTAAGAATTTTCAATATAAGAGAAAAGAGATGCATATATGAAAAGAATAAACTAAGAAAAAGCGAATTGTTAAATTGAGTTGGAAATGTCAATAGAAACTCATAATTCTCTCTCTCTCTCTTTCTCTCTCTCTGTCCTTGTTGTCCACTGAAAAGGACTGAGAAGCAACAAAGACTCTAGTAGTAATGAAAATAGCTTACACATCTGCCATTGAAAGAACCAGGGCTCCTTGGAGAAGTAAGCAACTATTTCTACACCTGAGACAGAGAAAGTACACAGTAGTGAGCCCGGGACATGTCAGACATGTTATAGACTGGGAAGCAAGAAATTACTATTATTATCATTTTTTTAAAAAAAGCTAATAGGCTAAAGGACATGACAATCAAGTAGAAGGTGCACTGACTTGCTGAATTTGGGACAATTTGAGCATCCAAAAGAATAATAATTGTAAAGCTCGCTATAGCACATTGAATAAGTACAATATCACGTCTGTAGTAGTATAAAGTAGAGGGAGAGAGGGAGGGAACATGCTGGTGGAGTGGCTCAAGTGGTAGAGTGCCTGCTTAGCAAGTATGAGGCCCTGAGTTCGAGCCCCAGTACCACCAAAAAAAGAAATGGTAGATGGCCAGTAGAAGGAAGGTAGATTTAGAAAAGTCACCATTTTGCAGTCCCCTGTGTAATAACTGATTCCAGCAAGGCTTATTAATGGCTGCTTAAACTCTTAGGTAGAAGGTAGTTTGGGGTCAGGATATTTGCCCGGGGCCTAAATATCACATTATACATTCCCTACTAATTGCAAAGGAGAAGAGATCATTAGAATTTCATTAGCGGAATCTGGCCGTCACTACCTTAATCAATGATCAAAGCTAGAATAACTAATAATTGGACATATTGATATTAAGAGCCTTTAGTTGTGATGTGACCCAAAGTACACAATACCACCTATAAAATATTTTTGCCATGTATATTGAACATAAGTGTAATGGAGTGTCTTGACTGTTCAGGAGGCAGGAAATACAGGGGATGAGGGTACAAGGTAAATGAAATCACGAGGAAACAGAAAAGTCCAAGTCCTCTTCCTCGTTTGTGCTTAGTCCAGAGGGCTGGGTATCAGATCATTGCATTGGCAGTTGGCCAAAATGCCAGCAGTTGAAAGGCAAGGCCAGTAGACAGGTTGGGTTGGTTATGAGGTAAGCAGGAGCGTGAATCACCAGTTCCCTTGCTAAAGGTGAAAGACTGGAAAGGCAGAGAAAAGGAGAAGGATTGTGAAAACAAAATGTTGGAAGAAGCTCTGAGTTCCAATCTTGACTCTATCACTAATTGACTATAGGATTTGTACAAGCTCAATGCCCATTCTGAACAATAGCCATTTCATCTGTGAAGAGGGAATTGGACAAGGTATCTCTAAAGGCCTTTCCTATGCCAAGGCCCCCTGGTTCAGAGAACTGCTTGGCTCCTATATTCCCTCTCCTATATTCTCTCTAGTGTTGGTTGGTGAACTTTTATCTCATGGGTCTTGGAGAATGATTTTGAGATCTGTCTTGTGTGTGACCATTCAGCACTAACCTTTAGAAGGTCAGGCAGATGGGTATGTATGAGAAGACGTGAAACAGACAGGGAGATCCCCTGGTAAACTGAGAGCAAGTGGATATTTTGTTAAAGAAAAGCTTTCTGAGAAATCATGTAGGTAAATCAGGCGGTCTAAGGCAACCAGAAGACTAATGAGACAACGCAAGGCACAGAGCAGATCAGTTCTACTCTAGGCTTCTATTTCTTCCTTTAGGAAATGAAGATTAGGTGCTGGCAGAGTGGCTCCCATGATAGAGTGCCTGACTGGCAAGCATGAGGCCCAGAGTTCAGAACCCCAGTGCCCCCCTCCACCCCCACACAAAAGAAAATGGAAATTAGGTCTTGTTTCTAAAAATGTCAAATGTAGCATCTGAGTTTCTTCTGCTATAAAGAAATTGGGAAAGTGGAAAGAGCACAGTGTCAGAGTTAGGCCTCAATCTGAACCTCTGTATTATTGAGACTGCTGTCGTTTGGGTATGGCTTATGGGCTGGAAACCGAGTCCCCAGTGTGGGTCTTTAAGAGGTGGAGCCTAGCAGGACATCATTGAGGACTCTGGTTAGTTCTAGAGAGAGGGTTTGTAACCTTGAGTCATTCTCTAGCTCCCAATCTCATCGTCACCATGGGACCTCTCATTTCCGCCATGATGGAGCCATCCACCATGATGTCCTTTCCAGACCTGAGCTGATGCTGGTGCCATGCCCTTGAACCTGCAGAACTGTGAGCTAAATAATCCTCCTTTATATGTAAAGTACTCAGCCTTTGGGTATTTCACTATTGCAATGGGAGATGGACAAATACAGAGACTTTAGAAAAATGTGTTTATGTCCTCTGAGCTAAGTTTCTTCATCTGCAAATCAGGAATGCAAAAGTACTCCTTCCAGGGAAGGCATCAAGGTTAAGTGACATAGCTAACTGTATAGTGCTTCGTCCACATTGGAGGTACCCCATGCACGTGCACATCTGTTTCCATCCCTTCTTCCTGGTTATCTTATAGAAAGTAGGGGCAGCGGAGGTGGGAAGTGAGCCGCCTGGATGCCCTCTTCTCAGGTTGCCCTCTGAGAAGCCACCATCCTGTCTACCCTGGGCAGAGAAACTTTCCTGGAAGAATTAGATGACCATTGCTGTGGTTGCTTCTGCTCAGGGTTGCTTGTCCCAGACAGGTGATAGAGGTAGAGATACCAAGAGAATTCATGCCATGAGGGGAGGCTGAGGCTTGACTCACCAGATGAGTTGTAACAATAGGCCCTGAACTTTTGGCTAACAGGAGCTTTCCAAATCAGGACGCCTATTCCATTCTTCCCACATCTGGGATTTGGGAGAATCCGAGGGATGACGGAGTACCGTTCTCCAACCCATCCATAACTGTAAAAGAATACTAGTTAGTTGAATGGGCAAATGATTAGAAGGCAACATGTCTTTTGCTGAACTAGGACACAGAACCAAGTTAAGCATGGTGCCACACAGTTGTAATCCCAGCCCTTGGGAGGCTGAGGCAGAAGAACTACAAATTTAAGGCCAGTGTGGACTACGTAGTGAGAACCTGTCTCAAAAGAAACAAATGAACCAAAAATCTAACAAACAAACAAAACCAATGAAAAAATACTGCCCAAGGAGCTCAGGCAGCAGGAGTCAATCCAGCTGTTTCTCACCTGCAAGTCTCAAAGCCAAACTTCTGTGCTGCTTCAACCTGGTCTTTACTGGCTAAAGTTAGACCCAGCAGCTTACAGGCCTCCCTGGCTTCTGTGAAATTCAGCTGCGGGTCTACCTTTTTGTTCACAAGGGTCACTCCCATAATTCTGCATGGCAACGAGATGGAAAGTTCTGCAAAGAAATCACACAGGTCCTCAGTTTACTGCCGTCTTCGACCCCAGACCTCAGGATCTCCTTCCTTGCAGAGTGTTACTGTCTTGGCATGGTAATGAGGGCTGTGTGGCTGGGACTGAATTTAGAAATAACAGGACACAGGCCAGGAGTTTCCCACAAGGAAATAGATTAGATGAGTGCTTCCTCTGTCCAAGCTGCAAATCTCACCAGATCAGAGTCCATCCTATCCTTCCCCATTAAGGTACCTTTTTCATCACATGGGGCTTTGGCTACTAAGGTTCTGGGATGGGGTCTCGGTGGTACTTTCACTGCAAACCTTTGGGGAGTCTGTAAAAGGAAGCACCTGAGACTTTGAGAAAGATAGAATAGTTGATTGCGTAATATTGTGATACTAGCAATTCCTATACTAACAAGGCTGGGACCTCTCTGTTTCTGAAAGGAGCTGGAAATGTTTTACTTGTTAGAACAGAGTGCGGGCCCTCGGTTCCAGGTCTTCTCTGACCAGTGGGGGGCAGGCTTACTCAGAGGTTTCTGGAGGAGCTGGGCAAGAAATCTTGCATGGCAGAGAAACGAAATAAAGGAAGTAGAATTTTAGAGTCAGACCTTTGGGTCTAGCCTATGTTATTAGTGAGCTCTGCAACCACAGACAACTTACTTTATCTCCTTGGGCCTCAGATTCTTCATTTGCAATATAGGGGAGCACTATCTACTGCAGAAGAGTTAAGTGCAAGAGTTCTAATAAAAATGAGCAGCACAGTGCCTGCCACATGGTAGGTACTGATATGTATCCGTGGGCAACACCTTATCACTATGTTGTCTTCAAAGCAGGCTCAACTGATTGATCTTCGTGGGGAAACTGAGGCAGGTGAACGGTTAGGATGTGAATACTATTTTTACTCAAAATTGAATGAACTTGTGAGCTCTTTTGAGGCCTTCTCTGTGGGTTCTGGGATTTATAGACCTGTATAAAGCTGCCACATTGCAACTTTCAGGTCCAGGATTTCTGGAGGGTTTCACTCAGAAATTGCTGTGCAGAGTGCAGTGTGGTGTAGAGATGGTGAGGCAGAGCAACTTCGTATGACGTCAGGCACTTCTACTAATACCTACTAATACATTAGTGATGTTATAGCAAGATCCTATCTCAAAACATCATTTACAGTAATGATAGGTCCCATCTTAAAAAATTATTTACAGTAATGCTAGATCTATTCTGGGTGGATAGATCTACTTTAGATATTTCTGCTATTGTAATTGACTGTGAGGACCTTGGGCAGGTCACTGTTGTCATCTGTAAAATATCTTCCCAGATTTATATTCAGAATTAAATTAGATAACTAATAGGTAGCAGATCTCAGTTCCAGGCAAAAAGTTAGTGAGACCCCCCATCTCAACAAACAAATCAGGCATAGTGTTACATGTCTATGCTCTAGCTATTCAAGAGACATTGCTAGAAGGATCATAGTCCAAGACTGGCCCAAGGAAAAACGTGAGACCCTTTCTGAAAAATAACTAAAGCAAAAAAAGGGCTGCAGGTGTGGCTCAAGTGGTAGTGTGAGGTTCTGAGTTCAAACTCCAGAACTGCAAAAACAAAACTCACCAAAAACACATCCCCCACACAGCAAAAGAAAATAGTATATGCTTGGGAATCTGAGCTGAATTCAATGCCAAGTTTTAGTATTTACCCAATGTGTGACATTGGACAAGCACTTGAATGCATTGACTTTTTCATCTCTGAAATGTTTTTTTTGAGAGGATTAAACAAAACCTTACATATGGTATACCTAACTGTATCTCTACACAATAGGCCCTCATCAAAGTTCCCATCGCTGTCCACTGACCTCCACCACCGCTGATCCCACACTTGGGGTTATAGCAACTTTCTGCTCTTCCCAAACATTTAATTTCCTTAGGAAGACATTGCCATTATTGATAATGGTGCAAAGAGTGTGATGGGGTCATCATCAGGAACAATTTCCAAAATGGTTTGGATAAATGCAGTGTTGTGGGAAAATGTGGGAATGGCAAAGAGGACCAAGCTTATTTAATAGTGACAGTTCTGGCATTTGAAAAAAAAAAAAAAGCCAATAGTCTAACTCTAACCACCCTTATAAAATTAAAATACAACAGTATATGAGTCAACTCTGAATATCTGTTCCTGACACATTTTATGTCTCAGGGGCACCCTCCAGCAGGGAAACAATTTCCCTTAATTTAAGCACTCAGATTTTCATTTGCCTGGAGCTGTAATAAGTGATTTGTAGCTGCAATTTTTTTTTTTTTGCCTACAGTGCAGAATGAGATTTCCATGTAGGCATCCCCAAACCCCAGAAATCACTGTATGTTATTCCTTTGGTAGGGACTGATGGCAAATTTTCAAATCTGTATTTTCAGATTTTTTTTCATTTCATCGAATGCATATTAAATTTGCTACATGTTAAGGTATTGCATTCCATTTATAGTATATAAACTTGAAATTAAAATGCAGACACTTTGAAAAATATAAAATTGGCCAGTATTTAGTAAAAGTTCCATTTTTCCACAGGTTTAGTGGTTGCTTAAAATTTTTCACAACTATGGTTTGTTTCTTGACTGAAACAGTTAAAAACAAATCACTTCTCATTTATTTCTAAATATTATTATTGATAATATTCTGTAACCAAAAATAAAAGTCAAAGTAATGTAAAAGTAAATAATTATTTTGATGGTGTTGGCAATATGGTATAAACAAACCTGGTTAATCCATACTACCAATTAGGTCTTCAGTGACTTTGAGGGTAGCCCCCATTCCCAACAATCTGTGGGCAAGAGCTTAGGACAGTTTTTAAGACTTAGTCTCGCCTCAGTTTGGAAATATGGAAAGAAACCTACCTTGTATTCGGACAGAGCCCTGAACCAGGAGCCCAGTGGTCCAGATGGAGGCGAAAAGGAACACCAGGCTGATGCACTTGGCCATTGTACAAACCCTTAGAACCAGGGAAGAACTGCAGATGGCCACTGGCAGCAAGGGACACAGATGTTCAATTACCAGGCTGGATGGAGAGTTCTGGAAATATGTGGAGCCTCCCACTGCTCCACCTCATAACAGACATCCGGATTTCCCTGCTTTCAGGCTTCTGACTTGTCAAGGTCACTGGGGGAAATGAGTGACGTCCCTTGAACGCCAGGGCTGTACTTTATGGATGGCTTTCTGGAAAATTTAGCTAATGCTGACTCAGAAAACACACAAATGAGGAAGACAGATAGCACAGTGTGAGCTGCCGAAGATTTTCTACTTCCCAAATCCCCTGCCCCTCGACATTCCCTCTGGGCTCAGTTCTCACACCATTCATTGTTCCTGCCCAGGAGTCATTCATCCTTCTGCTCTCGAATGTCTCAGTCTCTGAAGGAGACTTAGCATGACTGTGTACTTTCCCTCCCCCATCAGTGATTCTTTATCCTCCTCAGTTGCATTGCCTCGTAATATGTAGAGAAGTGATGGTGAGACTCATGACATGAGGCTTTTCTTGGGGACTTCTTTTATACGTTGGAAATCTCAATGCCACTACAGGGGATTCCTTTTTCAAAGAAACCCCATACATACAAAAATTCATATTTGCAAAACACAACTTGGGGCCAATTTACAAAACTAGTTGTTTGACACTTTACAAAACGATTTTTTAAGCTATCAAAAAATTAGCTTCACGAAGGCTAGGGTGTGGCTTAGTGGTAGAACACTTGCACAGGACAGCAGCCCTGTGTTTGGTCCCTAGCACCGGAAAAAAAGAAAAATTACAAAAAAATTAGCTTCATTAGTAGTACAAGGGGTTTCATTGTGAATACAAAAGGATTTTTGACTTTACAATAATAATCACCATGGGAGTTCTTTATCTATAACTTCCTCTTTAATAACTTCTGTTATATTATGGTAGACCAAAATTCAGTTTAGACTTCACCTTTCTTGTTTGAGGAATATGAGGGATATCTGTACCGTGGAGGAACAGAATGCACTTGATCTTTTCCCAGCTGGATTTTCAGTGGTTTGCCCTCCACCGAAATTAAGGAATTCTGGTTTTCGAGCAAGGCCTTCCGCAAGGATTTATGTGGTTTTTTGGACTAGGGTGTGGCTCAAGCGGTACAGTGCCTGCCTAGCAAACATGACACCCTGAGTTAAAGAAAAAAAAGGTTTATGAGTTTTCTCCAAAATGAATATCTTTTATAGGAATAGTGTGTGAATGACTAGTTCTTTTTTATATAAGTAGAATTGGTCATAAAGTTAATCTGTGTAGAAAATACCAATAGCGACAAGGGAATCTGTTCTTCTTAAGGACAGGGAATTTCTTTTTTTTATTATTTTTTATTTTTGGTGGTACTGAGGTTTGAACTCAGAACCTCACGCTTGCTAGATAAGCATTCTACCACTTGAGCCACTCCACCAGCCCAGGACAGAAAACTTCTAAGATACCAAGGAAACAGCCCCTAAGTATCTCTAATACAGACTCATATGACTTGTATGAGACAAAGCCCTGGGCTCCCAGTACCTCAAAAACATAGGTGACTGCCATCAGGGTAACAGTTAGAGATGCAAGAGCCAGGTCCTCTTCATAATTGTCCTTAATGCCTAGAGCCATGCCCAGTTTTCAAGAATTTGTTAAATTATTTTTTAATAAAAGAAAGAAGGAAGGATGACAGAAAGGGAGAAATGAATCATGGAAGGCAAAACATTGGAGAAATAGCTTATGAGAAATGAGAAGACACCTGATTTTGGAAACAAATGACCAGAAGGGGAATCACTGGATAAAGAGAGTCTGCATGATTTGGGTTGGTCCTCCTGGAAGAGAAAAAAACAATCATGTCTTTTTGATATTCCCATTGAGAGAAGTTAATCAAATTCTGGCCCTCTATTTGGAAATTCTTGATTAGAACTGGCTACCTGTCTTGTTATGTGGGAACGTGTTTAGTTTCAGTTTCTGGGCCCTCACCCATGATGAATTTCAGAAGAGCTTGTTGTCAAGAACTAAGAGGTGGGCTGGTGGAGTGCTTCAAGAGGTAGAGAGCCTGCCTAGCAAGCCAGAGGCCCTGCGTTCAAAATCCAGTACCTCCTCTCTGCCACCCACCAAGAAAAGCCAAAATAAAGAATTGAAGTGGAGAACCATAAAACAAATGCTGCCAGAGATCTCTTTTTGCCATTTTGAGAAAGACAGGATATGGGAAAAAACCCCAGCAGCACTATCTACTTCTAAATAATAACATGTGCTGTCATCAAGAAGAATAACTAAAGAAGAAAGTAAGACAATTAAAATCTGTAAAATTAAATGAAAATGAACCATCATATATCAAAGGAAAGCAGCAAATATGAAATACCCAGGTCAGTTTTCTTATTCCCTGGATATGGAAGACACCAGTAGAAGTTCATAGGTCAGCAGACAGCAAGGTGACATAGCTGGGTCTAATAAGGAAGACTGAGCTTAACTCAGAGATCATAGACTTGGGTAAGATTTTTAATTGCTTATTTAATCTGAAACATTCATTTGCAAATTTAAATAAAGTACACATTTGAAATGTGGCAAAAAGGAAGGAAATATCCAGAGTCCTAGATATAGGATAATATCCAAATTTTAGTTTAAATTCTAACACTAATAATCTGTGTGACCTTGAGAAAGTCACTTAACTTCCCTGGGCTTCAGTTTTTATCACCTGTCAAAGAAGGAAACTATATTATATGAACATAAAAATAACATAACAGTATAATTTTATGGTACTTGCTATTACAAGGATTACTTTATATAAGTGAGTGTAGTTTACTATAACAAAACCATCTCCATGGTTTAATTAATTTAAAAGTTACGTAGTACAACCCAGTGACTGACAGGTGGTGGCAGGTATGGTGATAATGGTAGGCGTGTATGTATGGGGGAGATTTTACCACACATATTATTCAGATCTGGTGGCTCCTTCAGAGTCTGTGTGGCTCTGTGATCACCTGGTACCTCTTTTTATTTATTTATTTTTTGGTGGTATTGGGGTTTAAACTCACGGCTTCATGCTTGCAAGTCAAGCTGTCTTCCACTTGAGCCATACCTCCAGCCCTCAATTAGTAGTTCTGAGTTCTCTCCAGGACCTTCACATTGAACCAGCAATCAAATAAAGAGTGTACAGATAATGGTCCTGGAGATTGTTTTAAGGGTCAGGCCTGGGATAAGCACTTCTATCAATAGTCCATTGACCAGGACTTTGTCATATGTTCCCACCCAACTCCAGAGGAGTCTTAAGCTATCTATTGTGCCCAATAGTAAAAGGAAAAATGATTTGGTGAACACAGAGCAGTCTCTGCCACAGCTTACCCTTCTGATCACCCAATTTTGGGTTCATTGTTGCCTCTATTCTCAAGGGAGGCAATCCAAGGTCCTAGCCAGCTCAAAGTTCACAATGTGAGATGTGCTTAGTTTTCTCCATCAGGTCTAGCTATGGTACTCTGTGGTCTGGTGACCTATGAACTAAAAAAGTTATACACCACCTCCAAATGCAATGGTGGAACAGGACCTGTATGACCTCACTATGATTCCCCACATTTGAAGGGGAAGAATGGGAGTCACAGCAATCACTGGGCCACACTAGCTCAGGAACACTAATGAGAGACACTGGAGAGGTCTCTGCTATGGACCAGGTGTGGTTTGCACGTCTGTCCATTGTAATTGAAGAATTGATCTCCAGGATGGCACTGTGTTGGGAGGTAGAGCCTAGTGAGAGGTTCTTAGGTCACTGGAGACAGGAGGTGTTTCTTGTTTAATCCCTTTGGTTGTTCTCATGAGAGAGCTGTTGTACAAGGAATAGTCTGGCTCTCCTGTCTCATTTCCCTCTGCTTCTTAGCTTGGTGTGTGATTGCTTGCTCTGACATCCACTCTTGTCATTGCCATCTGCTCTTTGCTATGAGGTCCTCACCAGAACTGAACTGAAGCAGGCACCATGCCCTTGAACCTCTGGCACCATCAGGTAAATAAGCCTCTTTTTCAGCTTGTATCTCAGCTGCATGCTTGTAATCCCAGCACTGAGGAGGCTGAGGCAGGGAGATCATGAATTTGAGGCTAGTCTGAGTAATGTAGCAAGACACTGTCTCAGAAAACCAAGGACTAGGGATGTAGCTCAGTGGTAGAGCACTTTGCCTAGCATGCTCAGGTCCCTGGGTTTAATCCCAACACTGCAAAACCAACAAAACTTCTTCATCAGTAGCCTGTGTCAGGTATTTCATTATAGTAATGAAAAGCTGACTAATATAGCCATTGTATCAGTTCTCTATTGCTGTACAACAAATTACCACATATTTAGTGACTTAACACAACAACCATTTCATATCTCACAGTTCCCATGGGTTAGAAGTCTGTTTGGGTTCAGCTGGGTCCTCTGCTTTGGTTCTCACCAGACTGAAATCAAGATGTCTGCTGGGCTAAGCTTGTATCTAGAGGCTCTGGAGAAGAATCCACTTTCAAACTCATTCGGGTACATGGCAAAATTCATTTCTTTGGGGTTGTAGAAACGAGGTCTGTGTTTCTCAGAGGCCCCTCCATTTCATAGCTGTATGACACACTGAGTCCTCATAGTTCTCATCCTCTGTCTTTCATTTCTACTCTTAACCAGAGCAAGCTCTCTGCTTTTAAAGGGCTGATGTGATTCCATTGGGCTAACCTGGATAATCTCCTTAAGGGTCAACTGTACCATGCAATGTAACATGATAAAAGAACTTACAGTTCATATTTTAAAACTCTAGGGGTTGGGATGGGAGATCCTTAGGGGACTATTTTAGAAATTCTGCCTATCACAGACATTGATTAGGTCCTGGTTCTGCTTTCTGGGAGAAACTTCCACATCCACTGTTCTCTGTGGCCTTTGACTTTTCTGGGAGGCCACATATGAAGTAGACATTAGGGAGCATGCTGTTTTTGTGGGGAACATAGCTTTTGCAGTTTGTTTCCCACTGGTATAAGCTTAAGATCCCAAAAGTTGTTTTCTACTTGAGCAGTTGAAGGAGTTTTTAGTCCTGGCTTGTGTTGCTTTGCAAATAGGATTCCCTCACAAACATAGATATCTGCTCTATTTGCTTCCATGTGTCCACAATCACACTCCAAATTCTCTCTCAGTCATTATTCCTCAGATGTATTTCTTTCCTGTCCTTACCCCATGCCATTCTGTCTCTCTGACTCAATATACCAAGTTCATTTGGACTGCAAATGGAAGGACTATGCTCTGAATCTATTCTTGCCATAAGGCTGAGTTGATCCATTTAACTGAGAATTTTATCAGTTCTTTTTTTCTTTCAAAGCTCTTTTTAGTCTGTTTGGGATTTAGAAAGAGTCAGGTTTTCTAATCCTTCAATCCCTCAAAGTTCTGAATACTCTATATTCTTTTTCATTTCTGATTCCAAATAGCCAATTCTTTCCCAAGTGCTTCTTTTTCTTAAAATATCTTGTCAAAATCAGCCAATAGATGATCAAATACTTTGACACCTGATTGCCTCCAAACACTTCTAGAGCTATGGGCTATCTACCTACTGCTATTTGAGTCATCATGGGTAAGACATTACCAAATGTTTTTGTTTAGTTTACAACATGGGTCACTATGTTTCCAGCCCCTGATATTTGTTTTCTGATACTTGACTGCTAAGCCACTTCCTCATATTTTGTAATTAAAGCACCCCATTTTTGGTTCAAGTGTATACATTAGTCAGGGTAGGCTAGCTGCAATAACAAAGATTCCTGACTCTCAGTAGCTTAACCCACTAAATTTTTACTTCTTACTCATGTTACAGTTTAACGTTGTGAGTACCCATCAAAGACCCTGCTCCACCCAGTGGTTCTACCATCTTCTCAAGCTTGAGAGATCTCACCAGAATCCTCAGATTTTGGTAGGCAGAGAAGGGAATAAAGAGGATGTAGAATATTGTGTATGAGAGTTTGTGTTTAGGGAATGAGACACAACAGGTCCACATTCCCCTGTACCTGCTTGAAGAAAGACCAAAAACTGCAGGCAAGTCGTGGAAACAGGGTTGGTGAAAACTCAGCAGCCTCGACCATAGCAAAATGTATTAATTAAAAAAAAAAGTCATAGACCAGGAAAGTACAGGAAATTAGGACGAGGATCTGAAGAGGAACTGATCAGGTCCCTGTGAGGTGACCCAGGGTCCAATGACCCAGTGGCTAGGAATCTCTGGCTTGGTTCTGGAGGCACTAGTATCTGAAGAAAGCTAATTCAGGGCTGGAGTATGATTGTGGCTTGGCTCCATAAAATGAGGAGGCATTTGGCTACTGCCAAAGGGTTTGGAAATATGCTTTTATTTTAAACTCAGATATGTGACACTCTACAGTTCAATGTTAGCACACCTGTGTGAGGCTTAACAGTGTTAGGGGCTGACAGCCAGTGATACCCATATCCAGCATCTCCCTCTCCATTCCCCTTGCCAGGCTATGTGAGGGGATCAACACGTATGGTTTTGTAGCAACCAGAAAGTGAAGGCTCTACTATGAGGTGATGTCAACAATTATACAAGCAACATATCACTCTGCAACTGGAGGTAGGTGACCAGACTCCCAGGGCTAAGCAGAAATGTCATGTTTCAGAGGCATTTTGAGGGAACTTTTATTTAGATCAAAGTCATGTTGGAAGTACAGGGCGTTTCCATGCCATGACTGCTTTGGCACAGCCACAACTGCTTCAGGCCGATCTTTGCTTTCCGGAAAAGATGGACTGATGAGTACTTTTTCAGCCATATCCTTGTAAATATGGCTACTCTTATGCTCCCTGTTGGAGACGTCCTTTTCTTTGATGTTTTTTACTTACAATGGAGTATAGATGAGAGCCTGTGCTTAAAATACACTTGCAGGCCTCTCTATGGGGCTGCTGGGGGTGTAGGAGCTCTTTGCACCTGCCTTCCTTGCCTTTGTCTCACCTGGAAACAGGGGCAGGAACTTGTGGTCAAGTGGACAATGGATCAACTCAGCCTGGTCCTCCTTTTATGGAGGCTGAGATTGGACATTGGTCACCCAGAGTCCTGCCCCACAGCTGCTCTTTCTCTAGATCTCCATTCACAGCTTGTCTCTGGCTCTGAGAGGCTCATACACCTTATGATCCTTCAGTTGTATCTGGCCCCTCTGGAAGAGGCCAGGTAACCATCCACCTGTGCCCCAAAGTACCTCTGCCGTGCTCAGCACCTCTTTACCTTAATGACACATCCTTGGTCAACCCTGGCTTGGGTTTCTCTCTCAGTCATTTCCCAGCCACTGCAAAGGATGCCCTTTTCAATAAATATGCTGTTTTAAAGTGGAGCCTAGTCTGGGGATGTGCGTGGGAGTGTCTCTCTGACTGTGAGCCCTTGAGCTTGGAAATGGTGTTGTTGCTAGTCTAGTTTCAGCTACTCAGAGTAGAATGAGAAATATTGCAACAAGCTGAGGTCACAAGAAAGATGTGACTTTTCTCATGGAGATGGAGTGGTGATGGTGCTGTTATTAGAAAACTGAAAAATGTCACCTATCCAAGGCTCTCCACCACCTTGAATGTTCACTTGTTCTTTTGTCCAGCAATTAATGACACTCTCCGAAGTGTCAGCCACCCTGTTAGGTACCTACCCATGACAGGGGTAAGACATGGTGCTTGTCTTTGAGGAAAAAGAGGAGATAGATGCATAAATAAGTTATGATGATAGACTGTAGGTGCAGGTCAAAAATAAAGATACTTAACAGGTGCCAGAAAGCACAGAGGAGGGAAGTGGCCAGAAGAAAAGAGAATGGCTGGAGAAAAACTAGTGAGTGGAGATACAGAGCAATGAGAGAAACAGTTTAGTTTGGGAATCAGAGATGATCTGAGTAACTAAGGATGATTGGGGGAGTAGGACTGGAATGGAAGGCATGCAGTTTTGGAGGAGGCAACATGGTGTAGGGCTCAGGAGCATAGCCTCTAGAGCCAGGCCATTGGGGTTTCAGTGCTGCTCCATGATTCCTAGCTGCAGGTGCTTGACAAGTTTGTCTTTTTATGCTTCAGTTTTCTTGTCTGAAAATAGGAAGAGCACTATCCATTTCAGAGTTTTCTTTTTGTCGAGGACTAAGTGAGTGAATATCTATACAGTACCAAAACAGTGTGTGTGGCTCATAATAAGTTCTATATGAGTGTTAGCAACAAAAGCAAACAGTAACAAAACCAAAACAAAAGCAACCACAGCAGAGCTCACAGAGAAACCAATGCCCTGGCAAAATGGATGAGGGGTGAATAAAGGCAGTGGCTGAAAAGGTGGGGAGAGATGTCAAATGGGAGATGGGATGTGCTCCTTGGTTTTATGCTACATAATGGGGGCTTCTCTGGAGCATACACTTGGCTTGCAAGTCCCTTGTGCACTGAAGCCCTGGGGTGTACCTGCCCCTTGCATGTGGATACACACAGAGTGAGAGATGGAAGCAGAAGGCATGTTCTCCTTGCTCTCTGGAGAGGCGGGTTCACTGTCTACAATTACAGTTGAAGGGAGAAAACAAACAGGAAACAGACTGTGCTGTACAGTAGTTTAGAACTGGCTTCTGAATTTGCCATTTGAAGGCATGAGTTTTCAGTGTTTTTCAAAACATCTTCAGTTCATGTGGACAGCTCACTGAATAGGTGCCCAGTGACTGTCCCACACCCAGTGAAAATCTGTGGATTGGCTTGACATGGGTCTTATTGATCCAGAGCACACACCCAGAGCACATTTTCATAGGGTTGTTGGCTTTGTGCACATGCGTGTTGTGTGTGTGGAACGTGTACTGATGCATACATATTAATTCACATCTTTCCATTTCATTTCAAGCACTGAGCTAAATTCAGCATATGCATTTTTCTGAGAAACCTTTCCTACTCTGTGAAAAGAGGCTGTGAGTTCAAAAGGGAGAAGGGGAAGCTGAAAGATAGTCATGGAAAATGGGGAGATATTCATGTTGTCACTCCAAATTCCAGGTCTGATCCTTACAGTCAGTATTGGTTTTCAAGCACAATTCTTCCTGATAACTGACTCCAGAGAGAAAAAAAGAGGACAGTGAGCTTCTAACTGTCCCTTAGTGAAGGTGTTTCAGTTCTCCTGAACCATCTGAGCTAGGGTAGGAGACTTTTCCTTCAGCTAGAGTTCCTTGGTGAAGGTCACTTCATCCACTGCCTGTTTTCCCAGGGCAGTTTTGTTGATCTTTCAAGAACATTAAGTTACTGTGTTTGAATAGCTCTTCACTATGGCTACTCCAAACCAGGCACTGAGTGTGAAGGAAGCCCTCCTCATTCCATGATGAGATGGGTGGCAGCATGTCCACACCTGGGCCTGACACACTATACTCAGGGGCAGGGTCGTGGGCTGAATTAGGTTTCCTACTGTTCTGTAGGTTGCTCTTGCTGGAGTCCTGAGCTCCACCAGGAGTCCCTCTGGGCTGCCGAGCAGGTGGATCTTCCTAGGGGCCCATCAGCCTGCTCCACACAAGAGTTATAGGATTTGTAGAGCCCCAGCACGATAGTCAAGACCAGCATCACAGCAGCCATCATCCAGATCACTTGCCAGTGCTGACACAGTTTGGGATACATGACTTGTAAGAAATGGACCAATTCTTCAAGTTTGCTGTCAATAAAAAAACAGGCAGAGATTTAATAGTGGGCACATATATGACGTCTCTGTCTGGGAATACCTTCTATGCTGCCAAGAGCAGCTTTTAGCATCACCTGGCAGCGATTATTCAAAATACCCCAGGCCTCCTGAATGAGAATCTTTGAAGTTATGGTGTAGGAATCTGTAGTCAAACTTCCTTAGGTGATTTTGTGGTCCATAACTTTGATGGTGGGTGCTACTGATCTGGAACACTCTATTGCTTCTTTATCATTTACCTACTCACACATGCTCGCAGCTACTGATAGCTGCCTCAGTGTAGAAGGTTAGCCAATGTACGCTCCCATGGATCCAGACAGGACCAGCATCTTCTCTGCACTCAGCTGTATTAGTGATTAGTTCCAAGTCTTAAACTAATCCCTTCCTCGGTAATGAGATGCATAATTCATTGTTCTCAGTCCCACCTCTGAGTCCAGAGTGGAAGAACTGTGCTGAACTCTCAGCAGTAACTTGATTTCCAGTGATAAATGACAAGATGAACCTCAAGAGTTCACTTTGAACCACTCCAAAGGCAACCAGAATATGGGTAGCCTCTAAACAACCTGAGTGGCTCATTTAGATGTTTTCTAAACTTCATATTCTTTCTCCAATTTCTCCCTCCTCCTCCTCTTCCTTCACTCTCTCCCTAATCTCTGCTCTCTCTTCCTTCCTTCCCCTTCATCTCGCTCTCCTTTGTACCTCTCTCCCCCTCCTCTTTTGTTTTGTTTTGTTACTTGTTACTTGCTACGTGGTCCAGGATGGCCTAGGACTCTGCATCAGTGCTGGGATTACACAGTGGCATGCACCACCATGCCCAGCTCCCCTCCATTTTTGTTGCTTTTCCCTCTTGTTTCTTTCCCAACTGCCTTTCAAAATAGTGACTAGTGAGAAGATGTTTGGTCAGAGCCCCATACCAGTGCTCTCTAGAGAAGGCCTGAACACATTCATCAAGCTAGATCCTGTTTTTATTTATTTTTTATTGGTTACAGAAGTAAAACTTTTGTCTTGCTGAGTGACTCTTGGGTGTTTCTTCTGATCATTGTTTTAGATCCTGTTTTTAATCATAGTTTTTTTTTTCTTTTAATAAATTGAGATATGAGACTACGGAGGATTACCAAACCAAATAGGTGGGGGAGGTGACTGAAGGATTCCTGAAGACCCCAAGGCTCACAGAGATATGGCAGCACTCTGGCCAGTTGGAAGCTCTAACGCAGAGTTAGTAAAAAATGGATGACTTGCCATGGATTGAAAACTCAAAAAACACCTCCTTTAGAAATTGGCCAGATGGCCAGACTGCTTGCCTCAGATTCTAAGGCTAAGTCAAGAGAACAGTGATTGGTTTCTCGTCCATGTGGGAACCCCATCAGGTCATTTCAGGTACAATTAAACAAAGCAAGAAAGTGAGCACATTAGCTGATGTGAAAATCATTGACTATTTTCACAATTGCTGGGAAGGGAGGCATCAGAAATGCAAGCTTATTTCCTTTCAGCTCTATTTAGATTAATTAGATTCTACTTAAACATAGTTGGAAGCCAAAATGGAGTTTTTCTTTGCAGCTGTATTTCCATGCTCCCAAACAGGCTGCTGGAGTTGGGGAGAATTCCCCTCTAAATCCACACTTAAGAGACGCCACAAAGCAGGAGGCCAAGGTCAGCTTTGTGATTCTTGGCTGGTCACCCATTCCAGCCTATTTTAGGTTAGATACAGAATTTACATTCTTCTGTTTTTTGTCCAGCTACCAAGCCATCAGCACTTGACAATGGTGACATACAGCACAACTTCTGTTTTCTGACTGTTGTTGGAAGACATCAGCCGTAAGTAAAGTCATCTGCCACAGCATCATTCTAACCCTGTGGAGCAGGTTTGAACAGGTGCTAGGAGAAAATCTAATTTTATGTCACACGTTATGGGTCTCAGTTGTTCAGTGTATTATAAATGTCAGAAGACTGTGTTCTCTGTTTTACTATTGTTAAGATACTGAGTTGATTCACCTAAAGTTCCTTTAAACTAATCCTCCAGAAAGCAATATTTATAATGGATTGCATTCTTACATATAACAGTGAAGAAACTCAGACTTTTGAGTTTGAGGTTGAAGCTCTTAAAATACGGGGCCAGCTGCTGGGCTTAGCTCAGTATTATAAAAGTAGGACACAGAACTTGTAATAACTTCAGACATTGCTTGTTAGTGAGGTACCAACATTTCATGGGGAAGTCATGTTAGAGTGCAGGAGCCTGCAGGCAACTCTGGGTGTAAGAGACTCAGGATGAGATTGTCTGGCATTGAAGATGACAGCACTCAGGGCTGTCTGTCTTGGGTTACAGGTGAGGAAGGGACCTTGTGACCATGTGTGGCCAATTTGTATGATAGCAATGTCATCCCTTATAGAGAAGATGTTGCCACACTGCTGGGCTTGAAAGGGTGAAGCTACATCCCTGTACTGAAGGATGAGGACACTTGTGAGCACCATGCTTAGGCCTGCTAACTGCCACCTAAGGAACACATATGCTCTCAAAACCAAAATGTAAAACTGAGAAGGAGTAAAGGTTGGAAGACCAGACAAGGCCGCTCAGGATTAGCAGGACCAAGAGGACATTCTCAGAAAGAGACCCAGACAAAGCCATAAAGCTTTCACTGGGGTTTCATGAAAGGGGTGATTGCTGCCAATTGCTGAGATAAGTTAGCTAGATAAGGCCTCTGCTTTGTAAACCAGACTGTTTATATTCTATGTACGCTCTCTGTTTATTTCTCTTTTGTTCTTTCTCAGTGTTTGGAAGCTCTAGCCTGTTTTAGCTATTTTCAGGGTGCCAAAGGAAGGCACCTTTTGTTCAGGCTTGGGCTTAACAATTTTAGAGGAGAAGAAGGCAGTATGGTGGCTTGAAAAATAAAAGCAGAGGACACCCAGAGGGAGGTGGGGTGGAGAGAGAACAGGACTCAGTTGCTTGGAGAAGGGGCTGTGCTTTCATTGTTAAACTTGAGCTTCTTTTATTAGGGGAGGAAGTGCCGGCACAGGCTGGGATAGCATTTTCCCCATTTCTCCTGGAGAGCTCTTCCCTTGAACAATGGGGTTGGACCCAGGTAGGCTGGGACAGCTCCTTCTAGTTGAATTGTCCACCAGTCGGCTCCGGTGATGGCTCCTATATGCTTTGAGGCATAGCCATCTGGCTTCTAATCTTCACTTACTACCTAATTCTTTGTGAGTGAGTGAGTGAGTTCCAGGGTTTGCCAGCAAGGAGGCATAGACATGTGCTCTGTCCCAAGTTCAGCAGCTGACCAGGTAATTATTTTGTCTGTAGATAGCCCAAACATCTAAAATTAAAGATTTCTGTGCATTGTTCCAAGTTTTCTGTGACTGTATTTTTAAAAAGAAAAATTCATGACTTGTGGTGTAAATGTCCTAATAGAAATAGTAGGGCAGAATATATGCAATTGGGACCATCCTGAAAATCCAAGATGTTGGTGTGGTCACTAGATCTATAAGGCAGAAGGACTTCTATGGGTACCAGTTTATTCTGTCCCTAAGGGCATACTTCTATGGGATAATCTCGGCCTAGCAGGGCTGAGACCTCATCACACAGAATGCCCTTGAACAAGATGAGGTGATTTCTCCTATTCTGCCTTCTCAAGACTGGGTAGCACTATAAATGGGACAAGATGCAGCACATATCAGCTCTTTATCTTCATGTTATGTTTCCCCCAATGCTTTACAGACAAATACACTTGCAACATGAAGTATCTTTAAGAAAAACCCAAATATTTCCAGTTCAAAGTGAAGAAGCTGTGTAGATGACCACACAAGATGGAAGGGGCCTGTTGGAGTCTCTCCTTTGCCACTGAGCTAAGTTTGTCCCAGTGTGTTCCCTATTCTTGTGCTTGTAAGAAACCCCCTTTAGTGTCTCAGTCAGCTCCCTTTGTCATGGCTCTTTTGTGGGAATGGCTGGGAAATGAGCTGACCACAGCATGGCTAGAAGGGAGTCAACTAATTGTCCTTCGTCCTTTTTTGGCTCCTAAGAGCTCTTGATGACTGTCTGCTCTGCCCATGACCATCTTGACCCCTCAGCTCTTGCAAATGTCCCAGTTGTTAACTATTTTGACTCTTGATTTCTTCTACTTCCTTCTCAAGTAAGTGCCCTGCTGGTTTCTGTTAGCCACTCACTTGGGATCCAGACCCACGGCTATCCCAAACTGGCATTTCCAGAGATTTTTGGGCAATTCGTTAATTAAATGAATTGTAACTCATTTCAGCAATGGCATGGTCTCCAAATGCAGGCTTCCCACCTGCTTCTCTGGTCCTTTTCCTCGTCCTCAGTTTCTTCTACTTCCTCAGGTTCCTCAGGACTCTCACTCTTCTGTTCTTCTTCATCCTCCTTCAGGTCTTGAAGTTCTTTGTTCTTCTTGAGACCTTCCTGGTATCTGGAGATTAAAAAAAATAATAATAAAAGCAATTGAGTCTGAAATGGCCAGACATGGAGCATCCTTTCCTGAGTTCCTGGAGGAGGGGACTCAAGCACCTTCAATAATAACGCACTTCCTGTGGTTCCACACAACAGGAAAAAGCTGGGAAGCTCTACTGGACCCCAGCATGGCTCATGTCAGTACAATTTCCCTCAATCCTCAGTCATCCTTCCTGTTTATGTGACAGTGAGACAAACTGACAGGGAAAAAATGTGAGACAGGGTCTCCTGCCTGGGTTCTTGTCCTACAAAACATTCTACAGAGATAAGATTGCATCTGCTCTCTGTGTAATCTGTGGCTTCAGCTTTGCAGCTGTAAAACAGAGAAGGTGACCCCAGTGCACAGGGCATTAGAATGTTTTTCAGACATGTCAGGGCCTGACCTAGAATGGCATTCAGTAAATGGTCACAAATCCCAAGCTTTCTGAGGGCGGACTACAGTTGTGGGTGAAAAGACAGACTTTCCTAGAGAGAACCTTCTGATTTCCTTCTTCAGGGACTAGTGCTGCCCTGAACATACTCTGTTTACTTGTCCTACAACTGGGTTTTTAACTCCAGCAGTCTGGCTTGGACGACTTTACCACTGTGTGTGACTGACACATAGAAGGCCCTGGATTTTGTGCCCATGGGAAGCTGCCTCTTCCTCAGGGATCACAGGGGTGTCATGCCAGGTTGGAGGTGATTTTCTTCCTGGAGGTCTAGGCTTGTGCCCTGCTCCATGCTGTCTTCCAGTGGCTGACAGCTGTCCCTAGCGCTACTGAAGCTCATTTAGAGAGGGGGATGGGTGAGGTAGAGGGACTCCAGTTCACAGGAGGAAAGGACGACCAGGGCAGTTCTAGGAAGCGGAGTTGCAGCTGCTCCTGGACATCGCTGGCACATGTGTCAGGAAGCCTCAGGCACCACCAAGAGGAACCTACCCTGGGCCCCTGATTTCCAGACCATTCTGGGCAGTAGCACTCTTGTGGCTTTGAGCCCAAAAAGAGAGTAGTCTAATTATCGACCTACCACACCCACTGACCCTGCTTCCTTCTGTCCTTCCTGTGGAACAATCTCACTCCTTCCTATGTAGTTCCTCCCTGAGGCAAGGAGGCCCTGGGGCCACTGGTTGCTTCCCTAAGAAACAGGAGAGGCCGTGGGAAGTTATCTTCTGAGACCTGCCAGGTGCCCTTAGGGTGGCTGAGGTCTGACTCACCCCTTGTTGTAGGCTTCTTCCTCCACCCTGGTCTTGGTCTCTTGGCTTATCTCCTCCAGGCAGCTCGGCGGTGGCACGGGAGCTGAGGCTTCACAGTCTGCCTCCCCATTTGTCTTTCCACTAGTGAGAAGAGGAAAGTATAGGGCGTCATTTCAGGGAGAGGATGAACATCTGCAAACAAAACCATGTCTTTGGCCTGATTCCTGGTTAGAAGTGAGGAAGCCAAGTTTAGGACTCTTTCAGTACATTTCAGATTTTTAAAAATCCTTCTACCCTGAGATAAGATTTTATAAAAGGCCCCACTCCATGAACCCTCCCCAGACCAACAAACACTGCATCACCTCCTCTTTTCCTTGTGCTCCCAATCCACCTTTATGCTTATTCCAAGTGCTGTGGTGAGTGGACAGATATGAGGAGCTACACAGTACTGAGATGAGAAAAACAAGAGCAGACCAAGACATTCTAGATCATTCTGTAGTCTACCTTGATCCTCATGACCCTATAGTCAATCTTTCAACTGTCTTCTCAGTATAATTACAATGAAGTCATAGGTTCATGACAATGAGGAATTGCAAAGGAGAAAATAAGAAAATGGTTTTTGCAAAGGTGGAACCTAGCAGAAGAGAATGAGCACTCCCCCTCCAAAAAAAGGGAAAGAAGAAAATGCAAGTAGTTACAATTTATAACATTTATGAACAGAAAATAACAAGGAGAGAATGTATTTATTGTAGATGGTCAGAAAAGGCTGGAATCAAAGCATGGGCCTGAAAGATGAAAGATGGTCAGCCATATACATAGCACTAGAAGACCATCTCAGGCAGGACAGGCAGGATGTCTGAAGATTGAGACACAATAGTGCTAGGAAACCTGAGGTGCTCAGTGTGGCAAGAGTTAAGTTTTAGACAGGATGAATTTGTGGTATGTGTTGAGGTATCCAGAAGAGATACCAAGTGGACAGTTGGATATGGCCAAGTGAGGCAGAGAAGTGGTCTCAACTGGAGATATTCACCTGGTGTCATCAGAATATGAATGCTGTTCAAAGCTAGGGGAATGGATAAGATTGTGGCGGGGGGAGTCAGCAAGAGGAAAGATGAGAGGAGGATTCCAGATATTTACTTAGCTCAGGTAGAGAAGGAGGAACACACAGAGCTGAAGAGGCAGGAGGAAGCCAGGAGAGTGTACAGTTTTGGGAGCCAGGGGACAAATGTATGTCACTATTTTCTGAGAGTGTGAATCTGAAGGGGACAAACTGACTTATTAAATTTGATAATGGAGAGGTCATGAGGAGCCTTGAGGTAACATTGGGAGGCAAGGACAGGTTGATGGGTTAATAAAGAAAAAAGAGGTGAGCAAGGCGGAGCCACAGGCAGTCATTTGACTTGGAAGGGGAATAGAGGAGTGTGTTGGAGTGCTGCTTCAGAGATGAAACCCCATCTGAATGCAGGCAGAAATGATCCAGCATAGAGGATGAGAGAAGGCAATGACCAAAGGAACCAAGACCTTAGAAAGGCAGAGAAACCTTTCATTGATTATAACAAAGGGAGGAAGAAGGTAAAGAGAGTGGGATGGAGATTGGTGAAGGAAGAGGTCCTATTGGTGGCTGAAAAGTTCTCTGTTAAGTGGAAGGCAAGGTTGTCTGCTGAGGGTGAAAAGTAGAGGGCCTGGGAAAGGTTGAGGAGAGACTAGAAAATGTAAGAGGGACACATGGGAACAAAGCGAAATAAAACATTCTAGAAAAATCATAGTAGGATGGCTGGGCATGCTGGGACCTCACTGGTGGTATGAATGGGATCACAAGTTTGAAGGAAGTGTCCTGACAGCCATGTTTTCCTACAGATCTGGCAGTCCACTGGGGTGTCCAAAATCCCAATGAGAGTAATGTTGTCATGGAGGAGGCCTCAAATAAGGCAAAACTGTGAGCAGAGCTTTCCAGCCGGGACACTGAGACATCACAGCTGCCAGCCACCCCCCTCACCTCTCAGGCAGAGCTTGGGAGTGCGCCTTCTGTCTGTTCCCCATTCTTGGCCTCAGTGTTCCATCTCTCAGTTTTCCCTCAGACCTTGAAAATTTACATTTCATTAGGCTGGAAACCAAAACCCATTGTGAACAAGAAAGATAACACTCTAAAAATACCACTATTCATAACATTACTCCCTTTGCAAATTCATTATCCACTCCCTTCCATGTGACCCTTGTCTAACGTGCAGTTTCCTATTTGTCCAAATGATTGGAGCAAGAGAAGAAAAACATAGCTACAGCCAAGGGCAGGATAGTAATTCCTTCATGAAATATATTTATATATTAGAAATGAAATATTGACATCAGACTTTTAATTTCTTTCCTCTACAGCTGTAGAGGTTCCTTAATGTTAAGTAAGTATGAAGGATGTGTAGAGGAAGAGAACTTGCCTGAGGTGAGCTTGGGTTCAAACCTCAGCTCCAACACACACAAATTATTTAACCCCCTTGAACTTCAGCTTCCTTAACTGTAAAATGGGATTAATAATACAGACTTGATGGTGATGGTATAAGAATTAAAGAAGATATAAGTAAACTTTCTGAAATAGGATACTCAACAAATTATACCTATTATTGTTATATAGTAAATTTATTGGTAAATGTTAGAAGCAATTTGAGCTTCTTCTAAACATGATCCATTAAAAAATATAAACTGATAAACTATCAGGCAATTATTCATATCTTAAAGAGAGAACTTGAAGCCAGGCACTGGTGGCTCATACCTATAATGGGTGACCGAGATTGGGAGGATCAAAGTTCAAGGAGAGCCTGGACAAATACTTTGAGAGAATCCATTTTCAAAATAACCAGAGCAAAATGGACTGGTGATGTGGCTCATGAGGTACAGCACCTGCTTTGCAAACATGAAGCCCTGAGTTCAAATCCTAGTCCTATCAAAATAAATAGATAAACAGATAGAGAACTTGATATGTATTACTGACACTTTAGAGTCAAATTAACCCTAAATGTGAACCTTAAATTTACATAAAGTTGTTCTAACAAATTTCTCAGGTGTATGTCCAATGTGTGTCTAACATGCTCATGCACCTTAGAGTTTTGTTGACAAAAATGACCACAAACAAGACTTTCACTGTGCTTGGATCACTGCTCTCTTGAGACTGGGACATTTTGCTGACAGAACCAGGAAGCCAGTTTTACTCAGCCTTCTACATATGGGTCTTCTGTCCATTTCAGCTGTCCTATGGGGCCTTCATATACAGTCTCTCATTGGTCTTCCCAATGTAAGAAGAACTAATACTGCATGTAGGGCTCTGTTCTGAGATCTCAACGTTAATGGATGACTCTATAAGGTATTGTCCTCAGTTTGACAGGTGAGGAAACCAAGCTATAAAAAATTAAATAACAAGCCCAGGATCATACAATCAGTGTGTGAAAGAGCTTGAATTCAACTCTATTCAGGTAGACACTCATCCATGCTTTTGGCTGCACCATGTGCCACCTATACAGGGTGTTATACTTCCTGATAGGCAAGAAACTCAAACTCATGTTAAGTGACTTGTCTATGATCATATTATTAGTGCTGGGACTCTCACTTTGGTCTTCTAATTTCATGTCACCTTCCAGGCCTCCTTAAGCCCTCCCTTTCTTTTTTTTTTTATTATTCATATGTGCATACAATGCTTGGGTCATTTCTCCTCCCTGCCCCCACCCCCTCCCTTACGACCCACTCCGTCCCCTCCCTCTCCTCCCACCCCCTCATACCTGGCAAAAACTATTTTGCCCTTATCTCTAATTTTGTTGAAGAGCGAGTATAAGCAATAATAGGAAGGACCAAGGGTTTTTGCTAGTTGAGATAAGGATAGCTATACAGGGAGTTGACTCACATCGATTTCCTGTGCGTGTGTGTTACCTTCTAGGTTAATTCTTTTTGATCTAACCTTTTCTCTAGTACCTGGTCCCCTTTTCCTATTGGCCTCAGTTGCTTTTAAGGTATCTGCTTTAATTTCTCTGCATTAAGGGCAACAAATGCTAGCTAGGTTTTTAGGTGTGTTACCTATCCTCATATCTCCCTTGTGTGCTCTCGCTTTTATCATGTGATCAAAGTCCAATCCCCTTGTTGTGTTTGCCCTTGATCTAATGTCCGCATATGAGGGAGAACATATGATTTTTGGTCTTTTGAAGCCCTCCCTTTCAATAGAAGTCTTTTCCTGGAGCTAAGTGGTGTATGGGGTATAAGGTATGTATTGTGTGAAGCCAATTTCAGCTGTAGGCTGGACCACAACCAAGGACACTGTCCTTCCTCCACAGGCTGCTGGCTAGAGTACGAGATGGGTGGGAGGGCCTTTGTTTAATCTGGGGCAGGGGGGTAGGAGTGAGGGTGGGGGGATTGCACAGTGTTTTCAGTGTTTGTCATCATCTTCTGAACTTTAGACTTGGCAATTAGTTCCCTAAATATCTTCTTCAACTACTTGAAAGTTTCTCCTCATGCACCTTTAAGACTCAGCTCAAACCCTTCTCCTCTGTGAAAGTTTTGCTGATGTCTTCCCCTCTCCCACAGTCTCTGGTTAAAGTGGATTGGATATTTCTGTCTCTCTGTCTCTGTCTCTGTCTTTCCCTATAATAGCATGGATCAAGAAGGCATTTTTTTCATATGTCTGTGATCACATGGGAGGGTCTGTGTTTGAGTCAGAACAATGCTCGGTGCACAGGAGGTGCCTTTAAGTGTTCATCGAGTTTCCTTGACTTCACTATAATTTATCTATTCCCTACCTACGAATCTTGTGAAATGGACAGGTCCCCTTGGTAAATTGTGATTTCTTGAGAACTTGGTGTTTGGGTTGGGCTAAAAGGAATCTGCATTCATGCTTATAAAGTAGAACTGAGCACAACTTGTGCCTACCCTAGGGATCTCTGGGCCAAACCCTCACGGAGCTAGGCATCTACTCCCAGCCTGACATCCTGTGCCTTTTTTCTGAGGTGGTTCATTAAAATGTGGTTCACTGTTTTCTCAGAGCTACCAAGTCAAAAGTGTTTGTCATTGTGCTCAGCTCTTAGTAATAAAAGGGGCTGATTCATCAAAATATGTTGTTGGCCAGGTAGGTATATTAGATTCAGTTTTCCCCACATAGCAAATAATATTTGAAAGTGACTCCTATCCTTTCCAATAGACATATCTATCTCTTGGGCACAGCAGTGTTTCTGAGACCCCTCCTCCCCCCAGCTCCTTCTACTAAGCCCAGTCCAGTGGACCTGAGGAAGAGAATCTTCTTACTCTCTGTTACTCAGTCCCACATTCCCAGGTTCATATGAGTTTATTGGGGGATAATTTGCTCCAGAATATTACCAACAGGAGGGCTTGCTTACTGTACAAGTTTAATGTCATATAAGATCTTTAAATAATTTACCTTGACTGCTTCCAAAGTACAGATGTGCTGTTAGAGATCATAGTTAACACTGCAGTGTGATTCACCAGCATAATGGCCACTTTTATGAAACTTGTTCTGGGCCTTCTTTCTGAGGTGATTCAGTCCCACCCCAGTTTTGCTGGTCCCTCAGTGACTGGCTCTGCACACACCCTATCTTTGCTACCCCCAGTCAACCCTCCTCTCCATTCCCATCCAGTTATAGGTTCTTCCAAAAGAGCCCTTAAATCCATCCTCTTCTCTTTAGTCATCCTGAACTTTTCCCTGTTCTTCTAATAAGAGATCAAGAGCACAAGCTATGCTATCTACTGCTGTGTAAACTCAGGCAAGTGACCATGTCTCTGCACATCAGTTCCTCATCTATAAGAGAGGGATAGTAATGTATACCTACTTCATGGAATTATTATGAGGATTAGATAAGATTCTTAATATACAGTAATTAGTGATGTGCTCAGCATATAGTGAGTATGTACTAAATAGTAATTGTAATTATCATCATCATTATCATTCTTGAATACTCCGTACTTTATTTGGTAAGATCCTGGAAGACTGTTAACCTCTTGTTCACCAACTTTATCATGTAACCTTTAGGTTTCAAGTAAGTTCCTAGGGGGAAATCTTTTCTAAGCCTTTCCTTGCGCCATCCTACACCCATACTGGGTTAGATGCTCATTTCCTTGTGTGTTGTTCTCTTAGCAACTTATACTTATGGCAACACCCACTACACTGTCTGACTTTTCCCACTAGAGTAGAGCTCCTTGAGAGCATTCCATGTGCCTGGCCCTTGATGAGTGATTGTCAAAGGAATGAAAGAATAAAAGATTATGAATATGCAGATCTTCCTAAGTGTGAAACTGCTCTTGACTTTGTTCTGTTTTAACTTTCAATGTTAACTTTAAACATCGCTCTCTATCTATATATTTCTTTAAGTCTACAGGTTCCCAAGCCATTGTTAAGTAGAGAGCATTTTCTTATGAAATGACCTAGAAGAACAAGGCTCAGAATTCTCTCACATCACACTGGGTATGCAGTCAGCTCCCCTGCATGTGCTTGTGATCTGGCCACAGGCTATTTGCTCTTCCTATCATGTGCCTAGCCAGTTCCCTTCCTACTTAGTTACTGAATGCTTGAGAAATAAAGAATCATTTTAATGTGAAGTTGAATGCAGCAATGTGGAAAGCAATGCCTATTAAATTAAACTCATTATTTCTCTTCAACATTCGGATAGGGTAGCTAGAATTCATGATCACTGTATAGAACAGAACATATGAATTCATTTTCATATTGTTTCTTATTGTTAGCTACTTGAGAATCTAATAGTTTCCAGTTTCATGAATTCAGATGGAAATCACTTAGCACGTTTTATAAATCCAGAGGGACAAGCTGTCATTAGTCTCGAGTCACTCCTCTTTTCAATATTCCCTTCCCTCTTTGCAGAGATCTCATTTGGGTGCATTCCCAGCAGGTGAGTCAGCTGCAGGCCACATGACTAGTAGCGACTTCTGGTCAGCCTTTGGAAAGAGCTTCAGACTCTTTGCTGGGAGCCTTTTGCCTGACACGCCTTGATTCTCACTCTGGGCCTTTCTCTCCTGATCCTAAACCCCTGGAAAGTTGATGCCACCAATAATCTTCATTGACACTCTAGATTTGGGGCTGCTGTCTGCTGTCCCCAACTTTGCACCCTAGATTCTCCTACCAAGGACAGCTCATGTGATAATCTCCACTGCCTTGTACAGAAGCTCAAAGCTAGGTGAACAGTAGCTATAGAGCCCAGGCCTTGCCCCACTGCATTAGGGTCTGTTGCGGGAGAGGAAGGTCTTCTGCCTTGACTGGCTCTGTAGGCCTAGAACTGGGGATAGGGAATGATGGGGGCCCTCTGGAATGGGATTAGTGTGCCCAAAAGTGAGGTTGACAGGGACCATTTTGGTGATCTCACTGAGAGTATATTTATGGAGCAATTTAGAGACCATGGACTAGGCACTATCCCTCTAGGGACTTGGTAAGATTATGCAGCCTGGTTACTTCCACATGGTGGTTAGTTCATCACCTCTTGACAATTTCCCTGCAGTGATGGAGAAGAGAGAGGAGGGGGGAAGATATACTTCATAACATGGAGGACCTGTAAACTTGTAGGCAGTGAGGTGTCAAAGGGGGTAAATACTAGGCAAACTGTGACACTAATCCAAGGGAGTCACTGAGAGAGGAGTGGGCAGTTGCACACACAGAGAGGTGAGAAACAGGCTGAGCTTGGAAGTGGGGAGTTTGGGAGATTGTCTACATTGACAAGGGGACCGGCATTTACATTCCTTGTCAGGTCAAGCAAAATTTTCTAACAGCAATGGTAAATGAAGGACTAAAGCTGTCTCAAGGCAAGGAAGAAGGAAGGATAAGGTGTAAGTTCCACCAAGTGAGGAAAGACACGAGGGGAAGGTTCTGAGAGGCGGCAGCTGCAATCCAGATGTTTTTCAACAAGCAAATGAAAGAACTTGAAAAGTAAGTTATAAACTTCTCTGAGTACATAGAAACAGTCTGTCTTCCTCTGGCTGAAGATGAAAAGACCTACAAATAGCCTAGGTGCCTAGAAAAGTCAGGCAAATCAGACACAGTTGGCTGCCAACCCAATACTCATCTTCCTTCCTCCTTTCTATCAGCAATACAATTTTGTTTGGGAATTTACTCTTCTTCATGAAGTTGCTGTGTTTCCGGAGAAGGTGATCCTCCCCCCAACTCCAGGAGTAGTTTAAGCCCTTAATGACAATTCCTTTCCCAAAGCCTATGGTTGGTTTAGAAAGCTACTATCTTCCCAGCTTGCCAATGAAGTAAGAGGGAAGGCTGTGAAAGCCTTCTGGGTTCATGCCCAAGAAAGAAAATGGGGGAGAAATGGTGCCTATCATATTCTAGAGATATTGTCCTGTCTAAGATCCCTGGAATTAGCAGCTATGATGAAGTCAACATGCAAAGTGGCCAGAGGCAAGGAATTGTAGGACTGAGCTGGAGCCCTGCCATGCCCCACAGCAGCAGCCCCACCTCTGTACTTGTTATTCAAGTCCTATTGAGTTGGGGCTTTCTTGTGTCCCTAAACCAAAGAACCCCAACCAACATCTCCCTTGGGCTCTTCTTACATTGGGTGCCCTGGGCCTCATTCACAGCATCTTCGTGGTCTGAGAATTTTGCAAAGTGGGTCTGAAATCTCTGTGGGTCTCAGAGTCTCGTTCATTTCCTCTAGAACTTAATTTTCTTTCCATTGCATTTTGGGGTTGAGGATAGGAGGAAAGACGATGAGCTAGGGAAACTTTCCTTAGGGATCCCCAAACATTAACAGAAAAATTGACAAACTTACTTTTCCAAAAGTGCAGGCAGTGCTGGGGTGACAGGTAGGTTGCCTTTCCCATTGGGTGATTCTGACTGGAGACAGAAAATTAAGGATGAGCAATGAAGGAGGAACCCAGGGCTGCTGGGTGATGATGGGGAAAGGCTGCTACTACCTCTCCTTTTTCCCTCATTCTTCCACTTTCAATCTGCATCAGAGTCCATGTGTTCACCCTTTCCCTCAGGCCTTCCCTGTCCTCTTGTCCCCAGGGTCCTGTCCCTCTAGGGCACCTATGGCTTGCTCCTTTTCTTCTCCTCTTCTATATTTCCTTGAGTGAAGAGCAGAGTTTATACTCTAAGGCTCCATTCTGGAGGGAAGCCATGAGTTTTTCTATGTCCTGTTTCCTGACTATGACAGAACACCAATGGGCAGGCTACCAAATGCAAGTCTTATGTTCCCCAGAATGGACCTGCACAAGTCATTCACTGCCCCCAGAGATAGGGCTCCAAGCACAACTGTCAGGAGATACCTGTCATGCTACATGCTCAAGCCAGCAGAATTTCTGTATAATCAATTCCCCAAGTTGCCCATGTTCTGTTGTTGCAGTGGATATGACTTAAGAAGTGTTTCTCAACTCTGGCTTCACCAGAATCATCTGGGGGAACCTTTTAAAAGTACAGAACCACTCCAGAGTCTTAGTGTAGGCAAGGTGTTTTCCAAATACTCTTTGTGGTTTTAATGTAGAACATTGGTTGCTGACCACTGGTCTAAAGAAATCTGTATTTGGAAAGCATATTTATGCATTTAGGTAGAATATGGAAAATAGGTCTGTTGAAACACACTAAGCAGCTCTTCCCATTCTCCTTTTCAATTTTTTCAGGTTGCTTTGTATTAGTGATTTGCGAGTTCAAGTTCATTTCATAGATGGCTGAAATACTGAATGTGAAAAGAGGTGAAAGAAACTTGAGAGCTATTGTTACCCATCAATGCCACAATACAGCTGGAATCTACTCTACCAACAGCTTTACACAATCAAATTGTTTCTTTATTATATAGTAGTGTTAATTAAGGATTTAGAGAAACCACTGGAGAAAGAATAGTTTCAGAGAGAAGTAACCATATATATGTAGGATGGGGATATGGAAAATGTTTTCTTATATAGAAACTATCTTTGTTTAAAGACATTGAAATGGATACTTTATTATCTATACATTCTTTCTATAGAAATATAAAGTCATCAAGAATAAAAGCTATCTTTTGTGCCATTGTCCAGAGATAACCATTACTAATAGTTTCACATATATCCTTCCTGAACTTTGTCTCTCTACAGATAGACACACATTTGGAATTATACAATAAATATACTAGTTTGCATATATATATAATTTAAATTTCTATTTATAGAATAAATTATAGACAGTAATTCTATCCAATAGAAACTCTTTACAGTGATATCCATAATTTATTCACCAGTCTCTGGTTCACTGGGTTGTTTTCAGTGTTTTGTTGTTATAGACAATGCTGAAATGAATCAAGGCAGGACAACACTGGGTTTAAGAACTTAGGCTCTAGGATCAGAGAGCTGAGGTTCAAAAGGCTCTGTCACTCACCATACATTACCACCTTCCACGGCAGAGCTGAACAAAACCATACCCACCTTAGAGAACTGTGATTCAAGCATGAAAGAGTGCTGTTCAGAAAGAACACTTTCTGAGCTCTTCAAGCCTTGCTCAAGGGCATCATGACCTCTTTTCGGAGTAGTTGAATACAGTTGTAGCCTGGGCTACATTGAGTTTTTTAGGCCATTACTCAAATTCTGTGCTGGAAATTTGCTCTCCTTGTTTTCCCTGCCCCGATCTTGGTCTCCCCACAATAATGACCATGAAGGAAAGGTCAAAGAGGATGGTCAGTCGACCTCATCATACTCACCAGGACTGGTAAGGAGGGGATGGGTGATGAGCTGGGTGATTGGCCAGGCAGGTTCAAGGCATTAAACTTGGGAACCACAGCAACACTGACCCTTCGGCGGGGCATGTTCTGTGGAAAGAGAAGCGACCCAGGCCTGCTGTCTCAGAGGTAGTCATAGTTCTAAGAGACCTGGAAAAACCTTATTAGGTCTCTAATATTCACTGGACATTTTGGGACATTGATGGTATTGGGAATTGGTGTGGAAAGAGTAACCAAGGTGGACCTGTTTGTGGTGAGTGATTTTTCAACATGTTCCTATTGTAGATTATGGATCCTCAAGAAGCAGAATGGAAATCACTCCCCCCTCCCCACTGTCTGAGTAACATTCTGATAATGTATACTGCCTATAGCAACCCCATGGCCTATTCATCATGTCCTGTTCATTTAAGGGATAGAGAGTCAGGGAAGGTGCATATAGGAGGAAAAGTGAGATGGCAGAGGCTAAACTAGCATTAAAGCTGAATGGAAACTCTGGATCCAATAGCGAAGGATTGCTTGGGTATCATGGAAACTTCTGTCACATGCCATCGGGGAGCCCCAGTACTCCTTGAACATGCATACCTTTCCCATCGTGAGGGACATGGACCGTGCTGTGCGGGGGACACCGTCTTCTGTAGCAGGAGGAAACAGAGAAGAGAACTCATGTAAGTTTCAGGTGAGACTCCAACAGGACCCAGGCAGTCAGAAACTAAGTCAAGGTATTTATGGGCCAGAACAGAACTCCAAGGGATGGCCTAAGATCTGGCCCAACACTCCAGTGGTCTGAGTGTTGGGGACACTGAGTTTGACACTTCACCCTCTGAGATGATCATCTGCAGAGTGGGGACTCTTAGACAAAACCCGTGTCATTGACCAACGATAATGATTTTTTTGTCATTGATTTTTTTCTAATCCCTCTTCCACCCACACATTGGTTTGGACATTATCTATTCAAGTTCCAATCTTTAATGCATGCCTTTATTATTTGACTTTAAAATTAATCAAGATCTCTATTCTTTTCCTGAATTGACCTTAAAGCAATAACAATCCTCTTCAACCTTAATTATCTTGTTTTTTACTCTTTTTTATTTCACCTTATTTTATATCCCTTAATTATTTGTTACGATTATTATTTTCTACAGTGGATGCTTATTTTGATACACCCACCTGCTTATGGGTATCTTTGATCATCATTCTTTCTAGCATTCTATTCTTTCTTTTGGACTCAATTTCATTCTTCCCTGACTACATTCTATAGCTGTTCTTTCAGCAAGGACCTGTGAGAGGTAAACTTTCTCATTACTTGTCTTAAAATGTCTTTACCTCGCCCTCAACCCTGCGTGATAGTTTGTATCTAAGTGTAATCTATAGGTTGACCATTATTTTCTCTCATACTTTAGGAGGTTACCCCATTTTCTTCTGGTACTCTTATTGCTTTTGTGGATTACATTCCTTTGTAAACAATCTTCTCTCTCTGGTTACTTTTAGACCTTCATTCATCTTGCTCTTCCGAGGTTTCCATTTTGCATGCTTTTATTTCTTCTGCTTGGAATTCACTATGCTTTCTGAATCCAACAAATTAGATCTTTCTTTAGTTTTAGAAATCTACAGCTATTCTTTCTTTGAATACTTTTTGTCCCTGATTTTCTCCTTATGGACCACCTAATAGATAGGTTACAGACTTTCTGACTCTATATCATATGTATCATGATGCTTCTTTTATTTTTTTAAGTTGCTGCATTCTGGGTAACTATCTGAAATCTATCTTCCAGTCATGATGGAGCTTCTAGTATTCTGGAATAGAATGGGTGTCAGGTGAGGAGGAAGAAATGCCGGGCAAACTGCACTCTGGTTCTTAGAGCCTCAGCTCAGCTGTGACACATTTCATTCACAAAGCCTGCCACATGCCTTGCCTAACTTCAAGGAGATGGTGAAGAATCTCAGAAGAAGGAGATCTGAAATACTGAGAAATCATCTTATCTATAGTAGCCACATCTACCACAACTAAACTGAGTTTTCTAATTCCATAACTCTAGTTCTTTTTTTGAAGAGTTCAATTTCAACTTTTTGATAACTGTATCATTTTGTTCTCATACTTTCCATCCATCTTTTTATGCCTCTAATAATTAAAAAATTTCTGGTGGTTCTGGCGTTTGAACTCAGGGCTTTGCACTTGCTAGAAAGGTACTCTACCACTTGAGCCACACCCTCAGTCCTTTTGCTTTTAGTTTTCTTTTCAGGTAGGGTCTCAAGTTAACTTTGCCTCAGTTGGCCTTAAGCCACGATCCTCCAGCCTCTGCTCCCTGAAAACTTGTGATTACAGGTGTGCTCCACCATATCTGGCCTTTAAATGCATCCTTTTTTAAAATTCAGATTATTTTACTATCTGATGTTTTTAGGATATAATTCAATAGTTTGGTGGGTCTGATGATTCTCATTCCTGATAGATTGTTTTCTTGTGTGTTTTATTATTTTACACTGTGAACTGGTCTTCAGTGAAGGATCCTACGTGCCCTGGGTACAGGGTGTATCTCTCCAGCGTGGCTGATAGTGTTCCTAGAGCTACCATCTTGCTGTTCTTTCAGATTTTTGCACATTGCATCATCGCTGCTGTCACTCTGGGCATGTACTTTTCCTATGAGGAAGGAGAAAGTATTTTTTCCTACTATAGCACAGAAGGAAACAGTCAAGCTTCCTTGTTTCTCTGCTGGCTGGTGATTGCTTTTACCTTATGCAAATCCTGTCCCAAGATACAGTCCTTGAAAGGTCTCTCTCTGTGTGAGTCTAGTGTCAACTCTACCAGGAGGGTTCAAGGCCTTATCTCAGATCACCTTGGAAGTGAATGCTCAGCCCCCAAATAACTGAGACTGACTCTATCTATCTCCAAGGAAGCTGCAGGGTCACAGCTTGGTTTCAGTTCTCTCTTTTCTTGTTCCTGCGTATTTCAATTTCTCTTCTTGTGGATTCAGCTATTCTTTGAGACTGCTTGCTTTACTTTTGTCCAGCAGCAAGTTTTGCAGTCAGCCAAAATAGCAGAACCAGGAAATATTCTTTATATATGAAGAGTTCAAATAAATTAATAAAACACCTATTTTACAAGTAAGTAGGTAAAGATCTTATAAAAGAATTTACAGGTGAGGCCCTGTGTTCAAATCCCAGGAACGCCAAAAAAAAAAAAAAGGAATTTACAAAATTGGAGGTATATATGTTTAATAAATATTTCAAAAAGCACAGAAACACAAATTATATTTTGGATCTAAAAAGTCATAGTTTTTAAAAAAAACAAGAATTGTGGTCAATGGCACAATGAATTAAGAACAATGATGGGCTGAAAGTTAATTAAATGGAAACCCAATGAGTTATATGACAATAATTTGCTCTAAAACCTTATACATATTTCCCAGAGCTAGTTTTTATACTTCTAGAAATCTAGCTTAAGGAAATAATCCCAAAGGCAGATAATCAGCATGTTGCATTAAAAATATTTTTTGAAGTACATCATTTTTGAAATCAGGGATTTTTATATCACTATAGTCTTTAAAGTCTCAGTGATAGACAAAGATTGCCAGAGTCATTTAAAGGCTTAAAAACACAAACACTATTAGAGAATTGTCAAAGCACATCTTATGGAACACCTCCTGAGTGGGTTCTGCCTGTCTGTCTGCCCCAGCCCAAGCCCATGTGGAGATACAGCCTGGAGAAACTGAGGTAGGTCTGACTATCCCCCAAACCATTGGCTCATGAGTCAAGCTCAGCTGTCATGCCTTTCCTATGAACATTCTTTTCATTCCCAGACTGAATGTGGGGTCTCAGCACACTCCCCATAAGAGTCTGTTTTCTTCTGTCACAGCAATGGCTATGCTGCCCTGGCCTCCCATAAGCTGGGAGCCCCTTTGGATCTGGGACTGTATGCCCTTTAACTCCACATTCCAGTATCATGTCGGGCATACCAAAGGTGCCCAATAAATGTAGATAGAATGAATAAATGAGACTCATGGGTAACTGTTCATCCCATAAATCTTTTTTGTTTGGTTGTTTTTTTTTGAGATAGGGTCTTGCTATGTAGCTGGCCTTAGACTCACCATCCTCCTCCCTCAGTATCTCAAGTACTGGGATTACAGGGGTGTGTCATCATGCACAAAGGTAGTTGCTAAGGTGGTTGGCAGGAGACCTTGGAACTTGCAGGGAAATAATAGGAGAACCCATGCACTAGCGTCCTAGGATTTTCTTTGGGGCAACTTTTACTTGCATTGCCAGTCAGGAGAGGTTTGTTAGAGGCCAGATGCCTGTGGGTCAAGGAGCCTGGCTGTTGAGATCCAAAGCAGACAGGAGCATGTGTACACTGCCTTTGGACTCTGGGACGTGTCACTGATATTCCCCAGGAAACTTGTGAACCTCCTGTTTACAAAGGTTTCTCCATCTGTTATACTTTCCCTCCTCCCGCCCTTGGTAACACGGATGTTTGCATTCCCCAGGGATTCCTGATGTGACAGCCTTTTCTCCAGCTTGGCACCCTCCTCAGACCAAGCCCAGACCCTGGCAGCACCCGAGGAGAGATTCTGGTCAGAGGTACTGTCATCTCCCTCCTGGGTTAAGCAAGAGCTTCCTAGCTCACCTTTTTCTACTCCAACTTTTACACACTGACTGCACTGTGTACACAGTCAATCCTCTAAAAATAAAACCTGGTCACGGCACGTGACGTAGGTGCACCATGACTTTCTGTGCTCTGGGACAAAGGCATGCTTGTTTGCATGGCCTGGCAGGTACTCCTGGTATGCCCAGTGTCACCTCCAACACGTCACCACCCTAACCCAGCATTGCAAACACATCAAACTGTTTTACCTTCTCTCACCCCAATCTTATGCTGTTTCTTTCCCACCCTCTTGACTGCAGAACTCCGATTTGTACACGAAGCCCCGACCAGGTGCCCTTAATTCCTGCAAGCAGAATCAGCCAACCTTCCTCCCTGCTCCGATAGCAATTTGTACAGAACTTACAAAAGTAGACTATTTCTTTAAAACATTTGCTGTTTTTTGGGTTTTTTAAAAAATCTAAACAAGATCTCCTTTAGCCAGGTCCTCACTCCACCCCCACTGCCCGGACTTCCTGCCACTTGGGCCGTGGTAACAGCATCTCTGTGGGGTTTGCTGCTGCTGGCTTGCCCCAATGGTGTAACTGGCATCCTGGGTTAGAGGGAGCCTGCTTAGACTACATATGTGATCATGCCATTTCCCTGATTAGAATCTTTGGTTGGATCCATAATGCTTTCAGAATAAAGCCCAAATTCCTTAGCATGTGCTACCTAAAATGTTCCAAAGCACAGAGACTCAAGGGTCTGAGGTGACTCTCACAAAGTAGAGGGGGCTGTTACAGCTTGTGGGCTTTGCACCTGCAGCCAGCCACTCTGGCTGGGTAGGGAGTCAGGTCACTTTGAGTCCCCAATGCCCCCGGCTCATGGGAGAATAGCTGCTCCAAGGGCCCGGAGGGCAGCATTGGGCAGAAGCAGGGAGACTTGCCCTACTAGAAATAGGTCCTGGGGCTGTCCTGATTCTTCTGCTCTTAGCTGAGAGCCACCAGAGGCCCACAATGCATGAACAACATGGGGGCTATAGGCTAGTTCCTTACCAGAAGGGCCACAACTGCGGCTTGAATTCTGATTTGCAAGTTTCTTAAACTCCATGAGTTCCGCGTGGTCCTTCTCGTACGTCCTCTTCAGATTTTCCACGTACTGCATCATCACCTCGGTTGCTTTGGACATGCGCTTTTCCTGCAGGGAAGAAGAGTGTGAGTGCAGGGGTAGTTGGAGAAAAGGTGCCATCGGTACTTGTCAAGCTCTGACTGAGGCTTTGGGTTGTGAGAATGGAAAGGACACAGGGACCCGTCAGCTGTGAATCTTCCCTGAGAGTCCGCTGCCCTCCATGTTGGGCTGAGAGCTGGTCAGACAGCTGTGTCCAAGGAGAACAAGAAAAGCATAGCCACCTGTTGCAGGTGGTGAGAGGAGGAAGGGATTGGGTAACATCCAGGCACCTAAAAATGGGAAAGAGGGACAATGATCATAAGCCAGGGAATCCCAAAAGGAGTCCAGTGGCAAGATCTCCCAGGGCTTATGTGCAGGTGAGGATTTATCCTCTCGACAGGAATCTTTTGGAGAGTAAAAGGGGGCTCCATTACAAATTATGCTAGGGCAATAGGCATGAACCAGGGCTGTCAGTGAGCCAGCACAGTGTAGTCATCCTGCTCATGTAGAAATCAAAAAGCAAATGGGTATGCTTGGAAGAGGAGCAGATGTATTAGGACTGGGTTGTGAAGGACCTTGGTGCAGGAACTGGGTCTTATTCTGAAGGAAAAGAAGACCTACTGAATGTCTTAAAGGTATGGCACAGTCAGATCATGAGTGAAGATAGCACTGAAGTCAGTGAGACTGGTGGCAGTGAGAGAACAGGGAAAGACAGAACATAAGCCTGAACTAGTCCAGTGGAACCAGAGAAGAAGGTGAGGATTGAGATGCAGAAGTCAGGGTTAGGGAGCCATTTAAAAAAGGGTGAAAGCATAGTGATACATGCCTGTAATCTCAGCACTTGGGAGGCTAGAACAGGAGGATTGCCAGTTTAAGGCTAGCCTGGGCTACAGAGAGAGACCAAATAAATAAATAATACAGAAGCCTGAAGATGGAATGAATAACAATGAGACTATCAACACACTGGAAAGTACACAGTGAGGATGGCTTTTCTTTGTTCTTCCCCTCTTCACGGGTCCCTAAGAGGACCTTGCTCAGGCCCTGTTTTTCCTTGAGGGATGTTCCCCTTAATTTCACTGGTAAAGGTCCCCACAACCATGTGGAGCTGAGACCAGCCACTTCCCAACATCCTCCTTATATTGCCTCTCCCAGCTGGGTGACTTCCTGGGCCACACTACTAAGTCAGGAGCACTTTCTCCAGAAGGACACAAGGGTGGATCAGCCATGTGGCTTGGCCTTCTTTCATTTCACAGGAGGTGCCCAGGGATGCACCCCAAGAACACTCTTTCACACCAGCTGGACCGCCAGACACAGGTCCATGATAGCAGCAACAGTTATAATGACATCCAAGTGCCTGCATGGCAGACAGCACAATCATCCCTCTTACAGCTAGGGTGTAGGGAGCGTTGTAACTGGCCCACGGTCACACAGCAAAAGAGGGGTGGAGCCAGGGTGGCCCCTCAACATCATGCTGGAGCTCTGTGTACTCTAGGACTTCAGAGGCCAAGAGGGAGCCCCATCTGGGCCTGAACCCCAGCTCTGCCACTTGCTAGAGCCATTACAGGTTTGGTATCCCTTATCTGAAGTGCTTGGGACCAGAGGATTTTAGGTTTTGGATTTTTTGGAGGTTTTGGAGTACTTGCATATACATTACGAGATCTCAGGGATGGGACTCAAATCTAAACATGATTCATTTGTGTTCCATACATATCTTATATGCATAACTTGAAGATAACTTTATACAGTATTTTTAGTACATGTGTTTTGTCTGTGACTTGTTGCATAAAGTCAGGTTTGGAATTTTCTATTTGTGGCAACATGTAGGTACTCAAAAACTTTGGATTTTCAGATGAGAGATGCTCAACCTGTATCTTTCTGAGTCTGCCTCTTCATCTGGGGAAAAGAATGGCCACTTTATAGGGTTACTACTGGAATAAAGTTTCCTAAAAGCATGCTTTTAGGAGTTCCATAGGAGTTGAACAGATATTTTATAAGAGCAGACAGGCAGGTTCTTCAGTCAAATACATTTGAGACATATTCAGACATAACAGGTCATGTTAAACAGGCCCTAGACCCAGCTATCACCAGGTGGTATCTCTTGTTGTCCCTGATCATGTCATCATGCTGGTTCCTGTGGGTAGAGCAGAGCCAGTCACCAAGTCTGGGCATTGTCTGGGCTCACCTGGCGGACAGCCCCCACCACCTCGGCTCGGCTGGAAAGACGGGCAGCCAGGCGGTGCAGGACTGCGATGTCCTCCAGCAGCTTCTGGTAGGTCTCACGGTGCTCACAGTGGTGCCAGAGTGATGCTGAGGACTGAGGAGCAACAAGGAGCATCACCTGCAGTGCTCACATAGTGCTATGGACCCAATGTCTGTGCCCTCCAAAATGTATATTCTGAGATCCTAATCCCCAATGTGAGGGATTAGGCCGTGGGGCCTTTGGGTGGTGATTAGGTCACAGGGTGGATCCCTCACAAGTGGGATTGGAACCCTCATAAAAGGGGCTCTAGAGAATTCTTTTGTTCTACCATGTCAGGGTAGAATGAGAAGTCAGCAGTCTGCAAGCCTGAAGAGGGCCCTCACCAAAACCTGACCAGGCTGCAACCTTGATCTTGGACTTCCAGCCTCCAGAACCATTAGAAATAAATGTTTATTGCTTAAGCCCCCAGCCTAGGACACTTTGTCATAGCAGCCAAGCTAACTAAAACACATTCCAAGCCTGGACTTGACCTCATCCTGACTGGGAGAAGAGGCCTCAGAAGGGCCCAGGCCAGTGTCTTCTAGGGACCGGAGAGGCCCATTGTGGATGCTCTCTACGTGGCTAACCTAACAGAATGAGTCATATCCAGGCCTCTGGTCCCCTCCTGAGAGGCTCCCAAGGGCTCAGAGACCTGACCACCAAGCCTTCAGAATCTCTGCTCTAGCTCCTCCAAGATCTCTGTGGACAACTGTCAGGATTTTGGCCTGATTTCTTATTTCAGGAAACTCTACTGAGTAACTGAGAGAAGCATAACACTCAGCATGGCCCTAATGACAGTCTCTCCTGCAGCAGTTCCTGAAATCAGGCCCCATAATTACCGTAATGGAAGTTTTGAAGTTTTCCAGTTCCTTTTCTGTGTTCTCCTCTGTCAGGTTGCGTTCTCTTTCAGCCTGGTTAATTCTAGATTCCAGGGTGTAGCTGTCATTTCTAAAGGCCAAGGACAGTTGCACAAACACGTTCTGTTGGGAACAAGAGTGTGGGAGAGGTGCTAGGAGGAGTTACCGCAGGGACTAAGGCTGCAGTGGGCTTCTTCCTTGAATTTTACAGCAGTCACCAAGGCAGCCATGTGCAAGTGCCTCCCAGTAAACCACACAAAAGATGGAAAAGTAGTAAACTGAGGTCCATGCTTGGCCTTCCCCAGGACCAGAAGGCCAAATGCATTTTACTAACAGGAGAGAATGACATTCTGTTTTTCTCTGAGTCTCAAGAAAATGAGATCTTGGGTTTGGGTTTCTATAAACATAGGCTAGTGCAGCGGATTGTATAAGCAGTTTGGATTTATTGCATGGGGGATTTTGCATAAAACCTCTGTATTTAAAGAAGCCCCATCTGAGATTTAAACCTTGATGATTTAAAGCAAACTTCAACTAGCATCTAGCCTGGGTATTCTAAGTTCTACATTCATAGCAGCCTTAAGTAGCTGCCAGGGGATTAAATAAAGCCAGGTGTGACTCAGTTAGGATAAGCTTTCTGGAATAAATATTCCATGCCCAAATGTTGTGGCATTCATGAATGAATTTTGAAAGGTCATATTGATTGTACATGCAATTCTTGGAATAATAGGAAGCTGCTGGTAAAGAGAAATAGACAAATGGACTCCATAAGAAGGAAGGACGGAAAGGAGAGAGGGAGAGAGGGAGGGAGGGAGGAAGGCAGGGAGGGAGGGAGGAAGGCTCTTTACAGCCTTCACCTGCTCTTCCTGAGCCAAGTGGTAGCAGATTTATACTCTGTGGTCCCTGACTCTGCTTGAGCTTCTGAAGTTCATATAACATGGCCCATGGCAAGCCATCTCCAGAGAACTGAAGGCATTGAACTGACTCCATGAAGATGATGGTAGAAATATCGAAAACAACTCCTGATCGCTTACTATCTGCTAGTACTACTGTGAGTTTTATGAACCTTACCTCATTTAATCTCACACGACCCTCTAGGTTATATCCATTTTATGGGTGAAGACTCTGAGACCCCAGAGGTCATTAACATGTTTGAGGTAACACAGGGAGCAGCAGAGCCAGGACTTAACTTTAGACTGTCTGATTCCAAAGCCTATTTTACTTCCACCTTGCTGACAGCTGACTGTGTTAGTATACACTTGAGGACAGGATCTGGCCATTAAGTTAACTGCCCGTGGCCCATCTCTACAGATGTTAGGGTGGGGTTTACGCTCACAGGCCAGTGGCGACCTACCAAATCTGTCAAGTCTGTGAATGAGGCTCAATGCTCAGTTCCCTCTGCCTGGTTATCCCCTTAAAGGAAGAATGACACAAAGAATTCTGAATTCAGTCAAAACACTTGGGTCCAAAATGTGGTTTTACTAAGGACTGGATTTGGAACATTTTGGGTAAATTATTTTATCACTTAGCTTTCTCCTCTGTTTTAATTCCTGCTCTGCCTGCTTTCAGAACTGAAAGTGTGACCCAGGAGTGTCTTGTGAACTGGTACAAGGCTCTTGCTGCTATCCTGTGATAGGCATTTCATGCTGATCTACCCTGTCACTAGGATGGAACAGAAGTTCCTCTTAGCTCACTTGCCACCCATACTGGGACAAGGAGTCATGATCAATTCAGGGGAGGCTGTGCTGTGGGCGATCCCACTGTCAGCCAACTTGGCTTTCTTGTAGTGGAAGCCCTCCAAAGGTAAGCATCATTTTCCTCTATACCAAAGTTTGAAACTTGAAATCTGGCCACCTTTTAATAATTTTGAAATAAATTTGGTACAATTCTGCAGCCTTCCAGCTGACTTTGTCACACATTTAAAGAACATAAATAGTTCTTGAAGGAATGTGGAATTCCCAACTACCTTCTCACCTCTGGCCTAATTTGTCAAAATCCTCCATTAACTGGGCAGGAGTGGGATTTCAGCACTTCAGGAGGGCTGGGTATGGCCATCCATGTTATCCCACAGTCACTCATTCTCACTTTTGTTTAAAAATGGGAGGGCCAGAGTCTGAGGCAGGAATGTTTTGAATAAGCCCAGTCAAGCAGAGGCACTGAATTTCATAAAGCAGTTGAGTCACTTACCTCAACTTCCTTTTCAGTAAGTGGAGGGGCACTGCAAAGATAAAAAAAGAAAAAGAAAAAATGCACAAATGAACTTTATCCAACCTGTTAAACAAACCCACAGGTGTCTCCAGGAATGGAGCAAGCTGAATTGATGAGATGGAAGCAACATGGAGTCCCTTTGTGTGCTCTGTCATCAGACACATTGACCCTCACAGAGGTAGTGTGGCAGAAAATAACAGACGCTGATGTCACTCCTTCAGCAGTGTCTCTACTGTCTCCATGACTTTACACAGCTGTTCTTCAACTGTAACATGGAAACAATACCATCTACTTTGCAGAAGTTTTATTATGAATATTTATATATGTATGTACATACATATATATATACACATACATGTATGGATAAACACGTGTGTGTGTATATGTGAATACGGTCACCCTCCATATCACTGGATTCAATAACTGTAAATTGAAAACATTCAAACAAATTGTGTCTGTACAAAGCACATTCAGACTTTTGGGGCATCACGACTGCTAAATAATATACATAACACCTATTTACATAGAATATGCATGGCGTTAGTCATCTAGAGATGACTTAAGGTACACAGGAGGAAACTCTTAAGTTGATACAAGAAAGAGTAGGAAATACTCTGGAGTTAGTAGGTATAGGTAAGAACTTTCTCAATGAAACCCCAGCAGCACAGCAACTAAGAGATAGCATAGATACATGGGACCTCATAAAACTAAAAAGCTTCTGTTCATCAAAAGAAATGGTCTCTAAACTGAAGAGAACACCCACAGAGTGGGAGAAAATATTTGCCAACTATACATCAGACAAAGGACTGATAACCAGAATATACAGGGAACTTAAAAAACTAAATTCTCCCAAAACTAATGAACCAATAAAGAAATGGGCAGGTGAACTAAACAGAACTTTCTCAAAAGAAGAAATTCAAATGGCCAGAAAACACATGAAAAAATGCTCACCATCTCTAGCAATAAAGGAAATGCAAATTAAAACCACACTAAGATTCCACCTCACCCCTGTTAGAATAGCCATCATCAGCAACACCACCAACAACAGGTGTTGGCGAGGATGCGGGGAAAAAGGAACCCTCTTACACTGTTGGTGGGAATGTAGACTAGTACAACCACTCTGGAAAAAAATTTGGAGGCTACTTAAAAAGCTGGACATCGATCTACCATTTGATCCAGCAATACCACTCTTGGGGATATACCCAAAAGACTGTTACTCCAGAGGCACCTGCACATCCATGTTTATTGCGGCACTATTCACAATAGCCAAGTTATGGAAACAGCCAAGATGCCCCAGCACTGACGAATGAATTAAGAAAATGTGGTATCTATACACAATGGAATTTTATGCAGCCATGAAGAAGAACGAAATGTTATCATTCGCTGGTAAATGGATGGAATTGGAGAACATCATTCTGAGTGAGGTTAGCCTGGCCCAAAAGACCAAAAATCGTATGTTCTCCCTCATATGTGGACATTAGATCAAGGGCAAACACAACAAGGGGATTGGACTATGAGCACATGATAAAAGCGAGAGCACACAAGGGAGGGGTGAGGATAGGTAAGACACCTAAAAAACTAGCTAGCATTTGTTGCCCTTAATGCAGAGAAACTAAAGCAAATACCTTAAAGCAACTGAGGCCAATAGGAAAAGGGGACCAGGAACTAGAGAAAAGGTTAGATTAAAAAGAATTAACCTAGAAGGTAACACCCACGCACAGGAAATCAATGTGAGTCAATGCCCTGTATAGCTATCCTTATCTCAACCAGCAAAACCCCTTGTTCCTTCCTATTATTGCTTATACTCTCTCTACAACAAAATTAGAGATAAGGGCAAAATAGTTTCTGCTGGGTATTGAGGGGGGGAGCGGGAGGGGGTGGAGTGGGTGGTAAGGGAGGGGGTGGGGGGGCAGGGGGGAGAAATAAACCAAGCCTTGTATGCACCTATGAATAATAAAAGAAAAATGAAAAAAAAAAAAAAAGGTACACAGGAGGATGTGATTTTTCTCTGCAGATACTGCCCCGTTTTATACAAGGGACTTAAGCATTTACGGATTTTGGTATCCATTCAGAGAGTGGGGTGGGGGTCCTGGAACTAATCCCCCACAGGATGACTGTATATGACATTCACAATCAATAGGCACTCAGGAAATGTTAGCTATTATCACAGGTCTGCTGTGAAGAATTAATAGGAAAATGCATGTGCATTTGTAATTTACAAACTGTACACCTTTGAGTTGCATTATAATTTTTCTGGAACTACCTAGGCCTGAAAAAGCCAACCCTCCCTGTCTCTGTGGGCTGGGCTAGAGAATAAAAGAGTGTGGCTGGAGTTCTTCTCCTTTGAGAAGCCCTCCGATGACTGGATTGAGAGTGACAAGAGAATCCCCGCTGGCACAGAGGTGACCTTCTGTAAGGTTCCTGTGCAGTTCCCACAGTCTGTGCCCAGTAAGCAGCACCCTTATCTGCACACTCACTCTGTGTGACTGACGCTGCTACCCTTGTTAATAACTAAAGCTGGCCCCATTCAAAGCCCAGATAATGTAAATAACACAAGGTCCTTTCCTGTGCTGGGTGGGGAGGCCAGGAGGGGTCCCAGCAGCATCACAGGACTTGGCGAGAGAGCACACCATCAATAAACTTCTCAGGAAACACAGCTTCCTCCCTTTGACGGGTGCAGAGGGACCCGAGAGCAAAGGTAGGGGGTCAGCCATCTCTGCAAGGGGCTGGTTCTCACCCTTCGTCAGGGACGGTGAGGGCCTTCCTGTCAGGATGAGGCAGCAAGACCCCATGGCTACCAAGTCAGCAGAGAACAGAACATGGGATAAACAACTGCAAAGATGTCTGATGCTTACAATTCTTGTCCCAACTGCACCCAGCAGGCCCCTTCCTCTGAGGGCCAACACTCTGTTCACTGGTGCGCGGAGCATACACACTGTCTGAATGATTTATCAAGGCCCCTGAGGGTGCCTCTGACTCCCAGGTTTGTTTGGATACTATGTGAAATTTACATACTTTCATAAATAATTAATCCAACTTACTTTCCCCTTTCCATGACTCACATGCTGCTTTTTTTGCTATCCAGCACATCAGCTCTGTTTTGTTTTTTTAATGTTGAAAACTGGAGACTCAGGGAGGCGTGATTTAGGCAAAGAAGCCACCCAACATGGTCAGCACCTGAGTCAGCTGTGCCTTAAAAACTGGTGTAGGCAGCTAGGAGGCAGAGGCGTGGACCAATGAAAGGTGAGAGAACCTTTCACATGACCCCTTGTGTATCTTCTTTTGATGAAATGTGTATTTAAATCCTCTGTCCATTTTGAGAACTTGGTCCTTTTTATTGAGTTACAATTATTCTTTATATATTCTAGAAACAAGTCCCTTATCAGATAAATGACTTGTAAGTAGTATTTTCTCCCATTCTTGGGTTGCCTTTTTTGTTGTTGGTGGTGGTGGTACTGGGGTTTGAACTCAGATCCTTGAGCTTGCTAGGCAGGTGCTCTACCACTTGAGCCACACCCCCAGCTTATCTTTCACTTTCTTGGTGCATTGTTTGGCAGCACAGACTTGTTATTTTGATGAGGCGATTCATCTATTTTTTAATCTTGCTGCTTGTGTTTTTGGTGTCATATCTTAAAAAAAAACAAACCATGGACTAACTGTAAAGATTTACTCCTCTGTTTTCTTCTAAGAGTTCTATAGTATTAATCTCTTACATTTAGGCCACTGGTCCATTTTGTGTTTAATTTTGTGCATTGTGCATTGTATGTGGCTTTCAGTTGTCTCAGCACCATTTGTTGACATTACTATTGTTTTTTTTGTTGTTTGTTTAATCTATTTGTCAAAAGTTTTGCATGGAAAGCTTCTTTTTGTCATTTGTATGTCTCAGATTCATTATTATTTATCATAATTGTCTTCCTCAACTCCCTACCCAGTGTTTTCACTCCTATGTCATTCTCTGTTTATGCTCTATTTCATGATCTTGCAACTTCACTATCGCAAATCTCAAACTGTTCACTTTTCAACCCATTTATAACTTGGGCTAACACCATCCCAAGTCCCAACTCACCCATGGTCTCATTTAGCCAGCACCACATCGTACCAACAACAGAGAACTTAGGACCCTTACTGTAAAAGCAATGAAGCCAACAAGACTTAGAAAGAAAAAGGACTTTCTCCCCACAAGAGAGGGGAGTCTGGTAGGTTTTCCAAGTAATTCTTCATATGGTTCTAAATCGTTCTACATCTCTGTCTATACAGGTATCAGTCCTAGAATCTCCCAGTTAGAGGTAAATGATGTATCTGGATTGAAACCCATGTTTCCTGGCTCAAAGTCCACCATCCTCTGCTACCATGAACCTCTGGTGAACTTCACGTCCTCAATGGCTGCACCCACTTGTGAACCCACATGCTCTTAGAGTTGGAAACACCCAGTCTGGCCCTTCTTATTCTTTTGTTTTGGATGCATTACCATTGTCTGGACCACTGGCCTTTCTGGGGGATAGGAACCAAGACTGATTCTCCGCTGTGTTCAACTGAGACTCTAACCCAGGGGCCACCCAATACAGGGTCTGCTGTAGCCCACATTCAGATTTTACCTTCCAGAGAGAGACTTGTGGACCCGCAGTTTGCGCAGCAGCACATCAGAAATATTGGGCATGACATCTAAGCCACTTTTTGACTCTTCATCCTCCATCGGTGGGGAGAATTCAGAAGGGAGCCCTGAAAAACAAAAGTGCTTCCTTAGAAAATGTCTGTTTGAAATCACAGCAGTACTATTGGCAACTGGTTTCAGGGGACAAGGAAGAGCCTCAAAACTTATTAGTACCTCATTATAAGCCAGTGGCTTTATACTTTTCATCTTACTTTATTCTCATAACGACCCACTGAAGTAGTACTTAATCACCTTATTTTACAGGTAGGAAATCCTAGTAAATAACAGACCTAGTAAATAATGCAGCTAGATTTCATTCTTCCCAAAGCACCCCACAGTACCAATCACAATCTCTCTCTCTGCTTATTTTTTTTTTTTTTTGAGACAGGTTCTTGCTATGTAGTCTAGGCTGGCTTTAAACTCACAATTCCCCTGCTTCAGTCTCCCAAGTGCTATCAAGCAAGATCTTGTGTCTGGGGTCAGATGCTGGTTTCTAAAAACTGGAAGCTGCTGAGTTTTAATGTTTGGAGAAAGAAACCTTCTATTTGACCAGCCTCTCAGGAAATTATCTTACCAAATTCTTCTTTCTCAAATAAATTCAAAAGTTCTATCTTCCAGATCCTGCCTAGAAATCTAATTTCCTACTCCCAGAAATAGGAATAGAAACAGGGATTTTCCAGGATAAAGCTAAGGTCACTAGACCTTTCACAGATCTCAGAAATACAGGTGCCTTCTGGTCAACAGAGCCAACAAAGAGCTTTTTGTTACCTCCTGAAATCATTGGTCTGTGCTGTAATGGCAGAAAGAGCAAACCAAGTATGCCCTTGCCCATAGATCTATCTTTCTCCTGTTTGAAAACAGCTCTGTGCCTCTCCAAAACATCCCTTCTGCAGCCACTAGCTCCATTTTTCCAGCTGTTCATTGTGGCCTAGTGTGGCCCATGATGAACAGATACCACCCATTACTTCACATTCTGTTCTGCTGCTATTCCAGATGTGCTCTGACAAGTTTTACACAGGAGGACACTGACATTTGTTATTCAAGCAGCGTAGACTTGCTCACCTTGCTATGGGCTCACAGTATATTTAGAGTTAAGTAAAGCCTCAAATCTGTTTTATTTGAGCCAGTTCAGTTATCCTCATCATACACAATGATTGCTCTCCATTTATATGCAAGAATTTACACTTATCCATGTGCTACTGTCCCTGATGACTGTTCATCTAGTAGCTTTCTGACCTGCTTGGTCATTTTCCAGGATTGTAGGCCGGGCTGAAGATCAAGACTATAGACACAGTTGTAGCAACCATCTAAATGGAGCTAAGACTAGGACTAGTGTGGATAGAAGCTTCATGAGGGAGACTAAGCAGACAGAAGAGGAGAGATAGTTGGGTTCAAGGTAAATAGTCTTTAAATATTTTGAGCTTTTAAATAACTGAATGGTATTTATAAGTTTCCTGATATTTAAAGTGCCCAAATAAAGGCTAGAGAGCCATTTGTCAGAGATGAGACAGTTCTTCTCTGGGTATAACCTTGGACTAGCTGGTCTCTTAACTACCTGTCAACTCTTGGGTTCAGTCCTGGCATTTATTGCTCTCTACATTTCCATGTGACAGATGGTAAACCTCATGTTGTCTCTGGCTTTTATTGTATGTTTGTATATCCCAACCACACGGAGTAGAGAACCAATTGAGCAGCGGGCCTCTGAGAACTCTGTATGATTGACTGAATCATCCAAAGGCTAATAATCAAGTGAAAGTCATATCAAAGCCTTTTGCCTGGAAGACTCCTCTAAGTTGGGCCAAAAAAAGAAAAAAAGAAAGAAAGAAGAAATAAACCAGTTTAGTTATGGCTTCTAGCATCTCCCTCCTGAATGCAACCCAAGTAACCTCAAAAAATTTAAAACCAGTCAGAAATATACCAGCGATGTTCAAATACAGGAAAAGGCAATAGTCTTTAAAAAATAGGGCTAGAAAAAGACAGAAATTACTAGGAGTAAATGTGGGGATCCTATTCTTTTCTTCTTCCCTACTGAATGAGTTCTAAAAGGCAGATGTGAAAGGCCAACTTTTGCCAGCATACCACAACAACATGAAGGGAAGTGGACAAGAGGGGGTGAGGAGGCAGCCCGTGGAGGAGTTCAGAGTGTTCCTCTAGAGTGGAACAGTCTCCATTCCACCATCCCAACACTTCAAAGAGAGAGAAAAATCTGCCTGTGTTGCCATTGAGATTTTCCTACTGGGGAGGAAAAAAGAGGAAAGACAGAATGATTGCACAGTGTTCTATCAGAGTTGCTTACCTTGAACAGTATGTAGGGATTTACCAGAGCAAAGACCAAAAATAAATAAAGCAAGCCCTTCTGATGGAGTGAGTGGCAGGAAACACATGGAAAGCCCCCAACTGAAGCCATCCTCTCCCCACTTTCCACTTCTGAAAAATAGCACAGTGACAGATTTCCTTGGATTTTTGTCTATCTTTTTCCTTCTTTTGCCTGGCAGAATAGTGAATGGATACTGGCAAGGGCTGGGTACAGTCTGGAAAACACATACCTAGGTATGCTGTCTCTACGATTCCACCCCAAATTGATGAAGCAGTCTAAAACCCACTACTGTCCACCCAATTTGGTATAATAAATTCAAGTTTTAGACTATGAACAAGAAAAGAAAATAAGCAGAAACCAGCCCTAAAAATACTGCTACTGATAGCTCTATCTAAACTTCCCCTTTTCTCTACCACCCAAGCACCCAAAGCAGACACAAAACACCCAATCTTCAACTAAAGGGCTGAGGAGAGAACAAAGAGATCACAGGTGAGGTAGGAAGGAGCCAACTCAATTATTAGACTAAATGGAAAATCCAGGTAAAAACATCCAGGTCACAAAGAATCAAAATAAAAACAAATGACATGGCAACTATACAAAAAATACTAAAGTCAAAAGAGGAAGGAAAGACGGAAGGAAGGTAGAAAGGGAAACACGTAGAACACAGATGTCAGGACGGAAACACATAGCTGCAAGAGACACACCAAAAATGCAACAATGCATTTCTGTGCAAAATATATGCCACAAATGCTTGACTCTAGGAGAAATTAGAACCTGAAAAAAAAATCAGGATGCAGATGAGAAGATCATACAGAGATGGAAGAGGATTTCTATTTAAGGAAAAAAACTGAAAACCAAAATAACTGAATGAACCAAGACATTGGAAAATTTGGAACTAGTAAGTATATTAAAAAATGAAGGAATATAACATATATAGATCCAAATTGAAATAGTAAAGAGGGTAGGAGAAGTTTAATGATCACAAAGAATGTAAAGAAGGAAAGAAGTGGGACTGGTGGAGTGGCTAAAGTGGTAGAGTGCCCTCCTAGCAAATGTGAAACCCTGAGTTCAAACCCCAGCACCACCAAAAGAAAACCAAAGTTAACCAAACAATGGAACAAAGAATCCATTCAAAGACATAATAGGAGAAACTTTGTCCTCAGTTGAGGAGAGTTTTGAACTTATAGGTTGGCTGAGTATATTATGCTTTTTTTTTTTTTTTTTAAAAAGAGATATATATAAAGAAGTACTTCTCCAGCTACCCTCACAGAACAAGTAAGATACCTACAGGGGGAGGTGGGGGCTAAGGGATACAGGCAACCAACAGGGAATACAGTTGGATCAACATGTTCTGAGTTCCAAGGGAAAGAGTTATCTAAGAATTACATAACCATGTAAGGTGGTCTTCAAGAATAGGACATTTTTAAACAAGTTGAACTCAAGGAACTTAGAACCTCTGCTCCCTCCTAAGAGAACTATTGGATAATGAAATCCAGCTAAACAAGGTATAAATTAAGATAATAAACTTGGGAGTGGTGAGCTATGGTAAAGGGACTAGAGGTGAGCAGGAGTTCTAATCTACTGAAAACCATGGTGGCAGGATGGAATAGAAATGTCATAACCTTGATGCTGTACAAAGAATTCAGCATTTGTATAGGTGGAGGTAGGAAGGCAGGGGGAAGTATGGAAGTGAGAAGAAAGGCTGCCTTTCTCATCTTTTCCTGCTGGAAGTCAGTAGGTGCCATTGTAGTGAGAAAATGTTCTGAATGTCAGTATTCCTGCTACTTTGGCATTTGGGGCCTTAATCCTAAAGACACTGTCTCTCCTAAGGCTAGCTAGTTCCTGGAGATAGGAAGCAGCTCTCCTTCAAGTGCCATCTTTGACATGCAAACCAATTGAGCTAGAACCTACACCCCCAACCATCTCTCACACACCAAGCGAATATCCCTGTCCTAAATCACTCTAGGCCCAGGTGTCTCACAACTAGATCCCTCCTCTCTAATCCAGAGTCTGCCAAAATTATTCAAATTATCCAATCCTAAACTTACTCAGGATACCTACCTCCCCAGCCCAACTCTTCCCATGAAAACCCAGTAATAGCTTGGGGACATGCTTCCCCTCCCCCTTCTTCTGCTACTTGTCCACTCCCACATGGGCCTAGGTGATGTGCTGTGCCTCCAGTTTTTAGGAATCTGTGAATAAAAACTTCCTTCATGACATTCATTTATGTGTCTGCTTGCCTTACCAAATCTGCTTAAAACAAATGCTGGGTACAAAGTTTAGAACCATCCAAAAACAGAAAAAAAAAAAAAAAAAAACAACCCTACCACAATGACTCCAGACCCTTATTGCATTTCATAATACATTTTTCATAACTAATTTCTACTCTTTGGAGGAAGCAATTACAAAAATTTAGCAAGTCCCACAGTTTCACTTCACTTTAATTTAAACTCAATTAAATTATAATAGTTTTGTTTCAAAAAAGTACATCTAGTGCAATCTCCTTCCTCCCTCCTTCTGTATTTATGGGTAAGGGGTGCTTGGTATAAGCTATTTTAAAATTTTTTCATTGTATTTGTCATTATTAGTTGAAATTTTTGATAGTTAACATGAACTATTTCTAACAAATACAATAAAATTATTTTCAAAATAATTTTTAAAAGCCTATACTTGCTCATCCCAAGGAAAACATTTCCTTCTAGCCATCATAGGGACACAGAAAAGTAACTTTTGGGGCTCTTGTTGAAGATGTTCTGATGACAGAATGGCCCACCCCAAAACCAAAGCTAGTGGTTGTGATAAACTTTCTTTGCATCTCTTCTCAGGAAGGCCTCTTCCCTGCATGAAATGTGAGGTTCCAAGCCCAGCCTTGGGGTGTCTGGACGGACCACCCGTTTCGTGCACCTCCCTGTCTCCACTCCCAACTCCATCAGAATCAAGGTCCACATAACCAACCACCACTTAGAACATTAGACTAAAAATAACTTCAGCATATGAACATCAGCTCCACATGGGATGCTCTTTCTTGTTTATTCCTCATTGTAGCTCTGTAAAGTAGAGCTTGCTATGCTTTTTTTCTGGGGAAACTGAAGCTCAGCTAAGTTAAGTTGAGTCCCCAGGGCCCAGCAAGCTAGTAGTGGAGCCCAGATGTGAGGCAGGTCTGCTAGCCTGTTGCACCTCTACTGCTTCCCAGGGCCATCCAACGTGTCCAAACCCAAACACACTGTCTTTGTCTCAAGTGAGTGCTCCTTCCCGTGCTCCTGGGCCTGACTGCTGTCACAGCCATGCACAGGCGCCTGGTGGTCTTCCTGGTCTCCCCCTTGACTCCACCCCCTCACCATGTCCTGCCAAGCTCACCTTCAAATAGCTCCCACATTCTGACCGTCTCACCACCCTCACCAGGCTGTTTTTCTGTTCTTTCTTTCTTTTATTTTTCCAGTGGTACTGGGGCTTAACTTTGACCTGGGCAAGCGCTTGAACCACACCCACAACCTTTTTTGCTGTGGTGATTTTTTCAGACAGGGTCTCAAGTTTTTGCCAGAGCCATCCTCAGAGTGTGATCCTCTGCTGAGATGCACGCAGCTGGGATCACAGGTGCGCACCACCTCTAACTGTTTGCCCAGGCTGGCCTTGAACTGCCTTCTTCCCTGTCTCTGCCTCCTGAGTAGTTGGGATCACAGGCATGTTCCACCATACTTGGCACCACCAGGCTGCCTCCATATCCTCTTAGACAGTGTCTTTTCTCTGGCCAGCTTTTGTCATCTATTATTCTAAAACACAGGTTTGATTCTAAGCTTCTGTGACCTACAAGCTTCTCTGGCTTTTCAAAATGTCCTAAATGAAATTCAGACTCATGAATTGTCACCCTCCCTGACCCCAGCCACTCTGTCAGCCTGGCTGCCAGTCTTTTGGGGGCAGATAGAACACACTTGGTTCACACAGGATTCCTTTTGTTCCTAAAACAAGCACTGGAAGTTGCCTGCATGCTTTGGTTCCCACTTTCTCCCTGTGTGAGATGCCTTCCTCTCCCTCAGATCAAAGCTGCTCCTCCTGGAAACTTCCCTGGCTTCCCTTTCTGAGCTGGCTGCTTCTTCCTCTCTGTTCCTAAGCACTTGATGTTCTGCTAATGTCTTACCACATTACATTGTAGTGACTTTGTCCACCCTCGTGATTTCCTCTCCTGGTCAGGAAGGCGAGCTCATTCATTCATGACTCCATCTCATATTCATTGAGGGCTTACTGTGTCCCAGGGGCTTCAAACTAAGGACATGGTGCTATACAAAACTGGCCCACCACTCTCCTCTGGGAGCTGGTTATTTTAGGGGACAGGGATTAATCAGAGAAAAATTCAAACATTTCATTTCACCTGGTAATTGTTTTTACAAAGGAGAAGGGATCTGGAAGTGCCAGGAAAGGGACATTTGGTGAAATGGGAGATCATCGGGCAAAGAAGAGGAGAAGAATACTCCACATACGTGCCAAGTCTAAGGTGTGTGGGGTGTGAGTTGCAGAAGGAAAGCCAAAGTGTTAACAGTGGGGTGGGGTCGGGGAGAGTGGTTCCAGAAGATGCTGGAATGGGGCCAACCACAAAAGGCCTTGCACGTCCTGCTAAGGATTCCAGCACTCATTTTTGAAACAGAATGCAGACACTGAAACAGATTTATACTCCAGAGACTCCTCTGGCTGCTGCCTGGGTCCTGGTTTGAGCCGGGTGAGAGGGTCAGGAGTGCACACTGAGGGACAAACTCTGAGGTGGTGGAATAGCTAAATGACTAATGACAGGAGCTGGGAAAAGGCTCCATCCTTGATGGTAGGGCCTGAACACAAGCCAGAAGCTTGCCCACATTTGCGTCTCCTTGGTCTTGAAATCACCTGCAAGTGATCAAAGAATGGAACGTTGTACAAAATGGTCCCAGAGAAGGGAGCTTGTTGGGTTGTTGGGAAACTCAGATCCAGCAGGGAAAAGAGCCTCCCAGTGCTCTCAGCACCTTAAGGACAGCCAAAACTCTCAAGACTCCAGAATGTTCTGATAAGGATCTTCCCATCTCCCAGAGGAACAGTCAACAAGCATCATAAGAGAGCCGAGTTTTCCGCATGAGCTCATGTGTACTGTTGAACTTAGAGCCTGTAACTCCTCTTGGGCCAGCACTCAGCATGCTCACAAGTCTTTGTCCTGGGTGTAGGAGGGGAAGAGGCTTTCAGAATATTAGAGAAGGAAGTTTCAGCTCTGCAGAGAGCGATGTCTTCCCCATCTCCAACACTGTCCTACGAACTGTGGAGCACGGAGTACACAAATGTCCCAGTTGGTTGACAAGATAGAGTGCTACAACCACGATGACAGACATCAAAATGAATGTGAGAACCAGATGCTGAGGTGCGTGCCTGTAATCCCAGTTACTTGGGAAGCAGAGATCAGGAGTATCAGCATTTGAGGACCGTCTGGGCAAAAAATTATCAAGACCCCATTTCCACCAACAAGCTGGGCTGTAATGCCAGCTACATGGGAGGCACAGATTAAGAGGCTCATGATTTAAGCCCAGACTGGGGCAAAAAACATGAAACTGAAAAACACCATCTGAAAATTAACTAAGGTAAAAAGGGCTGGCAGAGTAGCTCAAGTGGTAAGCCTTGCAAGCATGAGGCCCTGAGTTCAAACCCCAGTCCCATCAACAAAAAGGAGGAAGCGGAGGAGGAAAAGGAGGACAGGCTCCAGCTAAAGTCTAGTATCATCTAAAACACCAGCTCAGTGGTGCTGTTTAAACTGAGGAGGAAGAAAATGAGCAACTTGCCCAAGGCACTGCAGCTGGGAAATGATGAACTTGGGCTTCTAACCCCCAGCGCCCCAGACCTGAGCGGAAACTGGAGGAGGGGGAGTTCACAGAGCACCTGCCATGGTTAGTTTCTTCCTAAAGTCTCATGTTCATGGGAGTGAAATTCACTGACCTGATAATTGGACTTCAGAGATCCAGTGTATTCCCTATTAATATTGGATGTGAGGGTTTTTGGGTAGGCACTGGGCATCTAAATGGGCACAACTCCTATCAGCTAAGTTGGCAGTATGTGTGCACAAAATTAGAAATAGCTTTTGCTCAATCACTTGCACTTGTAGGAGAGGACCGCACAGAAAAGCGTGCATTTATATGAAGACATGTAGGAGAAAGTCCATTGGATCGTCGTTTAGAGAGAGAAATGGTGGAAGCAATACAGACATGAATAAGATATGGGTGGGGAACTATTTGTATCAGTTCAATTTTTAATTTAAAGATTAAAAAGTTCTATATGTATTAAGTGTGAGAAACTGTCTGAGTTTATTATTAAAAATGTCAATGTGACAGGCACCGAATGATCCACCAAGTCTGACCTCGTGGCTTTTAGCCAATGGTCCTGCTGGCAGCCAGCTGGCCCGCTTCCCTTCTGCTGGGCCTGGCGGCATGGCCACGTCAGCACCGGAAAATAGAAGCGAAAGGGATGGATACAATTTCTACTCTACTTATTCAACAACAACCACGGAAGTCTGCTCTGGACTTCTGCCCTCTCCTTCCCCCTAGCAGGAACCCAGATCTGCCTGTGACCACCTTTCACTTGTTCCAAGTCTTTTAGAATATTTGTTTGTTTGTTTGGCAGAACTGGGGTTTGAACTCAGGGCCTTGTGCTTGTTAAGCAAGCACTCTACCACTTAAGCCACACCTCTGACTCTTTTTGCTTTAGGTTATTTTTCAGAAGCCAACTTCCTGTGTAGCTGGGATTACAGACGTGTACCGCCATTTCTAGCATTTTTGTTACCCTGTTGCCCAAGCTAGCTTTGAAGCTCAGTCCTCTTGATCTCTGCCTCCCAAGTGGCTGGGATTATAGAAGCGTGCCACCATGCCCAGTTCACTTTGGAATTATTACTCATTTCTTCTTTCTACTATATATTGTTTTGGGCTTCTTTATGTCACGATGATTTAGATTTTATCTTAGCTAATTTAGGAAAGTTGCAAAATACTTTTTTTTATTTTGGGCAATACTGGGGTTTGAACTCAGGGCCTCACACTTGCTATTCTTGCTATAAGCCACTCTGCCAGCCTTGTTTTGTGGTGGGTATTTTTGAGATAGGGTCTCTCAAACTATCTGCCTGGGTGGCTTTGAACCTTGATCCTTCTGATCTCTGCCTCCCAAGTAGCTAGTATTACAGGTATGAGCCACTGGCACCTGGCTACAAAATACTGTAAAAAGAGATATTGATATACAGAATTTAATAGTATGTATAAAAGAAAAATGCCAAGACAAAATGAACGAATATCTGTACCCAGAAACAAGAAATCCAGAAAAGGGGGTTCATTTCCATATATGGAAAATTATTAACTTATATGATACACATGATTTTTTCAAGTACATTTGATAAAATTCAACATCAATCTTAAAACTTGCAAGGGAAAAATACTAATTTGAGGAAATATATAAAATAAGTAAAATACATACACATAGAGTATATTTTATTCCATATTACAAATTTTAGAATATCGAATAACATAAGAAAAATTTGAATAGTGCATTTATTTAATAAGACACATGATTCTTGAGAGAAAAAGGCAAAAATATCAATTCAATTAAAAGAAGAAGGGCTGGTGGAGTGGCTCAAGTGGTAGAGCACATGCCTAGCAAGTGTGAGGCCCTGAGTTCAAACCTCAGTATTGCCAGAAAAAAAGAAGAAGAAGAAAAAGGAAGGAAGGAAGGAAGGAAGAAAAAAGAAATAGAGGGAGAAGGAAAGAAAGAAAAAAGAAAGAAAGAAAGAACCATGCATGGTGGCACTTGGGAGGCTAAGGCAGAAGGATCTTGAGTCCAAGGCCAGCCTGAGCTACAGAGAGAAACTCTGTCTACAAAGGAAGGAAAGGAGAGAGGGAGGGAGGGAGACAGACAGACAAATGTTCTTAGCACCATTACTGAATTAGAGCATAGTGGGCTAGAGGAGTGTAAAGCACCTGCCTAGCAAGCATGAAGCCCTGAGTTCAAACCCTGGTACTACCAAAAAGAAAAAAAAGAAAGAGAATGGTGCTGAAGTAATGACACATACAGATAGACTCAGAGAAACACACACCCACTCACACACACAGGTGAACAACTGAGACAAATGGTGAACTGGATAAGATAAAAACAACTGATGGTTTGATTGTGAATTTGAAAAAGAAAGATGTTCTGCAAAGTGGTCAAGAGCCTTTGAAGTGAGACACATCTGGACTCTAATCCCAGGTTCAACAGTTGTGACTACGTGGCCTTACCTTCCATCAGCCTCAACTTCCTCATTTGCAAAGTGAGTATAGTAAGGTGACTATGTGAGCATTGAGTCAAATACTGTCAAGTGCTCAGCACAGTATCAGGCATAGAGTAATTACTCTAGTTACACCAGTGACACCACGAGTTAGTCACTGCAGTAATCACCCTGTCTTTTGTTAATAGACAAACATCACACCCAGCAGTGTTCATCTATGCCACTTATTATCAGCTAGAAAATCTAATGGAAAAACAGTCTTCTTCAAAACTCACATGTAATGTATTTCCATAAGACATAGAAGAGACATATACAAAGGACCTTAAGCCAGGCATGGTGGGGCATGCCTGTAATCTCAGCACTAAGGAGGTGGAGGCAGAAGGATCACATGTTCAAGGTCAACCTGGGTTACATGGTAAGATCTAAGGCAAAAAATTGTAAATCTTTTAGAGGCAAAAAAAAAAGGAATACCTAAATTAATAGAAAGACATACCATGTGCTTGAATGAGCAATGAATGCTTGCAAATTGTCGATTAGAGATCTATAATTGTAGAACAAACAGAACTGCCATTTGATCCAGTGATACCACTCTTGGGCATTACCTGAAGGAATGTAAGTCAGGATACAACAGAGACACCTGCACACCCAAGTTTATTGCAGCACTATTTGCAAAAGCCAAGCTATGGAAACAGCCAAGATGCCTTACAACAGATGGGTAGATTAAGAAAATGTGGTGTTTATATACAATGGAATTTTCTCAGCCATAAGGAAGAATGACACTATGTGATTTGAAAGTAAATGAATGCAATTGGAGGACATCATTTTAAGTAAAGAAAGTCAGGTTCAGAAAGACAAAAGCTGCATGTTTTCTCTCATACATAGAACATAGATCCAAAGATAAACATATACACAAAAACAAGCATGATCATATGGAAACTCATACGTAGAACGTTTGTAACAGTGGAACTCGGGGAAGGAGGGAGAGGAAAAGAGAACGATAGAGCATCAGTAATTCTGCATCCCATAAGATGTGAAGGTAGATGATATAAGGATGTGTACTGAAAACTGTGGAAAATGGGGGATGGGAGTAATAGAAAGGAAGCAATGGAAGGGGTTGAATGGACCAAAGTATAGTATTCTCACAGCGGGGATACACTGAGAAACCCCTTTGAACATCGACTTTGGAATTAATAATGAAAGACAAGACTGTAAAATAGGTACTGTGTGTGTGGGTACTAGTGTGGGGGGTGAGTGCAGGAGATGAAGGTGAGGGTGTATGGGTGATGGACTTCATATACATATACAAAATGGAACAAAGAAACCTCTTGCAACTGCTTTAAGTGGGCTGGGGGGGCTGTTGAGGGGGAGAGACGATGGGGCGACCTAACCAATGTACAGTATAAGCCTATTCAGAATTGTCACAATGAATTCCCCGTGTTCGACAAATACATCCTTAAAAAAAATGGGAAAAAATTCAGGCAGCTCTTTCTGAATCTAGTGCATGGGTTACAGCAGCCACAATTAAAATGTTGGTCAGATGGTATAGATGTCAAATGTGAATTGAGTTTCCGGAGCTTGCATACATTTAAACATCCATTTGTTTGTTTCTAGGTTGGAACACAAACTCCAATCTGCTGACCTTTTTTTTGGTGGTATTCAGGACCTCACCCTTGCTAGGCAGGCGCTCTACCAGTTGAGCCATGCCCTCAGCCCTTTTCTACATTAGTTATTTTTGCCTGAGCTGGCCTTATACTGTGAACCTCCTGCACAGTAGGATATATTATCATAAAGCAGTGCTTGAAATGGTGTGGTATTGAGAAGACTAAAGCAGAATGGGGGCCCATTACTAGCCTTTCGTATATATAAAAAGAATGCAATGTATGTGCCTGTCTAAGCACAAAACAAATACAAACACTATTAAAACATCATTGCAGTAATGCGATCAAAGTCTTAAAATAATTCTAGCTTAAAATGCAGTTCAGTGGCATTATCAAATAATAGATGAACTAGTTAGTAGAGAACAAATCTATTTTCCCACAGAGGGAGAAGTAATGTTTTTGTAATTATTGAGCCAATGGAAGACATCTCAAAGAAAGAGATAGGCAAAATGATTATATAAACAATTTACAATTTCTCTAAAATAACACTCCTTAAAGAGCAAAAAATGCTGGAATAAAAAATGTTGAGAAAATACAGCAATGAAGGGTTAATATCTGCCATGCATAGAGTTTACATTGATTACTAACAAAATCTAGGACTCAAATGGATCCATGGGCAAAGGAACACAAAGATAAATATTTAAAATTTTTAAGTTTGAATTTGCCAGGAAATTAATTGAAATAATAATGAAGTAGCATTTCACGTTAGTAATACATCATAATTGTGTCAGGGTTTTTTTTTTTTGCTTTTGGGACAGGGTCTCACCCTATAGCCCACGCTGGCTTCAAACTCTCCATCCTCCAGTCTCAGCCTACCAAGTGCTGGGATTACAGGAGTGAACCACCACTCCCAGCCGTAATGTTGTTGTTATTATTGATTATCTGGTTTTTACTATACAACATTGTGGCCATACAGACCAAAAGCAAAACAAAACCAAGAGCTGAGCACAGTGCTCACTCTTGTAATTCCAGCTACTCAGGAGGCAGAGATGGGGAGGATCTCAGTTCCAGGACAGCCCAGGCAAGAAGTTAGCAAGATCCCATTTCAACCAATAAGCTAGGCGTGGTAGTACTTACTTGTGATCCCAGCATGCAAGAGGATGTAAGTCAGAGGATTGGAGGCTGGCCTGGGCAAAAACCTGAGCCTCTACCTGAAAAATAACTAAAGCAGAAAAGGGCTGGAGGCGTGCTCAAGGGGGAGAACACCCGTCTATCAAGCACGAGGCCCTGAGCTCAAGCCCCAACCAGAACTAGTCATGCTTAGAAGAAAACCCTACACAAATATTGGTGGCACATAAACACTGGAGGAAATTTGGTAAAAGTAAGTGTTTGTACACTTTGATCCGCAGAATCTTAAGTCTTAGCATTTACTGCAAAGGAGCAACTTAAAGGAAGAAAGAAAAAACTCCAAGTACCAAATTGTTTGTAGTAGAGTTGTTAGTCACAGTTAAAGCAACTGTAAACATCTGAAGTACCCAACAAACAGATGCACCAATACAAAAGGAAATAGGCGCCCTGGAATTAGTTATGGAATAACTTAGGTGAGAAAAATTGAAAGGTAAAGTTATGCCTATATCATCAAATCAACTTATGGAAAATTACAAATATGGGAAAATAATGGGAATAAAAATTGTTACTTTTTCAGAATTTATGGGGTTGTCTATGAAATTTTAAGATCAGTTTTTCCTAGTGTTTTAAATCTCCTTTAATAAACAAATTTTAAAAATTAAAAGTAGAGAAGTGAACATCTGAAAAGATTCCTTTAAAGGTAGTTAATTTAAAAAAAAAACTAGTCTTTAACAAAACATGTTGGAAATTTTACTTCTGGGAACCTTTTTGTTTATGTTAATCACTGTATTTCAGATGGGGTTTTCCAATCATTTTGGCGACACCCCCAAAACAATCTGTAAGCAGACTTCCCCCTGAACACCAAGCATAGACAGCGTGGTAGGTGTGGGGCTTTTCAAAGGTAGTTCTGTGAGGCCTTGGGCCCACCCGGGTGCCTCAGCACCATGGGGGAAGACAGAAAGAAGGTTCCAGAAGGTGCCCCCGTACCTACTGACCTCTTCTCTGTTAATTTGTTGGAAGCGCCATACAGCTAAAAAAATGCTCCAGGCTGGTACTGGTGGCTCACGTCTATAATCCAAGCTACTCAGGAGGCTGAGATTGGGAAGATCATGGCTCAAAGCCAGCCCCAGGCACCCCCACCATCTCCAAAATAAGCAGAGCAAATGGATTGGAGGTATAGCTGAAGTGGTGGAGTACCTGCTTTGTAAGTGTGAAGCCCTGAGTTCAAACCCCAGTCCCACCAACAAAACAGAACAAAAACCGTGCCCCAGAACTGCTCCTGTGATGGCAAAATCAAAGTGGAGTGAGAGCCCTTTTCCTCCACTGTAGGAGCAATCCTGCCTCGCAGTCCACTGGAATGAACTGCCAATGATAACTTAGTTATTGTGGTTACCTTTAAAGGAGTGTATAAATCGTGTATGAATCCATTTCTGTGAGGGACCCAGAGAACTCCAATCTACAGAGACAGAAAGAAAGGTAGTGGCCAGCAGCCGGGGGTGGGATGATGGGCAGCTACTGTTTCAGAGATGTAAAAGTTGTGAAGGTGGATGGTGGTGACAGATGCACAATGAGGATGCACTTACTAACTGAACTCTGCTTAAAATGGCTAAAATAGAAATTTTATGTTACATAATTTTACCACAGTAAAAAATTAAAACCAAAGTGGGGGGGAGGGTTAGGATAAAGCTAATGAACTAGGAAAGACATTGGGAAGGAAAGGATTTCAGAGCTGGTGGGACTTACCCTCTGTTATAGGGACAGGTGTGAGGACTCAGAGGAGAAGAGTGACCACAGGTCAGGAGGGAGACAAGGACAAAGGCACAGAGGCAAGAGGGTGAGTGCCTCTGGGAGGAGGCCTGGGGAAAGGGAAGCACAAAGAGCCTGGCCTGCTGGGATCCCATCCCTCTGAATGCGCCCTCGTCCCTTACCATGCTTACGGTCACAGATTGCTTTTATGTACATGTCTCAGCGGCTCCCTGCCATGTCACACACAGTTTCATGCATTCACTTCTTCAATAAATACTTATTCGGGGCCTCCTCGTGCCCCCACTGCTGTGTGCACTTAGCAGTGGGGCTACAAGCATGCACGTGTGTGTACACACACACACACGCGCACACACACGATAATAATGGCTGACACTAAGCACCAGGTACTATTCTAGGTACATAGCAAATATAGTTTATTTAATTCATTTAATCTCCCTTACAACCTCCCCTCCCCTCCATTCCTCTCCTCTTCCCAAGTCCTGACTTAAAAAACTATGTAGCCCAGGTTGGCCTGGAACTCAAGGTCCTTCTGCCTCAAGCTCCTGAGTGCTGAGATTATAGATGTGCCTCACCATGCCTGGCTCCTGATAACCTTTCAGACAACTCTTAGCTCCATTTCACATGTGTGGTCGGGGGAGAGATCAGGCACAGAAGGGTCAAGTAGCCTGCCCAGACCACATGGCAGAGCCAGGACTCAAACTGGACAGTTGTGACTTGCAGTGGGGCTTTGTGGGTGTATGCTGAGGACGGTGTGGGGGTTGCCAAGAGCCAGGCTGGATCCCTGAGTCAGATCCAGGCGGGCCAGGACTCTACCTGTATTTTTGGATGATTGTGGTGGGGATGGGTGGTGAAGCAGAGAACAAGAGGCTTGGAGGAAGGGATGTGCAGTCACCCTGCAGGGTGGAGCTGGCCTATGGACTTTGTAGTGACAGCAGATTAGGAAGAGGTGGGTCTGGTGCCTTGAAAAGAGGAACTGGCCCATTTGGGTGGCTTCCTGGGTGTGAGGGGAAAGGCAGTGTCAGAGGTTCAGGCTGGGGGCACCTTCCAGATTCACTGTTGCTAACAGGGCTCAGGGGAGGCTGGTGGAAGGAGAAAGGCTTGGGGGGTGCTCTGCCTGGGCAGGAAACACCAGCTTCCCCCTTCACTCATCTGCAAATAGTAACTGAGTACCTGCTCCATGTCCAGTCTGCTAGCAGGAAGTCTAGTACTCACCGGCTTACCACCCTTGACCTGTGCACACAGTCCCCGTCCACCTACCTTTCTCTTGCTCAGCTGCCTCACTCAGTTCAGGAAGCTTGAGCCCCACCAGATTCTGATTCCTCATCAGGATGTGCTCCTTTGTGAGAGGAGAGAGACACGTGTCAGAGGATGACATCAGACTTCATTCTTCTCTGGGCCCCTCGGTGGTTCTGTAACCACTCAGCCTTAGCTGGGAATCACAGGGACAAAGGCAAAAGTGGGTGGGCAGGCATGGCATGGCGAGGCCTGAGGAACACCAGTTCCCCTCCCAGCTTATAAAGAAGCCATTGGCACCACATGGTTTGGGCATGGCTTGCTTATAAAGTCCGTGGGCCTCAGGGTAAATGCACAACTCAGTCACACTGTGGCTGGGGTTTGTAGAAGGCTGGAGGACAAACAGGAGAGCTAAGGGCCCCCTGAGGCTGCTCCTGGAAACAATCTTTGGTGACCTTGTGACTACCTGCAGCCTCCTGGCTGCCTTGGGGCTTCAGCAGGCAGAGCTGGGGAGATTTGGGATGCTGACCACAGGTAGGTGGCACAGGTAGGTTCACACCTGCTCTAAGTCAATTAGCATCAGAACCGGGTCCTTAAGTGGAAATGCTTGGGAGGATTTCTTGCCTCTTTCATTTGTGCCATCAATAGATTTTCAGCATCCTAGGCGGCAGAAGACCCTTGAGTGGTTGACCCCTGGGTGAAGAAGGACAGAAAGGGGCCAGCAGAGGGTGCTCATGATCCAAATGGAAGTCACAGGCCAGGCCCTTTGCCTGTATACCAAGCCAGAGGCCCACGTGTGCTCAGCTGCCAGGGTAGAGGTTAGTATTACAGGGCCTCTTGGCTGTCTAACTTTTTTTCTGGGCGAGAGAAACCTGCAGAGTGTGGCAGGGGGTGTTGGCTTGTCACCAAGGCCTTTGAGGTCCATGAAGGCAAATCCTTGGCAGTCTTGTCCATTCCATTTGGCTCCACCTTCCTTCAGAGATTTGGGAATGGGGCCCTTCATGGGTCGCTCCTCCAGGCCCTGTTCTGATCCACTAGTGACTTAGGGCTTTCTGGCCAGGGAATGTGGGGGAGGGGAGGACGGGGACATGTCTGTGTAAAGCATTCACATCAGCAGCAGGGCCCCAGCTCTCTCCCTGAGCCTCCACCTAGAACAGCATGGGAGATTTCTGAATTGGACAGTGGCCAGTGCTGGAATGTGTCCCCACTAGCACAGAAGTGCCCTCGCTTGTGCTGCAATGGTATCAGGGTCCTTGTTTCCTTTCCTGCCCCACACTCCTCTCTGCAGGGGAGCCAAGCTCCCTCTATGGAACCCCAATCGCCTTGGCTTGGCTTAGGCTTAGGTTGGCCTTCCAGGGAAGACAGGACTGGACCAGGACTTCATCCAATTATCTCTTCTGTTCTTCACAATCTGGTGTTCCCCTACATCTTTGGACATCCCGAGTCTCCCCTTTATAGCATGGCAGCTCTATGAGTGACCACTGGGCCCAGGTTGGTGGCCGGTGGAAGTTGAGGGACACTATGGGTGTTGGAAGGAATTCATCATGGACGGAGTGACAGCCCCTCATGGCCATTGTCAGAGCTATACCTAGATCTGTGGCCCTTGGTTAACAAGCAACAGGACAGAAAGCTGGGCACCATTACAAAAGGAAAACCTACTTTATCCTGGCCTCGCCCAGTCCTAGGCATGTTCACGCATTCCACCAGGGGGTCCTGTTTATGAGCCACTAGCTCCAACTGGAGGACCCAAATTGAGGGCCCATGTCTCCCTCCCCACATCCACCTTCCCTGAAGTGTGGCTTTGTGTGAAATGTGGCTACATCTCACAACTGACCTCTGCCTAGTAACAGGAGTAAAAACGGTAGAGAATTCACATGAGTGGGCCTGACTTCTCAGGGTTGGGAAGTTTTGGGCCCTGTGAGGTTCAAGTCCAGACCAGGGCTGTTCTGCCCCAAAGCCTGGCATCAGTCCAGAGGCCTGCAGCCCAGGGAGACCCTCCCCAGCTGGCCGCAGGAACCCACCTCACGGAGCTTGGTCAGTTTTTGCATGCGCACTGGCTGCACTTGGATCTGGAAATCTTTGAGTCCAGGAGCCTTGGCCAGCTTGCTGATGGCTTTGCCTGGAAACCGCTTCTCGTCCTCTGCCTGTGGCAGCTTGGCAAGCACTTTCTGCAGCCGGGGGCCAGGTTCTTCAGGGCTGCTGTCCCAGGAGACACCCCGTATCAGGGGGGGCCGAGACACAGGGGGCCGGAGCTCAGCTTTGGAGCTGACCTTGGAGCCCAGGGGCTCTTCAGCTGAGCCTTTTCCCTGGGAGGGAGGAGCCACCCCTCCTGAGCCCTGGGCTGGACTTCTTGGCAGAGGGTTGCCTTCCTTGGCTGTCTTCAGGAGTGGCCTCCCCAGCTCGCTGTCAGCAGGGCCAGGCTGGGGGCTGTTCAGGGCCATTTTCCCACTGCAGATTGCACCAGAAGCTGGGCCCTTGGGTGAGGTCTCGGAGTGTTGGAGGGGATCGAAGTTTTCCTTTTGTTCTATTGCAAGCTCTTTGGACTTCTCAACCATGGGAGAGCAAGGAGCCAGCTTGCCCTGAGACATTTTCCTCTGGTCATTCTGCTTCCGGTCAGCTAGCCCTTTGGGGACATTCTGAAAGAGACAAGGTAGATTTGAGACCCCGGAAGCTGAATAAGAAGGAGATGCAGATGCTGCCATGGGGCCCATTTGTGTATGAGTGTGTTTGTGTCGGGGGGGGCGGGGGGGAAGGGTTGTTTGGAATGTGGACCACGTAGAAAGGAATGGCTTCTCAGTCAGATCTGTGCTAGCAAAGAGGACCCACAAACAAGCCTGGGATCTGTAACACAGAGGGGACACAGGAACTGGCAATTCAAAGAGACCCACCCAAGGGGTAGGAGCTGAGGAGGAGAGTGGAATACAGTGTGGCTTTGACCCTAACTCAGCTGCCCTGGGTATCCTAAGCTTCTGGGAAACTGGGTACCCCACATGCAAATCATTCAAATTAGACAAAGCTCAAACTCACAGGATCGCCAAGGTGAGGTGAAGAGACGTCGGCCTCATCTCCCTTCTGTAGAGGAAGGAAACATATCAGCCTGCCATGGGAAGATGGCTGCTCCCTCCTAAAATGCCTCCCAGGAGTACTAGCATGGTACTAGTGGGTAAACTAGTACCCACTAGTTTACACATGGGTGTAAACACCCTCCACCCAGCACCTCGCTCCGGTGTCACACAGAGTCTTCCTGGAGTTATGGGCAAGGGGAGAGACCCTTGGCATAGAAATGGCAAGGGACCATTACCTGTGGTGGCGCTCCTGGCAGAGGGGACTGCAGGCTGCTGCATGCACCTAAACCTGGAATGATCCAGACACTAAGAAGTGATGCCAGCACCCCAGACCCTCAGCTGTCCCCTTTGCAAAAACTTGTCCCTTCCAGAATGTCTTCTCTTTAGCAACCTTAGGCCTGGGAGCCAGAAACATCAGTGTTTGCTACAAGCCTTCTACCTGCCAGCCAGGTTCTGTGGTGGCCCTCATTGAATCCCCACAGAAACCATATGGGGAAATTAGGGCATGGAAACCTCAAAGTTACATGGGCAGGAAGTGTCAGTACTGGGATTTGAACCCAGGTTGCCCAGCTAGAGCCTAAGCTTGCCTGATACATTACTCCTGCCCCCACAGACCTGCCCCTGCAGACCTGAGGGTGTGGCTCTGGACACAGCCAGGGAATGGGAAGACATCAAAATGCACAGTGGCCCAAATAAGCTCCTTGGTGGCTTCTCTCTGAGTACTCTCTGGGGACAGAGAGCCCATCACAGCTCCCTTTCCATAACCTTGTCTCTGTCCTCATCCCTACCAACCTCTTGCTGCCTCCCCACACCAGCCCCAACAGACATATATCTGCCTCCTCTGAGGAGGCCCAGCCAGGCCCAGCTGGGAGCCCCCAGGAGGAGGCTCAGCGGGAGTCCTGAATGGAAAGGCTGCAGAGGGCGAGGGAGAAGGTCTCTGGAATGCATCCTGGTCAGGCCAGGCTGAGCTGCCCCGAAAAGGGAGGGTCTTGATGCTGGACTTCACCTGGCAGGGGGTCGGGGGGGGTGGGGAACGGTGAACAGGCTGCTCCTAGAGGGCACAGGAGAAGCTACTGGGCTGAGGTTCGGGGAGGCAACTATGGAGGCAGCCACAAATGACTGCCATCTGTGAAGGATCAGGACGAAATCATCCTTTCCGGTATTTCTCATCCCTGGGAACTAGTCCTGCTTTGGTGGGGTCAGGGGCCTTTTCTGAACTGCTTTATGATTCCTATTATAGCCCAACCTTCCTTACTGCCAGCCAAAGAGGGGGCTCTTGGGTTATTTGGGGGGGGTGGACAGAGCAGGGGATGAGGCGGAGGTCACGCTCCTTAGCCTGCTGACCTGACTTCGGAACACATTCCAGAAACTGTGACCTGGCATTGCTTGGCAGGTAAGGCCTGTGAAGGCTGCACTTCATAAACATTCCAGTGTGGACTTGATTTCAAACGCTCCCGTGCCTCAAATCTGCCCAGGAAGAAGAGGGGCTCTCACATAGGAGTAGCAGCAGGGCTGAGGAAACGCTTTCCCTCAACCCAGAAATTCCCCCCAAGATACCTTCTCAGAAGCAAAGCTCCCACTACAGCTGGGGCCTGGTCCTTCCCTTCCTTCCCTCCAGCCCCACCTTGGAGGGGCCCAGGGCAGCCACTTGCACCTGCCCTACCTGACGGGGAGTCTCCGGGGCTGCTCCTGGACTTTCTCCCACGGCGCGTCAGGAATCTCTCACTCACCGACTTGGCTTCTTCCAGCAGGGCCAGGTTTTTCTTCTTGTCTTCCTCGGAGATGCTGATGTCCGGCAGCTGATCATTTACCAGGTCGATGACATGCCCCGCAGGGTCTGCACAAGGAGAGTGAGGTCGGAGTGAGAGCCACTGCAACCTTGACCCTGCACTGAGAGGCTCTGGCACGCACAGCTCAGCTCTGGGATGCTGCCTGGAGCTGACCCTGCCAGGTGCCCATGCATGGAGGGAGTGGCCTGGGGACAGACATAGCTTCCTTAGCAGGCCTGGCCCCAATGACTTATAGCTTATAGTTTCTGTAACCCATGGTCACAAGGCCACCTGGGGTTCCCAGAACTTCCCTAAACTCTGCTGTTAAAGGAAAACCAGCAGGAGACCCACCTCCAAATTGAGAGGAGCACATCTGCTCCTCTGATATGTTCCTACTTCCAGTCTCCATTTCTTTAACAAGCTAGTGGGATGAAGGTGTGGGTCAAGTCCAAAGATCCTGGGCCCCTGACACACTCCCATGGCCACCTCTGCAACCCCATTCTTCCCCTAAATTGCCACTTCTCAGCAGCCCCTCTGGATGAGCTGGGTGAATGACATCACCTCTTACCAGCTGCTCACAGACATGGAGGTCACTCCAGGTGCCTCCTTCTTCCTCAACCCCCATGTCCAGCCACCTGATCCAGTCCTGGCATTTACCTATAAATATCACTAGGACTGCCCTCATCTGTATTCGTGCTCATTAGCTCTTCCCTGGACAATAATATCAGCTACATAATAGGTCCCTGCCTTCACGCCATTCCCCAGGTCCCATCCTCCACTGCCTGTTAGTGTGACCGTCCTAGCATCTCATCTCCTGGGGACTCCTCATGGTCGTCAAGGTAACATCCAAACTGGGCCTGCCACTTTTGCTAGTCCCACGTACTCGTTCGAGGCCCCTCCCTCCAGCTCCTATTCTGCCTCCCCAGCCTCTCTTCTCACTTCTGGTATGAGTTCTTCATTTTCATTGGGTGAATCCCTCTGATTCGTCATTCCATTAGTTAGGAGGAGCTGACCTTCCCCACCACTGTCCCACCCTGAGTGCCAAGAGTAAGCCTGGGAATGTGTACCAGCTGTGGCCAATCAATGAAGGCAATCCAGTCGGCCACAGGGATTGGCTCAGGGATGGCCACGGGAGGTCAATGAGAACCAGTCATGGGAACTGTGTGGGGTGCCCGGGGAAGAATTCTCCATTGATGGGATGAAAGTGTGGAGGTGCTAGTGGACATTTTGTCACCATGGAGGAAGGGCCAGCCTAGGAGGAAAGCTAACACACAAGAAAGGAGGCTTGAGAGATGGTGACTAAAATCACCCAACTTGAACATTTGGATCCAGCACAAACCTTCATTATTATTATTATCATTGTTATTTTGGTGTAAGCTAATGTGAATTGGGCTTCTGTCATTTCAAAAAGACCTGACTGGTAGAAGAGCATTTGTTTCCTAACACAGGGCTCTGCACCGCTCTTGCTTCCCACCATGTCTCTTCTTCTAGCCGATGCCTTTCCTCCTTCTTGTCTACCTGCCCAACTCTGTAAGGGGAAGCTCAAGCACCATTGCTCTGGAATGTACCCAGCATTTATCCTTTCTGGGGAGAACTGGTTCCTTTCTTGCTGTGGTTTCCCTAACTCTTCTGTGAAGAGCCTTATAACACAGTGTCTTGCTTATTCACTGTTCAGTCTCCTCATAGACTGTGACCAACATGAAGTCAGGGACGAAGTCCATGTCATACCTCTGCTCCAGTGGCCCAGGGAAGGCTGTGAGAAACTGTGTGGGGAACAAGCAGGTGGCCAGGCAGACAGCTTTGCACTCAGCACACACAGCCGCCTGGATGTGGGCCTTGCTGGCAGGTCTGGAGAACGCTGTCCCTTTAGTCCCAGTACGCCCAGCTGTTCTGACTCTCTTTGATTTCCTCATCTTGCACTTTGTGTCCTGGTTTTGTCTTTTCAGCACAAGCATTAAAGTTAGGCCTCATATTTCTTCTGGACCCAAACACTAAGGGGTGGATCTACTCTGCCCTTTTGGGGGTAATTGAGGTGGGCTGCCTTGAGGAGTGGGAGGGGAGAAGGGAGCCAAGTCAGGTCAAGATGCCAGACCTCATTCTTCCTGCTCAAACACACTTTCAAGTTGACCTAGCTCTTACCCACAGAAGTCAGTGGAGCTGTGGAAACCTTCAAGTGTCGGTGAGAAGGCCTCCGCTGGGGACTGGGAGCTCTGAAAGACAGAGTCATCTTGTCAGGATAACAACTGAGATGGGCCTAAAGAGACCTGTACAGTCTTTCAGTGTCATTCTAGAGTGACCAGGAGTCCTCTGAGGCTCACCTTAGGGACTTGTCAGAAGCACAAAGTCTCAGGCCCCACCCCAAAGGATCGGAAACCCTGGAAGTGGCCCAGGCAGCTGTCATTCAACGAGTGTCCCTTCATTGTGAGGCATATTCAAGTTTTCCAACCATTGCTCCAAGGGATGTGACTGATTTACTACAGTATTTACTGTTTATTAGGTACAGAAACCTCACAAAATGTAAATAATTGTGGTCTGGTAGAGATACACAGGATTTCTGTTTGGGAGAAAAGATAAAAATATGGCTTCGTTGCCCTGCAGAACATTAAGCTATTTTATATCTGACTTAGAAATTTGACTCAAAATTCTTTTCCTCCCCACTGACTCCATGTGTATATCAATTTCTCATTTCCTCCTTTGGATCTAGTCTGTCATCCTGCTGCTTCCCTGGGTAACAACTGAAGTAAATCTTTGCTTACTAGGTGTGGATGAGATTTTCCTTCTAAATTTTTGAAAACTCTACCTAGACATTCTCATTCCAGCTGGATCAATGCATGGGCTGGTGCTGCAAAAAACCAGGTCAGTGACTTCCCTGGGCGTGTGAGCCAGTCTCTCCCAAGAGACCTTCTTCCACATGGGACCACTTTGGCCAGGGCAGGATTCTACATCAAAGATTCACATCTTTCAGGTTTGTCTGCAAATATCTGGGCAGCTACTATGGGAATCCCCCCCACCCCACCACATGGTTTGTGCTTTTCTTAAAATCTAGCCGAGTGCAAAGGACAGAATCCAGGAGAAAAAAATCATTTGGGCAGGGAAGATAATGGAAAAAAACCCCAAGATTTTGCTCCTATTTTGAAACACTGCTTGATAGCATTTTTGTCAATAGTGATACAAAGAACAAATTTATTTTAAAAAATATCACTCTCTGATCTCCACTGCATGTCATAGCACAAGGATCAGGCAGATATGTACCTGTTGGCCAGTTTTTTGTCCGTTTCTCCTTCTGGTGAACCGGCATCCCCGGTCAGAATGATTGTAGGTGGGCTGTGAAACAGTCCTGCAGAGGGAGGGTCCTGGGGTGCAGAACAAAAACACAGACAGAGTTGGGCTTGGGCTGATAGGAGCATGCAGGGTCTGGAGCTGCCACACTCATTCTACCATGGTGACACTCAAGCCATCGTGATCAGGACGCCAGTGCCATGTGTTTGCTTGTTTGTTTCAGTTTTATTGAGGTACAATTGATAAGTAAAAATTTTATATTCAGAGTTTACAATGAGGGTGTTTGTTTTTGATTTTTTGAGACAGTCTTGCTGTGTAACCCAGGTTGGCCTTGAACCTGTGATTCTCCTGCCTCTGGCAACCACTTCCATATCTTGACTATTCATTTGAATAAAACACAGATGCAGTTTGTTTGGATTATTCAGAAAAAAGGAAGGATAGGAGTTTCTCCTTCATTCCCCAGCAACTTCCACCCATTGTGACATGGTCCACTTTTCATCACTGAGATTAGGCACCACAGGCCTCTTGTTAGTTCTCACTAACAACACAAGAAAGAATGGGGCAGGCTCCTGGCACCATGGCCAGGCTGGCTGGAGACAATGAAAATTAAGAGAGAACACAGGACTTCCTCTCAGTCCTAACCTTCATCCACTGCTCCACCATTGGACAATTTCGACATTTCAGTAAAGGAAATTTGTCAGTGGAAAATGACATACAGCTTACTTTTTCTTACTTTGTATAAGTGAACAAATTTATATTTCTGAAATTAAAACAAAAGGTATGGGTTAGTCCTTAGAATTATTGTTTTTGGTGGTACTGGGGTTCAACTCAGGACCTCATGCTTGCTAGGCAAGCACTGTAACACTTGAGCCACACCCTTTCCTGCTTTTTAGTTATGTTTGGATAGGGCTCTGATTACAGATGTGTAGGGCTCCGATTACAGATGTGTAATCCCACGGTTGCTGCTGTGCCGTCGGAGCCATGGTGCCAGCCACCACCATGGACGCTTTCCCTGGGACGAGACCTTCTGCAGCCCCCAGGGGCCCCTCTGCAGCCAGGCAGAGCCAGGGTGGGGCTAAGCCTCCTGGCAAGGTGGGAGGACCCCCTCTTTCCTTCTCATGCTGTACCTTCTTGTTAAACCCATCTATAAAGTGCTCTGTGGACCTCGTAAATGTCACGGCTTGTAGTGAAAGTGCTTCCTTTCTATTTGCCTGTCCTCCCTCCATAGGCTTCAAACCTAAGGTGTCTCTGAGGAAGAGCCTTGTGCTGCTTCCCCTGCGGAAAGGATGCTTTGACTCACAAGCCCAAGGCCAGATCCCTGAGAAGTGGTTCCTCAGACTCTGTGTTCTTATCCAGGACTTGGTCGGTGCAAGGCACTATGGGGACTGGGCAGAGGGCCCTTGGACGCTCCCAGCATATGGAAGGGGAATTGGAGGAAGGGCTGTGCTGGGTGGGGAGTAAAGGGCAGCCCTGCCAACCGAAGACTCAGACAGACCTGGCTGCCGTTTCTGCTTGGCACCTATGTGCTGTGTGTCCTTGGGCAAGTTACTTAATCTTTCTGTGCTCTGTAATCATAATATCTAACTTTCAAGGTTGGTATGGAGACAATTAAAAATAATGTTGATAAAGCACCTAGCATGTGATCAACATTTTCAATAAATATCTATTGCACCATCAGGTTACTTTCTCATTCATCCAGAAAACACTTTTTGGGTGCCACCATGAGCCAAGGGCATCTTGAAATACAGAGTGAAGACCCTAAGGTGCTCACAGTCAGGCAAGGCATACAGAAAAGTGGCATACTTAGAATAAATATATGTAAGATGATAAGGGGTGGCCCACATTCTGCAAAATCTCAGAGGAAGAAAAGAAAGTCAGGAAAATGAGAAGACTGTATCAGAGTAGACATTTGAACGAGGGGCCTTGTGGGATGACTAGGAGCTTCTAAGACAGATAGTAGGGAGAGGTTTGGGGTCAAGGAAACAGCATTAGCAAAAGGCACAGCTGGAATTATAGACTTGTCAACGTAGCTGGAGCAGAAGCACAGCTATGAGGTATATGGGACAGGAGGTGTGGGAGTGGATTGAAGCTAGAATAAGAGATTGAAGCAGCCTCTGAATGACTTTGAATGCTTCTCCACTCAGTTGGATCTTATTGTTTTGGGGCAGAGAGCCCTGAATGTCAGACCTGGGAGTAATTTAACTGGCTTAAGAACAGAGAAATGTGGGAGCAAATCCATCCAAGAATCCTCATGACTCACACTGATGGAGATGGTGGAAGAGGTGGGGTATGGTGGAGCACACTTGTAATCCCAGTACTCAGGAGGCTGGGGCAGGAGGTTTGTGAGTTCTAGGCCAGCCTGGACTACATAGCAAGACCCTGGGGAAGGAGAGAGAGAGAGAGGACATGAATGATGATGGAAGAGGCCATGTTTTTAAAGCATCCATCCTCCCTATAGGAATTGACTGGCCAGAGCTTCCGTTCCTCTAACAACACAGCTGTCCGTCGTACCAAGGATGCCTCCTGGAAGCCTTGCCCAGGGAGCTTCCCAAAAAGCAGACCCTGTTCTCTAGACACTGTTGTCTTGGTGGCTGTGATGACCTGGCCATTTGCGTTGTCCTCCTGCTGCATCACCCTCCAGTTCCCATAGTGGCAAAATGGCCCACGGGCTTCTCTGCTCAGATGAAGGCTTTGCCAATAAAACGAAATGATCCGTGGGAAAGTGTCACATTGGTTACTGTAATAGACAATGGCTCTACTCTGAGAGCACAGGTTCTCCCATCTTTTGTCTACTGGGTCCCCCTGGTAAGAGGCTGGAGGCTTCCAGGGGTGAGTGGGGAAGCAGGAGGATCTTAGGTCCTGGTGTGGGGCCTCAGCACACACAGTGGCACTGTAGCAACTGCTGAGATCAAGAAGGGGAAGTGGTGTCAAAATGGCAGGTGGCAGGATGGAGGTGGTGGCAGACAGGTTGAGGAGTGAGCATCAAGATAAGTGGCGGAACTGGGGAAGAGGATGGAGGATGTCCCACTGTGTGGGCGCTCTGGAGAGAGGGGAGGCTGAAGCTTTCCCAGAGGTTTCTCTGCACATAGTTAAGAGAGTTTCTGGCTGGTGTGGTCAATTGCCTGCCAATTAAGGAATGAGCATCCTCTGAAACAGTCTCTGAGCTCAGAAGTGCAGATCAGAGACCCATGGGTCCTTTCTCTAGGAATAGTGCTTACAAGTTTTAAGATTAGCCACAAAAATTTCACAACTGGAAGAAATCATATGAAGGCCTGAATGTCCTGCTTTTCTTGAAATGGAAAGATCCAGCGATATTGGGTCCACATGAACACTTGGTTTGAGAGATCCTAAACTGGCTTACTCCAGTCATTTATGGTGCCCAGCTCTGAAGGCATTTGTGACTGTCCCTGTGTCAAGTGTGTCTGGCCTGGCTTCCTAGAGTGTGGGAGGTTTGCGCTTAAAATATCTCCCCCACTCTCGTCTTCTTGACTCATGTGTGACTCTTGCCATGGAAGCGTCAATAAAAACTCCCACGTGCTTACAGTACAGTACATGAGGCTCCCTTTTCTGAGTGGATTTGATCTGGACTGTGAATGTATGAGCTCTGAAAACTGCTCTTTTCGTGACTGCCATAATTAGAGACTTTCTTTTCTGAGTCCTCTGGTGAACAAAGAAGACTTGCACATTGGCTAGAATTTAATTTTCACATACATTATATCACAAGGCTTCGGTCAACCTTGTGGTGGGGCTTTCACAAATTCCCAGCATGCACTGATGCATGCTGGCTACATCCGTTTAAAGGGGTGGGATGGGCCTATCATGAACTAGCTGCTCATGTTTTAGTCCAGAAAAATAATTGTGGTAATGGTGGAGTATAGAGCCATTTTCAGGAATTAACTATATCAGTATCACAAGTAAGAAAAATACAGATTTTACTTTTATTTATTGGCATACTACTTATTCTCCCAAAGCAATTTGAAGTAACTGACAATAATACGGACACCACAAGATGTAAAATCATGAGACCATAAAATGGGAAAACATTTGGATAAATATAAACACCCATCGCAGAGGAAAAGAAATGCTTCCTCCAGCTAACTGCCAATGTGTTGGTTCGGAAGGTAACTGACCTGAAACCCAGGGCAGCTGTGACCACGTGGCCCAGGCTCTGAGAAGGCTGCTTTAGAAACCAGTTCAGCAGACAAACAAAACAACAGAAAAGGAAATTCATTCTTTACACTCAATTCTCAAAAGACACGAAAGGGGAACAAATCTTAACTCTCATCCTTGCCTCTCTTCTCTTCTTTTCTTTCCTACGCGTTTGTCACACTCCACATGGATGACTCCTCACTTGTTTACCCTTTCCACCCAAATCCTCTCTAGCTATCTCTTTATCTCTCTACCCATCTCTCTCCCCCTCTCTCTCCCCATCCATCCCTCTCTCTTCCTCTCTCTCCTTACCCATCCATATCTCTCTTTTTCTCTCCATCCATCTCTCCCTTCCTCTCTCTCCCTACCTACTCATCCATCTAATCCATCCATCCATCTTCTATTTCTCTTCACCTCTGTCTTCTCTCTCCTCACTCACTTCTCCCTCTTTCTTTCCATCTCTCTCTTCCCAGCTTTTACTACCACAGCTCCACCCAGTTTTGCCTGTGCAGGTTGTCTTAGCCTTTGACTGACTCACATGAGTTTAAAGTCTACAGAGGACGTTGGGGGGAGAAAGGGCCCAAACATGGTATGCACATATGTATAAATGAAAAAAAAAGTTTAGCTTTTAAAGTATGCTCCTTAAAACAAGTAAGTGTTCAAATAAATTTTCCATTCATATGTTCCTGTCATGATGTGACAAGGCAAAAAAACTACATAAATAAATAAAATAAAGTCTACAGAGGAAGACCCTCCTGTAAGAAGAGAGAGCACCATGCTGGCAATGTGAAGCTTCTGTTTGGAGTTTGGAAAGGGATGGAATCTGTGGACACTTGCACTTTCTTGCTGCTTATTCTGTCCATTCATCCAGGACATGGAGATGCCTATTGTGGCCAGAGTTTATGCTGTGTCCCAGGAGACAGAGGCGACCAGGCAGCCCTCTATGATGCTTCCTGTTGGCATGATGGGACGGAGAGAGGAGAAAAGAGGCTGGACCCGCCCCCCTAAAACTGATAGCACCTGCCAGGTGACTGCCTGGCAAGGCAGCAGAGGGGCTGCTTACTGGCTGAAGCCCGCCGGCAGCAACACTCTCCTGTGGCTGTTGTCTTGCGTGGGACTGCAGGTACCTCGCTCAGAGGAAGTGGGCAGAGACACCTGCACTGATGGGCAGAACCAAGCCATGGGTGGTGGGCACCACACAATTGCTAGGTGTTTGAAACCAGAAGGCACAAAGCTATAGGAAGGCAATCCTCTCACCCCCAAAGGGAATATCCTGGGAGGGTCTTCACGCTCTCCTTCCACTATGTGCAAGAGATGCACAAATAACAATGAAGGGTTCTTTCCCTACTTTGCTCACAGAATGCTGGGCAAGCTGACGCAATAGTGGGATCATTTATATTTTCCTTTTGTGTGTGTGTGGTACTGGGAATTGAACCCAGGGTCTCATGCACGAGCACTCTACCACGTGAGCCATATTCCCAGCACCTTTGTTTTTGTTTTCTTTTTGAGATAATAGTTCACTAACTTTGCCCAGGTTGGCCTTGAACTTGTGATTCTCCTGCCTCTGTCTCCTGAGTAGCTGGGATTACAGATGTGCACCACTACACTTGGCTCCATTCCCATCTTGAGTGGGCTGTTTTTGACTCTAGCAGAGACTGGAGAAATAACAAGTTCAGGAGACACAGTATTCTGATACAGCTTCCCTTTTACTTGTGTGACCTTGAGCAAGTTACTTACCTCTCTGTGCCTGTTACCTCATCTATAAATAGCTACCTTACATTAAACAGGTTAACACAGAAGAGGATTCCCAGATAAAATATGGAATGCTCAGTTATATTTGAATTTCAAGTGGACAATGAGCAATTTTTTAAATTTTTTAATTTAAGTATGTTCCACTGTTGCAGGGACCCGACTGCATTTTCATCCACCAGCTCTGGCAGCCCTGTATGGAAAGCCTGTGGATGACTACCTGGCACTCAGTGAGTGTTCATGGGTTAGAGTCACTGTTTACCTTTGGGATGGAGCTAATTCTTTTGAGATTGTTTTCCAGAAACCTTTGGTTCTTGGGTTTGAGTGTGACCAAACATTTGAGTGAAAGTCAGAGTTAATGGGAGTTAGATTAGCCCTTCTAGTCATGCAGCCAGGGAGCATCTTCCCTGGGGCACCTGGCCACACAAGCCCAGTGTCTCCCAGGAAGCCCACACCTAAGATCACCTTCACCTGGCTTCACCCCTAGTTCACCTGGCTGCTTCTCAACCAATAGATGCCTTGTGTGGGACACAGACCTCAGAAGTAAAGAAACAGGGTAGTAAAATATGGGTCGAAGGAAGTGACAGGTACTCAGACCTCCGGCATGATGGGCGCTGTGGCAGGTACCCCTCACACTTTCTCATTTAATCCTCCCAGCAATTCTGTGAATGAACCTCAGGATATTTATCTACAAACTGGGGGTGATAAGGTCCCCTGACGCCATGAAACATAGAGATGAGGTGAAGAGACAAAAGTGAAGCCCTGAACGTGGGGTTGGTCATGGATACATGCCTCTTCTCTTTCCTCTTCCTATTTTCATCCCTACTTTATTTTTTATTTGTTTTTTTGGGTAGGATTTGTGGGCTTTGTGCTTGCAAAGCAGGTGCTCTACCACTTGAGCCATACTGCCAATCCATTTTGCTCTGGTTATTTTGGAGATGGGATCTCGAGAACTGCTTGCCCAGGCTGACCTCCAGCTGCAATCCTCCAGATCTCAGCCTCCTGAGTAGGTGGGATTACAGGTGTGAGCCACTGATACCCAGCATCATCCCTACCTTACTAATGAAAAAGCTAACTTGCCCCTGTGCTGTGTAGCTTACAAACAGTGGAGGTGACTAAATACAGTCTGTGTCCTTCCCACAATGCCACACTGCTTTTCTGGCTGTCTCCCCATCGTTGGTCACACCTCCTCTAGTTCTTGGCATCTTGCAGGCCTCTGACACTCCTCTCTTATTTTTCTAAGCTGCACACATCCTCACAAATGGTGCATCTTCCTCCAGGAACCCTCAAGCAAGCACCAGGTTGAGTACACAGCTGGAGGAAGGACAACAAGGGCAGAAAATGCCTTGGGTTCACAGCCTCTCCTGCTGGTCCATGGGTCCAGGCTCCCCAGGGGTCCATTTCCCTTCCCTGGGGCCAGCCAAGCAGTGTGGGGCTGGTCCATTGCCCAAAAAGCTCACTCAATAATAAGATAGCAGATCACATTTTGTTCCCCTCAAATAAATCTTATAGAAACATTTAAGTGTTTATTTCACTCATAAATTCCCAGGAATGCACAGCAGTTTCCTAAGTGCCTGAACACAGGGATAAATATAGGCCAGTGTCATAGATGGGGATATTAGCTTCAAGTCCCCAATATCATGTGACTCAGCCTAGTCTAGGAAACTATAAGGAGCAGCCCCAGCTAGGCTGGGCAGGCATAGGGAGCATAGCTCCTGTGCAGGCCCCGGGTGACTGCTCAGAAGAGGAGGACCTCACGGGAAGGTAATGTGGGGTGGTGGAGAAGCTGGGTAGGCCTAGACTGGCATCCCACTGGGTGATTTCCAGCAAGTAGTCACTTCACTACCCCAATTTTCATGTTCTCAAATATCATATGGAACCAATAATCCCCATTTTCCAGATGTGTTTTAAAGATAAAAACAGATAAAGTAATAATGATGACAATGAGGGTGGTGGTGGTGAGTATGCACTGTTTAGCTGCGTCCCGTTTCCTCTCTTATACCCTGGGGACAGGCAGTGACTGCCTCAGGAGAGGGGAACCCCAGCCTCAAAGATGAGTTCTCTTAGGACAGGACAAAAGGACTCTCAGGGCACTTGCAAGAAAATGATGATTCCAGTAGCAAATCCAAGGCCAAGGGAGATAGTAGAAGTGCCTCTGCTGAGGTTTGCTGAACACTGGACTGGTTCCCTAGCCCCTAAAGTCTCCCTAGTGTTCCTCGTTATGGATCCCGCCTTGTGCCTAGGGCACTGCCTCTGCCAGACCCTTCTTCCTGCCATTGTCTATTCTAGTCCTGGAAGTGAGGGAATGTTGTCACCAGATTATCCTGCTTTCTTCATTCACACTCTTCCTCTTTCACCAACACATTTCAGAAGTGTGGATGTGCCCAATGCTATTGGCCTTCTTCTATGGACAGTCACTCAGCTAGCCAGACATTTGTCTATCAAGATCTTCTAGCCTCCCTTTCTAATGTTGTTCCTTCTTCCATTCCTTCCTCCCCTCAATCTAGATATTCAGTCATCTGGAAACCAATTATTCACCCAACCTACCATCCATCCATCCATCTCTTCCTTCCCTCCCTCCCTATTTCCCTTCTCTCTCTTTCTCCGTCCCTCCCTCCCTTCTTCTCTTGCTCTCTTCCTTCCCTCCCTCACTAAACTCCTACCACTGATAGAGTGAATGAGAGTAGAGATATACATGTGACCCCAAGTAGCTCACAGGCAGGGAAGACAGAAACAGAGGACAAGCATCTCCACTGCTCACAATAAGAACTGAGCACAAGTCATTGTAATATGCACTCCTGGCTATCTGTAACCACCAGTACCTCTGAAACACTTTCTGTTTGACTTAGGCACTCTCATAGCTTCAGTCTTCTGAGCTGAAGAGCTATGGTTCTTACTCTGTGACAGTCTTCTTGACCCTTCCCAAGCATCCTCATAGAGGATGGGACATCAAGCACCTGCTCCCCATGCCTGAGGCCCTGGTGCTCAAAACGCTGGCTTCACTGCTGGGTAGGGTGAGAAAGAGGCCAAGTTAGTAGAGACACCTCAGCAGGAAACTTGGGTGTGAATCTCCACTTAACCATGACACAACTATGTGAACTTTGACAGTGTCTTCATCCATGGAATAGACATAATGGCATATACCACAGAGGGGTGGGACCATATGGCAGTCCCAACAGATTTCTCCAGAATTCACTTGCCAGATGCTAATGCTTTACTGATAACTTCTGGGAAGATATTTCATTTTAGAGCTTAACTGAGGCTATTCTTCAAGAGGGTATGAGGAGATAAGAGGATGTTATGGTTTGACTCTGAAATGTCCCCCAAAGGCTCATGTGCTGAAGGCTTGGTCCCCAGCTAGTGGCACTATTTTGGGAGATGCTGGAAACTTTAGGAGGTGGGGCTTAGCTAAAGGAAGTAGGTGGTAGTGCAGGCACTACCCTGGAAACCTTGTTCCCACCCCTTCCTGTTGAGCTTTCTACTTCCTGTCTATCATGAGGTGAGTTGCTTTGCTCCACCATTATGCTCCCTGCCATGATGTCCTTCCTGCCTCACCACAGACCCAGAAACAATGGATCCAAGGGATCATGGACTGAAACCTCTGAAGCTGTGAGCCAAAATAAATCCTTCCTCCCTTTAAGCTGTTGTCTCAGGTATTTTGGTCATAGCTATGGAAGACTAGCCAACACAGTAGTCTACTACTTCCTTGAGTAGACTTCAAGGAAGATGAATTCAAAACCCAAGACGGAGTGTTCAAGTGCTTCCTTCCCAGGTTTCTGGTGATGAGGGGGTACTTACTAGCCTCAGTCTATAAAGTGGGATGCTAACAGTATCCGCTTCCTGGTGTAGTTGTGAAGTTATTGCACCAGAGTGCTTAGAGCTTAGAGTTGGTGGGAAAGTCCCTGCTCTTCCTATCCTTACCAGGTTCCAAGTGATCTACAGGCATTATCAATTTCATTTTCTTCTCATTCCTGATAGAGAGTCAGTTCTTTGGGTCATAAAGCTTTTTCCTCCAAGGGAAGCACATACTTCCCCAGCGGTCTCCAGAGAGGTATAGACAGAACCTGTCTTCTGGCCAGTGAAGACAGGACTTGCAGAGAGAGAAACTGGCCATCTCCTTCTGTTATAAGGCAAATTCTTAGGCTCTGGATTATCTCTGGATAGTGCAGAGCAAGGAGCCACCAGCTCTTGATACAGAAGGTCATAGGCAGACTGCTTCAGAAAGGATCAACATTCAATTGCAAATCTACCTGGATGCGAGCTCCTGAGAGCACGGCTTGGTTAGTCAATGCTCGACAAATATTTATTGAAGCAATTCAACAAACATTTCCCATATTTATGCAGTGCTCACCACAGGTAAATGGTCCTCTATTTCCTCTGTGCTCAAACTCTACTGAGTGTAGAGGAGCGTTTTCTGGACTAGAGAGAAAAAAAACCATAAACTGGTAAATGTTTCCTTGGCTTATGGCTATAAACACTGGAACCCAGGCCCGGCAACTTCTTTTTCATGTGATTTTGGACAACTGGCTTCACCTTTCCAAGCCTTAGTTTTCTGAGCTGCAAAATGAATGTAGTCATTGCTCCTTTATAAGAAAGTTAGGAAGTTAAACAAGATGAAGAGTGTAAAGACTGCAGTCTAGGAAACTTGAGGAGCCTATGTGTTAGTTTCTAACTATTCACTCTCTGAACTTGTGCTTTCCTGGGGAGATGATCTCTGCCCTTCCTACCTCAGGGTGGTGTTGGAAGATCAATTACAATGATGCATGTGGAAACTCTTGCAAACCCTTTGTGCTGTAGTAAGGACTGAGCACCTACTATGAGCAGAGCACTTTATATGTGTGTAATTTGGTTATTGAGGCCAAGCTGGGTTTGAATTTAGCTTCCCCTCTTAGTTGGATTATTGCATGTGCATTATTTGTCTTTTTCCTGTGCTTAGATTCTTTATCTGTAAGTAGGAATAATGGTGGTACCTTCCTCACTAGGGCATTGTGAGAATGAAATGAATAATGCATCCTAGCATTATGTCTGGCACACAGTAAGTACTCCATAAGGGTTGGCTGTTAGCAGCTGTTACTGTAGCCTTTGGCTTACAGATGAGGAAACTGGGACAAGATGAATTACTTATTCATGGTTGAACTTCAGGAAGTAGGGCCTAGAAGTTTCTACTTCATGGTGCTGTTCACACAGGTATGCCTAAGACCCAGAGTATTTCTGGTACCTCCAAGAAATCACTGAAGGCCTAGGCCAGGCCACAACAAGGGTCTGGTTTCTAGGAGTGTGTGTGTACCACATTGCACTGTTGTAACATCTGGGTGAAGGAGAATGAGGAAGTCACAAATGCAGATGTGTGCATGTCCCCTGGCCCCACATGAGGGAATGGTAAGCAGATGGGTCTGGTAAGACCCAGTGCATGGTTTGTAAATCACAGGACTGAGGCTTCTTCAGGGGCCCAGGTTGGTCCCCCTCTGACAAGTAGCTTTGGGAATATAGGAGAATGTCCTCCTGGTCCAGTTCCCAGAGCTCTCAGGGAGGGCCCAGTGGCAAAGTGAGCAGTGCTCAGTGCAGGAAACAGACTAGAAACACAGTCTCCAGGGCCAAGCTGCCAGGGTTCAAATTCTGGTCCTGCTACTTGTCAGCTATGTGACCTTAGAGGAAGACAGTTGAACTGTTTTGTGCCTCAGTTTTCTGAACTACAAAATGGAAATGATGACACCTACCTCATAAGGCTGATTGGAAGTTAAATGCTAAATACAGTTGAATTGTTTCTGGCACCTGGGGCTGCATGGTACAGCATGCTGAATGGGGTACAGCTGGATATGTCCTGAGGAAGGGGTAGGGGAAACTGTGGACACTGTGGTAGGAGCAAAGACTGAGGAACTAGAGAAAGGAGATGCTGGGAAGACCCACAAATTGCCTCTTCCATCTGTGGGATTTCTCTTGCTGCAGGCTGCTGTGGAGGGCAGCATGGAGGGAGGACACAGGGAGGACACAGGGAGGCAGATCCCAGCTCGCCCAGGACAGAGCTGCCAGTCATGCACAGGCTCCTGGTGGGTGGTGAATCTCTTGTCATGGAAATATTCCTGCAGAATCCGAAGAGTCACCCTGGATATTTCCACTCAGCAGGTTTGGGTGGCTCAGGAATCTGGGGTTCCATAAGTTCTCAAGGTGACTGATTTGGGGCTCATGTTATAGAGAGCTTTGCCTGTGTGAGAGGGACTTAGATGGGATCTGGGATCTCTCTACCTCTGATGAGCTGTTGTTCTGTAGTCCTCTAAGGTCCTGTTTCTGTTTCTGCCAGAGCCCTTGGCTACAGATTCTTCCTTTGAGTCCCTCCATATGTGGCCATAGGGACACAGCTGGGACAGAAGGAGAACATTGTTAGGAGGTTTTGTTTATGGTATTTGATTACAGCTTCTGATTAGAGGCCTAAAGTGGGTGTGTGAGTGAGTGAGAGAGAGAGAGAAAAAAAAAGAGAGAGAGAACACAGAGAAAGAAAATCAGAATCTAGTCCTATAGCTTTTGTATTTTTGTGTGAGAAGGCTTCAACAAGCACTCATGCCAATGATGGGAAATGGGGGCTGGGGCAGAGCATCCAAAGCTAGGGCTGGACCCCGGGGACCTGTAACTTAGAAGGATGCTCTGTTCCTTGCCTGCTTCACAGAGTGGGAATTCACATGAAACTGGGATTTCCGGCTGATCCTGGCCTGCCCTGTTTCCCTGGCTGCCTAGTTTCCGCGCTCCCAGGGACTCAGGCTCCAGCCCCTGGAGGCCTCAGCCTGGCTCTGGAGGCCTGACCCTCCCCCGAGGCTGTGGCTGCCTGAGGAGCCCAGTGTTGACCAGTGGATGCAATAAGGGTAGAAACCCTTTATTGGACTATGCCTGGCTGGCTTCTGGAGAACTCAGGGAGGCCCAGAGCCTGGCAGAAAGGGCAGAGTATAGAAGAATTTTTAATCTCATGTGTGCATACAGTCTGGGGGGGCGGCGGTCTAAACTGCCCCAGCCCCATCGTCATCCAGGCCTCAGGCAGGGATAGGCTGAAAAGACAGGGTGAGGGAGGCAGCAGCTAATGCTTGTCCTGGGTAGCACATGAAGAACCACAGACTTGAAGGTTAACTTGGCATTGTAACTCAAGGTCTCTGAACCAAGATGTAGAGGATCTGGGGTTCTTCAGAGTCCACACTTTTAAATCCTGTGCTCTGTCTTCCCTTACATGAGCTGAACTTCCTGGCCCCCAGCTATCCTGACTTTCTCTCACATCTTTTTCCTGTTGTGCTCCAGCAAGGCAGAAGCCACAGGGCCCTGCAAGCATTCTCTTGAGAGTCTTGATTTCCCTTGAGCACACAGGTAAAATCAGCACTCAAAGAGACTTCAGAGACCATCAGAGCCCACCCCATCAGTCTGTGTGGAAGCCTGGTTCTGGTTCAAGGTCACAGAACCAGAGACTGAGCTTGGGGAGCTGGAATCTGGAGCTGGTTACCTACAGCTCTCTTACCTCAACCTTGCAGCCAGCTCATGGATTCCTCCCCTGCTGGACCACCCCCAGAAACTCACCTTCACCCCATCCTAATGGAGCTGTAACTATGTGTGACTTGAAGCCACCAGGGCCAGGAGGGCCAAGAGGTTTTTGTGTCTCCTGAGGATATGGGTTGAAAGAACTTTTAGTTAAAGTTAGGTTTGGAACCAGGAAGAGTGGAATGCAATATAAAATCTTATCTTTCCTGGTAATAGAGTTGTATCTCTGCTCATCTTTTATTATTGTTTTAGGAATACTTTTATTCTTGGGGTAGTTGTTTAGGGGAATTGCCCAGGATTGGGGAGCTAGACTTTGTATGAGAATCTAATTCCAGGGCACTACAATTGTTAGTGAAGTGGAGGGGGTCAGGAATGGTTGTTGTGAGAGAAGACCAGGGCTGGGGAGCGAGACAGAGTCCAGGAAAGTCATGACCTGTGGCTCTGGGAGCAGTCACACTTGAATCCAACTGTGAGTGTTTTGCTCCATGCTGTCATTCCTTTCTTTAATCCCAAAGATCCCTGAATTTGGCAGTCTTGACAGCTACTGACAAGTACGCACTGGGGCCCTGTATGTCCCAGGCTGCTCAAACAAACCTGAACTTGAGCCTGCAGATAGAAAGATGGGGTCTTAGGCCATGGTCATTGAGACATTCAAGGAAAGGGCATTACCCCCAGTGCTTCCAGGTCATGTCAGACTCATAAACTTGGGATATGCAGCTACAAGAGTCCATTCTTTTCTAAGTATTTGTCGTCTAAGTTCCCACAGTCATGATGTGTAAGAAACCAAATGTCATCATAACGTGAAAGTATTCACTAGGAATCTGCCTATCTAGAAAAATAATGCTCACTCATACATTCTTCCCTCACTGAGCAAATGTCTATCCCATCTGGCTCTGGTCAGCATGGGTGACAGATGTAAGAGGATGACACAAGTTCAGGACAAACCAACTGCAAAGTTCATGAAGTCAAAGAAAACAATGTTGGAAAACCTTATGAGCAAGCTTTGAGGATCTGATGGAGCCCGACCAGTCCAGAAGAATTTACAAAAACAAGAAGGATGACAGCAAGATAGGTTCTTCAAAAAGGGAAAGAGTTGAATGTTGGAAGATTTAAAGAGATCCTTGGGAAAATGGATGAAGTCCTTAAATATTAAACAAGCTCTTAATGAAGGTACTGTAAGTAAGATGTGAGGAACGTGGTACGCAAGCATATTAATTTGTTGGTATTTAAAAAAAAGCAACAACATGTCAGCTGGGCACCAGTGGCTCACTTCTGCAATCCTAGCTACTTGGGAGGCAGAGATCAGGAGGATTGTTGTTCGAGGCCAGCCTAGGCAAATGGTTCCCAAGACCCTAACTTGAAAATACTCAATGTAAAAAAGGGCTGGCAGAGTGGCTCAAGTGGTAGCATGCCTGCATAAGGCCCTGAGTTCAAACTCCAGTACCACCAAAACAAAAAAGTTTAATACCAAAATCAGCACATGATTAATTCATTGTTCAATCTAAAAATGATAACATATGTGTAGCATAAATAACTTATTTTCATAATTTCATTTGCACAAGAAAAATCTCAGTGATACTCTCTTAGCTTATTTTCATCATTTCCTGTTTTATAATAAAATTTCATTGAAAACTTTTCTCATCATTTACTATGAAGTTTTGATTATCATTTCAAGCAGATTTACTGGAAGTGGCCTTTGGTTGTACCCACTACTCTGCTGTGACCAGGCTGTCAGTGCTGATGGCAATTTTTTCACCTTTCTCCAGTGCAGGAGGGAGCCTATGGGGCAAGGGTGATTGGACTCCCCATGGAGCTGCAGTTGACACAGCCTAGGTGGTTCCACACACAGGATATGCAGGACAGAGCCTACTGCAAGTAAACTCAGATTTGTCAGTGTGAAAGCCACACACGTTCCCCAAGTGCCTACTGCAGCCTACACGGACTGTCAGCAACCCTCTGGCCAGTTGAGAGCTGTGGCCTCTGCCCAGGGCACTTGACTTGGCCCCCAGCCAGGCTAGCCACAGACAAAGAGGGGCACTTACTTGGCTCTGGGCTGCCTGTGACTCTCCGGGGGGCTCCTCATCCTCAGGAATGTGGGGCATGGCAGCCTCCTGGCTGGAGTGGCCGCTTGTGCCCGGAACCTCCGCTGCGTCAGCCCCAAAGATGCTCCAAGAGGCCTGGGTTCCACAGGCTGGGGAGACGCCAAAAGGACAAGTCAAATTCCTTCCCATTGCTGTCCCAAGCTGGGTTCCATTTCCAGGAGCCAAGAGCCACACAGAGAGCCTGCTTGAGTTTGCATCAACGCCAGAGGTCAAACTAGGCTAGGAGTGGGCATTTGGAATTACATTTCCTCCTGCTTTCTGGCTTTGTTTACAAAAGCCAGAGGTGACCTTTTGCATCTAATTTGGTCCTTACAGTAAACAGAGCTATTCCAGAAGGGAGAAAAGTGCCTCAGACTTCTCAAAGCCATAAGCAATGGAAGCTACTCCACTGGAATCAGATTGTATTTGTACAGCGTTTATTGAGCTCCTACTGGATGCTAGCCACTATCCTAAGAACATTACTAACGTCATCTAATTGAATCCTCATGACAACCTCTGACATAGGCGTTAGGAGTCCCATTCTATAGATGAGGGAGCTGTCTCTAGGAATGGAAGCCATCACCCACAAATCACATGAAAACTCAAGTGTCTGCATCCAGATCTTCCGGATCCAAAGCCAGGGCTCTTTCCAATACACTACACAGCCTCAATGGCTGTGTGTCCTGACTTTGTCCCCATGGAGAGAACAAAGGTCACTGCCATTTACTGAGTACCTACTGTATCCCCAGGTCCAGGTCAGGTGTTGCTCTCTGCTGGAAGCTGCAGGAGAAAGAGCCAGAAAGCTTTGCCACCTCCCATGACATTAGGTGTTCTTCCTGTTTCACAGAAAGGGCTCAGTAAAGCCCCAACGATAGAGCAGCACAGGGCAGGCTGGGATCTGGCATCAGCCACAATTGACCCATCCCACTGTTGCCAACACGCACACCTCTGGACCTGGCTCCCTGAAGCAGGCGAGGTGTCTGATTCATTGCAAATATTCAAAAGACTCATCAAAAACTGGTTGTTGATTTGTGTTTAAAGAACTAGAAATCTTGAGTCCCAGGATTTGTCAAGGTGACCACCGTCTTGGCTATTGTCATTTGCCCTGAATGAGTAACCCCACTCAGTTCTAAAATAGTTGGGGTGACCTCTGCTGGCCATCTTGAGAAATCTCATCTCAAATAGACCATCCATGGTCTGGATTATTCAAGGAGCATGGAGTCCAGCCAGTGATGGCAGGCAGTTGGAAAACAGTGTAATGAGGTAAGTAACTCGAAAACAAGAAGTTTTGACACTTCAGAAAAGGGCTCCTAACTATGGAAACTGAGAGAGTGGGACATGGTTTTAGTGGCGGTCCTACATTAGAAATGGTATTCGAGCTCAACTGTAACAGTAAGATGTGAACGGAACTTATCTGGACAGAATAGCTGGGGGCTGAGCAGGAGAGATGAGATCGAAGAGAAGAAAACACGCTGGGCAGACCTAACCTGGCTCTTGGGAATGAGAGCCATGCGGCCAGGGCTCTGTGTCTCCCAGCTCAAGCAGCTACTGTATGAATAAACTGAGAATCAGGTTTGCTGGAAAATGAGCTCTGTGATTCATTTCCACGATCTTTTCTTAGTCCTCAGCAGTGACAACAGTGGTAAAGTATGTGTAACAGGGGTTGAGGGTAGCAAAAGAGAATCTACAAACCCCAATTCTACCAGACAAGTGGGCTGCACTTCTCAGGCACCCTCTTAAAGTTCAGTGTGATGAATGTCTAAGTCCATCCTGTCTTAATAGGAACATGGTTTCCAAAACATGGGAAGTGCCCATTCCATGGCTCCTTTATGCCTTCATGTACGCAAAGCGTAGTGTGCTCTGTAGGCTAAGAAGGATTTAGAAAAATTGGGGCATGTTCAGAGAAGGGGAAGCAGATGGTAGGAGGACAAGAATTTGTGTTCACAGAACTAGAGACCGTTAGCTGGGATAAAGGAAGCTGCAAGGCGAAATACAATTCCTTCTTAGATATTCGAAAGGCCTTCATGTGGTTCTGTTGTCTGCAGAGGACAGATGCACGATCAATCCTGAAAGGTCACATGAAGGAAGGCAAAGGAAACCTGCTGGCTGGAATCAGCTGAAGAGGACACAGGACACATTTAAGGTTCCTGTGAGAGTTCCAGCACAGGCTGGGGCAAGGCTCAGGGCTTTCTAACCACCATAAGGGCCTTTGCCAACTCTAAACTCTTTAGGAGTTCCTTAAAGTCCTGGACTTTCCTAGTCACAACCACCCAGAAGGCATGATGTTCCCATCCCAGGATTCCAGACTAGAAATATCCCATAATATAACCCTCCATTCCCCCACCCCTTTTCTTCAAGAAAGACCTCAGCCAGTCCCTTGTCAGAAACAAAACAGCAATGAACCAAGTCAGACAAACACACGAGTGTCAGCTGCAGCAGGATGAAGGCAGAGGAGATGCTGGCTGAGGTCCCACCCGTGACAAGATGGAACCCAAATTCCTGGTGGGTGGGGAGAACCCAAGCAGCCCCGCCTGCCGGACCATTCCCACGCTGCTCCTGCCCTGTTTGCTTTCTCTCCCATCCATTATTATAAACTTCCCACTTAAAATAGCAAGGTAGGGGTCCAGTTCCACCCCCAGGGTGACATCTGGGTTCTGTGGGATCTCGTGGGCACGCGGACCTCTCATCCCTCATGGCAGAGTCTGGAATAGAACCTGCAGGATGCGGAGATCTAGAGCACTGGCCCATAAAAGGAGAAAACATTGAGTAATGTTTGGTTCTCCATCCCACAGCTCCCTCTTCAACCCACTGCCCAGCCCTTTCGGCTGCCTCTCCAGCCTGGTCAGGAAAGGATCAGGCAGGTTGGTCCTAAGAGCCAGTCAGCCCTTTTGACTCTACTCATTCTGCCTCCAGCTAGTGCTTAAGTAAAACCTGGCCCATTTCACAGGAAGAGAAACTGAGGTACAGTCCAGTTATCTTTGTATGTGGTACAAATTATCCAAGAGCCTCTGGTGGGGTAACTATCCAATTATTTGTGTAAATGAAGGATTAGAAATCCCTAAATTGTTGGCGAAGTGGCTCAAGTGGTAGAGTGACTGCCTAGCAAACATGAGGCCTTGAGTTCAAACCCTGTACAGTAAAAAAAAGAAAGATAAATATTTTATCTACCTCTACTCATGAAAGAAAGCAACGAATGTACTTTTGTTATGTTTTTGTGCATCAGACTGCTTACTGAGCATCAGACAGCTATCCACAAGTGCTGTGTTGTCAAACTCCCATGAGATGGGTTGTCTTGCTGCCATTTAATATATTAAGGAACTAAAGCTCAGAGAGACTCAGCAAGTTGCTAAATATCACACAGCTCGTAAGTAGCAGGTCAAGGATTATATTCCTGGCTAGTCTGGGTCCAAAGCCTGTCATCTTCTCCCTCTTTTCCAGTGGGCAGGGCCTCAGCATTCATTGCTGTAGGGTGGTTGCAGCAGCAGGGAAGCCCAGACCCAGCCTTCCTTGTAGGTCCTAATGGTTTGCTATGTCCCAGCAAACACAGGGGGCTCTCCTCAGGCAGGAGTCAGGGTGAAGATGTCTCCTCAATGTGCTCAGCCACCCTGGGAGGATGCTATTACTGTTAACACAATTAGTACCATTTTACAGATAAGGAAATGGAGGCCAAAACACATTGTCTGTGAATAGCAGTGCCAGGCGTCCCTGAGTGACTGGCCAGCTCCCTGAAGGGCCAAGCCTGCTGGCTGTGAGTGGCATTCTTGGCAGTCAGGGACCTCTCCCAGAGCCTTGCGACCTGCACAGAGGAGATCAAATCCCTGGCGGAAACCCCAGTGTCCCAGGACCCCAGCCTGCATGCGGCGTGGCTCTCAGTCTCTGTTAATGTCTGGGAGTCAAGACAGCAGCCAAGAGGCCCTTCTGGGAATGAAGGGGTTAAACTGGCCTCTACTGACCTCGCTGGGGTGACTCAGTCTTCTCAGAAGGGAGAGTTTTGTTCTTCCAGCTTGGGATTTTTGCTTTCATTTAGCACACAAGGAATGTGAGAGCGATTAGGCTGCTATTAATACCACTGCAGCCTCTCTCTGGATGACGAGCTGAGGGAGGGGGCTGCCTGGGGTGACTCCCACATAGCTCTCTTAGCCCCTTGGCAAATCCACAGGGGCCCTGCTTCCCCTGCTCCCACTTTTGCAGACATGGAGCTGAGGCCCAGAAAGGGACAGGGACTTGACCAAAGCCATACCTGGAAGGGGGGTGGAGATGCACCATCAAAGAAGGCCCCCAAATCCCTGCTCCCCAGGTCCAACTATACCTAGCGGCTTTCTAGCATCCATGTTTAAGGGCTGGGATCCTAGCAGAGAGTAAGCCAATGTGTCCACACCATGAGTGCAGGGCCTCCCCTTCTCCCTTCTCCCTTGTGGTCTCACTCACAGGAGAGAGGGCTCTCTTGCCCCTGCCCTCACTCAGGACAGCCTTGGAGAATCTCCTCGGGCATCAGAGGTGAGCCAGGCCAACTGCACGACTCTGCAGTCATGTCTGCACCTACACGTGGGCCTAGCAGGGACCAGCTTAAAGCACCTCCTCCTGCTTCCTAACTTTGGAATGCTTGAGAACTAGGCAGGTAGAGTCACGACTCTCCCTTAGCCTCTTCCTACTTGGATTAGTCTCTCTTGGCCTCAGTTTCCAGTAATAGTTCTTATCTTTTTGGGTTGTTGTGAGGATTAAATTAGGGAGCATATGCAAGGCACTGGTATCCAGCATGCACTCAGCTCAGATCAGGCAGCTGAGTTCTGTTAGCCCCAGTCAGGCCCCATATTCTGCTGCTCTCCCCAGAGTACTCAGAAACCCCAGGAGGGTCCCTTGCAAGTCAAGGACACACAGTCCTCACCTGGACAGGACTTCTCTGTACAGACAAGCAGATAAATCATCATCGGACACAACTGGAATGAAACCCACCAGAGGCCATGACCTCCCAGGACCTGATAACTCCCCCTGCTGTAGGGTGGCCAGAGTCTGAAGGAAGTGGGCTGAGAGTCATTCTACAAACATGACTGGGCTGAGAGAGGGGGTACAGGGTTGTGGGCATTCTGGATCTGTGCTGTGGTCAGTCCCAGTCTATGCTAAGGTGAGTCCCAAGTCTGTGCTGTGGTCAGTCCAGGGTCTGACCATTTCCAAAACCACAGTTCTTTCTGCCACCCCTGTGGTGATGGTCAGTCTCAAAGGACAAAGGTTTCCATTTACAAGTAACACAAAGTAACACACTAGTTACTGGGACCCTTCTGCAAGAGGGACAGGCATAGTGCCCAGTCACACAGGTAGATGGGTGAATGAACACTGCCACATCCAACTGTCCATAGGGGCCCTAAATTCTCTCCTGAAAGCAGCTTTGGATGGAAGGGAACAGTGAGAGAGCAGGGGTAGGTGGAGAAGGTGGAGATGTGGAGCGAAAACCTCAGGGGCCACAGAGAGAGGAGGAGGAGCAACTAACTGGCAGGCTTTCCCAGGACTTGCCCCTTCAGCTCTGCCCTCTGTGGTCCCTTGGCTGGAAGCAGAGGACCCTGACTTGGCTATGCTTTTGGGGAAGCTGACCCCCAACACCTCAATTCCCCAGGATCTGTGCCTGCCTGGGAAACCTTGTCAGGGCCAATTGTCTTTGGTCATGCTGTCCCCTCTTTTGATTGATATAAGTTTTGTGGGCAGAGTGTTCTGGGGTTGAGCCAGCCCCTTCTCAATCCAGGACCAGGCCACATCAGAAGAAGAGGCTGAGGCAGCTCCTCGGGAGGACTGTGAGTGCTGGGCTGCACAGGAAGTGGGGAGGGAGCCCACCAAGATAGGTGCAATAAGCCACTAAAGCCTCTCACTTCCCCTGACCCATGGCCCTTCCCACAGACAAGCTGGGACATTACAGGTGCTCATAGCCTGGGGGATTTGTAGCAATTGTGGGTGGAGAAATGCAAACTGAGTCTTGCCTTTTAGGTCTCAAACATGGAAAAGGCTCAGAGAAAAAGGATTTGGGAGGAAACAACCCATGGTAGAATAACTAAGACAGGAAAGGTAGAGACATAAAGACAGAGTAGACACAGCAGAGTCCCTGTGTCCTGCTTCCCTGGGGAAGTGGGAAACCCCACATCTGAGAACAGAGAGGTCTTGGGTCCCATTTTCCAGACAGAGCCTTAGGGAGAAGCTTCCAAAGAGGGAAGTGGCTATTGGTAGGTCTATACAGGGGGGCCTCTGGACACCCTCTCAGGGGCTCTTATACCCCAGGGGTGGGGACACCACCATCACTTCTGTGCACCAAGGAGCAGAGTTGTCAGGCCTGGGGCTGTCTAGGGAAGAATGACTCAATGGTTACCTACCAGTCAAGAACCGATAGAAAGCATGGAGAATGTGTTGTCAAGGCTGGTCAGGACGGGCGACATGGAGCCCTAGGGCATCACCATCACCACTAGAACTTAGGAGTCCCTTGGAACAAATGCCACTCTGGAGCAAGAAGTTGGCTAAGGAAACCCTGAAATGTTTGAACTCCAGGACCTACACCCCTTGAAAGATGGTTAAGTCAGGACTAGACCGACCTCCCTCCCCTTCTTTCCCCCTTCTCCCCACCATGACAGGAAATAAACTGAAACATCTCCCCAGGTTTCCTTTCCAGCTTGTTCACTTCAGTAATTCTTTTTTTAAAAATAAGTCCACTTGAAAACATTTTCTCTTCTTGGAAATATGTGCAATTGCCCAACCCGAGGCAGTTCAAAGGCCCCCGGAACAGCAGAAAAGTATCTGAGTCTCCCATTTAGCTCCGGGCAGAAATAAATCTTGCCCAGTTCTCTTTGTTCCAAGCTGTCCGGCAGCCTCTTCCCTGAGTCATTCACCATGGGGTGACATGAGTCATCATCTCTAGGGTCAAGGACCACATGGTATTCCCAGGTTTAAGAGACCCCATTACCAGCAGGATCTCAAGGGGTCACTGGGGTTGGCTCTGCCCTTCCCATATAGATGACCTTGAAGGCCATTCAGCCTAGCTGAGCCTGGATTTCTAGGCCTTTCTTCCTGTGCTTTTCAGGAGTCTCTGCAGTGGCTGTTGAGCTGCTTGTACAACTCACAAGGAAAAGTTTTCCAGAATTTTGTGAGGTGGTCATTAGACATTATTAAAAATTAAATGACATAAACTTACAACTAAATAAATGATATTAAAAGCAAAAGCAATAAACACTCAAGTATCTACTTTCTAATTATTTTACCAGGTGTTACAATGATCTACACTCTTGAGACGACTGATTTCTGTAGCATGGACACTAAGGATGAGCCAAGGTCCATCTCTTCACAGCTCCATCAGCAGTGATGTCTATACGAAGCTTGAGACTGGTCATAGTGGGAGCATCTGCATTCAAAAAGGAGCAAAGGCTATGTATCAGAGCCTTTGTCCCACAGAAAGCTGGCTATGAAGTGTTTACCTGCACACCACTGAGCCACTCAATCCCAGGCCCCCTTCTTCAAGCTCCTGCCAGGGTATAGAAGGACCATAGACGTGACAGCATAGTGTCACCGTGCGGCAGCACAGTGATGGAGATTTGACTGTCAATTGCCTTTGGACAACTCTTCCTAAGTGTACCATGGGAACCTCACACTCATCAGAACCCATCGCTTCTTCCCTCCCCAGTCCACTTCTTGGGTGCTCTAAGGAATAGCACTGAAACTGAAAACCCAGTCATCATGACACCTCTAGCTCCATCACCCTCCATGTTCATTAGATTCCAAGTCCTACCAATCCTAGCTCAGAATGTCTTCAACCACTTCCCATCTCCCCATCTCTGCCACCTCACCATGGTTCTATATGACCTGAGTCACTGCAACAGACCTCCTGTCTGGCCCTTCCAACCACCTTCCACAGTGCTGCCATAGCATTCTGTCTAAAGCACAAATCGAATTGGCCTTTCTCTTCTTAAAATATTTCAGTGTTTCATTTTTCCTTGGGACCATTCTGTCAAGCCTCCAGCCCCTCTCTGTGGCCTTCCCCCCTCTTTTAGCCTTCAATACACTCTATACTCTAATCACAATGGACCAGCAGTCAACTTCTAAATACGCCCTGCTTTTTTAAACTCCCTGCACATATACTGTTCCCTATGCCTGGCTGCCATCCATCTCTTTTCTATACCTCATGAACTCCAGCCTACACTTCAAGACCCAGTTCCCCCCTTCACTCCAGAAAAAGTTATTCCTTTCCTGTATTTCTTCCTACTGCTGTTGTAGATAATTATCACAAACTTGATGGCTTAAAATAGCACAAATTTATTATCTGGCAATCAGAAGTCCAAATTTGGTCTCAGTTGGCTAAAATCCAAGTGTCTGCAGGACTGTGTTCCTCCTGGAGGCTTAAGGGGAGAAGCCAACTCCTCACTATTTCCAGCTGCTAGAGGCCGGCATATGCCCTGGTTGGCGACCCCTTCCCCCACTGTCCTTGCCAGCAGAGAAGCTGGCCTCTTCTCTTTCCCACCCCCCGACCTCTACTTCACTTTCACATTGCCTTCTCTGACTCTGGCCATCATCTTCTTTGTGTAAGGACTCTAGAGGTTACGCTGGGCCCACACAGATGATGCAGGGTAATCTCCCCATCTAAGCCCTATCTAAGCATGTTTGATTCAATTATTTCTGCAAAGGCCCTTTTGCCATTTAAGATAACATATTCATGGGTTCCAAGATTAGGATGTAAAGACCTGGGAGGAGATTATTTAACCTACTGCATGCTTCTCCCATAGTGCTTTGCACAAATCTCAACTCAGTTAGAATTGGAACACCTTGAAAGCAGAGATTACACCTTATTCATACTTTCATGAATAACTTTATAAATACTCATATTTTGATGACTTCCATCCAGTATGGGGCCAACCAAAGAAGAACCACTCACTAAATATTTGATGAATTAATGAATGTCACTATATCTCTACTAAGCAGAAAAGGGGGCTTTGCTTTAATTGTCAATAGTTTCTGTGAAAACAGAGTTCATGCAGAAGTGACATACCTAAGTCCTTCTGGGGCCAGGTAGGTGGGATGAACAACAGAGCCACCCTGAATGAGGACAGTGATGGGCCAGAGAGTACAAGTGCCATTTATCTGGGGCAGCTACTATTCAGTTTTGAGGTCATGAAGAAATATCATCTTTTGTTGACCAGCTCCTCCAATTTCCAAGAAAAGCCAAAACTCTAGTGCTAAAAATAAAGTCACCCAATTTAGAAATGTTAAAGCTAAAACAAAAATTTAGATACATCATGAAGGCCAAACACATACATCTCTGGGGAATTCATTCCGCAGCCACCAGTTACCACCTCTGATTTATACCCTAAAAAATATTCTTTTGGGTCTTTGCTAATTAATCTAATTCGAATCAAGTCAAATGAGCAGGGCCAACTACAGATGCTCTCTAAGAAGGCAGAAAGTTAAGCAGAGCCTGGCTCTTCTTGGAGACTGACGATTCCCTGGCCGTCCCCACAGGTCCTGTTCTCAGAGTGTTTGTGACCTTGTTCGTCTCTCCTTGCTTTCTGGGCCTGGGAAAGGTGCCTGAGATGCCCCTTTGCCTGTGTTCACCTCAGTCCTTCATGGGAGGCCAGGCCTTGCTCCATGCACAGTGCCTCCACAGGCGAGGCCAGGCCTCTGGAAATGTCATCAATCCAAACTCAGCCCCAGAGCAAGGACAAGAATGCACCACCGCACCCTGCTGTGCTGGGGATGTGGGAGTGAAATAGACCAGGCTGCATTCCAGTTCTGCCCCTGATGGCTCAGGGACCCTGGCAAAGCAACAAACTTCTCAATGTGCCATTCGTAAAATGGGGTTCAGAAACTTCCCTCACAGGGCTATCATGGGATTTAAGTAAGAGAATGCAATTGTAAAGTATGCAGCCCATAGGAGATGTTTATGACGGGTTGCCTTACCTCTGAGAAAGAAAATATTGCTACCATAAGTCACCTTTGCTTCATGCGACAACAGGGACATTGGTTATAGCCTAGGTACCCTCTTTTCCACGCACTTCACAGGTTTGGCATTCTGGTTTTCCAGCTCACAGGAAATGAACAGCAGCAAAAATGGGCCACAAGCCAGGAAGCTGCAGCCCGGCAGGGCAGAGACCACTCGGCCCAGTGCGCGCTTCCTCTGCCCCTTCCTGGCCGCGGAGCCGTCCTGCCTGCCAGGCCGGCGCGGACTCGCTGGGCGTGAGAAAGGCTTCGCTGCGGGATGCTTGGAAACCACCGATTTAGGTTTTTGTCCAAAATCGTTAATCTGGGTAAAGTTTTCAGATATATGTTTTTTTCCACGATACACTGAGTGAGGGGAATAAAGCATGCTTTATTAGTGTGGTTCTACTTTTCATTTCACATCACATACATTGTTACGCGTATACATTGTACGTGAAGTATACGCATGCGTACATACGACTTAGCTTTATCTGCCCATGGGGGAGATGGCACAGGGGAGATAAGAAAGTCAGAATCCAAATGTTGAAAGTGGCTGTCTTCAAGTGGAATTATGAATATGCTCAATTTACATATTTACATTATTTATGTCTCTATTTTTCCACTTTCCTACAATGAGCATGACTTACTGGCATATTAAATGAGGAAATTGTTGGGGTGGGGGGACTGCTTCTTTGGTGTCCTGAAACATTACTATCTCTGATGACCACAGGTCCCTAATTGTTCATTTCAGCATGTTCTAGTTGAGGTCTGGACCTTTCCTTTCTGTGCGATTTCCTGTCTGGAGCTCTCACTCATCCTTTTTGTCTCACTGTGTTGCCCCAGGTTGGCCTCGAACTCTTGATTCTTCTTCCTCAGCCTTCTGAGTGGTGGGGTTACAGGCACATGACACCATGCCAAGTTGTCGCTCATCCTTTAGTACTCAGGTCAGATGTCTCTTCCGCCAGGAAGCCTGCGCTGACGTCGCCCTCTGGTGTCTGCCTTCTGGGCCCCGCAGTGTCTTGTTCCCCTTCCCGCTCATCACTGTGTTTTGTAGTAATTTGTGTAGTGAATCTAACATTATTGACTTTTTTCCTACTCAGTCTTTCTAAGGTCTATGATAAGTTTCTATAAACTCTCCGAGGTAAAATGCTCCAAGGTGGTGTGAAGAACTTGACTCTGCTGAGCCCCCTCAGCTGGGCCAGGCCTCCCCTCCTTCGATCCCCCTTCCCAGCCACACTTCATTGAAAACTTACGTTCAGATGACAAGGCCAGGGTGTGATTCATGTCCAAGGGTTTCTTAAACAGACAAACAAGTGAGTATGTGATTGAACAGGTGAAAGAAACGGTATTACATAGTCCACAAAACAGAGAGGTTGGGTACAAATCCATCCTGATTTTGAGGATGAGGTCATTGGCTCAGGTCCAGCTCTTCATGCTGGCTTCTGAGAGTCTGTGTATAGGATGCTGTTAGGTCCCTTCAGGCCCATCAAGCTGGCTTGACGCCTCTGGCCTTCTCCCTGTGATGGGGGACAATGGTTCCCAGAGACCTGCCCCAGAGGAAGGGGTGAGTCCAGGGGCTAGACTGACCTAACATCAGCCAACGACCTCTTTCTTGGAGCTTCTGGCCTCTGCACCCAAAGATATCCATTCCTCAGGAGGGGATGAGGACAGGGAAAAGCCGTGTTTTTGTCCACATTTGTTCTATCAAGTGCCATCCATGCTGCAAGGAGTAGCTTGTCTAGAAAGCCAGAAGCAACACCCTAATCCCAAACTTGCTTGACTCAGTAACACTCTCCCCAACACACAAAGCTCTCCAGTTCCACATGTGCTCTCTTTGCCAGCTCCTCCCTTCCACTTCCCTTCCGCTTTCCCTTCCTTCCCAGTTTTGTTCTAGGAAGTACCCAATAGAGGAAAGTCAGAAAAAGATGGCCTTCTTGATACCTGCCTAAGTCATCCACCCACTTAAGAAGTGCTTGCCGACACAAGGGAGGGGTGAGGATAGGTAAGACACCTAAAAAACTAGCTAGCATTTGTTGCCTTCAACGCAGAGAAACTAAAGCAGATACCTTAAATGCAACTGAGGCCAATAGGAGAAGGGGACCAGGAACTAGAGAAAAGGTGAGATCAAAAAGAATTAACCTAGAAGGTAACACACATGCACAGGAAATCAATGTGAGTCAATGCCCTGTATAGCTATCCTTATCTCAACCAGCAAAACCCCTTGTTCCTTCCTATTATTGCTTACACTCTCTCTTCAACAAAATTAGAGATAAGGGCAAAATAGTTTCTGCCAGGTACTGAGGGCGGGGTGGGGGGGAATGGGTGGGGGCAGGGGGGAGAAATGACCCAAGCATTGTATGCACATATGAATAAAAAAAAAAAAGACCATAAACACTGAAAAAAAAATGACCTAAATTTAATAAACGGTCCAAACTTGATATCTCTGGGCCCCATTGATAAACAAGAATAACAGCAAGAATGATGAAATATACCAGGTGTCCAAAACAAACGCGAGTACTTTTCCCAAGGCAAATTTAAGCCAAACACTCAACCCACTTTTTCACCATAAATATCCTTGATATTAGAGCACTCATTGCACCTGTTATCAGAAGTGCTCACACCCGTGTCTGGGTTATGTACTATCCTTTCCTTGCTTTGCTTCACTAATAAACTTTCTTGGTCTCTAGAAAAAAAAAAAAAAAAAAAAAGAAGTGCTTGCGAGTACGTTCCACGTATTAGGTACTGTGCTAGGCACTGGGGCTGCCTTTGCCAGGAAGCCTTCCCTGACCTTCTCTAGATGTTGTGTACTCTTGGCCTGTGACAGCACTGTGTGTAGCTGTCCTGGTCTGCTGTGCAGTGGTTTCTGTTTCCCATACATTGGCCTCATCTGTCAAGTCTGAATGCAGAGAGCTTTCTTTTGTGCCCCTCTATGGGAGTATAGCATAGATCCAAAGCAATTGTTTAACACCCAAGCGGGTCCCTTCTTTTGACAATTTGGATTCTTGAACTCCAATCTTGTTGTTCTGCTACACACCCAGTACATATTAGCTCCTGAATGCTCTCAGCTCTGTGAGGAAGATATTACAGCTCCTTTTTATAGATGAGGAAACCAAGCCTCAGAAAGGCAATGTGGTTTGCTCTAGACACTCAGTCAAAACATAGAGTCAGGATTAAACTGGTCTCCAGTGCCCAGAATGGAGCTGTTGGCCTGTCCCTAGAGAGGCCTCATTCCTTTCTTCTCCAACCTCAGGAGAGACAAAACAAAGGCATTGGGAGATGTTTTCTGATGGGGATCTTGATTGTTCTGAATCACAGTGCTCCCTCAAGGTTAGCACGGCAACACAAGTGAGGTGCAGCCCCTCTCTAGAAACTGAAAGTTCTTGTCACAGCATCCTCTGGGGTGGAGAGGAAGCAGCTGATAGCATCTGTGACAAAGACAAGAGAAAGCTCTTCCTGAGCAGGTGGGATGGAGTGCTCCAGCTCTTGTGCAGCCTCTCTTCATCTCCATGCTGGGAGCCCTGGGTCCAGCACCCAGGGACTGGGATGCAGGGCAGAGTCTGCTCTAACCTGTGCTCCATGAAGCCAAAGGCAAGACGAGGATAGGGCCTTTTGGGGAACTATGAGCAGACTGCAATGCTAGCTGCCATGTGGAAATGAGTTCCTCACCACTTGGGCCTCAGTCTCCCCATTTCCACAATACAGGATTGGGATAAATTGCCAACCTGTGTCCTACTTTTGGCCACACGAGTCTGGAATCCTTGTTTCCTACTGAGAGCAGTTGGTAATCTAGGCTGGAGGCAGCCTTTCTTCTGGTCATCACATCCTCTGGTCACAGTGATTGGCTGGAAGATGAGTTATGTGACCTGGTCATAGCCAATGAGGCACAATAAGACTTTGTTGGGCATCCTGGGAAAGAGATTTTTACTTTTAACTATAGTCCTTGAATTTAAAGAGGGTGAAAATAGAACCCCTCTTGTGATAGTGAAGAATGTGTCTAAGAATGAAAGGAATATGAAACAGCACAGCTAACAGCCAAAAAAGAAACCAGGCCCTGGGACTAGCCTCTGAGGCCCTGATCAAGCTGTGCCTGATATCCCTGGGTTTTCTGTTTTGACAACCAACAAATGCCCTTTTTTTCTTCTTGAGCTGCCTTATTTTGGTTTTTTTTTTTTTAGCACTTTCCATAAAGAGTTGTAACTGGCACCAACACCCTAGCTTTGTAAAGTTGCCTGTACAGGATCTTTCTTAGCACCAAAGACTTCTCTTGCCTCTCTGCTCTGCTGCTTACATGAGAGTATAGGATGGAAAACTTGGATCTAGAGCCAAAAAGGTAGCATGACACAAATCAAGAAATGTTCACTGAGTCAAATTTCAACCTTCAAGTGATCTTCAAAGAGCATTGCTTCTTGGGACTGACCGAGGTGAAAGGGATTTCGACTCTCAGCCCTCCCCAGAAGAGCAGACTCCAAGATAAGCCCAGAAAACAATGAGCTGTTGGAACAGGCTCACAGCTCTCTGCTTAGGATCCATGCTCCAGAATTTGGAGTGAGGGTTCCCCCGTGCAGGACCAGAAGGAAGTTAACACCTTACCCACCCAGGCCAGCAGTAGGATGGGAGCTGCTATGGATCTTGGTCAGAGTCATTTCTTTCATCAATAGATCCTGATCTGAATGCTGGGAGAGTGGCTATATGTACATGGAGCCTGTGTTCAAATACAGACCAACATGTCTGTTGGTGATCCGGACCTGTGCAAAGCATTGTAGGACCTGAGTCCTTAAAAGCAATTAGAGCCCAGACTATGGTAAACCTGAAACAGCAGAGGTGGGTTGGGCTGGGGTGAGTACAGGTAGGAGCTTGGGAAGGGCCCTCCCAACAGCAATGCTGGAGGTGTGAGGCACAGTGTCCTGCTACTTAAATGGGTGCGTGCAACTGTGGCTGCTTCATGATACAAGACAGGAAGGAACCACAGGGAATTTCCTGGGGGGAGGTCCCATAGGGAGAGAAGGAGGGTGTGGGAGTGACTCCCAGGCATCAGCAGGGAAAGAACTGACATTTATTGGACCAGGTGCTCTAGCTGACTCTCCATCCTTGGTCACAGCCAGTCCTTACAACAGCCTTGCATAGTTCAAGAATGTCTGTTTGACGGGGCAGAAAGCCAAAGCTCTGAAAGGGTGAAATAATGCTCCATGCGTCACGGTTACTAGGCACGTACTGTGAACTGGGTTTGAGCTCAGAGTCATCTAACCACGCCCAGGATTTTGATCAGTATCCCATGATGAGGCTTCTGGGACCATTCAGAACCAACCTGCAGCGGCATCAACAACTTCAAGAATAACCACCACCAAAAAAATTTGACACACAACCAAAAGGGGCTTTTCTGGATAAGCCTTTGCCAATTCATCATGGAGAAGGTATTGTTTTGAACAATCAGACCCACAGTTTTCTGTCCGTTACAGTGCAGTTCATTATACATGTGACAACTCAACTTAGCTTGACTGTTTGGTAAACATCCCAGAGTTCATGCTGGGGGTTAAGCTGAGTCACTCTCATGAAGCTTTTCCTTGCCTCTATAAAAGTCTGAGTTATGAGAGCACCAAAAGAGCATTCCAGCTAGGGCCAGGCACGAGTTGCCTCAGCAGTTCTGCAGGGGCCGTCCGGGAGGGGCAGGCAGGGAAGCAGGACCCTCCCAGGCTGGGTCCCAGTCATGAGGGGCACAGGCCCTGGGAAATGACTGGCACTGGACAGGGTTTATTGGCTGTCCCCGTGGGTTAAATCTAGCCATCCCAGCCCCTTTCTCCTGATGAGCTGATATTTAACCAGAAAATGGACCTCTGGAAGGGCTGCTTCTTCTCTTGAAAGAGTCAGTCTTCCACACAGCTGGCAAAGCCTTTCTGAAACATAACTGTGGCATCCTTCTCCCTTAATTAATATATCACAGTGGCATCCCATGCACTGGTGTGCTGGAATCAGCTGAGGTACTTGAAAAAGTGCAGATTCCTGGGCCCTCCATAGAGCTGCTGAATCTGAATTTGGGAATGGGCTCAAGGATTGGCATGGTTATCAGCCCTGGGAGGACTGATGCAGCTTGTCCCAGAGGCCTCAGGTCTAGCCATAGGCATGCACGCGAGACCTTTCTACTCGGAGTAGAACTTGGTTGTTCTCCAAAATATCCCACACCCCAGCGTCACCTAATGCTCCAATTTCCAGGATATTCCATATGCTGTCAAACCTCAATGCTGCTCCTGCCTAGAAGACCATCTTCCTCACCTTGTCTCCATGGAGGACTCTTCCCATCCTGCAGGAAACACTTTATTCTCCTTTCCACATTATTCCTTCTGCCCCATCTCTTTTTGACATTTTAAATTGCTTGGTTGGAAACACAGACTTTTAACCTGTTCAAAGTATCTAGTAGAGGGTCTGGCACAAAGTAACTATCAGAATGGTAGCTGTTATTATTCTTATTCCTATATTATTATGACATTCCTCTAATAGAGTTCAACAAATTGTGAGTAAATATTTATTGGAACAAAACCACAGCCATTCATTTGTGTATTGCCTATAGCTATTCTCATACTACAAGGACACTTGAGTAGTTGAATGAATGCCTATTCATTGTCTAACCCATAAAACCAAAATATTTACTGTCTTTTTCAGAAAAGTTGGCCAACTCTGCTCCAGTATAATTGCAATAATTTGTTTTTAGATTGATGTCCCCACCCGGCTGACAGCAACTCAAGGGTCTTCATGGAAGACTCCTACTCATCCTTCAAAACCCAGTGTTTCTCATCTTTGTATCCCTAACACTTGATATATAGTTAGGGGCACTATCTAATTGAAGCAAAGAATTCTTCAGCCTAGTTTAAATGCATAGCACACACCTATACAGATCCCTGAGGGAAGATGGGACAAATCCTCTGGAGGATCAGGGCTGAGAAAACTGGGGAAATAAAGGACAAACGGGAATTAAAAAGAGTATCTCAGCAGTCCTGTTCTAAGACTGTGTCTCCCTCATCCAGGGCAGGGGAAGTATTGGCTTGGTGCATAACAGTTTCATGGCCTCCCTCGCAACCCCAGCACCCTAGGCCTTGCAGTTAGATGATTTTCTCTGATGGACAGGGGAGGAAAAAACCCCTTCTAGGAAATTGTCTTTTCAAATGTTAGTGGATTCCCATTAGCCAAGAAAGCAATCACAGGTGGTCCAAATGGTGCAAGGATCCCTCTGGTCCTTACAGTGACCAACTTGGGTCTGCCCATTTTTAATAAAGGAACTGATTGATATTTTTTTTCTCTGCAGATTTACATCTTGTTTAGCTTCCATGAACTCACATTTTCTGAGCAAAGTCTGTGGTGGGAAGAACTAGGATTTCAAAGCAGTGAGAACTGCCTTCTCTAGCTGGTTATGAAAGCACTCTGTGACCTTGACCAGTCATGCCCCTCTCTGAGCCTGACTTTCAGCTTCTATACAATGACTTTAAGGTTTTTGGCTCCCTGGAGTGCTGGCCAGAGGACTGGCCTCCCTCAGATGCTGGGAACCAAAGTCCTGAGAACAGATAGCCTACTAGAGATTCTTGCTTCTTCTGTGCCCCTGCACTAGGACCATACACTGTAGCTCTCCCATGCAAGTACAGCAACTCCTTTCTACCGTCCTTTCTTGAGAAAGGACTGTGTTTTAAGGAAAACCTTGTTTTAAGAAACAAGCAGATACTCAGAAGATAAGAAAGCCACCAGTGTAGAAAGCTGGGCGCTGGTGAAATGGAAACACTGAGCAAGTCCCTGAGATGAGAGATCATGGTGGAGGAAGGCCGAAGTCCATCCTTTCCTTGAGCCTCTGGGAGTGGGCAGCCCATCTCCTCTTTCAGAGGCAACATCCCCTTCCCCTCCTCCCTCCTGCAGACATCTCCACAGGCCCAAATCCTGAGCCTGCAGGAGCCTGGTTATCTCAGGCAAATCTGCCATACTGTAGCTTGTGCTGGTTTTTATTGATTTCCCTGTGGGTGATTTATAACTGCCTGCTTCCTAAAAGGGCTTGTGGCCAAATGTCAATAAAACCACTCAAAGGCCAAGAGAGTTAAAAATAACAGCTGGAAAAGGGAGGGGAGAGAGGGGAAAGAGAGAGAGAGAGAGAGAGAGAGAGAGAGAGCTAACTGCATGCTGAGGTGGGACTAGTCCCCAGCACCAGGGCCTGGTTGGGGAAATTCAAGCCTCTGTTCCTTCTGACATCACCATTTGAGATGAACAGCACCTTGCTTTTGCCTATTGCAAGAATTGCAGAGCAAGGAGGAGACAAAGCTTGAATTTCTAAAACTGATTCTTAGCTCTAAAGGGAGTAAAGTTAGAGTGAGGTCTTACATTTGGAGACTTGGAAGTTCACTTTGTAGAAGGATACCTTATGCAAGTATGTCACCATGCCATCTACACATCAGCATCTGGAATTGTTTTTGCTTTGCTTTTTAAAAATGTATTTATTTGTTTATTTGCTGGCTTAAATAACAGGCAGTTGTTTCTTCATGGTTCTGGAGGTTGGAAGTCTGAGATCAAAGCTCTAGGTGTTTCCATTCCTAGTGAAGTCTCTCTTCCTGACTTGTAGGGAGATGTGTTCTCACATGGTTACAGTGGAAGGGATTCAGGAAGAAAGGGAGGGAGAGAGAGAGAGAAGAGAGAGACAGAGGAAGGAAGGGAGGGAGGGAAATAGAGAGGGAAAGAGGGAAGGAGGGAGGAGGAGAGAGAGAGAGAAGAAAGAGACAGAGGAAGGAAGGGAGGAAGGGCAAGAGAGAGAGAGAAGGCAGTATAAATAGAGATTAAGGTGTGTGCATGTCTGAGTCTGATGGCTGGTCACTGAACCTCCCTGATGTGGCTTTAGAGTAGACCCTGACTACAGCTTCAGGAGAATGCAAAACCAAAACCATGCCCAGGATCCTTTAGCTTGGGGACAATAAACAGTGACCTTTAATTCTGGCTGCAGATCCCTGTCATTGGGTGGTCGTGGTGAATGTGTTTCTTCATAAATTTTCAACTAAGCGGACATCAGATCTCTTGGAGGAAAGCCATGAAGGCCATTGTTACGGGCTGCATTGTGCTCCCCCCAAATTCTTATGCTGAAACCCTAAGCCCCAATGCTTCAGAATATGACTGTATTTGGAGATAAGGCCTTTAAAGAGGTGTTAAGTTAAAATGAGGCCATTAGGGTGGGCCCTAAGCCAATTTGACTGCCGTCCTTATAAGAAGAGGAATTTGGATGCCCAGAGACACCAGGGGTGTAATGCACGGAGGAAAACATCTTGTGAGGACATGGCAAGAAGGTGCCATCTACAAGCCAGGGAAAAGCCTCAGAAGAAATCAAACCAGCACCATGTGGTGGTGTGGTGGTAAGTGCCTATAGTCCCTGCTTCCAGAGACGCCAAGGTAGGAGGACTGAGATCCAAGACTAGCCTGTCAAAAATGCAAGACCCTATCTGAAAAACAAACTAAAAAGCAAAAAGGACTGGGGACAAGGCTCAAGTGGTAGGCTCTGAGTTCAATCTCCAATATCATAAAGAAGAATAAGAAAGGAGAAAGAAGAGGAAGAGAAGGAGAGGACGGCAAAGCAGGAGAAATCAAAGCTGCTGACACTTTGACCTTGGACCTTCTCCAGAACTGTTAGAAAATGTGTTTCTGTTGCTTAAGCCACCCGGTCTATTGCATTTTCCTATGGAAACCCTAATATACCGATATAGCTATTGATATGCTTTCTGAGATACATCATATTTAAATTCAGCTCTGTTTCAAACTCCTAATCTTTGAGGTTGACATCAGTGAAATTTGAAGAATAATTGCTTTAGTGTTTTTCTAGGCCAACCACAAAGCTCCCCTCAGGACCTTTCCAATGAAATAAAAAGGCTTTGGATTAGGCCCCAAGAATTCTGCCCTGGAAGAAGTAAAGCTCAACTGACAAATGATACTAACTTGTGTATAGAAAATTCTGAGCAATCCACCAAAAAAACTATTAGGATGGGTTTAGTAAGAGTTTAGGGTCCAAGACTGATATAAAAATATCAATTATATTTCTATACACTAGCGATGAATGAGCTGAAAATGAAAGTAAGAAAACATTTCCATTCACAATCACATAAAATACTTAGGAATACACAAAATGAAATAAATGCAAATTTTATTTTATGGAAGTTAAAAACATAGTTGAAAAGAAATTAAAGAAGACCTAAGTGGATGGAATGACATCCCGTATTCATATGTTAGAGGACTTAATAATTTTGTTAAGGTAGAGCTACTCCCCATATTCATCTACAGATTCAACACAATCTCTTTCAGAAACATAACTGCCTTTTTTGAAGGGTAAAAATTAACATTTTTGAAAACATTTTCAAAAATCGACAAGCAGAAATTTCCAATTTCATATGGAATTGTAATGAATCAATAAAACAGCCTTGAAAAAGAAGAGATGTGTAGATCAGTAGAACAGATTTAAGAGTTTCTAAGTGAATGCTTACATTCATAGCCAGGAGATTTCGACAAGGGTGTGAGACAATTCAGTGGGAAAAAGAACAGTCTTCTTGTAAGTCTCCACTCCCATTTCCTGCATGAGGAGCAGAAAATGTTTTTCCCTTTCCCCCCATTTCACCCCACTTTTATCTTGCTATACTAAATTCCTTTCCTAAAAAACTTTACTATTACTTTTATTGCCAAAAAAATTTAGCTTTTTTTCAATAGATGGTTCTAGAACAACTGGATAGTCACATGCAAATAAGGAACGTTGGATTCTTCCTACACCAAACACAAAAACCTGAAATGGAAGAGCCAAAACTAATTGGTTTTTTTTGTTTCTTTGGTTTTTTTTTTTTTAGTGCTGGGGTTTGAACTCAGGTCTTTGTTCTTGCTAGGCAAGTGCTGTACTGCTTGAGCCCTACTCCAAACCCCCAAACTAAAATTCTTTGTGTTTTGGGGTTAGATAATACCTTATTAAATACAACATCATAAACACAGGCAACAAAAGAAAAATAAATCAGTTGGACTTCATTAGAATAAAAACTTTTGTGCTACAAATGATTCTATCAAGAAAGTGAAAAGCTAACCCACAGAATAAGAGAAAGTCTTTTCAAAAAGTATATTTATGCCAGAAGCATAGCTCAAGTGCTAGAGACCTTGCCTTGCATGTGTGGGACCTTGAGTTTAAACCTCAGTACCACCAAAATAAAAGTATATATAAAAGCATATATGTATATATATAAAAGAACTCTTACAACTCAATAATAAAAAGACAACATAATCTATAAATGGGTGAAAGCTTTGAATAGTCATATCCAAATAATGTAAACAAATGGCCAATTAACCACCAGGGATATGCAAATAAAAGCAATAATTGAGATACCAAATCACTCCCATTAGGGTAGCTAAAATTAAAAAGCCAGCTAACAAGTGTTGACATCAGTGTGGATGAACTGGAGCACTTACGTATTGCTGATATACACAGTAAACGTATTGACATTTTGGAAAGCAGTCTGGCAGTGCCTCTAAAGGTTAAACAAAGTTTTCATATTGACCCACCAGTTCTACTCCGAGGTGTATACTCGAGAGAAATGAAAACGCATGTCCACATGCTACCACGCAGACAGGGTTCTGAGCAGCATGTTTCATAACAGTCAAAAGGTGGACATAGACCAGATGTTCAACAAGTAACCAATGGGTTACTGGATACTGCTCACTTATAAATGAAGCACTGATACATTATAAAATATGACATGAGTGAAAGGATGAACCTCCAAAACATTGTGCTAAGTGAAAGAAGCCAGTCACAAAAGACCACATATTGTAAGCTCCTTTTATGTTCAGTGTCTACAATCGAAAAGACTATAGAGCTAGAAAGTAATTTAGCCTAGGGTTGGCAGGATGGGGAGAATAATGGAAAAGTGACTGTGAATTGGCATGAGGTTTCTTTTGGGGAGATGGAAATATTCTAGAATTAGATGGTGATGATAGCTACATAACTCTCTTAAAATAAAAACCAGTGGATTCTACACTTTAAATAAGTGAATTTTATGGTAATTAATAAAGCTGGTGTTTTCTTTGGCAGTGCTAGAGTTTGAACTAAGAGCCTCCCTCTTGCTAGGCAGGTACTCTACCACTTGAGCCACACCTCCAGCCCCCAAAACTGTTTTAAAATAAAAAATAAATGTTGAGAAAGAGAGGCAGAGAAAGCTAGCTTTAGTTCTAACCAGCTAAAGTTTCCTCAAACATAAAAGGTGAAAATTAAGCTAGATCATTTCTAAGTTCTCTTCTACTTCTAAAATCCCTGAGTGTACATAATGCAAGAAAAATGGATGAGGCAAATTGATGGAGTTTGCGTGTAGAATGGGGTTAAGTGGGGAGAAGTGAAGAAGGTGGAGACAAGAAAAAAGCTAGAAGGAACAGTAAGAGATGAAGGGACGTGGGTTCTGAGAGACAAACACAAGGAGGCCAGACTCCACTGGAAAAGAAAGACAAGTCCGTCAAGATGCAAGTGCAGATCACGCATCCATTCTTCCACTGAGAAAATATCCATGAGCACCTACAAATGCTGAACTCGGTGGAGTCATAAACCTGGCAGATGGGACCACTCAGCTCAAGGGTGAGAGACAGAGCAGCAAATACACAAGTACAAGCACCGACAGTGAGAGCTACAAGGCAGCAGTTCGAGACGCTCTAGAAGCATACAGGTTTATCCGCGCGCGTGTGCACACCCACGCACCGCACTCAACCACGATCAACAGTCCCTACCACAGGATCGGTTTTTTGTGAGGCATTTGGAATTCTGCCAGTAAAGACATTCAAATGGATGTTGTGTTTTTACAAGCATGGGGAAAAAAGGGGATGGTATCTCGTAGGTCTCACCCTGATGTCTCTGTGAAATAAGGCTTTCTAGGCACCAGTGGCTCACGCCTGTAATCCCAGCTACTCGGGAGGCAGAGATCAGGAGGATCATTGTTGGAAGCCAGCCCAGGCAAATAGTTTGTGAGACCCTACCTCAAAAATACTCAACACACAACAAAAGGGTTGGTGGAGTGGCTCAAGTGGTACAGCACCTGCCTAGCAAGTGTGAGGCCCTGAGTTCAAGTCCCAGTACCGCCAAAAAAAAAAAAAGTTCAAGAACAGGAGTCATTCACAGTCAGACATACCAAGTCCTGTTTGCCATTCCACAGGAAGGACCAACTGTGGAAAAAGAGAGGAACGTGAGCTATTAAAAGCACACCAGCTCTACAGCTCTGGACTTTCTTCTGCAAACTTCAGAACACATTCGGTGCCATTCCCCTTTCAGCCTCTCCAGATGTGACCAGGTAAGGGCATCACACACTGCTGTATTCCCCTGCCTGTGGCAGCTCTGCTGCTGATGGGCTTGTGAAAGGGAATTTCAGTTCAGCAGGAAAAGTGGCCCTGAGCCCTGCAAATGTTGGTTCCCTGCTTATTCAGCCATATCTGGGGAGAGAAATATGGAGAAGTTTCTAGATATTTCTTGTTCTGATACCTGTTTTTCTAACTGCAGACTTAGCCAGAGTCCAAGCTGAACAATATTCCTAAGGAACATTGAGTCTCTCCTTAAGACGGCAGTTCGTCCTTCTGTAAGTTCATGAAGGGTTCTCTTTGGAGAAGCTGGTGTTGGTTGCTGTGGGTACAATCAGGAGCTGCACAGAACCCCCGGCAGGGAGGGCTTGGTCACTGGCCTGTAGATTCTGGGCAGACGGCACCAGCACTGGGCTGGGAAGCAGCCCTTGGGTCCTGAAGGTCTCCTTGGCTGCCCACCACTTGGAGCAGTAGTGAATTAATGTGGTTCAGGTTCCAAAAATAGTAGTCAGAACATCTAAAATTGCCATCCATCCTGGGCTGAACCAGGCTCTTGGGAATGTTTCTAAAATGTCCCTACTTATACAGCATGCCCTGTGTCAGACCCTAACTTTGAGCTGGGCCACTGTTAATTCTTCTGGTTCTGTTTGCTTCTGCCCACTCCCTCTCTGTTTGGAAGCTGCTTCCCAAACAGAAAATCCTTGAGATTTACGCCTCAACTTGCTGTTGCTAAATCGGAGGTCTTTAACCCAGCAACAAGCTTCAAAGGGCAGAAACAGCCCCTTGGAGAAGTGGCCTGAGTGGCCCTGTCACCGAGTTACAACTTCATTCCTGAAAATGAACATTGGGGAGGTAGAATCACCAGGGGAGTCTCTGGTAGCTGCTGATGCCAGAGAGAGCCATTCCTACAGGGACTGGTCTTTCACTCCTAAAATTCTTCTGGGATTCCCAGAAACTCTATCATCATGAAGATGTGTCATCCCCAGCATACCTCAGTGCTTTGCCCATCCCGTGTGGGGACTGCCCCTTCTTCTCTCTTCCCTGACTCACCAATGCCCTCGCCCTCTTGTGCCACACCTCCCTAAGGGTGGGCAAGTGGAGAAGTTCAGTAAGTTTGTCTGCAGGGAAGCATTTGGCTGGCTATCTTTGTCTAGGTCCCCTCTCATGTCTAGGAATCACCTTCTGCACCATCTGCATTGGCCAAGACTCCCAGTTGCCTCGCTCACAGAGCAGAAGTGATGTAGAGAAGGAGAGCTCTGCCTCTTACCGACTGGCCAATCTTCTAACAATTAAGGGGTCAGGCTCTATAACCATGTCAAAGGTTTCTGATTTAAATAGTTTGGGTGTCTCTGGCCTAAAGAAAAAACTCTGCAACTTAAGTCACACTCCCAGTCCTTTTGGCTTTAGTTATTTTTTGAATAGACTTTTGTGTTTTTGTACAGGGCCAGCCTGGGACCGTGATCCTTCTACCCATGCACGTGCCCTCACACCCTGCTTGCTCTTTGAAATAGGTTATCGCTAACTTTTTGCCTGGACTAGCCTTAAACCACAATCCTCTTATCTTTGCCTCCCAAGTAGCTGGGATTACAGGTATGAGCTACTTTATCCAGCCCAAGTGACTCAATCTTTGTGAGCATATGATTTGTTTCACATTTTTTTTCTAGCTGAGCCCAGTCATATTGCCTCTCAATGGCCTCACTTTGCCTCCCTGAAAGATGCTAATAGCATAAAACAGAAAATGTTCAAGAGGTGGGAAGGGAACACAAGTTAGTCTACACCTCAGTTTCCTCCATTATACAATGGAAGTAATAGTTTCTGTGTCTGAATTGTTGAGATGATGAATTGCGTAAAGTACTTGGCACATGGTGCTTTGTGGGGGACACTGCAGTGTGGCCCATCTGGTACACAGTCCCCTCCCGGTATCAGCAGCATCTTCATTGTGCTGGATGGAGATGGTTGACCTTGCTGTGGGAGTTGTGTCTATAACACAGGACTGGTCCATCAGAACCTTCCCCCCTTCAGACCTCTGTTTCTGGTGATTTATTAAGGATGAGGCCAGTGAATTCAATTTGATGACCTCATCTCTTGCCTCTCAGTCCATGTTCTACCACTATGATTGTTCTCAAAGATAGCAGAGAAGACTCCTTACCTTCCTGCTGCCTGAAGATTGAGTCCCGGCTTCCTCATTCCACCTTCAAAGCCCTCTGCAATCTGATCCTAATTGTCCTCTGATCTTATCCCTCATAACCATCTCTCCTGGCTCTGTGTGTGCTGTGCCTCGTTCATCCGACTGGCTCTCACTCAGCACCTCTCTCTGCATGTTCCCACTCCCCTGCCATTTCCCTAGAAGACCTTCCAATTCTTACCTACCTTCCACAATCCCACCTACTCATTTCTCTTATCTTCTAAGCTCAACTTAAATATCTCCCTGTCCTTAGATACATAGTGCTGCTTGGTCTGTCGTATGTGTCATATTCGTGTGACTTAGTCATCTCCAGGTCCCCTTGCACAAGGTGTGCCCACAGAGACCCTTGGTGAATTTGTCAGCACAGATCTCAGCCAACAAGCTCTGATCATCTCACCCATTTCCTCAACCACACTCTAGAAGATGGAGCCTAAGATTGGGGTCACCTCCCTGTCTCACTTCTCCCCTGAGGCCAGGAGAGCAGGGAGAGTATCATGGAGGTAAGGGAGAAGAGGGGCTTGGGAACACAGGAGCATGCAGGACTTCTCAGCACTTCATTGCATCTTCCATATAGGACTTTCTGTCATGAAACTTCTTGCTGTGACTTGGGGGATCAGTGTGTGTGTGTGTGTGTGTGTGTGTGTGTCTTATGGCCCAGATATTCCCAGAGTACCAGGGGACAGTGTGCAGGCAGTCCTGTCATGTGAAGACAGTTGCCTGGGGCCCAGTTCAAATGTAGAGTGTGATGCAGCAGATCTGAGGCAGCCATCAGGATTCTGCATCTCTCACCTGCTTCCCAGTGATGCTGATGCTGCCTGGTGCTAGACTAGAGTTTGGATAAGGAGGCAGCGGGGACAGGGCTAACTATCCATTAGGTGCACTAGGAATAGGGCTGAGGCCTATAAAATGTTTTTATTCCAAAATCAGAAGAAAAAAAAAAGTAGATTCTTAGGTCAAAGAAAATGTTTTAATAAGTAATGGTAGTATATTTAGCTTTCTGCCAGCATAGTCATAAAATCCAATTTTTAATATTTCCCATAAGGAGAAAGGGATCCATGAAGGCAAAATTGCCTGGGGCCCACAAAAAATGCCTGGGGTGGGGGTGTGATATGAGGGGAGAAGTGGGTGTGGCTTTGCTACCTACAGTGCATGACTGACTCTCTGGTCAACAGGCTCTGTGGTCCTCAGGAAAGGTCAAGGAGATACAGTGAAAGCAAATGCTGTGCAGCGTTAGCTAGCTGTGTGAACACTTTCCCGGGTCTCATCAGGTTAACCAGGTTTCCTCCACTTAGGGGGTTTTGAAGGGGTATCCAAGTATCCAGGGCCTCCTGTCCACCCCTCTCCCCATTACTGATGCCTATGAGGTTCATCCCTTCTAAGGAACTGACCTCCAGTGTGGATGCTCCCAGCTCCTGTTCCCAGATGCCACACACACCTGCTCCCAAAGCCAGAGAACTTGTAGCAGAGAGTCCAATAGCATGACGGAAGGGGAACCAGGGCTCTAGCAGTGCCTTTGTTAGTGACACAACCAAGACCATCTGTTCTGATCTGAGCAGTGAACGTCTGAAAGCATGAGTTAAGGGCCTTGTTAACAAAACAGAGGGAAGAGGCAATCTCCTCAGCAGTAAATGGTTCCTTCAGCAGAGCCTTGCATTTATTTGGGACCTGATGCTAGTCCAACTGTCGCCAAAGTCACTGCAGGGGTTTTTAGAGAATGAACATCAACATTGTCTCTACTGATACTCTTGCAGTCCCCTTCCTTGTCACAAACACAGTGTCTGCCACAAAAATTGCTCTGATATGGCCTCCATATCAGAGCAATGAACAGTTGCTCTGTAAATGAACAGTTCACAGATGAGGAAACTGAAGCCTCAGAAAGGAGAAATGATTTGTTCAAGAGCACAGCGTGCATTGGAGGCAGAACCAGGCCTAGAACTTCTTCTATGTCTTCATCATTTCAGCTCAGGAAGTGGCACCAGGTATGACTGTTAAAAAGACTTTCACTGTCTTCAAACCATGATGGATCCATCCATCCATCCATCCATCCATCCATCCATCCATCCACCCATTTACCCACCCATCCATTCACTATCTACCAAGAACTTACTATAAACTTGCTCCAGTGTAGTTTGCCCTAATAGCCTCTATAAACTAATAAACTAACCTTTTTGAAATCTTACTGGCTCAGCCTCTGCTCCCTCCTGGCAGAGGGAATTTCCATCTCTTGATGGGTTGCAGGTGCTTTACACCAACAGCAATATGGCCTTGGCTCTGGCACCTTCCCACCGTGTGTAGTTCTTAGCGAACCCTCAACCTTCCAAAGCCCTGGTTTTCTCATCAGTAAAATGGAGATAACATAACCCATCTCACAGGGTGTGGAAAAAACAGGAATCAATACATGTAAGGCCCTTAACATAGTATTTCACTGGTGCTTGATAAACGCTAGTCACAGGGTAGTAATAATATGTACATTAATACTCTTCTTGCTACTGTCACATGAAATGAATCACTGTAGATTTCAGCAAATGGAGCCTTCCTCCCTGGGCTCTAAAAAGCTGGGCTCTCTTTCTTTGTGTGCCTCAGCAATTTTCGTACTTTCTAAACTATAGGAATGATGGCAAAATGGGGACAACTTGCCAAGTGTTTCTGAATCTAAGGTGCCCATTAGCAGCCACATCCATTTTCCTCTGCTGTGCCCAGTGGGCCTGAGGTCAGTTTGTCCCCAAGTGAGGGAAAGTCCTGTGATGCCCATGTGTGTTGGGAATGTTGGCTATACATAGGGCTGCCTTCCAAAGTATTAAGAGGTGAAAGCCCCACGTGCAAAGGATATGATGAGGTATGTGTGGAAGAAGCCCAGGAAATTCTCTCTGTATTTGCTGAGGAGTGGGGAGGTTTACAGACAGAGACCTCCAGAAGGCAGGACAGAAAGGCCATGACAACTTCGTAGGTAACAAGATCCTTTAAAGACACTTGATTTCAGCAATTTCCCTTTCTTGAGGAACCTCTGTACACACAGGATGACTCCCCAAGGCCACATCTGTGTCCCATAATCGTGATCACTGTTCATGGCTATCATTCCCATGCCAGGCCTGTTGAGATCTGGCTCCTAAAAACTTAGACAGAGGCTAGGAGCCATTGGAGCTGGTCAAGGTGGCCAATGCCCTAGAGCAGTGGTCTCTGTAGTCATTTTACATGCCCATGGACTACAGGAAGAAAATTTGAAACGGTACCTGTTTTTATTAGAAAGTGGGAACAAATGAAACTTCCTTAATATTTATTAAACAGATTGGCGATGGTGCCCTTATTCAGTCCATATGGTGAGAGGTCACAGTCACATCTGGTTGTGAGACTCCTAAGGGCATGGCACAGCGGGGATTCCATAACGCTCAGACACCAACCCAGTACCTGTGTATTCATTTGCTTTCAGTGAAAGGTGACATAGGTTATATGTGCCCAGGTGGATTAGTGAAATACACTTAGTTTAACCAAACTAAAACAGGCATGTGGTTTACAAGTCTCCTGCAAAAAAAAAATAAAATGTGAAATGAAGATACTGAACTAAAACTGCAAGCATCTCTCAAAATGTTTGCAAGCTGGTAGATAAAACTGAAAATTTAGCATCTACTCAGAAAGAAGGAACCCCTTTTCCACTTGAGGTGTCTGAACTGGGTATCCTCTGCCTTCTCTCCTGCCCTGTCCTGAGCAGGTTCTGTTCCTTGCTCCAGAGTGACACCATGGATGGTATCATTTGGCCTTCTTTCCTCGCTGGCTGGGTTTGGCCAATGGACCAGCAAGAGATAGAGAGAGTTGGGTGTCCTTTTCCCATTCCCTCCCACTTCATCTCTGACAGGAAGGGACCTCCTTCCCTGGCTCCCAGGCTTACTGGCTTCTAGCAATGCCATTTCTTTCTCTTGCCCCTTCCTGCTGGGGCTGGACTTCCTGATGTTCTCTTTTTGGTGGCTGGGCATCATCCTTGTGGGCTCCTACACAGCTGTAAGTAGCCTATTTGTTGAAGATGCTTGAACCATTTGGCCTGGATTGGTTCCTGTGGGACCCTGATTGATAAAATGTCTCTTTCAGCCATAACAGTCATTAAAGTCAGAGGCTATCCTAAATGCCAAACCAAGATTTTAAAAACTAATAAAGCATTGGGCTGGGGGTATAGCTCAAACAGTAGAGTGCCTGCTAAACAAACAGAAGGACCTGAGTTCAAACCCCAGTACTGCCAAAATAAAAAAATAATCCATAACTAGTCACATGTTTCTTGCTAAAGGATACCTTTTTTTTTTTTTAGGAAATCAGAAATGTTGTTGGCACTGTTTTTTTAGTATGATATTTATAATACTACTTCATTTTCCTCATTCTTAAAAAAATTCTGTTTTTACATTTTGTAAAATATTTGACATTAATACAATAGCTCCTGCTGAAACTATTCCAGGAATGGGGGAAGGGAAGATAAAGGAAAATGATGGAGGGGGTGAATTCAACTATGATATATTGTAAGAACATTTGTAAATGACACAAGGCATTCCCAGTACAATTTTGAAAAAAGAATAATAAATAAATAAAATAGCACTTTAAAAATATAATAGCTCATGAATATGATTTAAAATAAAGAAATATATAAGGCAGAGGCAGGAGGATCATGAGTTCCAGGCCAGTCTCAAAACAAACAAAAAATAAGATCATAGTTTGAATTTCAGTGGCTATACTGTCAATAGAATAAAAAATAGAATTTAAAAAATAAATATATATAAATTGGAAGTGCATGTTTAAAAAAATTTTTTTTAAATCTCTAATAAGATGTACTATAAACAAACCTTTGACTAGACAGCCTGTGCCCTAGAGAGGTTGGCAGCTGCCTCGGCAGCCCCCATAGCTGCTCTTCCTGAGGCTTGGCTGTCTGCTTCTTCCCTTGAATCTCCAAAACACCTTCCAATAAATCAAAACTCTCTCTTGTGGTAGCCCACATGGGGTCTGAAACTTGATAACCAAGGAACTGTAACCAACAAAGAGAACCTGAGGAGTTCCTTGTGTGTCACATGGAGACAGGCTATGTGAGTGCCACCATTTGTACAGTACTTTTCTACAGCAAAAAGAGACTCTCCTAACCTTCCCAGAGGAAAGAGTCTCCCTCCTGGTTCTGTGGGAGTCTGTCTGCTTGGGCCACATCATGGCTTAGGTGTTACCCCTCTGAATTTACTGCCTTCCACCAAAATCTCTATCTCTCAGGAATTTTGCTCTCTCACACTCAGTTAGCACACCGACATTCAGAATTGTTTAAGTCTTTGTGAGTTTGATTATTGTGAGGCAGTCTCTTCCAACTCACAAACCAAGCTTAGGATAGGCCCAGGATCAAAGATGGTGCTCCTTAGGGGAGCCTATTAGATGCCAAGTAGCCAGGTTCCTCCTGAAAACATGTGTCCTCCTTATTATCACTTTCGAAGTTACATTACAGACCAATTGAACCTCAGCTAAGAAAGAAGAAAGGGTCTCAGATAAGAAACTCAGGAGGACATTATAGTCTTTTGACCAGGGAGCCAATCCACAAACAGGTTGAAAATATCAAGACAAGACAGTCCTTGGGAAACTGGATCATTTAGGTCCCAAAATAGAGGAGTCCTGTGTGCTTGTTAACCTGGGCTCCAACAATTATTATATTACTTATTGAGCATTTAGATGTGTGTCATACTTTAGACATAACCAGCCGTTTCATCTTCAGTTTCCCTTTGGGCTGTCCTATTACTACCATTAGCCCTCATTTATAGGTGAGGGGAGTTGCAGTCACACTGTAACCTATGCAGCTGGTGTTGGAACCCAGGCCATCTGCTACTCTCAACTGCCTCTGGTGACCATGGGAAACCTATGAACTTTGAGGCAGAAACCTTGGTGAGCCATAGACTCACAGAAGTCACTGTACGCTGACAGAGGAGGGCATGACAGTTCTTGCCAGTATAAAGCTCACAATTCTAGACTTGTGTTTTCCTTCTAAATAGAAGGATTTGATCATGAATAGGGATATGAGAGCCAATAAAGACTGTCACCTACTCAAAGAGGACAAGAGGTGCAAAGTAGAGCAGGCATGGATGGCCTTACTCCTGCCTAAGAGCTCAGGGCCTCTGTTCTGAGCAACAGCCCTGGGGCCTTCTGGTTTGGTTCTTGTAGGAGCAACAACAAAAGGTGGGTATTCTTGCTCTGCCCTGCATCCAAGGTGTAAGCCAGAGAGTCTCAAAGAGCTGCGAACTGGGGGTCTGGTGGTTGTTGGTTTAACTCCTCACTCTTCACTTACTAGTCGCTAGTAGCCAGGTATGATATTAAATGCCTGTAATCCCAGCACTCAGGAGGATCTCAAATTCTAGGCCAGTCTGGGCAGTGAGACTCTGCCTCAAAAAACCAAACCAAACGAGCGAACAAAAAAAGACTAGTTACTAGTTAGTGGTCTTAGATAAGTGACTGAACCTCCCTGTGTCTGTTTGCTCGTGACTGTCTCTGAAATGGCTAACATATGGGTTTAGTGAAATGTTAGATATAAAATGCTGCCACATACACCATGCTCAAACAACAGTGGCCCATTCTCCTCTTTCCTCTTGGCTACCTGAAGGAAGTAATCCAAAAGAAGGAGGAGATAAGAGATCATTCGGTTCCTGTCTGGAGTTATTTAAATAGAATTTTGGTCGGAAAACAGATCACTCCAGATACTTCTAGAAGGATGCTTGTCTTATTCAGAGAAGGCCATGCCAAGCAAGTCCCCCACCAGGCATCTTTGAAGAAGAAACAATGAGCTCCCATCAAGTGGAAAAGGCAGACCCTGCGGCCTCAACCCTCCCTGTCTCTCACTAGGGCATGGCACAAGTGTAACGAGGTGCACATCACCTGAGAGACCAGATTGGCAACTGAGCATGAGCCAGGACCTCACTGCACGTCCAAGAGTGTAACAGTCCCGAGAAACGGCTCTGTAGTGAGCTCCAAAGCATATTCATATCCACAGCTCAGGCCTTCCTGCAGCCTTTCCCTGGGGAAGAAGCAGGATGCAGGAAATAAGTGTTCTACTCTGCTCCATGCTCTGAGGCTTCAAGGCCCTGCCTCCACCGCAGGGGTGTATGGGGTTGGGGATATGTCTGCTTGATGCACTATTAGAAAGTCTGATTGTCTGTCCATGTAACCCATCTTGTCCAATTTCTGCTTTAGTCTCTGAATCCAATAGGCCTCAGAACTTAAGGGACTCCATCTTAAAGACTCCATCAGGTGCCAAAGGCACTTTTTCCTCACCTAAAGAAAAAGTCCTTTACCTCCTTTGGGTTGTCTATACAGGTGAGAACTGGACCTGGGATTGTGGATGGTCAGAGCCTCAAACCCAGTCTTCTTGATGGCACCTCTGAAGTGGAACAGACTGGTGGTAGAACCAAGAATAGCTGGTGTGTGCTGACTGCTAAGTACACACACTAAGGCTAAGGGCTTCAGCCTTTCCCAGTGCACACTCTCATTCTTACAGAAAACTGAGGCTTGAGCGATTGGTGCATTGTGAGGAATACAGCCGGTCAGTGATGGGGGCACATGATCAGTCCAAGGACCACACTTCCCAGCGGGGCACTCGCTGTCTGCAGCACGAGCTGCCATTTCCCATGCGATGATGAGGGAATTGCTGGTGAACACTGTACCATCTCTCCACTCAGGCGCACTGCGCTTTGGAACACACCTATACAAGTGACATCCAGGTCTTTAAGCTTTCTCCTTCTGAGGAGCCAAGAGCCTCAGGCTTTCTGGAACTATCCTCCTGTTGGCAGATCAGCAGCAGAACTGACATGGAGGCTAGGGAGGCCACTCTGGGAACCACACCCTAAACCTACAGGCTTGCTTTGAGCAGCCCCTCCCGATGGCCCATGAATTCCTAAATTTCCCTTGATTTGTTGGGATGGCTCAGCATCCCCCACACCCTGCCCTCACTGAGTACCCCATCCCACCAAGCCAATGCTACCCAAATTTGACTCATTGTACACGACTCTCACCATTCTTGCCACGTCCGGTTCCACCTGTTTATTTAATACTTAATATTCTTTCCTTTCACTAGCAATGGGCCTCAAAGTCACCGAGACTGAAATCCGAGCTCTGCCATGTACTAGCTTGGTGTGTTGGGCAAGTTCCTTGTCCACTGCTGTCTGTGCCTCAGTTTCCTATCTATATACTACTTCCTTATCTGTAACTGCTTCCGGGGGCTGCCATGGGAACTAAATGAGCTACTGCAGGTAAAGCATTTGAACAGCACCTGGCACACAGCAAGCACTCAAAGCCCTGGGGACTACTGTCATGCCATTTATTTAAAAGGGAAACTTTATGTCCCTCTCTTATTTAAAATTCAGTACCACTTACCACAAATAGATTTTGATAAAAATAAAGTAACGAAAACAGTTATTACATTCCAGCTGTTGCCTGGCAAAGGCTCTGTGCCAAGACCTGCTATCATTTTGTCAAGAAGAGAAACAAGCAAGTGTCAGAAAGATGTCAAAAGTATGCTGAGTTCAAAGGGGAGTGACAACTTCTGGACCTCCTTGAGCATGTCCTGGTTCTAGCAATTCTCATTCCCAGACAAAGCTGGATAGCTAGTTACTGGACCTCAAATAGAGCAATTCCTCCTTGGTGCAAAAAAAGAACAAGAAAAAAACAATAGCATTCTGACATGTGATTGTGTGTATAAGACAAAACCAGCGTCCTACTTACAATCACCTTGCAGAATAAGCCCACACTGAGGGCCACATGGCACAAGCCCACCTCTGTGAGCTGAGTCCCCAAATGCTACCAATGTGGAAAAGCCGTCATGTTGTGTGTGCCCCTGAGATAGTCTCAAAGGAAGCCTGCATTTGTAAAGGCAGTGACAGGAAGGTTGATTAAACTGTTGCACAGTTCAAATTCCTCAGCATTATAAAACCATAGCAAAATCATGTTTGGAGACTCTTTAATGTGATGGAGAAATGATTATGATGGAATGTTCAGTTAAAAATCAGACCACAAAGCCATGTTTTCAGTAAGACCTTAATTTTATATAGTATGGAGGAATACAAAGAAAGAAAGAAGGCTGGCAGAATAGCTCAAGTGGTAGAGTGCCTGCCTAGCAAGCATAAGGCCTTGAGTTCAAACCCCAGTACCACCAAAAAAAAAGAAAGAAAGAAAGATAGTATTTATCTCAGAGTGATGAGATGCTGGATGGGGTTTCATCTCTATATTTATCTATGAATTTGTTATGTACACTCATTTCTATATTTCCCAAGAAAGTTTAGTAAGGACCAATATATGACTTTTATTAACAGAAAAAAATGAATAAAAGGAAATAGGGAGGGGCTGGATATGGTGATGTATGCCTGTAATTCCAGCTACATGGGAGATGTAGACAGGAGGATCACAGTCCAGTCTGATCCCAGGCAAAAGCACAAGACATTATCTGCAAAATAGCTAAAGCAAAAAGGACTGGAGCATGGCTCAAGTGGTAGAAGTTCTGCCTAGCAAACACAGGGCCCTGAGTGCAAACCCTAGAAACACACACACACACACACAAAGTAATTGAAAGAACTAACCAGCTTTGATTAAGCCCTTCCTTATCCAACTTTTTTTTTTTAATGTTTATTGCTGGCTGGGAAAGAAGGTTTGACTGACTGTCACCTGCTTTCTGTATCCCCTAGAGAAGGGCTGACAGAAAAGGCAGGGTTTGTCACCTCTTCTGAGACACTGGGTCCAAAGACCCATCCAGTGAGGCTAACCTGGGCTGTCACCTGAACTCACGCAGAGTCTGGCCTCCAATAGCCATAGGGCTGAGCCCTAATACAAGGAGTGAATTTAGTAACAGATCTTGCCCAGGTCCTGCCATCCAATTCAATTAACATCAATTCCTTCCCCTCTCTCTTTTTCACTACATCCTATATCTGAATTCAGTTCCCTACCTTCCTCTCCCGAGATGCAGGAGCAGGAGCAGAGGCTAAGGGCTTCAATCGCTCTCCTCCCCTTCCACTTGGTCCTCTACTTCTCCTTGAGCAGCAAACAGAACCCTTCTGCTGACTGTTGAGACACAGCAAGGATGGCTGAGGGAAGTCCAGAGGTTTTGTGGGGTACCCAGGGGAGGCTGTGGGAGATAGATAACTAGAGAGCCCACATTGCATCCTCTCAGGCCTGACCACAGTATCTGTTTGTCAGGAACACGTGCTTAATGAAGCCTGGGTGCTGGTTAACCAGGACACACTTTACAAGCATTACATCCATTTATTCAAACACAGTCGATCCTGAGCACTTAGTAGGCTCCCAGTGTCATTCTGAGTACTGTACACACAGCAGGGAGCTGTCAGTCTCCACCCCTGTGGGAGTAGGGACATCCATCCAGCCTTATTCTGAAGGCTTAGAGGAAGAGGTGGGGGCTGTTTGGGAAGCTGAGAACCTGTTCTGGGTAGCTCAGCCCATCAGCTAAGGGATCCACCTTCCTGTCTTAGACTTGCAGAACCCCTCACCCCAAAACTACCGGCCCCCTAGACCCCTTGGGAACTCACTTTCAAGTATGAGGTATCACATGGCCCTAAATAAACCTATCCAAGATACTAAATCCCCTGCTCTGTCACATGGCGGATGGATGAGCTTGACAAGTCCTTGAGCACCCTCTAGCCCCAGTGTCCTCGCCTATGAAATCTACGTACAGATATATTCCTCCTAGCCTTGTTGTGGAGGCTCATGACCACTGTGACAACACTAGATGCAGCGTGTTGGGAGAGAGTCAGTGCTTCTCCTACTGCCCTCTCAGACAATGGACAAAGCGGAGATGAATAGGCATAGCAGTCAAGAGCAGAGCCTCCAGAGATGGGCCGATGCCAGGTGGGGTCAGATGCTGGGGTCAAATGCTGGTCAAATACCTCTCTGCTACAAGATGAGGGCGGTGGGCTGTGTGAACTGCATGTTTGCGTCCCCCACCCCCTGAAAACATGCTTGTTGGGATAATTGATTGTGTCGTAACAATTAGTACAGCCACCCTTCCCGGATGATATTAGCGAGTGCATGGAAATGCTTCAGTTACCATCAATCACAGAGGAAGGGACATCAGTGTGACAGCCACCAGCAAACATACACATATACACGTGTGCACACCCATGCACACACAACACTGAGTCGTGGACCAAACAAACATGACAATGACAACTATTTTGTCCAGTAGATTAAGAACTATAAGTGCTACTGGAGGCACTCAGTTGGGTGGAGGGGCAGGAACCAGGGCTAGAGTCACACAGACCTGGGTGCAAGTCCCAGCTCTGCTTCTTCTTGCTGGTGACCTTAGGCAAGTCACTTAACCAGAGTTTCCTCCTTTGTGAAAGTGTTGGGGGGAGGGGGAGGTAATGCCACCTGCCTCATGGGCATGCACCACTGGCCCTGGTGAAAGAAACTCTTTCCTCTCTTGTGCCCCCCACCTGGCAGTCCTGGGTGGGTTCTTCCTTCTCCTTGAAGAAGACACAGCTCAGACTGAGCCCTGGGCTGCCTGACTTCCCTCCCTGAAGACTGCAAAGAGAAAAGCAGCTGTTGCTCTGGAAGGCAGAGTGGTGGCCAGGGGTCCCAGACCCCACTGCTGTTTACACAGGCTGCACAGCCTCTCCGGCTTTTATGACTGTTTACTGCGCAGGAGGGAGCCAGGCTGCTGGGCCTCTCCTCAGCTGTGGCTCCCACTTCCTGCCCTTTGGAGAAAGTCAGTCTGAGTGTAGGTCACTCTAGGAACAGCTCCGACTCCAGCTTCTGGAGGGGAGCTGGGCTGGGGCACAGACAGACAGACAGACACATTCCTCCTCTAAGGAACAGTAAAAGGCTCAGGAGATGGGGGGAGCTGGAGACAAAAGGAGAGATGGGGACAAGATAAAAACAGAGGCTGCGGCCAGAGCACAGGACAGGAGGGTCCTGGACAGAAATAGGAGCAGGGTCAAGGGTGAAGACAGGCAGGACCAGCACAGGTTCACAAACACAGAGGTGCAAGGGAGCAGAGGAAAGACACAGGAAGCCCAGGGGAGAAAGGCCTTCCACGCCGGTTGCCTTGCACAGTTTCAGGACCCCTCTATTGCCACAAAGGGGACCCCACGAAAGCTAGAGGATAGGAATCTTCAGTGAGAAGCCACATCTTCACCCCAAAGTAAGCACGCTTTCCAACAACCAACAAACAGGGTATCACTTAGGAGCGATAAGTTCTTATTTAAACTTCTTATTTAAAACTTAAGAAGGCAACAATAAAAAGTCAGCTGAAATGCTGTCCCACCAAGTCAACTCCCCTGAAAGTTAAGAGATCAGCGCCCCATGCCAGCACTCTGTACCTTTAAGGAGGAGAAGGCTTTCTTCCTTCTGCTTCCCTCCAGGCTGAAGAGGCAGGTTATTCTAGGATATAGCGATGACTTACCTAAAACTGAGTTATTCCCCTTTCCTCCTCTGGCCAGCCTCTCTTCACTCTGGGGAGCTTTTACCATTTAAGGTCAATGTTACATCTGGCTCCGGAGGGAGCTCTGGCTGCAGAGCCCCAGCCGCCTGCCCGCCTCCTCCAAGAGGGGCTGGGATTTGGAGCCAAAGCTCCTCTAGGGCCCCCTGCAGCCCAGCTCTGGGGGCTAAAGGCAGGGAAGCCCACCAGCTGGCTCGGGGCTCAGGGCAGGCTGGGCCTGTGAAGTAATGACTCACTCCTGGTCCCTCCCGCAGCACCCCCACAGCTGATGGCAGGGCTCATGCCCCTGGACACTGTGCTGGGCAGACAGGGACAAAGGCCACTTTGCATACCTGCCTCCCACCCTGGAGTCTCCAGCAAGCATGTGAGCCTGCATAAGACCCTGGCCCGGTGCCAGAAGAGGCTGGGAATGTTTCCTGTCCTGAAGATTTGGGAACGAGGGCTGCTCCCACCTTAAACCCTTGGGATTACCAGAGAGAAGGGCGCCAGAGGTCTGGCATTAGAGCACTGAGCACAAGCCCAGGGGTCGATCTTGGCTAACAGTCCTGTGTTCTTACCATCATGAAGCCTCAGTCTCCTCATCTCTAAAGTGGGAGTAACAATGACAATCCCTAGCTCACTGAGTCACTCGGGGGATGAAAAGAGACAATAGTCACATGGTTCATGCAGGGCAAGCATGAATGGGCTTCTGTCTCCACCCAGACACAGGTGGGAAGGGCTGCCTTTCTCCTGTCCATCCTCACTCTTCACCCTTCTAAGTGCAGTGCCCATCCAAGGCCAAGGAGTGCCATACTTAGGACAACCACAGGAGGACTCCAGCCCAGAGATGCTGTAGGTGGGATTGCCAGATAATTACAGGATGCTCACTTAAATTTGATGTTCAGATAAACAACGCACACTTATATCAGGGTAAGGGTGTTCAAGTGTTGATGGGGCATGGGTGTATTAACAGATTGTGTGCCGTTCATCTGAAGTTTACAGAATCCTGTATTTTTATTTGCCAGATCAGAGAATCTTAGCCCTGGGTCATCACCCCAGAGAACATGCACCAGACATGGGCAAGAGCAGTAGAAGTCGGAGCTCTGAAGCCTGTGGCCTCACGACCTCCTGATGATAGCTGTGGGACCTGCACAGTCCTCATCCCAGCCCCTAGCAACTTCCAGGTAGTCACCATAGTGGTGTCAGGCATTTGCCAGAGTCTGACATGCCCCCCATCCCTGCCCTCCATCCCAGGCCTCCTCAGCATGTAATCCTGGCCTGTCTGTCCTCCCAGGTGTTTGGAGAGGTCCCTGACAGAGTTGGGAGCAAGCTGTAGGTTACCCTCATTAGCAATTGCATTTTGTGGATAAATGCAGAGGAGGCTCCCTTGGGTACTTGCACGCTTTCTCTCAATATCCACACCTGTCCATCTACGGGTACAGGCTCCCACCTGCAAAGTCACAAGATGGGAACTACTAGAATTGCAAATAGGGGGAGTAGAGAGCACTTGCCAAACTCTTTAACACTGCTTTACCAAGTTCAGTGCGATCAGAATCCCCAAGTGCAAAGCTCTTCTCTCTTCTTTCAGAAATTTTAGCTCCATGGAACTAGGAAAATGCATTTAAATTAAGGCCCTCAGGTGATTCTCCTTATTCCCTACCTGGGGAAGGTTGCTCCAGTGATTGATGTCGGGAACCCAGCAGCCGTTATTACAGGGACCCCTGAAAACCAGAGGCTGAAACAGAGCTTTAGGCTTTGTGTGCATGTGAGTGTGTGCACATGGTGTACAAATATATGATGTACAAAACCATATACTAAGCTCCTTCTGTATTCCTGGCACTATATTATGTGCTTTACAGAAGGGAGGCATGTATCTCACAAGCATCTTACAAAATAGAATTAGTATATCTTTCCCTCATAAAGGAAACCAAGATCTTAAGACTCTTTGCTCTTTACTGTACTGCTGTCCCTTCTGCCAGAGTTTGTTAATCTGGGGTTCCTGGATGGCCTTTGTGGGTCTCTGAGCCAGCTGAAATTGTATACAAAACATTTTGTGATTTGTGTTTTTCTTGGGTACAGGCCCATAGCCTTCGCAAAGGGGTTACCAAATAACTTTTTTTTATAAAATCACTGCACTTACACCAGCATTTTACACACCCACCAGTAATGTGGGTGTGTAAAATGGAGCAAGCTCTATACAGGACATTTAGCACTATCAAGACTGTAAGGCTTGTACCCTTTGACCTAATTCTACTTCTAGGAATTTACTCTACAAACATACTCCCTCACTTGGGAATGACAGATGAACAGGATTATTCATTGCAGCATTGCTTATAAAAGCAAAAGGATTAAAATGACATAAATGTCCACTAATTAGGGGCCATAAAAGAAGATGGGGCACAGCCACAACAAAGGGTGAGAAAGCTGTCAGTCTACTGATAGGAAAAGCCTCCAAGATATATATATATAGTTACATGAGAAAGGTAAGATAAAAGAACAGTGTCTCCCAAATGCTGCCATTAGAATAATATATATATATTCATGCATACACATTCAGGTGTTTATGTATGAGCATAAGCTCACTAAAATTAGCACAAAAACAAATAACATTAACATGGCATTAATGGGAAAGTGGGCAGAAGCTAGGATGAAGGCTATCCACTTATACCTTGTTTCTGCATTTAAAGTCTTGGACCATAGGAATAAATCATGTGTTTACATTTAATAATAAAAGTAATGATAAAACAAAAGCATTGCTTTGAACAGGAAATTAATCAATTCATCCTCCAGCCCTGCCTCCTCCAAGTACTAGATGATGCTGATTAAAGGTTACTGCCATACTTTTTCTTTAACCTTTTATTTTGGAATAATTACAGACACAGGAAGTTGCAAAAATAGTACAGAGCCCCATGGACCCATCACCCTGCTTCCTTCAACAACAACGTCTCTCATCACTGTTACATAACTCATTTTTAAAACCAGGAAGTTGGCATTGGAACATTACTTTCAACTAGACCGTAAATCTAGCTCTAAAGGGTATTTTTTTTTTAATGTAATCTTCTCACAGCTCATTCATTTGTTTAAGTGTTTGTTGAGCACCTTTAGTGCTGGCCGTTGGGATGTGGTGGCAGCACTTCCGACCCATCCCTGCCCTCATGGCAGGTAGACTGGTTGCAGCGACCTTATGAGTCAAATGTAAGCAGTGTCACGGAGGCCTTGGAACCCAGCAATGCACAAGGAGTGCTGACCTTAGCTCTATAAAAGGAACTGTGTCCCTTGCTGTCCTGGTCATGGAGCTTCACAGCTTGCCCGAAAGCTGACTTTTAATCCTTAAAAGAGCATGTGCAATTATGCTGGCTATATTTATCCTCGTTCCTGGAGCCACACAGGGATTTGGCCTCGCTCTACCAAAATCTCCAGCTCATCCCTCATCCCATTAGAGACAATCATGTGACTTCAGCATGGAAGCATGGACCAGCAGAGGCACACCGGAATGCAGCTCAGAGAGGTTGTCAATTGGCCATCTGACCTGGGGCCAGAGAAGAAATTTTAAAATCCCAGGGAAACAAAAGCACATCCTGGGACCAAGGAAGCCAAAGGAGGAGAGACAGCTTCCTGCCAAGAACACAGCCAGTTCTGGCTTGATTCCTCACTGGGAGTTTGATTTTCCTGGCTCTTTTCTACTTAGGGATTCTGTGATGAACACAGGACTTAGTGGGCCCTGAGTGAGTAACCAGATGAGAGATCAAATCAGCAGGACTAGCATCCAGGCAACAACGCCAGGTGTCACTTACTGAACACGATGCCAAGCCAATGACTTTTTTTTTTTTTTTTTTTTTTTGCAGCACTGGGGTTTGAACTCAAGGCCTCACGCTTGCTAGGCAGGCGCTCTACCACTTGAGCCACTCCGCCAGCACCACATCAATGACTTTATGCACATAGTCTAAGGGCATCCTCACCAAATCCATGTAAGGCCGACATCCTGATGTCGGACATGAGAACACCGAGAGCTGGAGAGCTGAAGGAGCTTGCCACTGTCTCATGGATTGCAAGCCTAGGTCATTCTGGTTCTTGAACCCCCAGGTGACAAGTCAAGAGCAGAATGGGAGCACGGATTCTTGGTCTCCCTCTCCCTCTTACTAGGTTCGGGTCTCCCTCTCCCTCATACCATTAAAATAACAAAGGACTCCCTTAAAACAAGGCCTGGTGGCTCATGCCTGTAATCCTAGCTACTTGGGAGGCTGAGATAAGGAGGGTCATGCTTTGAGGCCAGTTGCAGCAAAAAAAAAAAAAAGTTTGTGAAACCCCATTTCAAAGAAAAAAGCTGAGCATGGTGGTGCGTGCCTGTCATCCCAGCTACTGTGGGAACCATAAACTAGGAGGATTGTGATCCAGGCCAACCTGGACAGAAATTGAGACCCTGTCTCAAAAATAACCATAGAAAAAAGGGCTGGAGTATGTGTGGCTGAAGTGGTAGACCACCTGCCTAGCAAGTGTGAAGCCCTGAGTTCACCCCAGTACCACCCCACCCCCAAAAAGAACTCCTTTAAAATGAATATATTCAAACCCAGGATGATGGCACATGCCTGTAATCTCAGCACTTGGGAAGTTGAGGCAAAAGGATCCTGAGTTTGAGGTCAGTCTGTGCTACATTTTAAAAAAAATGTGTAGACAAAATATCAGTCCTTCTTTCCCTCTCTCTGTCCCCTCCCTGTATGAGCAGAAGGCAGATTTGACCATGAGAATCTGTTCTACAGAAGTAGTTAAAGGGAGTTTCCTCTAGTCATAGGACTTGGAAAACAAGGATTTTTTTATTATAAGGCTTTCTCTTCTATCTGATTTTATTTTTTTGGTGGGACTGGGGATTGAATTCAGGGCTTCACACTTGGCAAAGCAGGTGTTCTAGGGCTGGCAGAATGACTCAAGTGGTAAAGTGCCTGCCTGGCAAGCTTGATCTTAAGGCCCTGAGTTCAGACTCCAGTACTACCAGAAAAAAAAAAAAAAAAGCAGGCATCTATCTCTTAAGCCACACCTCCAGTCTGTTTTGCTCTGGTTATTTTGGAGATGGGGTCTTGGAAACTATTTACCCAGGCTGGTCTCACACCTCTATCCTCCTGATTTCAGCCTCCCAAGTAACTAGGATTACAGGTGTGAGCCACTGGCTCCCAATTTCTATCTGATTCTTTTAAAAAGCCATCTGGAGGTACTACCATGTTTTAAAAATTCTTTTAAAATAAACAAAAAATTAAAGCTGTCCCCAGATTTCTTGCCACCAGAAATAGGCCCTGTGGCATAAAAAGAAGAGAGCAAGGGTCCTGGCATCCTTGGTGCAGGGAACAATTGCTGGAAGTTACCATCTACTTTCCCCACTGTCTCAAGGGCATGACTTCCCCATTTATTCCAAGACCGGCCCTGTGTACACACCTTGCACCTGGGCCCTTGCTAAACGGGAAGGTTATAGCGGTGAGCAAGACATGACTCCTGCCTTCAGGGGCTGATGGCTGAAGACAAGTTAGTAACATCTATCAAACAAGATGTGTGAAAACTCCTTGTCAATTGGATTTTCTGACTTGTCATTAGTAAAACTATTCTAGTCGACAGAATGAAGCCAGATACGGTGATGTATATACTGTAACCCCAGCACTCAGGAGGCTGTGGCAGAAGAATTGTGAATTCGAGGTGAGCCTGGGCTACATAGTGAGACCCTGGTTTAAGAAAACAACAAAACAAAAATCAAAAAAGAAGGAATGTGACCTATGCTATGGGTAGGCATGGTCCAATGTCATGTTGGAGTCCTTGAACTTGAACCAGGCGCTGCAGGAGTTCCATGGAAGAAGGGAAAATGCTGGAAAGATTAGCTTCCTCAAGGAGTTGGCATTTGAGGCAGGTCAAGGTTTCAAAGGATGTCGAGTGGCTCAAGGAAGATATTCCTAGAGGAGGATGACATGCAGGCATCACTGTGGCAAAGTGTCCAGGAGCAGGGGTTCTCTGCTGGAGTTGGCTGAGTAGGTCAGATTATAAAGGATCCTTCACCACAGGTTTAAGAGTTTAGACTTAACCTCTGTGTGGCTGGGAGCCCTGGGAAGCTGCTAAGCAGACAAAGTGCATGATGACAGCTGGGTTTTGGGAGACTGCTCTAGGGCAAGGGGATTCGTGAGGTCCTGGAAAGACTGGACTTGGAGACCACAAGGAACTGTGGAGAATTTAATTAACCTCCCAATGTCAGTTTCCTCTTCTTCAAAACGATCGACACTGGGGATTGCCTTCAAAATGGTTAAATGTTATTGCCCAGATACTGACAAATTAGAGTGGTACCAGTGGTTTTCCTACCACAGCTGGGCTCTGGATGTGCCCTGCAGAATCAGGCATCAACTATTCAGTTGCCAAACCCTGGGGTGGTCCAGGAAATCCTGGGGGAGAGGTGAGGGCAAGTGGGATGATGGGAGGAGCAGTTGAGGGCCCCAGGAGAGGAGCTATCTAACAACTGGCTCCAAATAGCTCATTTGAGCAATGCATGACCTTGGTGGGGAGTGAGGTTGAACCACATCCTGGTCCTCCTGAAATTCTCCATAAAGATGTGGCCCTAAAGAGAGTGGGAGATGTCAGCAGGCATGGTGGTGCGTGTCTGTAATGTCAGCTACCTGGGAGGTGGAGGTAAGAGGATGGAGAGTTTGAAGCCATCCTGGGCAGTTAGTGAGACCCTATCTCAAAAACACAAGATACAAAACAAAAAGAGGGCTGGGGGCATGGCTCATGTGGCAAAGTACTTGCTTAGCCTGTGCTGTTGCACATGTGCCCTGGGTTCAATACCCAGTAGCACAGAAAGAAAAAGAAAGAAAGAAAGAAAGAAAGAAAAAGAGTGGGAGATGTCATGGGTGACCAGGTTGAGCAACTGGGTATGTTGTGAGTCAGTTATTGAGAAGAGAAAGCCAGGAGAAACTGAGACAGAACACCTGGGCAGGGAGCTCAAGTGTTCCATTTTGGACACGTTACACTGTAGTTGACATGAACTATCCAAGCAGAGGTGACACATGGATGGTCGAACATGGAAAAGTGGTAAGAGCAGTGATGAGGAGTCCAGATGAGAGACACATTCCAGAGTTTGGGGAATGTCAGCATGTCAGGGAAGTCAGGAGTAGGAGGGTGTAAGGTTAGGATGATCTGAACCCATTTTGAGATGCTGGTGGGCTGTCCAGGAGGACGTGCAGGTGGTTACAAACGCAGAGTTGCCAGGACTGCTGTTTAAGAGAGGTGCGGACTGATGGTGTGGGTTTAACAAGTGGGATCTCTGGAAGAACTTAATTCAGAGGTCTCTGCATACTGTGGAAGGTCAAGAACTTCAAGGAGAGCACAGAGGAAAAGCTGCATTCTGAGTTAGCACCTGTGCCTCCACGGAGGGTTCGTGAACAAGACCACTCTTGGCTGCAGAGGGTTAACTGGGGATTCTGGTGGTCCACATCGTCCAGTGCACCCAGTGAACTGACAGGAATTCATACTTCAGCCTAACTGGACCCCATTCATAGGCCAAAAGAATTCTGAAGTTCACTAAAGAGAAACTCAGCATTGGAAACCTGCCATTTGATATTGGAACTTTTCTGCCTTCCCTACCTAGTTGTGAGATCTTAAAGGCGGGGACCCAGGCAATACATTTCTATAACAGAAATAACAGCAACGACAATGGCAACACATTGATTATCTGTCATGTGGCAGGCACTGTGCTGGGCCCCTTCTGTGGACAATCTTACTTAATCCTCACTAACGTGGTGAGACCGGCATGTTATTATCATTTATTCCCATCAACCCATCCAGATGGTGAGGAGAATGAAGCTCAGTGCTGTTAAGTGACTCAACCAAGGCAAGTAAGGGGTCAGAAAGCAAGCTTGGATTTTTTTGGGGGGGGCGTGAGACTGGGATTTTGAACTCAGGGCTTTGTGCTTATAAAGCAGGTGCTCTACCATTTGAGTCACAAGTCCTGTTCATAAGCTTGGATTTTAATTTGGTCAAACTCCAGAACCAGCATCTAAAGCCAACACCCCATACTGCCTCCTTATGCAATGCCCCAGGGCCAAGTTTAATGTCTGACACCTGATAGATGTCCTGAAAAATGCTGGCCAGATTAAAATGGGAAGAAGGAAAGAGCAAACTATGAATACGGGCAAGTGGCTTCCAGGACTGATTTGTGGGAAGGGTGAATTAAAGGGAGAAAGAACTGGGCAGAAAGGAGCCCCAAGAACATCAGAAATGTCCAGGGGATGGTGCAGGGATCAGAATAGCCTGGAGATCCAGAATTAAAATCCCATCCCTACTAAGTCAGAAGAGAGGCCCAGGTACAATGGTTTGGGGCAGCTTAGTGAATAAAGTCATGGACACTTGCCTGCTGGAGAAAACAAAAACCCAGGCCAGGCAAGGCAGGGAATGCAGCCTCTGCCTCCAATCAGACCTTCTTGGCTTGGGCAGGGGAAGATGGGGCAGGACTGGGAAGGCCAGAAAAGCTGCAGAAGCTCAGAGGGCAGAGAGGCCTCTGGGGCCTGGGACACTGAGAAGGAGTGGTATGGGAGGTGGGAGCTTCAGCTGGTAGATGTTACCCAACTACTACAAGCCAAGCACCCAAGCACTGTGCTAAGATGGATTTTATTATTCCTATTTTATACATGGAGAAACTGAGATTAAAAAAAGTTAAGCACTTGCCTGGGGTCTCAAAGGTAGGCTGAAGCTGACTAGAATTAAAGTTGAAGTAAACCCTCTTTCCACAGGACCACTCTGCCCGGGGTGTCAGAGCTAGTGAGAAGCATCTGACCTACTCTAAGAAGATCACAGAGGTCAGATGGTCTTATGGTTTACAGGCACTTGCTAGGGGGAACCTACTTAACATTTTTAGAGGCCCATGTCTCTGAAAATCTCACCATAAGCTATGGGCCCAGTCCCCAGAAAAGTACACACATGCCTGTAGGATTAGGGAGGTACTTTCCTGGGGTTTACAACCCCTCTGAAGCTCTTCCACTGGCCTCTCCTTAAAGCCTTCACTCTACAGCATCTATCAATTACCTTCTCCCTACTTGAATTCTTTGAGGGAGAGAGAGCTCATTACTTTATATGGCAGTCCACTCTAACAGTAGAAAATTCTATATCCTTCTAGTTCTCTCTATGGAGAAATGAAGAACCAATCTTTCAAATATCAGCAATAACTACAGCATGCTTATGACTCCAGTCAAGACCGAATCATCTGTTTAACCCTTTGTCCCATGCTGGACTTGCTCCACTGAACACCACCTGCGTTGCCAGAGTCCCTCTCACAATGCAATGCCCAGAATAGCATCAGAGACAGCTGGTGTCATCCAGCCAACCAGCTCTTTATTCAGGGAATTCTGATTCCCTATGACTGGGACACTAGTCATAGTGTTGGCACTTGTCCTAGTTGTGTTGTTACTGGGCTCATAGCAAACCCCTGGTCCAATGACACCCTCAGATCTTTATCACAGGGGTTGAGCTATCCCTACTTTGTCTCCCACATTTGTAAACTAAGGAGTAACATTGTGATCTCAGCCTGTTCCTCCAACACAGGATTTGTATCCTGGTGCCATGACACAACAGATTGTTTATCTCACCAAAGGAAGAGTCAAACCTTTCTCAGATTCTCCCTTCTGGCTTCACATAGTTTTTCTGTTGGATGGAAAAGGGAAAGAGATGTGAAGCAGAAGAGGATTTTTGAGGTTTTCGAGCTGACATTCCACCCTGTGATGAATGCTAACAAAAGCTGTATTTCACTAATCCTGAAAGGATGCTTGGCCTTGCTGGTTCACTGCCTGCTCCATGAGACCTTCTCCAGCCCAGAGCATGGTGGTTTTTCTTTTCAAAAGCCTTTGAAGTTGCAAAGGGCACATATGGCTGTTTAAGAGCAAATCCCAGAGAAGTTTAGTAAGAAGTTGTCCAACTGAAATCTAACTGAATTAAATAGATATCACAATGATAAAAGAAGAAAAAGATGACATTCATCCTCATCTCCCTCATGTGTAAACCTTGAATTGTTCAGAGGTTTAATTCTTGGAGCGAGATTCTTTTCTGTCCATACTTACAGCCAAGAGTGTCTTATCCAAGCTCATTATTTTAAATACCATCTACACTCTGAAGTTTTTTTTTTTTTTTTTTTTTTTGCAGTAGAGGGGTTTGAATTCAGGGACTACACCTTGAGCCACTCTGCCACCCCTTTTTTTGTGATTTTTTTTTTTTTTTTTGGAGATAGAGTCTTACAAACTATTTGCCTAGGCTGGTTTCGAACCGTGGTCCTCCTGATCTCTGCCTCCTGAGTAACTAGGATTATAGGCTTGAGCCACCAGAGCCTTGCTTAAAAATTCTTAAGCATTATATCATGCTTAGGCCTCTCCCCCAAGTCACACATCCAGCTGTCACTTGACACTTCTTCGTGACCATATTTAACTTATTCCATACAACTCCAGGACCTGCTCTTACATCAGTCTTCTCCATCTCAGTAAATAGCAAGTCCATCCTTCAAGGTGCTGAAGTACAAAACATAAGTCATTTGTGATTCCCTTTCTACTTTGTACACACCCCTCTAGGAAGCCATTATAGAGTCCTATTGGCTCTCTGTTCAACCTGTGCTCAGAATGGTCAACCTGTGACCATTTCTTACCATCTTTGCCACCACAACCCTGGTCTAAGCCACCATAGTTCCCAGTAGTGTAACCAGTACACTCGCCTTCTAACTGCTCCCCTGCCCTCACAGTGCAGGGAGAGGAATTCTTTTCCATTATGCTAAATCATGCCCTTCCTCAGCTCGTAACTCTGGCTTAAGAGACTCTACATGATCAGATCCTGGTCTCTGGGACCTCACCCCCATCTCACTGGCCTCACCATTCCTGGCTTATTATTCCATCCACCCCTGGGTTTACTATTCTTATGCCTGAAATAGTCGTCCTCAGTTATTGTCTGCTGGCCTCACTTCTTCCACGTTCTTTGGTCTCTTTTCCACTGTCACCTCACAGGGATACCTTCTATGAATATTAAGTCTAAAGCCTCATCTCTACCTGGTGGCTCTCTATCCTCTCTTTTATTCTTTTCTAGACTATCTAATCCATCCTATATTTCTGTTGTTTATGTCCTGCCCCCAAAATGTGAAAGTGGGAACTTTGTTTTGTCTCCTGTTGTATCCTGGTGCTTACAACAGTGCCTGGCACATAGCTGAGCACTCAGTAAATATTTCTTGACAGATTGAATGGATGAATGGATGAATTTACTTAGTACCTACTAAGTGCTATTTTGACACACATTTTACAAATGAATTAGTTGGTGTTCAAATATCTCATAGGTGTAAGAGCCAAGATTTGAACCAGATCTTAGGAGGAAAACCATGTTGGACGTTAAGAAATGTTGAAGGAAATATGGGGAGAAGTGGAGCAGAAAAGGAAAATCATTAGATATCACAGACTTTACCAGGTATCATGCAATATTCATTCTCAAAACGCATTCCCCAAAAGTGTTTGCCGGAATCTTCCAGGTAAGAGAATGAAGCTTAGAGAAGATCACAGAGCTGCTAATGACAGAACTTGGCCTGGACACCCCAAGGCTCATGTTCTTTCCTTCAATGATAAAGGAAGTTCTGGGCTTCAGAATTTGATTCCCTCCCCCATCCTGGAAATCCATTTTCAAAAGCTGCCTGATGAAAATGCCACCTAAATCCAAGTTCATGAAAAGAAATTTTAACAAAATCAGGGGAGGATGGAGGAAATGCAGAATAGCTCTTCTGTAGATCTATCTTCTAGACAGTAGTTTACCTGGCTATTTTATTTCCATACAGGCAGTAAATCCAGAGACGTTGTTCTGAAAGGTTGTTAGCACTCCTGGGGCCACGTGAGGGTAATACCAAGCAGACCCACATTTTCTCTCCTCCTTCTTGGGACTGTGGACCCTGTGCCATTATTTATTTTTTTCAGGTCATTCTGGGTGCAAGGTTCTACAGCCTCAGTACCTCTTTTATTTCAACAATGACAAAAACTGTACAAACCAATTATCTGAGCACATCCTCCAAACATGGAGAAGTATCTGTGCTTCAGAATTCACAAATGCCCCATCCAAACAGTTTGTTTTTATAACCTTGAACTTTCACATTTAAAATAAACCATGTACTAGACGAAAGAATTCATTTTGGATCTGAGCCTTCCTTTGTGATCTTCCTTCCTTCTTCTGGATGAAAAGCAACAGACATCTCTTAAACCATCTAATCCTGTTTCAGACTCTGAAAAGCTAGTTTAGAGGGGTGCTAGGGACCTCCATCATCTTCCTTGAGTAGGATGATGCCTGCCATGTATTTCTGAATGTTCAGAGCATCATGGGATTGAAACACTAAAGGCAGGATCCTAAGGACGGACACTTGGATAATGGCTTTTTCCTAAGAGCAGCAGGGGCCTGAGTGGAGAGGGTTGCCCTTATGCAGGTGCACAGCCTTTGGCAGCCACCTTGGCTTAGCACAAGAGTTGTCATCCTAGGGCTTCAGAGATTACCTACTCGTGCTTTGAATGTAGATGTGGGGTGTTGAGGTGGGGATTCTGGTGGGCAAGTAATGGTGTGACCCAGAAAGACTATGAGAGAATTTGCTTTTATGCAAGAGTTTGCTATTATATAAGAGGTGAAGAAGTGGAGTCCAGCAGAGCACAGAACTAGATGTAATACCAGCTTGCAAATGAGCTCCAAAAACACCGGAAAACACAGAGAAAAACAGAATAGGATCTCAGGGGCTAAAGCCAAAGGGACTTCCCAGGAAGGAAAGAATAGGGATCTAAGGTCAGCGGAGGAGACAGGAAGGGAAGGGTTTTATACCTCCAGAAGCTGAAAGGCCCACCACAGTCTTTAGGGAACACAGCACAAGCCACAGAGAATAGTCTTTGGCCAGAGTGGGGGCTCAAAGCTACAATTTAACATCCACAGCTCAATATTCACTCTTTCATTCATTCATTGAATAAACATGGACTTTTCTCTACTTCCTCCTAACTGTTCTTTTTTTGATGGTATTGGAGTTTGAACTCAGGGCCTACAACTTAAGGCATTCCACCAGTCCGTTTTTTATGACGGGCTTTTTTTGAGATAGGGTCTCACGAGGCCTGAGCTGGCTTCAAACCATGATCCTCCTGATTTCTGCCTCCTGAGTAGCTAGGACTATGGGCATGAGCCACTGGCACTCAGCTCTCTGGAGTGTTCTTACTGCTTGCTTTTGTCCAGAAAAATCTCCCCTGTGCTTATAACATACTGCAGAGGGGACCAGACAACAGTGACTGAAGGACTCAGCCCCTTGCATTTCCCTTCTTCTGCTTTTGCCTGTTTCCTTCTTAGATACTCCCTCTGCTGCTGCAAAGCTGGGAGCCTTCTCCAGAGGAAATTAGGATGCCTGCTCTCTATCTCCATACCTGCAAGTCAAAACTGCCAGCTGCCTGGTTCCAGCTCCCAAGGTCTGAGGCTGCTCCAGAGTGCCCTTGATTCTGTGCCCCACCCTCATTTACCAACAATGACCACCTTCTCTGGCCAAGTCCATCTCTGGCTGCATGCTGGACACCCCTTCTCCACACCAGGAACTCAGCTAGAAAACGGGGTAAGATAGACCGAGCTCCAGAGCAGATGACCTCGTTCACAGGAGAGGGCCCCATTTCTGTAAAAAACAAACCTATTCAGCCAAGAACAACTCAGGTACTTTAAATCACTGAGAAAACTCCAGGTGGCCAAGTCTTTCCTTTCTGGACCAGGTTGGTCCAGGCTTTAAGCTTCCCAACCCTTGGCATTTGGAAAGTAACTGATCACCACTTCTTCTAATAAACCGTGTCCTCTAGTTCTGTTAAAAAGGCAGGTTAGTGGGAGGTTTCTGAGTTGTAAATGTATGCAAAGGGAAATCTGATGATCTCAGTTTCATATTATATTTGGTTTTGCATTCAGCAAATATCTTATACCAATAAAAATGAAACCCCAATTAATCTTTAAAGGCAGTAGTAGAGTGAATGTCTTCTGCTACAGTGGTGACTGTATCTCACAGTGACTGTGGTCACCTATCATGCATACTGTAAATGTACTTTCTGGGGGCTAGGCATGGTGGCTTACTCCTGCAATCCCAGCTATTTGGGAGGCAGAGTCCAAAAGGATCATGGTTCAAGGCTAGCCCAGGCAAAAAGTTAGCAAGACCCCCATCTCAATCAACAAATCATGCATGAAGTTGAGCATCTTTAATCTTAGCTATGCCAGCAGCATAGGAGGATGGTGGTCCAAGGCCAACCCCTGGCAAAATGAGTGACTCTATTCAAAAAATAAGTACAGCAAAAGGGGCTGGGGACATGACTCAAGTGGTAGAGCACCTGCTTAGCAAGCACAAGGCCCTGAGTTCAAACCCCAGTACTGCCACAAACAGCAATCAAAAAAAGTACATTGTGGGACTCTATGTGAGATTAGAGGTAGGGAGTGAGGAAGAGGTGAAATTCTGTCATTTATAAGAAGGTTTCTGAAAGATTCCCACTGAAATTTGAGAACCACTGTCCTAACCAGTGAAAGAAAAAAACTAACAGACTAATGAGCTCATGTGAAATGAAGTTTTAGAATCCCCCAAATGCCTGTGATTTCTCTCAAAATATGCAATTACTTGCAAGAGACTGCTGGTAGGATCTAAACAGGAAAACAAAGACAAGAACACGAATTCCTCAAAGTGTAAGAATAACTCGTTCCAGGGAGGAGATGGCCTGGCCCTGGTGCAGAGGTGGGGAGAGCTGCAGAGACAGAGGTGTTCAGGGTTGGCAGGCACCCTCCCTTCTGGCAGCTATAACAGCAGACTGGGACAGGGTGGGGGCTAGCAACCAACTGTCCATCTGGGCACAAGGCTGAGCAACAGGAATGCTGAGGGGCACCCCAGCATTTTGGGAATGTCCCTCCTCCTCCACACAACTGCAGGTTTCAGTAGATGCTCGCACACCTCCTCAGCAAGAAGATTCCTGCTTAATGAAAGGCAGCATGAGAGCTAGGGATGGAACTCAGTGGTTAAGTGTTTGCCTAGCGTGCACAAGGCCCTGGATCAGATCCCCAGTATCGAAAATTAATTAATTAATTAATTAATTTTTTAAAAAGGCAGTCTGAGATCTCAGTGCTTTTTGACCACGGGTTCAGGCACGTGAGCAAACCTACAACAAGATGGAACAGCAATGTCTGCTGAGGGCTTGTGAGTGTCTCTTTCCTACAAAGGGAGAGGCATGGCAAGAGACTGTCTCTTCTTGCTCTGCTCATCATGGAGTCTGGCTGTGATACCTGGGCCTGCAGCAGCCATATTGCTACCAATCTGAGACTGATATTGGGACAGAACCAAGAGGCAGAGCTAAGGCCCTGGAATTTGGGGCCATCCTGGCCCTGGGCTTCTAATGCTGTGAGATAATTGTCTTTAATGTGCAGGCTATTTGAATTAAGTTTCTGTACCTTGTACCTAAATTATCCTAATTGTTAGACAGGACCTCTTAAAATATCCAGTCTTGTATAGGATAATAGGAAATCAGAGAGAGAGAGAGAGAGAGAGAGAGAGAGAGAGAGAGAGAGAGAGAGAGAGATTTAATGATTATAAGAGTTGACAGTAGAATTTCTTCTTGGGAGAACACAGCTTTACTGGGATAAACATAAACATCTTAAGAATTATTAGGGAAATTTCAAAGATCTGAGCACCAACAGGGTAAGAAGTGTCAACTGGGGACTACTGTATATTATAAAAGAAGAAGGAGACCCCTGGATGCTTTGGAGGAAGACATGACAGAAACAGGGAAGAGAGAGAAGGCTGTGGGGCACATGAAAGGGCCCCATCCCCCTTGCTAGGCTCAAAAATAATCACTAGGAGTGGGTTTCTTGTGGACACCAGTGAAGAGGTGAACTGCACACACAGGTTGACATGAGGCATTTTAATCAGACATGGCTTACTCAGTTGCAAGGGCCCAGGAGGAGAGGCACCATGAGAATTCACAGTAGACTTGGGGAGTGCTTTGGCCTTTCCTGGACAGTGGAATTTGGGATTGAAAGCAACCTCTTCTAGAACTCAGATGCTAAGGAGGCCCCAGCCAACAATAGAAAGCTTATCACTCTGTTTTGGGAGAAGGCCAAAGCTGTGACCAAGACCTCACTAGGTTAGCGCTCATCCATTGAGGTACAAAAAGCCCAGACAGTATGAAGGGAAAAAACAAAGGAAAAAAAAAGTAAAACCTGTTCTAATGTCCAGCATTTGAAGAATGCAGTATCCCTGAGAGGTAGAGCAGCTGGAACTACTAAACAGGCATGGTGCCACAAAAACAGCCCAGAAGAAGCTAGCAAACATGAGAGAGCACTGCCTCTGGCAGACATGGTTGGTCATTGTCCTCTTTCCTGGACCTGGCCAGTTGTAAGTGCCCCATAGGCTTAGACCTTCTATCCATATGTAACAAGGGGTCTGATGAAACTGTCAAACCGTGCCACCACTCCTCATCCTTGCTGTTTTATGGAATTGAAGCAGTGAAATCATTAAAAGAGGCCTCTCTATGAGTGACAGAGGACCCCAAGTGGCACAAGAGCAGCTGGGGCCTTCTTATCTTTTTCTATAACTCATATGTGAGTCAGTCACGTAGAAGACATGGGAGAATTGGGAGAAGCAGTTCTGGCTTCAGAGATGAGTCTGGAGGATGGAATCATGGCTCTTGGGTTTCTTAGGCTGTGGCACCTGAATAAGGGCAAGCCTTGAAGACACAGACAGCTCAGGCACTTATCCATCTGACCAAGAAGCTGGAGTATGGAGCAGAATGGTGAAAACAACTGATCAGGATTGCATAGCTAGGCAGGGTACCCAGCAGCACTCCTGGCTCACTGTCCAGAATTCCAGCTGTTGCTGACTTGGACATCTTGTGCTCATCTTACCACTTGAGGTACCACCATTACTCTAGATCCATGCTACTGGGGGACATTAACAATTATCTCTCCATTTGGTCCCTACATATGCCAGTCAGAATCTTCTGTGTGACCTGCCAATCAGTCATATCCTCTAGCACTTGCCCAGCTAGAAGGGCCCAATCCTGGTCCCCTGCATGTCCCTGATCATCCTGCATTAAATACCTGTTTGTTTACTTTGACTCCTAACCTGTGAGCCCCCACAGCTCAGAGGTCACACTGCATCTCTCTCCTCTCAACCTTCCTTTCTTCACTCACTCTTCTTCCCACTCCTCCTTCTCTATACTCAATGAAATCCTATGAAGAAAATCCTCTTAACTCTCTGTCTCTTACTACTTGCTTTCCTCAAAATTTCCATACTTGTTGAAAATGCTGCACAAAGAGATTCCAAGATGGTGACTAGAGGGAGGAAGCAGAAAGTGTGCTTCCTAAAGTAAAATCTTGGCGAGACGCTGGAGATACACCTTGCAGGAAAAACAACCAAGAAGAGGTAAAACTCTGATACTGCCACACCCCCAGCCTGCCCATAGCATCCCCACTCCACAGTAAACAGAGAAACCAAGAGGGTTCCAGCACCGCCAGATGCCAGCTCTTACTGGCTCGAGAGAAGCAGACTACCAGATATCACCATTGTTATTATTACAAGCTAGACAATACTGAATTACACAGAGTACAGGGACAGTAACAACAGCAAGGGTAATGACGGGAAGATGGAAAAAAGAGGGAAACCTGTCCCCCCCTAGTAATGAATTAGCACAGGAACCAGAGGGAAATGAAGAAAACAGACACTCAGACCCAGACTCCAACAAAATGAAGATAAACTATGCCAAAGAATCCAAAGAAGCCCACAAAAACAATCTTGCCCAAAAACAGGCAGGAGTAGCAATACTTATCTCTAACAAAGTAAACTTCAAACCTACATTGATCAAATGAGATAAAGAAGGACATTCCATACTAATAAAAGGGGAAATAGACCAAAAGGAAATAATAATTATCAACCTATATGCACCCAATGTCAATGCATCCAATTTCATCAAACATACCCTGAAAGACCTAAAAGCATATATTAACTCCAACACAGGGGTTGTGGGAGACTTTAACACCCCATTATCATCAATAGATAAACAAACAAAAAATCAATAAAGAAATACTAGATCTAAAATATACCATAGAGCAAATGGACCTAGTTGATGTCTACAGAACATTTCATCCAACTTCTACACAATATATATTATTCTCAGCAGCCCATGGAACCTTCTCCAAAATAGATCATATCCTAGGGCACAAAACAAGCCTCAGCAAATATAAGGAAATAGAAATTATACCATGCATTCTATCTGACCACAATGCAATAAAACTAGAACTCAACAACAAAAATAAAGACAAAAACATGCAAACAGCTGGAAACATAATAACTCATTGCTTTACGAAAAATGGGTCATTGATGAAATAAAAGAGGAAATTAAAAAGTTCCTAGAAGTCAATGAAAATGAAAACACACCTACCGGAACCTGTGGGACACAGCAAAGGCAGTCCTGAGAGGAAAGTTTATAGCCATGAGTGCATATATTAAAAAGACTGAAAGATCTCAAATCAATGACCTAATGATACATCTCAAACTCTTAGAAAAACAAGAACAAGCAAATCCCAAAACAAGTAGAAGGATAGAAATAATAAAAATAAGAGCTGAAATCAATGAAATAGAAACCAAAAACACCATACAAAGAATTAATGAAGCAAAAAGTTGGTTCTTTGAAAAAATAAACAAGATCGATAGACCCCTGGCAAACCTGAACAAAATGAGGAGAGAAAAAAACCAAATTAGTAAAATCAGGAATGAAAAAGGGAAGATAACAACAAATACCATGGAAGTCCAGGAAATCATCAGAGACTACTTTGAGAACCTATATTCAAATAAATTCGAAAATCTTAAAGAAATGGACAGATTTTTAGATACTTATGATCATCCAAAACTGAGACAAGAGGACATAAATCACCTGAATAGATCTATAACAAAAAATGAAATTGAAGCAGCAATCAAGAGTCTCCCCAAAAAGAAAAGTCCAGGACCTGATGGATTCTCTGCTGAATTCTATCAGACCTTTAAAGAAGAACTGATACCAACCCTCCTTAAACTGTTCCACGAAATAGAAAGGGAAGGAAAACTGCCAAACACATTTTAAGAAGCCAGTATTACACTTATCCCAAAACCAGGCAAAGACACCTCCAAAAAGGAGAACTATAGGCCAATCTCCTTAATGAACATTGATGCAAAAATCCACAATAAAATAATGGCAAACCGAATTCAACAACACATCAAAAAGATTATTCACCACAACCAAGTAGGCTTCATCCCAGGGATGCAGGGGTGGTTCAACATACGAAAATCAATAAAGGTAATAAACCACATTAACAGAAGCAAAGACAAAAACCACTTGATCATCTCAATAGATGCAGAAAAAGCCTTTGATAAGATCCAACATCATTTCGTGATAAAAGCTCTAAGAAAACTAGGAATAGAAGGAAAGTTCCTCAACATTATAAAAGCTATATATGACAAACCTACAGCCAGCATTATACTTAATGGAGAAAAACTGAAACCATTCACTCTAAAATCAGGAACCAGACAAGGATGCCCACTATCTCCACTCCTATTCAACATAGTACTGGAATTCCTAGCCAGAGCAATTAGGCAAGAAGAAGGAATAAAAGGAATACAAATAGGTAAAGAAACTGTCAAAATATCCCTATTTGTAGACAATATGATCCTATACATAAAGGCCCCAAAAACTCTACTCAAAAGCTCCTAGACACCATCAATAGCTACAGCAAGGTAGCAGGATATAAAATCAACATAGAAAAATCATTAGCATTTCTATACCCTAATAATGAACAAACTGAGAAAGAATGTATGAAAACAATTCCATTTACAATAGCCTCAAAAAAAATCAAATACCTAGGTGTAAACCTAACAAAAGATGTGAAAGACCTCTACAAGGAAAACTATAAACTTCTTAAGAAAGAGATTGAGGAAGACTATAGAAAGTGGAGAGATCTCCCATGCTCATGGATTGGTAGAATCAACATAGTAAAAATGTCTATACTCCCAAAAGTAATCTACATGTTTAATGCAATTCCCATCAAAATCCCAAAGAGATTGAAAAATCTACTGTTAAATTTATATGGAAACACAAGAGGCCACGAATAGCCAAGGCAATCTTAGTAAAAAGAACAACGCTAGAAGTATCACAATACCCGACTTCAAACTATATTACAAAGCAATAGTAATAAAAACAGCATGGTACTGGCACAAAAACAGACATGAAGACCAGTGGAACAGAATAGAGGACCCGAATATGAAACCACACAACATAACCAACTTATCTTTGACAAAGGGACTAAAAATACACAATGGAGAAAAGATAGCCTCTTCAACAAAAACTGCTGGGAAAACTGGTTAGCAGTCTGCAAAAAACTGAAACTAGATCCATGTATATCACCCTATACCAATAGTAACTCAAAATGGATCAAGGATCTTAATATCAGACCCCAAACTCTAAAGTTGGTACAGGAAAGAGTAGGAAATGCTCTGGAATTAATAGGTATAGGCAAGAACTTTCTCAATGGAATCCCAGCAGCTTAGCAACTAAGAGATAGCATAGATAAATGGGACTTCATAAAACTAAAAAGCTTCTGCTCATCAAAAGAAATGGTCTCTAAACTGAAGAGAACACCCACAGAATGGGAGAAAATATTTGCCAGCTACACACCAGATAGAGGGTTGATAATCAGAATATATAGGGAACTCAAAAAAGTAAATTCTCCCAAAATTAATGAACCAATAAAGAAATGGGCAAGTGAACTAAACAGAACTTTCTCAAAAGAAGAAATTCAAATGGCCAAAAAACACATGAAAAAATGCTCACCATCTCTAGCAATAAAGGAAATGCAAATTAAAACCACACTAAGATTCCACCTCACCCCTGTTAGAATAGCCATCATCAGCAACACCACCAACAACAGGTGTTGGCGAGGATGTGGGGAAAAAGGAACCCTCTTACACTGTTGGTGGGAATGTAGACTAGTACAACCACTCTGGAAAAAAATTTGGAGGCTACTTAAAAAGCTAGACATTGATCTACCATTTGATCCAGCAATACCACTCTTGGGGATATACTCAAAATACTGTGACACAGGTTACTCCACCTGCACACCCATGTTTATTGTGGCACTATTCGCAATAGCCAAGTTATGGGAACAGCCAAGATGCCCCACTACTGACGAATGGATCAAGAAAATCTGGTACCTATACACAATGGAATTTTATGCAGCTACGAAGAAGAACGAAATGTTATCATTCGCTGGTAAATGGATGGAATTGGAGAACATGATTCTGAGTAAAGTTAACCTGGCTCAAAAGACCAAAAATCGTATGTTCTCCCTCATATGTGGACATTAGATCAAGGGCAAACACAACAATGGGATTGGACTTTGATCACATGATAAAGCGAGAGCACACAAGGGAAGTATGAGGATAGGTGAGACATCCACAAAACTAGATAGCATTTGTTGCCCTCAACACAGAGAAACTAAAGCAGATACCTTAAAGCAACAGAGGCCAATAGGAGAAGGGGACCAGGAACTAGAGAAAAGGTTAGTTCAAGAAGAATTAACTTAGAAGGTAACACACACGCACAGGAAAGCAATGTGAGTCAATGCCCTGTATAGCTATCCTTATCTCAACCAGCAAAAACCCTTGTTCCTTCCTATTATTGCTTATACTCTCTCTACAACAAAATTAGAGATAAGGGCAAAATAGTTTCTGCCTGGAAGCCAGGGGGTAGTGGGGTAGAGGGAGGGGGTGGGTAATTAAGGGAGGGGGCAAGGGGGAAGAGGAGGGAAAAGACCCAAACATTGTATGTACATAAGAATAACAAAAAATGTCCATACTTGTCAATGAGGGTTTTATGCTAAGTCTTTTTTTAAAAGCTTCTGTTGAATGGAAACTTCTTCAAATCAGGATCATGCATTATTATTTAGCCATGATTGCCAACCTGTGTAACCTGTGGATAGTCAATATTTGATGAATTGAGCTGAACTAGAAGATGAAATTAGAAAGGCAAGTTGAGGGTAGTTCCCAGAAAAGAAAACCTGACTCCATGTTCTCCACAAAACCAGCACAGCTCAAGGATACATTTGAAGGGGAGGAAGCTGCAGCACCCCCAGACCTGGCTGCACACCAAGGGCTCACTGTCAATCCCCAGCTGTCACCAGCCTCATATTGGGCACCCCAGGAATTGTTGCTGGGTTCACAGAGCCTTGACCTGGTTGAGATGCAGACATGACAACTGCCCAAATCCAGGTCACCTGGATGCTGATGCCACCAGTGGCCGACCCAGACACTTAAGGGTCCCACTGTCGTGCTTCACTTTCTGAACAGAACCGTGTTGAGTGTGGCTCCCCTTGGAGCATGGGTTAGGGAGAATCAGTCATGACACTAGGCTCCAGCTAACAGCAATAAGAGATTGGGTGTCAGAAGTCTTAGAGGCCACAAAATTTCTTCTGTTCTGTCCTGCACACACCCCAATGTCCCTTTGGCTTTTTACTTCCCCACTGCATTTGTTGTGGCATAGGAAGTTCCATTATCAGCTGTGGGTACTCCTTGCTTTCCTGTTCCACTGAGGAGCAGGATCTCTACAAAACAGGGAGAGTGGTAGAGGCCTCCAAAGGTTTTAGGGAACAGGTCCCAGTGATGTTGGGACTTGCTGTGGGGCATGGAGCTTCTTCAGAGTGACGTGGGTTAGAGGTAGATGAGAAGGAGGTAGACAAAGTCTGGATCTGGCCCAAGCCCTAAGCCTCAGTGATACAACATGACACCTAGCTCAGATGTGGCCTGCAGAACACTCAGAACTTGCAACCACTTTCATCATCACCCCTGTCTCCCCTGTTTAGGGAAAAAAGGAAGAAAAAAAACTTCAGAATTTGGCATCTACCCATGACCCTTGAAGCCTGTGACCTGCTACTACCCACATGCTACTGATATACCAGGTAGGTGAAGCAGAACGCAGCTCACTCATCACCTAACGCCACCTGAAATCCCATCAATAACCAGGGGTTTATTAAAACTTCTGACAAATAGTGAAAACATACTATTATGGTTTGAATTATACCACCCCAAAATTCATATGTAGGAGTCCCAACCCCCATACCTTACTTAGAAATAGAGTTGTTGCAGATTTGCAGGTGCAATTAGTTAAGATGAGATCACTAGGTGGCCCTAATCCAATATGACTATTAGTAAAACATGGAAATTTGAACACAAAGATACATAGGGAGAGGGCACCATGTGAAGAGACATAGGGAGACAATGGTATCTACAAACCAAGGAGAGGGGCCTGAAATAGATCCTTTCCTTACAAGGAATCAATCCTGAGTCAGGTGCAGTGGCTCACACCTGTAATCCCAGTTACTATGTAGGTTAGGAGGATTATGGTTCATGGTCAGAACAGGGCAAAAAGTTATTGAGACCCCCATCTCAAAAACAAGCCATATATGGTGGTGCAGGATTATAGTCCTAGCTATTCAGGAGGTATAGGTAGGAGGATCACCATCCAAGGCTGGCCTGGGAAAAAAAGCAAGAAACCCTTCTGAAAAATAAACTAAAACAAAAAAAGGGCTAGGAGTGTGACCCAGGTGGTAGATTGCTTGCCTAGCAAGCCCAAGGTAAGGAGTTCAAACTCAGTACTGCAAAAGAAGAAGATAGAGGAGGAGGAGGAAGAACCAACTGTAGAATACCTTGATTTTGAACTTCTAGTCTCCAGAACTGTGAAACGATAAATGTCTGTTACTTAAGTCTTACCATGTGTGGTGTTTTGTTATAGCAGCCTTAATAAACTAATCACATGCTTTAAAGATTCTCACTACAACCATGCCTATTTATTTCCGTTATCCTTACAACACCTCACTGAGTTAAGTTCTTTAACTTATCCTCATTGTGCAATTGAGGACTCTAAGGCTCTGAAAGGTAAGGAAATTTGCCCAAGGTATTAAGTTGCTGCTCTGGTTTGAATATGAAATGTCTTCGACGGGCTGGTGGTGCTATTTTGGGAGATTCTGAAAATTTTAGGAGGTGGGACTTAGCTGGAGGAAGTAGGTCATTGGGATGTGTCCTTAGGGGCTGTCTTGCCCCAGGCCCTTCTCTTTCTGACTGCTTTTGGGTGAGCGTCTTCTCCCACAAGCTGTTGCTGCCATGGTATTCTGCCTACCACAGGCCCTGAATCAAGGAAGCCAAGGACCATGGACTGCAACCTTTGAAACCAAAAGCCAGAATAAATCTTTCCTCCTTTTAAGTTGTTCTGTCAGTTATTTTGTCACAGCCACAAAAAGTCTAACAGTTGCTGAGACATTATTTGAACTCTGCTGCTCCACTCTGGAGTCCCAGTTTTTTTCTCCATGTCACCCATTGCCACCTGGGCCAGAAGGGATGGCCTTCTGAGTAATGCTTTGGTGTAGCCTGGGCTCAAGTGGGCTGTGCCGAGTAATCACACTTTTCACGTGGACATGCTAATACGCTGTTGTTGCCCACATAAATGGGCTTCCTGCTCATGCCACTCAGGACAGACAGCAAGTGACAGCTCCCAAAAGGCCACACAGGCGCTAGAGAGGCCAAGAGACCAGAAAGGTATGACAGTGGAGGCCCAGCTGGCAGTAGAAGTCAAGAAGACAAGCTCCATATCCATGGGCCTGGAAGGTTGGATTGCAGCTCTCCAGAGAGAGTGGCACTGGGCAGCAAGAGAAGCTGTGAGAATCCAGGGCAGGCAGGGAACAGATGGGCAGTTATTCCACATAAAGGTGGAATCAGGTCTGGGGCAGAACAGGGCTAATCAGAGGGACAGCCATGCAAGGCCTGGGACCACAAAGATCAGGAAAGCTCAATTCAAGGTTAGAGTGATGCCAGGACTGACCAGAAGGCAGGGTACACCAAGGTCAGAAGTAATGGGTCTCAGACACGAACTCCCCTGAAGCTGACTTTGGTGAGAACAAGAAGAGGAAAAGATGCTTCTTGTGCAATTGCCAGAGAAATAATTCCCCTCTACAAATGATGCAAAAGGGGAATCCTGTGCAAGGTGGACGACCCTAATGGAGGTACAGAGTCATGGAGTGCTTACGTTTGGGGATCCTTGGTTCAAGTCCAAGGATCATAAATGGCCTTCAGCAGCTTCGGAACAAAACATGCCCTCTTCATTTCTCTTCTGAATCCAGGTCCTCCCTTCCTGCCAGATGGCATACTAACAGGCCCAGCAGACATGCCCCAGCCACTTCCCAGGGGTTCCAGCCACTATCAGCTGCCCACAATTGCTTCCCCAAGTGTCTGGAGTGTAAGATATGGACTTACAGGCTCATCAAATGAGGCCAAGGCCAGGCTTCAGAAGTTGGTGACAATGTACTTGCTTCTCCCTTGGGCTCTGCTCATATATCTTTCCAACCTGCTGCGATTTTCTCAGGTGCTCGGGTCTCCCTTTGATGGGGCATGAACATGCATTTTAAATGGTGTCAGTTATGTACTCCAATATGCACCATGGAAAATATGTCCCATTCGGTGTGGATGTGGAGACTGGGATGTAAGTGCCACACATCTACAACTCCTGGCCTGTACCTTTCCTGGTGTTCATGACCACTCTATCCACAGGCCCTGACTTCCAAGCTTGTCAGCCCATGGGCTGGGAGCTAAGGTGGATTCCAGGGCCAGTTTGGCCTCCATGACATCAGAATAAAGCATGAGGACTGGCACACACCAGATAGCCATATTTAGGTATTGATCTGCTGGATTTCAGGAAGATCACCTCAATTCTCAGATTCTAGAAATACACATTCTAAACTGGGGTTTCTTTCCAACTCCCCGCACAGGGAAACAGTACAGGCATAATTCTTACAGCCTTTTGGGTTAACAACTTAACAAACAATGTAGAGAAATCCCCACCCTTCGACCCAGTAATTGCATCTTCGTGATGCTATTCAAGGGAAACACTTCAAAAGACAGGACTATGTCCATTCATGAATGTGTCAACTTGCTAAGGCTGAGAGGCCTTGGGGAGGGGTCACTTGGCAGAACACTCATCTCCTGTTGTCAGCTGCCTCTAATTTCCCCTGTTCTCCCTCCACTCCAGCTGGCCTCAGAGGCTCCAATTCCTCCCCACCCTGGGTTATACTGAGCAACCCAGCTCTCCACAGCTCCGTCGTCAGCACCCTTCCACTCTTAGCCCTCTGATGCTCAGCTGAACCAAGAGCCCTCCAATCGACACCAACTCCCCACTCCACAGAAGGCAGTGAAAGTTGTATTTCAGCATGTTTTTTCTTCCCTTCTCATATACTACGGAATATTAGACAACTGCTAGGGAAAAATGTACGGTAGATGTGTACAAACTGGCATACAAAAAGATGTCCGTGATTTTTCATCAAATAGGAAAAATTCAGCCAGGTTGCAGGGCAATATAAAGCATGATGGCAATGTATCCATAGGGTCTGGTGGGTTCCGTGTCATACTGTTAACCACAGTTGTCACCTGTGGTGGGAACTGAGATTGGGAGGAGGTAGGTTGTGAAGGAGAACATTTGCTTTTTTCCTTCTTATAACTGTGCTATTTGAATTTTTTTCTTTTCTTTTTTTTGAGACTGGGTCCTACTATATAGCCCAGGCAGCCTTGAACTCATGATCCTCTTGCTTAAGCCTTCTGAGTGCTGGGATTATAAGACCTATGATACCATGCCTGGCCTGGAAATTTTTTTTGGTACTGGGATTTGAACTCAGGGCCTCATTCTTGCTAGTCATGCTCCTAGCTCCTAAAATATTCTTTTAATAATGAAAATATAATAATTGTGCAATTAAAAAAAAAGATACAGGACTCCTGCTTGGAAAAGGCAGGGCAAGAAATGCCATGTCCTGCCTTCTTGAAAAAGGAAAGCTTAACCTTTAGCGGATTTGCCAGCTTCTCCTTCATCCTCCACTGGCTGTAGAAGCTGGGGCGGGGGGTGCTCCTGCTGGAGGCCTTGCTGAGAGAGCTGCTAAATGTGCCTGCGTTAAATGCTTATGCGTTACTGGTCACTACTGCTAAGAACATTTCGCCCTGAACCTTTCCAGATCTCCTGCCTGCATGCAGTGCCAGGGTGGTCCAAGCATGGAAGACCATTCCATGGGTCTCTTTCCTTAGGCAGGAGGTATGCCAGAGACCCTGGGTTCACCAGGACCACAGGCTCCTCTCTGGCAAGGAAAGGGGACTCTGAACTTCTGGTGTCCTTCCTCACCTTCCTCAGGCTTGAACCAACCACATCCAGTTGCCCTGGGTGAAAGCACGGTGGTCTAGCCCTGTTCTACCATACACTCTCATTCCTTCTTCTGTCACTGTGCCTTGGCTCATGGGAAGCAACCAGGGTGAGTCAGCAGGCTGTGGATTAACCACTCTGATGGATCAGAGGAAGCCAGAGGCTCAACGTCTTCTGCCCGAGAGAGAGAGAGAGAGAGAGAGAGAGAGAGAGAGAGAGAGAGACCTGTACTAGCTGCTAACAATGTAGAAATGAGTGATAGAAAATTCTTGCACTCAAGAAACTCCTGCTGGCACCGGTGGCTCACAGCTGTAATCCAGCTACTCAGGAGGCAGAGGTCAGGAGGATCGAGGTTCAAAGCTACCCCGGGCAAATAGTTCAAAAGACCCTATCTTGAAAAAAAACCTTCCACAAAAAAAGGGCAGGTAGAGTGGCTCAAGGTGTAGGCGCTGAGTTCAAATCCCAGTACCACCAAAAAAAAAAAAAAAAGAGAAAGACAGAAACTCTCAGTTTACCAAAAAAGATTTATTTCTCTAGACTACAATAAACTGGAAATCTCAGAGGAGGAAGTTTTTATGGGACAAGGAAGGTTTGGAAGAAGGGTATCAGAGAGGAGAAGCATTTCATGTGGATCATGGAGTATGAGTGGGATGTGTTAGGTAGGCTGATGTAATGTTCAATACCCATTCCAACCTCCTCCAGTGTGCCTTCTTGTACTGCAGAAGCTGACAAGATAAAACTACATTTCCCAGACTCTTTACAGGCAACATTCTGGACAGGATTTAGGTTCTACCAGTAATATACACTAAAGCAAGATCTAGAGGGCAGATATCAGAAGGCCAAGCTCCCATCTCTCCTGCTGTTCCTGCTGCAAACTCTGCTGGAGAGGTTTTTTTTTTTTTTCTCAGCAGCACAGGTGGCAGTGTCCCCAGTGTTCAGACACTGGCTTTTGTAGTATCCAGAGAAGTGGTGGATCCTTTTGCTATGAGATTGTGCAAGTGTGGTTCCATGGTGGCCCTTGCACAAATTGACAGGTGGCTTCCTGAGAGGAGAAAATGCTCAGTCCTTAGGTGTGGCTCAAATGGTAAAGCACCTGCCTAGCAAATGCAGGGCCCTGAGTTCAAATCCCAGTATCACCAAAAAAAGAAAGGAAAAAAAAAAGAAAATTCTCAGTCCTTCCAGACCCCATAAGGAGGCTAGTGAGGAGACTTGAACATACAGACAGCTTTCCTAACCTCTTCCTCTAATGTCTACTAGACAGCAGCCATCTACAGACATTCATAGGTGGTCTGACTTTGGAAAGTGCTAGGAATTTGGAACCTCAGTTGCAAAAACAGTCCCACACTAAGAATCAATTACTCCAAGGTAAAAAAATAAAAAATAAAATGCCAAAAAAAACATTAATCTGGCCCTCTCCAGTCTTTATTGTCTCTCTCACTGAACTCATCCACATACCCACACACAAAACTGTCAGCCAAATGAAAGTGTTGCTGGATTAATTTAAGAAATAAATATGGGAGCTTGAAAAAGTTTACAAATTTAGCAGTTGTCAGGAACCCAGCTTATCATTACTGGTATTTGTCTGTGATTTCTGGGCCAAGACATGCAGGTTAGAAGGTGCTATGGAGACATGAACTCATGATGGGGTTTTATTGCTCTTGTCTTTCTTTAGTCTTTAATACATGAACATCACGTGCCAGCTGCCACAAGGCTTTCTCCCCTACACGCACACACCACCCTGGACAGTCTTCGGAGTCTGCCATCCCGTTCATTTGATAAATATTTACAGTTTAAGAGACAGCAAGCTGGAAAGCACACAACAGCCAGGAATCCCACCCACGGTGAGCCTCACTTGGTGTCAGCTTGGCTTGTAAACCTCTCTGGGTGCAGGGCAAGGCATCCTGGGAAGGATGCTGGTTGGTAAGACCCTGATGAACAGAATCTTAAAAGCAGACACAGATCGTAGGTTTGCTTTAAGGCCGTGAAGGTATAAATCTCAGTGGCTATACAACCTCCACGGAAGACTAGCATGAGGAGAGGACAGATTTGACTTTTGAAAGACGACTCTTCTGCATGTAAGTAAAGTAACAGGATATCGTATGGCAGCCTCTAAACATTTTTTAGGCCTTGCACACCTCTGAGAATATGGTTAAAGTTCTGGGTAGTCTCCCTAGAAAAATGCACAAAGGCACATGCACACGGCACTTACATGCGCTAGCTACAGAGACCAAAGGATGAATCAGACCCAGGCCCCTGCTGTCCAGGGCATGACAGTCTTGAACAGCTGTCTGTTCAAGGCATGCAGATCTAGGTGAGAGGGGACCAGTGCTTGAAGGTCTACGCAGCTTGAGTAGCTGATAGTTGAGGGAAACAGAGAAGAAGTTGTAAGGTAGAGAGCCAAGCAGAGCACAAAGGAACCAGTGGTAAATTCCATTCATGTGTGTTCTGACACCTGAGAGCATCTGCTGCTGCTGAGAGCATCTGCGGCCAGTGCCCGGGTGAGGTGGCCTTGACCTTCAGAATCCCATGGGCCGAAGAGCTCGATATCCTCCCCAGGATTTCTGCTGGCTCCCTGGGAGGACGTGTGGTCTCCAGGCTCTTCTGCCTCTCAGAAGTCTATCCTCCTCTCACACCACTTCCGTTCCTGTACTGCATTCACCTCAGTGTGAAATTCACTCCTTTGGATTCAGTGGGAAAAAAAAGTCTACCACACCAAGCATTTACACAGGCTTTGTGAAAAATGTAGGGCAGGTGGGGGGTGGGGGGGGGTCATGGAAAAGGGTACCTGGCCCTCTGCCATCCAGGGTCCTTCTGCCTTCCCTCTACACATTGTCTCTTTTACTGTCTTTTTCATGAACAATTGAAAAAGTTCCTAAAAGCCTTAGTGAGTGGCCTGAAGCCTGAAGAGAGGGATGGGGTCATGAGATGGAGGGGTGCTACTTTCTCTCCAGGCACTTTTCAATACATCCTTCCAAAACACACACACAGCGATTCTCCGAGAACACTCCAGCAATGAAATTCTCTCTGTCCCATTTGGATTGGTTGGTGAAGAGAACAAAATCCACTCTGGCTAGATGCAGCAAGCATGGATTTACAACAGGGTATTAAGTGTCTTACAGAACTATGAGGAGGGATTTAGGAAAGACTTTAGGTTGAGCTTTCAACAAGCCCTCCCCAAAGGAGAGTTAGGCCACCAAGGGAGTTGCGGGGTTGCCTATGACCAAGAAGCTGTGTGCTCCAGAGCAATGCTGCTCGTGCCACAAATCAGTGTCCCTGGCCTCCCACCACCTGAGATGCTGATGACAAGAGTCCGGGGTATCTGCCCATATTTCCAGAGAAAACCCAGTGAGTCCCTCCACTGCAAAGCCAGCAGGAAGAGCAGGAGCAGAAGTATGGTCTCTGCTGGCTTCTGCCCAGCTCTCCCACAGTGCATCGGAATCCCCTCTGGAGGCCGACGCATGGGAGTCTGGAAAATGTAGTTTTTAGCTTTCTAGCCTTTGTAGTACAGATAGTCCACCAGAAGGCAAATGGAATGAAGGCTGAACATCTTCTATATAAACTGCACTGTATCATTTTGAATGGGTGGAGGAAGGAAAGGAGTAGAGGGAAGAGACCTTTTATTAAGCACCTACTGCATAGTAGGTAGTTTATATCCTCTACTTATTTAATTCCTCTAACACAGTCTGAATAGGTTTTATCATCATTTTAAAGGTATGAGAACTAAGACTTACGGTGGCCAAGTTATTTGCTCCAGGTTACAGCAGGACAGACACATTCCAGGACAGTAGGGAGGACCCTCACTCTCACCTCCCAGAAATCACACAAGCTAAAGACAGGTTCATCTACTAGACATTCCCAAAGTTCTTCCTGGGTTCCACTTTGGTGTGCTCCCCACAGTTTCCCCTATTTGGACATCCTGTCATGTCTCAAAAACCTTCCTCTGTATTCTTTTGTGCACAGGACAACTGAGGCCAGTCATTCCCAAGCCTATTGTGAGAAATTAATCGACTCTGACACATGCTTGGGCCTCAAAAAAATCCCAGTTACTCAACTCTACTCCCTTCCTGTGGTAGGACACTTCTAAAATGGTTCCTGATGACCCTGTCTCTCTCTGGGTAACCACACCCTTATGCAATCCCTTGCATGTCCATGCCTGTGTGCATGGGTGCATGTGTGTGTGTGTGTTGTAGACTGGCCAGCCATAGTTGCTTCTAACAAATAGAATTTGACAAAAGTGATGGAATGTCACTACCGAAATTAGGATGTTATCTTTCTTTCATCTTGCTCATAGTGTGTGTGTCCTTCTCAGCTTGCTGGTGTTGATAAAGAAAGCTGCCATGCTGGAGAGGCCCACATGGTGAGGAACTGTAGAAGGCCTCTGGCCAACAATGAGGAAGAGGTTGAGTCCTGCCAACACACACTTGAGGGAGCTTGGAAGAGGATCTTTCTCCACTTAAGTCCTGCCAGGACTGTACCACAGGTGACACCTTCAATTCAGCCTGTGAGAGACTCTGAAACAGAGGATCCCAGGTACACTATACTGGATCACTGACCTACAGAAAGTATAAAACCATAAGTGTGTTATAAGCCACTGAGGTTTGAGCTTCTTTGGTATGCTGCAATAGTAACCAAAACCCTCCCTTCACCATATTCTGGGCTCTGTTTTGAGCCATAACTCCCTCTGTGAGTGAAAAAAAGAAAGGGTTGTGCTTTTCTGCATACTAATGTAAGGTCTGATCTTCCACTTAGAGGAAGACCGTCTCAGGACCCTCTGGGCTTGGCTGGCACTCTTACTTGAGATGTGGGGCCCATGCACACAGTGTGCCCTCTACCTCAGGAGAAAAATGTCTCCCTTGCTCTGAAATAGAAGCAGTGATAAGAAGCTTGCTTCCTCTTGGCCCCAGGTGGGCTCAAGGTGAGGGTGAGGCAGGGGAGGTGCTCAGGGTGCAAAGTTGTAGGAAACACTCCTCAAGCTTATGCAAGTGCAAAGATAGCACACGAGAGTGGGTGTCTCCTTTAATGTGTGCCCTGCATGCCTCACCTAACTCATGTTCATTCTGACCAGCTCCTAGAGCAGACCTAACCTGCACTCCTACTCCATCCTTGACAATCCATGAAACAGGTCCTGACCAGGTGTGGTGGGCAGATTTTCTAACTTCTTCAGCTTGGTTTCTGGGCAGGATATCAGAAGAGGCTTTAGGTTCTTTGAGAACCAACTCTTGTGTGCCATGCTTCCTGAATTCAGTAGTCTACAACAAACGCGTGGGTTGAATCCCTGTGACCTGGTGTCTCTATGAGGGACTTTGACCTTCTGTCCCTCCTCCTTTTTCACACCAACAGTCAATGCCAGAGGCTCAGCCACCTGAGCCCACCAACCTGCTCCCGAGGGACAAAGAAAAGGGAGACATTGTGCACGTGCTGCCTCCCAGGACCCTCTCAGTCCAATACAGTATTTGAGCATGATAGTTTTTTTTTCTTTTTGGTGATACTGAGGTTTGAACTCAGGACTTGTGCTTGCTAAGCAAGTACTTTATTGTTTGAGCCATGACTCCAGCCCTTTTTGCTCTGGTTATTTTCGAGATACAGTCTCAATTTTTGCCCAGGCTTGTCTGGACTGAGATCTTCCTATTGTATGCTTCTTGTTGTCACTGAGATGATAGGTGTATGTCACTATGCCCATCTTTTTTCCATTGAGATTCAGTCTCAAGAAACTTTTTGCCTAAACTGGTCTGGAACCTCAGTCCTCCCAATCTCAGCCTCCCATGACAAGGGCGCACTACCACATCCAGCTATTGGTTAAGATGGGGTCTTGCCCTGCCTGGAACTGAAGGGGGGAAGGGGGAAGACGGTGGGGGAGGGGGACAGGGTGGAGAAATGACCCAAACAATGTATGCACATGTAAATAAATGAATAATAAAAAAAAAGATGGGGTCTTGCCAACTTTTTGCCAGGGGCTGGCCTTAGACTACAAATCCTCCTGATCTCAGCCTCCCAAGTAGCTAGGATTATAGACATGAGCCACTGGTACCTGACTAGCATGGCAATTTTTATCAGAAGGAGGCTTTAGGATGACTCTGAATCTGCCAAACACATATGTTTTAATATAGTGTGGTAACAGATTCCATTCTGGGGATGCCAGGCATGGGCTAGGTGCTTTACTTGTGGCTTTTGGTTTAATCCACACTAAGACTCTAGGAGATAGTCCTCATTTTTGTGGATTAAACTCAAGTCTTGATGGGTTACTGACTTGTCTGAGGCCATAGAGCTAATATATCTTAGCCCTAGACCTTGGAACCAATCTGGTTGGGTTTTGGGCCTGGGTGCTCAGCTCCTATGCTGACCTGCCTCCCTGGCAGTTGACTTTCTAAAGTCCATTTTGATCAGAATCTGGTATAGGAGCTTCTCTTTTCAACCCATTCCCTCCACCACTCCCATGGAAAGTTAATCAATGTGTGCGGATAACTTCCCTCTAGCCTTTCCCCTACTCCATCTTCCAAAAAGCCCACCCAGGGCAAATCACACACTGGAGGTAGGTCTGGATGTAATTGATGGCATTCCACCCTACAAAGGCACCCGTGAGATTCAGCACCAAAGAGTCCTGGGTTGGAAGCTGAGTTTTACCTCTTTGTGACTGAGGGGAGAACACCCTCTCTGTAAAAAGGAGTAAGCAGTGTGTTCACTTCTCAGGGTGGTTAGAAGGATGAAGTGCGTGTGTGTGTGTATCTTGGTTCTTGCCCTCTGGCATGGAAGAATCCAAGCAGAATACATGGGCGTAAAGGGAGTTTATTAAAAGTTAGGGAAGGGAAATACAAAGGGGAGCATGATAGGCACAGGTGGAGTCTGCTGACAGAGCGAGCTTTTCTTTCTCAGGTACTTTTAAAACTTTCCTTCTTGGGAAGGGAGGAACCGGGAGATTCCCATCCCATAATCAATGAGTGGGGAGGGGTATGGGCCATCCCTGGCAACCTGCGTAGGGGTCCCTACCTTTCCCTGCTCCTAGCCTGCCTCACATGTATGTGTGTGTTCCTCACATCAGTAAGGTTTCCCGCCCCTTATAATTCAAAACCATTGGCTTGAATCTCATCTCGGAAACAAGACCCATTTAGAGATTTACTCCTCCACAGGGTTGAATTGTATCACTTTCCTTATAAGGCAAAGGGGCTACAATTGGTCTTGGTTTTAAATCCCATTTTCTTCTCTATTTTATGTGTAAAGCTCCAAGAACTATTCCAGGTGTCTCATGGTCATGTGGCAGACCAAAAGGCCAAAAGAGGGAGATAAAGGACCATCCATCCTTACTAAAGCAGGGACTGGACCCATCCCAGGCCTTCCCACATAAGAGTTCTGGGAGGACTCGATCCACTTTGAGGTCTTTGGTTAGAAGAAACAGAAAACCCAGCTGGAATGCCTTAATCAGTCATAACGACTTATTGCTTGACAGAATCTAATGTCTAGAGGAAGTATGGGCTTCTGGCACAGTTTGTTCAGGGCTCCCAGCGTTCAGGGGGTGACAACTCTGTAAGTCTCTCACCTGAATGTCCCCATCAGCTTTTTCTAAACTGCTCTTTTCTTGGGTAGCACGATTGTGGCTGACAACTACCAGGGCTTCCTGAGCCCTTATTCACAGCTAATGGGCCATGAGTATGCTACTCCTAAAACAATCACAGTGCCAAGGGGATGCCAGTGGCCACGATGATGTTGGTGGGCTTATGCCAATGGAAACCTGCCCCTGAAACTAAGAGCTGATTTGATCCTAGACGTAAATCACATTGTTGCTATGCACAATGGCATGGGAGAGGGGGAGTGAGGATCTGAAATGGCTCCTGGAGAGGAAACCGAAACATCCACGACAAAGACCCTGTGTCTGCCCAGGTGTGGCTGTATTGTATTGTGTGTGTCCGTGTGTGTGTGCGGTGTGTATGCTTGTATGTGTGTGAGTGTATGTAAAGTGTGTCATGTGTCTATTGAGCATGTGTGAGATATGTGTACATAAGTGCAGATATGCTGCATGTGATTGTGTGTATATGTGAAGTGAGTTGTTTTTCTTAACCCCTTTTCCCAGGAGCACAGAGAGGTTGGAAATTTTTTAAGAAAAACAACTTTACTAACAAGAAAGGAAAGCAGAGTATAAATCTAGTCAAATAACATAAGAAAAAAGGTTATTTCTGACAATGTATGACCCGGGGCCAATAATTACCTCTGATTTTCTCCCAAAGTGCAGTCTGCCTTTGAGCCTTCCCACCTATCTGCCTGGCTCTGCTGGGTGCCAAATTATTTCCCCTTTGCTGAACAGAAGTCTCTTGCAGATTTTCCTCCTACAGCCAAGACCAAAACTCCTATTTGTACTCACCATTCTGCCCAAGGGCCCTACTCCATCTATGTCATCTCCTTCCACTCATTTCCAACAAGGGCCAACAGAAAGAAGCTTTCTGATAGGCAGGCCACCATCAGAAATCAGCACATCTACACACAATAAGAAGACTGCCTTACGCTCTCTCTCTGCACACTTCAGAGACCTGTGAAGAACTGGACAGGTCATCTCAAAGCCTAGCCTGGGCCTGATTTCCTGCCACCTCCCTGCCCCTCCAGAGCTGGCTCATCCACTGGGAATCCCAGTCCTGTGTGACCCTCTGCTGCCCTCTGCTGGAATCTTGCTTTACACAGCCTGGGACTCCCCAGCAACTGGGAAGCTTTTGGTCAACCACCTTTTCTGGGTTTCCTTTGGTCTGGCAGCTGAATACAGCCCACTACTATTTCCATCCACCCATCCCTACTCACTGTGCTGGAACCTGTAAAAAAAAAAAATCACCTGTTTGTTCTGAGTCTCATGTCCTCAATTGTCTTCCTTACCCCCTGCAGGGGGAAAAGGGTTAAAATTACTTTACAGAATCATGGTGGAATTAAAAGGATTTATTCATTCATGAGTCATGTGTTTATTGTATGTCTACTGTTTGCTAGATACTGTGTTGGAACTAAGGATACCAAAAGGAATAAAAAAGAAACAATTCTGCCCTAATGGAATTACTTCCCTGAATAAACATACAGTGATGAGTCATGTGAGGAAATAATAAGACCCTGGAGTGGAATGTAACAGGGGCAGCTGCTTGGCTAAGAGGTAACTTGAGGATGAATATGAGTCACACCCAGGGGCCAAAGGGTTTGGAGTGGGATTTCCAGGCAGAGAAGCAAGAAGACCCTTGTGAAGGACCAAAGAAGGTGACTGGAAGAGGCTAGGGGTCATGGAGAGCTGAGCATTGGAGCAGACATGGGCCAGAGTGGGAGGGCCTTGCTGAGGGTGGAGAGGAGCTTGGCCTATCCTCTGAAAGCAGTAGAAGCCAGGAAGGGCTTGGGGAATGGGGTTTGGAGATGGCGCCCTCCTGCCATCCTGTCAAGCCTCCAGCTACTCCCAAGTCTCTGGCTGGCTCCTTTTCCTCACCCATCTCTGGTGGAGATGGTCCTCCCAGGCTGTCTGTTCCCCCTACATAATCCCAAGCATCGCTGTGATTCTAAATAACATTGTAGATGGGCTAGGGTCTCCACCTGGACCTCTCCTCCTGGCCCCAGATCCACAAATGAAATCATCACTGTTTGCTGCCTGCTTTAGGATTTCTCAAGCATCTCAACCTTAATGTCTCACTCTTGATTTGGCCTCAGCCCCTTTTTCTTCACTGCTCTATGTCTTCCCCATCTCAGCAAATGGTATTTTTATAAAGACCTTCAACCCTCCCTGAACCACTGCCATTTTAAAATGTATGTGTAAATAAGATGGGTAAATGCAAACAGCTCAGAAAGGAACAAAATGGTTCCTTCCTATTCTTACCTTACAAAACCCAGGCTATTGACAAACCTTGTTAATTCGGCCTCCGGAATGTGATTGGATGTCCATTCCTTCCCCTCTCCTCTGCCCACACCAGAGCTGACCGGCACCATCCCCTGCAGCAAAGTCTGAATGGTCCTCAGCAAAATAGCCAGAGTGACATTGTTATACTCTGGGAAACTGGACTGTGTCACTTCCCTACTTCAAATCTGTCAACTGCTTCCCTTTGTTCTTAGGACAAAACCAAGCTTCTCACAGAGGTCTATGATGTCCTACAAAATCCAGCCATCTTTCCAATTCCATCTCCCGTCCTTCTCACCCTTGCTTAATTCCTCGCCCACCCAGCTAGTCTTTTGCATTTCCTTCAGGCAGACGAGCTGTTGTCTGCCTTCCTATTTTCATCCATGCTGCTTTCTCTGCCTGGAATGCTTCTGCCCCATCTCCATAAAGCTGGTGACTTCTTCTGCAGATGTCAGCTAAATCTCACCTAGCCAGCAAGATCTCCTCTGCGCACTCTGTTCCAAGTCTATCCCAACACCAAAACAGATTTTGAAATTTCAATCAATAAAGACGTGTGATAAAAGACAGTCAGGGAACCAAAAAAAATCAGAAATAGAGTCAAATGCACAGGGAATTTAGTAGATTGTGAAGGTAAGTTTTCAGATTCCCTGGAAAAAGAAAGCTTAGTAAATAAATGAAGGCACAACTGGTCAGAACCTTTGAGATAAAACAACGCTGACCTCCTACTGAGTCCTTACACCAAGAGCCATCCCAGATGACTCAATAGAAACAATAAGTCATAAACTATCTTAAATTGTGGGTTAATCTGTTATAATCACAAAGTCACTTTCTTCATCTGAGAAACATGAAGGCTTTTCTGAGATGACTTATAAAACCTAGAAACCTTAAAAAGAAAGTTAATAAATTTGTGTAAGTAGCAATCTAATTTGGGTATGAAAAGAGAAAAAGAAAAAAAATTATATCAAAAGACTAAATGCAAAAATAGGGAACACAGGACTGGTGGAGTGGTCCAAGGTGTAGGCCCTGAGTTCAAACCCCAGTACCAAAAAAAAAAAAAAAAGTAGGGAATGCATGTTATAGGAAACTTGAACAAAGACTTGGGACACTGAGGCAATACAACAGGAAGCAATTTATATTGTGCCAGCATAGACTGAGCGGACTCAAGTCCAAAGGCTGAGACCCGAGAACAAAGGGGTCTCACCTTATATACCTTTGCAAGCCTCAAACAAAATCAAATACCTAGGTGTAAACCTAACAAAAGATGTGAAAGACCTCTACAAGGAAAACTATACACTTCTGAAGAAAGAGATTGAGGAAGACTATAGAAAGTGGAGAGATCTCCCATGCTCATGGATTGGTAGAATCAACATAGTAAAAATGTCGATACTCCCCAAAATAATCTACATGTTTAATGCAATTCCCATCAAAATTCCAATGACATTCATTAAAGAGATTGAAAAATCTACTGTTAAATTTATATGGAAACACAAGAGGCCACGAATAGCCAAGGCAATACTCAGTCAAAAGAACAATGCAGGAGGTATCACAATACCTGACTTCAAACTATATTACAAAGCAATAACAATAAAAACAGCATGGTACTGGCACAAAAACAGACATGAAGACCAGTGGAACAGAATAGAGGATCCAGATATGAAGCCACACAACTATAAGCAACTTATCTTTGACAAAGGAGCTAAAAATATACGATGGAGAAATAGCAGCCTCTTCAACAAAAACTGCTTGGAAAACTGGTTAGCAGTCTGCAAAAAACTGAAACTAGATCCATGTATATCACCCTATACCAAGATTAACTCAAAATGGATCAAGGATCTTAATATCAGACCCCAAACTCTTAAGTTGATACAAGAAAGAGTAGGAAATACTCTGGAGTTAGTAGGTATAAGTAAGAACTTTCTCAATGAAACCCCAGCAGCACAGCAACTAAGAGATAGCATAGATAAATGGGACCTCATAAAACTAAAAAGCTCTGTTCATCAAAAGAAATGGTCTCTAAACTGAAGAGAACACCCACAGAGTGGGAGAAAATATTTGCCAACTATACATCAGACAAAGGACTGATAACCAGAATATACAGGGAACTTAAAAAACTAAATTCTCCCAAAACTAATGAACCAATAAAGAAATGGGCACGTGAACTAAACAGAACTTTCTCAAAAGAAGAAATTCAAATGGCCAGAAAACACATGAAAAAATGCTCACCATCTCTAGCAATAAAGGAAATGCAAATTAAAACCACACTAAGATTCCACCTCACCCCTGTTAGAATAGCCATCATCAGCAACACCGCCAACAACAGGTGTTGGCGAGGATGCGGGGAAAAAGGAACCCTCTTACACTGTTGGTGGGAATGTAGACTAGTACAACCACTCTGGAAAAAAATTTGGAGGCTACTTAAAATGCTGGACATCGATCTACCATTTGATCCAGCAATACCACTCTTGGGGATATACCCAAAAGACTGTGACACAGGTTACTCCAGAGGTGCCTGCACACCCATGTTTATTGCGGCACTATTCACAATAGCCAAGTTATGGAAACAGCCAAGATGCCCCAGCACTGACGAATGGATTAAGAAAATGTGGTATCTATACACAATGGAATTTTATGCAGCCATGAAGAAGAACGAAATGTTATCATTCGCTGGTAAATGGATGGAATTGGAGAACATCATTCTGAGTGAGGTTAGCCTGGCTCAAAAAACCAAAAATCGTATGCTCTCCCTCATATGTGGACATTAGATCAAGGGCAAACACAACAAGGGGATTGGACTATGAGCACATGATAAAAGCAAGAGCACACAAGGGAGGGGTGAGGATAGGTAAGACACCTAAAAAACTAGCTAGCATTTGTTGCCCTTAACGCAGAGAAACTAAAGCAGATACCTTAAAGCAACTGAGGCCAATAGGAAAAGGGGACCAGGTACTAGAGAAAAGGTTAGATCAAAAAGAATTAACCTAGAAGGTAACACCCACGCACAGGAAATCAATGTGAGTCAATGCCCTGTATAGCTATCCTTATCTCAACCAGCAAAAACCCTTGTTCCTTCCTATTATTGCTTATACTCTCTCTACCACAAAATTAGAAATAAGGGCAAAATAGTTTCTGCTGGGTATTGAGGGGGGAGGAGAGGGAGGGGGCGGAGTGGGTGGTAAGGGAGGGGGTGGGGGCAGGGGGGAGAAATGAACCAAACCTTGTATGCACATATGAATAATAAAAGAAAAAAGAAAAAAAAAAACCTTTGCAAGCAGGTTACAGAAGCAAAAAGCAAGGTTTAACCCATATATAGTTGCATGTGACGCTCTTGGCTACTTCACCCCCGGTGCTACGTGACCTTCACGTTTAAATTCTTCAAATTTTATAATTCTGCTATGCCATCCCTTCTCCTTGCTACATAATCAGAAAACAGTCTTGTCCGTTTCTTTTCTGGGCCTCCTTCCTGCTACATTATTCCCCTCTTTGACACTCGGACCCACCTAGGGTCAAAGAACATAATCTTGATCTAGGGGGTTCTAGCATCATTACATGTGTGGCCATTTTTATTTCTATAGTGGTCTCCATAATGGTCCTGATAGACTGCAATACCAGGGGAACCAGGCAGGATAATATTAAGCATGCTTGCAGGACAAGGCCCACTGCCCCTATCAGAGTCTTGAATCCACCCAAGGCACAGACCCATCCTCCAAACGGGTCATTGGGATTCCATCCCCAAATCTGGACGGGGTCATGTGATTTCTTCTATGACCTTCCTTTCATCATCAATCTGTAAGCAACAGTTGGCTTAGGTTAAATTTCCACAAACTCTTCCCTCAGAAGCCAGCAAGTAGTCTAGAGCTAAGTGGTCTTGATAGATAGCATTGCACATTTTCGTGCTTTGTTTTGCTAGCAATTTGAGAACTCTTGTGGTTTCATTAGTTATAATTTCAACAACAGCCTGCAGCCTGATGATGCAGTTGAGCATATATATTGGGGTGTGGTAACCCCAGGACCTGTCTTCTGCCCAACTGGCAGGACCATGTACTGGATGATTTGCTCAGGAGGCCATCTGTTATCTTTCCAATTGCCAATTTGTAAGGCACCCCATTTTTGTCTACTTAATTTGTCTTCATATATGGGGATTCACAGTTTTTCACCTTGTCTGAGGGGAAGCAAGAAGAAGGATGGTCTGATTAGGCCTAGTAAGCAAGACCCAAACGAGCTGCTAGGTAGCACCGTATAAGCTTACTTCCCACAGATCCAATATAGCCCCCTGGGCACCCACCAATCTATGTTTGGGGTAAGATTGTTCCAAGCTTTCCGGAGATTAGAAAAGTTGGTCAGTGGGTGGGGCTAGGGTTCTGTATGGTTTGGAGCTCCCCACATTGGGTCTTTTGGGCTGTGTCATTGTAAACAAATCATTAACTTGTTTTGTCCTAAACAAATTAAATCCCCTACTGGCATAGAGAACTGGCCTTTTGGGTAGAAGATACAGTAATTCCCAATGATAGAAATTTTTAGGAGCCAGATGTTTTTCCTGTGATTGGGGAAGGCAGTCTCATTAAAGTGCACCCATGGGTCTAGCTCCCTTGCTTCCCCAGGCCACTGGTCTCCCATGTTGGTTTCTCCACAAACAGCATAAAGTGACATTCAGTGTCTGGGTTATAGACTCAGCCAAAAAGAGGAACAAGTTTTTGGTCTTGTCAAATATAGGGAACTCACTTTTCATTTCCTCATAAAAGGAATGAAAGACTTGGTAAGAGGAACTCTCATGGTTGATAGTTACCAACTTGAAGTGCAGTAGGGTCCCAGGACTGTGCCCCTTTCCATTTATCTTTATACTGACTGTATGTCCCTGTTCCCTAATCTGAGGGCTTAAGTATAGTAAAATTTACAGGATTATAATTGCCAAGGGTACAGTCAGGTGTGGGTGTTCCCTTGTGGTGGAGAGCTAAGTGTCCTACTGTCTGCCAAGTAGCCCATGAGACACAGCTCCAGTAAGCGCAATAATGCCAACCTGCACCAACACATGACCTGCCACATGGGTCTGGGCACATGCATTTATCATTTAACATATAGGCTTTCTCCCACGCTAGGCCTCCACAGCCACCCTGGTCTATGGCCACACATACATCAAAAAACACTGACACTGGGTTATCAGGATTGAGCACCTGGGTGTGGTTTATGAGGTCTCTAACTCCCTCCGCCCCCCAGACAGCTCTGTCAAATTTCCGGACCTCCAACCATTGCTCCGGAGGGCTGTAGGTGGGGTTGAAGCATACATGCTGATTACCATGGGAGCATACTGAATAGATGGTACAGTTGTTGGTGCATAACCGATGATGGTGCCTGCACAAGAGTAGTAAGTATGGAAAAGTAAAGTCCTGGTGACATTTCCTGCCCAGGTAGTATGCATACCTAAGTCACAGTTTGAGATCTGAGGGCCCCCAGCAAGGGACTGATTAAAGTCAAAAGGAAAACACAGAAAAGACCCATCCCAGGAAGGGGAAGAAGAGGACTCCTCAAGCTTCCACTGTGAGTAGACTAGTTAGCTTCTGGAGTGACTAGAGCAGGGCTGTTATCCCATCATTTGTGGTCCCCTGTTGTCTCCTGGGAAGTTGAGTCCTGCCAAGAAAGGGTGCGGGCATTCCAGAGGGTGATCTTGCATGGTGAACCTGGATCAGGGATGTATTCACACTCAAGAGAGGCTGGCTTTACTTGTCTGTGGTGGATCCAAGGAGCAATCTCTGCTACTTTAACTGTGGTAGGGGTAGACAAAATAACAACAAAAGGGCCTCACCAAAGGGGATTTAATAGTTGGATATTCTATTCCTTTACCCAGATGGCATTCCGGGGCCTGTAAGAGTGCATAGGATTTTTCAGGCTGACAGGAAGTCTCTCCCAGACCCAGTCATTGATCTTCGATAGAGTCAACCCAAGGGCCTGCATCTGTTGCCTCAAGGTGAGGTCAAATATTTCTTTAAGGTCCCTCATATCCCCTTGATTAAGGGGGACTGGGCATCCATAAAGGACTTCAAAGGGTGAGAGCCCTGTCTGCTTTGTGGGACTAGACCTAATCCTCAGTAATGCTATGGGTAGTAATTGATTCCATTGTAGATGAGTCTCCTGACATAGTTTTCCCAACTGTAATTTTAGGGTTCTATTCATGTGTTCCACTTTTCCTGAACTCTGGCAGCAGTAGCCGTAAGCAATCTCCAGGTGATTCCTAAGCCCTTAGCTATCAGCTGTACCACCTCAGTCACAAAAACTGACCCATTATCCAACCCAATAGACACAGGTATTCCAAACCAAGGGATGATTTCCTTTAGCAGACATGTGACCACTTCCCGGGCCTTTTCATTCTGTGTGGGGAAGGCTTCCACTCATCAGGAGAAGGTACAGACAAACACCAACAGATGTTTTCATCTTTGAGTTTGTGGCATTTTAGTGAAGTCCACAATCAGGTTTTCAAGGGGAGTTCCACCAATGCTCTGCACCCAAGTTGATGCTCTTGACCCTTGTCTGGGGTTATTTTTGGCAGATAGGCTACATCTTTCACATACTACCTTACTTATGCTGGAGATCTTGGGGACATAAAAATGCTAGGCCAAGGTGATCTCTTGGTCTGTTCACCCTGAATGAGTTCCTTCATGGAACTGCTTGAGAAATGTAAGGGTCAGCAACTCAGGTATGGAAATGTGGCCATTGGCAAACTTCCACCATCCATCCAATAGAAAATTTCCCTCCTCAGTCTTAAACCAAGCCTGTTCTTGTGGTGTGTACTGTGGGTCCCATTCAGGTAAGGGGCATAGGAACAAGGTAACCATGAGGATAGCTGGGGCTGGTCCCCTCATGAAGGCCGCTTGTTTGACCTCCTTATCAGCTTTCCAGTTTCTCCAAGCAATTGTTGCATCTCCCTCTGGTGCACTCAGCAGTGTATAACTGCCACCCATTTAGGAGCCCACACAGCATGTAGCAGTTCGAGGATCTCCTGCCCATACTCGATACTTTTTCCTCTGGAAATAATGAGTCCCCTCTCTTTATATAAGGCCCCATGGACATGAATGATTGAGAAAGCATATTTAGAGTCAGTGTAGGTGTTTACCCATATACCTGCAGTGAGCTGGAGTGCCTGCATGAGGGTGACAAGTTCAGCCTTTTGTGCAGAAGTCCCAACTGGCAGCAGACGAGCATCAGTGACTGAGTCTAAAGTCACCACCACATATCTGGCAAAGTGTGTGTTGTCCCAGACAAAGCTGCTACCATCTGTGAAATAGTTCAACATCCAGATTGCTGATAGGCTGATCGGTTAAATCTGGCTGGCTTGAGAAAACCTCATCCATAACCTCTAAGCAGTCATACTCCAGGGGTCCCAAATCAACTGACAATAGGGTGGCCTGGTTTAGAGTCTTAACAACCTCCTGCTGGATGTGTGAGTTTTCACATAGCATACTCTGGTATTTGATCACCCAAGAGTTGATCAGCCAATAATTTCTCTTATAATCCATGAGTGTCAGGATAGAATAGGGAACCTGGACAGTAAGTTCTTTTCCTAGGATAAGGTTGTCCACTTCTGTCACTAGAAGCGGTGGCTGCTAGGGCATGCAGGCAAGGTAGCCAGCCTCAGGAAACGACATCAAGTTGTTTTGACAAGTAAGCCACCTAACGGTGCCAGGAGCCTAGTAGTTGAGTCAGGACCCCAACAGCTGTTCCTTTTCATCATGGACATGCAAGAAAAAGGGATTCATCACATCCAGCAGGCCTAGATCAGGGGCATTTGAGTGCCTTCTTGATTTCTTTAAAAGTTTTCTCTTGTTCTCTTCCCCATACTAAAAGCTCCAATTCTCTCTGCTTTGTGGCTTCATAGAGAGGTTTGCCAAGGAGTAGTTACAGATCCAGATTCAGCAGAAGCATGCAGCTCTCAAAAACTCTAATTTGCTGGTGGGTCTTAGGGGCTGGGTTGGAACAGACAGCCTGTTTCCTCTCAGGGCCAAGCCTGCATTGCCCCTGGGACAAGTGAAAGCTGAAGTATTTGACAGTGTTTTGGCAAATTTGGTCCTTTTTTCTACAGACTCTGTATCCTTCCTCCCATAAAACAGAAAGGAGAAGGCAAGTCCCTTCCACACAGTCCTCTCAAGTTGGTCCAGTCACCAAGAAGTCATCTACATACTGGAGGAGTGTGCAGCCATGCTGGTCAGCTGAGAAAGCTTTGAGGTCAGATATCAAGGCAGTTCCAAAAATAGTGGGTGAAGTTTTTAAACCTTGTGGCAATCAAGTTCAGGCTAGTTGCCCCTTTTCCCCAGTGTTGGGATTTTCCCTTTGGAAGGCAAAAATAAGCTGGCTTTGTGGGGCCAGGTGGATGCAAAAGAATGCATCCTTAAGATCTAGGCAGGCAAAAAACTTTGCCTCAGCAGGAACAAAGCCTAAAAGCATGTATAGATTTGGGAATATGGGATGCCAAGTGACAGTTACTGAGTTTACTGCCAGGAGGTCCTGAACTAGCCTGAAATCCTCAGTTCCCAGTTACTGGACTGATCATAAGGGGGTGTGCCAGGATTACTGGCAGGGTTTGAGGATCCCATATTTTAGGAGTCTGTCAAAGTGTTTTTGAATCCTGACCTGGGCCTTGTCGGGGATGAAGTACTGTTTTTGGTTGATGGGGGTGGCTCCTGGCTTTAGTTCCACCACTACTGGGGGCACATTTCAGGCCAGACCTGGGGGGGGTTATCTTTAGCCCATATACTTGGAATCTTGAAGGGAAGCTCAGGAATCTCAAGAGGCCTCCCCTTAGGGGCATAGAGCTGCCATTCCTCCTCTTGTGCAACCATGAGGATTAGAGTTTTTGCCTCATGTCCTCTCAACTTTAAGGCTGTTGTGCCAGCCAAATCAAAAGTTATCTGTGCCTTCAGTTTGCATAATAAGTCCCTGCCCATCAGGTCCACAGGGTAATCAGGGAGATGTAGGAATTCATGCCTTACTTCATGACTCCCAAGATTGCATTGTCTAGCCATTAATAAGGAGTGGTGGGCCCAGACCCCTGTAGCCCCAATAACAGTTGTATGCCTTTTGGAAAGAGGGCTCACTGGTTAGGTCACAACTGAATGTTCTGTGCTTGTGTCCACCATGAGATCAATAAGATGGTCTCCTATTTTCATTCAGACTAAAGGCTCCTGGGGGCCCAGTAGAATGGAGCCTGGTCTGTCCTAGTCCTCCTCATAGGCCTGCCAGACTGGCAATGTTTTTCTCCGAAGGTCTGGCTCCCCTGCGGGTGGGCTGATAGTTTCCTTTGACAACCTGGCCTCTGCCTCTGGTCTGGGGGGCCCTTTTGGGAGTCCCTGGCCCTTTGGGGACATTCATTCTTCCAGTGCCCTTCCTGACAGCAGTAGGCACATTGATTTCACCCTAGTTCTTCCCTAAGGCAGGGGCATCCTGGGGGCATTTGTCACTGTCCTGGGGGATCACCTCTGCCTCTGCCTGGATTAGCTCTCTGGGGCCTGCCTGACTATCCAGCAAGGGCTGCTGCAAGGAGGTCCACTTTCCTTTTCATCTTCTTATCAGCCTCCTATTTACCTTCCTGATCTCGATTGACAAAAACCTTTGGGGATACCTCCAGAAGCTGTATTCCAGCAAATCCCTCCCGTTTCTGCAATTTTCACTGTATGTCTCCCTGGGTCTGGCCAAGAAAAGCAGTGTTAATCATCTGCTGGTTTTTGGTGGCTTCCAGGTTAAAGAGAGTGTAGAAGAGGATAAGCCTTACACAAATGCTCATAGAACTGGCTGGGACTCTCATCTGGCCTTTGGAGGACTTCTGATGCTTTGTTCATGTTCATGGCCTTTTTCCCTTCTTCCTTCATGCCTCCCAATAATGCCTCCTGAAGTCATTCAAGTTGCTGGTAATCTCAGTCGTCACTGGGATCCCAGCAGGGGTCTTCCTTGGAGAAACAGGTGTGAGCATATGCTTGGCATATGTTACCCAGCGTCGCTCTTCAATATTAAATAGAGTCAGAAGAAGCTGTCAGCAGTCTCTCCAGGTGGGTGTGTGAGTCTGGATGATAGACTGCATCAAATCAATCAGAGCCTGAGGCTTTTCTGTGAAGGAGGGGGTGTGATGTTTCCAGTTGAGGAGGTCTGTGGTGGTAAAGGGTTGGTAGACAAATACCCATCCTCCTCCTTGTATTTGCCCATCCAGGTCTAATACATTGGGCCCTGGGCTTTCCCTCAGGGGCATCTGCAGGGCAGCAGGAGTCTTAGGAAAGGAGGGGTCCTCATGGAGACTGGTTAGATGCCTCTGATTGAATGGGGGATGTGGAGTGAGAACTGATGGACTCAGAGTGGGCATGGGGTCATTAGAACTTGGTGAGGTCAAGGGAGTTGAAGGCCCAGGGTCTTATGGCCAGATTTTATAGGTGTGATTGTCCCTCAAGTTCCCCATCAAATGTTAGGGGCTGGGGGTGCAGAACTGGGTGCTGGGGGCAGAGGTGGATAGAGTGGCACATAGGGTGGTGGTACTTCCTCAGGCTCCTCAGCCAGTATAGGCTCCTTTGTTTTCTCTCTACACTTGGAAGTTGCGGCCACCCTAGCTACCATAATTCTATAGGCCTCTTCCAGACAGGGCCTCAGCCATGTGGACTGGCTGAGGACAGAATACTGCTAGCAGTCAATATAGGGAAATTGATCTGAGTGCCCAGGCCTTCTTACAATTACCCTATAAATGTCATTAACTACAGTTTTATCTAGTGACCCTTCTGAGGGCCACCTTACACCAAGAGCAGGCCAATCTACTTCACAAAGGGCCTTAAGCTTGTTAGGAGTTAACTTAATGCCATAGTCTCCATTAAATTCCTTTTTAAAGATCTTAACCATACACTGCAAGGAAGTGTTTTTACTTTGATTTTCACCCATTTCCTCCCATTACCAGACGTCAAGACAGACACAGAGGGGTAGAGGTTTTAGAGAAGTAAAGGAGGCTCCTCTTCTCTGACACACAAGGGAGAACAATACATGCCCCTTATTGGTGACCTGGGCACAGTCACCTTGCCAGGAACTGCACCTACATATGGTCCTCCCTTGCTTCGTCTGTCTCCGGCTGCTCCCCTCATGGGGATTTAGGTGTCTCTTGGCCATAGTGAGTCCTTATAAATGCTGGACCAGAGGCCCTGTAAGGGCTCACCCTAGACCGCATGAGTTCACCACGGACCCACAGATCAGGACTTTGCACTCGCTTCATAGCAAGGCTACATCTCATTTGCACATATTCACATGTAGGCATCCAATGTCTCTGCCCTGCACCCAGCGCCTAGGAGTTATGGTTTTGATTTTGCTCAAAACCACTCATGTGACTCCAGGAGATGATCAAGCTCCCTTTCTGCCACTTAGGGGCAGGCCAAATATTTGAACCTAGATTCTTACTAGTCTGACAGCGGCGTGCCCCTCACTGGTTCCTGTGCCTCACTGGGTTCCACTGTGTGTCCGAGGCCCTCGCCCAAACTCTCCAGGAGGACAAGTCCCTCCTCTGCAGCTAGCTGGCAGGGTCACCTTTCCCAGCAGTCGAGGCGATGCACCCTGATGACAAGGGAGGTGGAAAACACTGTCTCTGCAATCCTGGCAGCGAGCCCACAGAAATGTTATGGGAAACTAAAACAGAGAAATGGGACACTGAGGCAATGTAACAGGAAGCAATTTTGTACTGTGGTAGCACAGACTCAGTGGACTCAAGTCCAAAGGCCGAGCCCCAGGAACAAAGGGTCTCACCTTATGTACCCTTGCAAGCGGGTTACAGAAGCAAAAAGCAAAGTTGAACCCATATATGGTTGTATGCATCTCTTAGGCTACATTACCTACCCCAGTGCTACACAACCTTCTTCACGTTTAGATTCTTTAACTTTTCTCTCTCTCTTATGCCATCCCTTCCCCACTGCTACATTATCAGAACACAGTCTTGTCTGTTTCTTTTCTGTCTCCTCCCTGTTACACACATATTTAAAAATTATTTCTCAAACCATTCTTTTCCTTTACTTAAGTAGACTTGGTGTCAATTTAATGAATATAAAAAAGAACCCAGTAGAAAATTGTGGCAAGGATAGAAATGTCTTGTAAAAAAACAAATTTGAAAGACTATAAACATATGTCAAGAAGTTCTACCTCAGGTATAAATAAGGAAATGCAAATTAAAATAACCAGAAGACTTTGTTTGCTTTTACTTATCAAACTTTCGAAGGCTTCTCTGGTGATGCTAAGGATGAGAGGAAGGAATTATCCACTTTCAGCAAGAGGGCAGTATAAATGGATGCAATATTTTTTCCCCTCCTTCTGGGAATGCAATCCAGGGCCTTGCACAAGCTAAGTACATGCTCTACCCTGAGATACATTCCCAGAAGATTAATTTGACATCTACCAAAATTTACAAGGTATATATCTTTTCACACAGCAAAGAATTTATTTCTTGTTCCACTATACCTACATAATATGGACAGGAATCCTCTTGGCAGAATTTCTTTTTTGGTGGTATTGGGGTTTGAATTCAGGGCTTTGCACTTGAAAGCAGGTACTCTACCACTTAACCCACACCTCCAGTCCATTTTATTCTGGTCATTTTGGAAATGGAGGTCTTGAGAACTATTTGCCAGGGCTGACCTCAGACCGCAATCCTCAAATGTCAGCCTCCCAAGTAGCTAGGACACAATAAGCCACAGGTGCCTGGCAATTAGTTAACAATTCTTTATATTAAACTTCCTCTGTTCTTCTGTTTGATTTACTATGTTCCTATTTCTTGCAATATTGTGATATTACATACATTACATATTGCATTATATGTATACACACATATATGTATATTTATGTATGTATATTTGTGCTGCACCAGTGATTCATGCCTATAATCCTAGCTACTCAGGAGGCATAGATCAGGAGGACCATGGTTTGAGGCCAGCCCCAGCAAATAGGTTTTGAGACCCTATCTCAAAAATACTCAACACAAAAAAGTGCTGGTGGAGTGGCTGAAGTGGTAGAGCACCTGCTTAGCAAGCATGAAACCAATCCTGAGTTTAAACCCCAGTACCACTACAAATAAATATATATAATATAACATATAATTATATACTATTTGTGTGTGTGTGTGTATATATATATATATAGTTGTTCTCTGTCTCCAGTTCCTGGCACAGAGCTCCTAATTTCCTAAGCAGTAGTAGTGCTAAGATCATCACAGTAGTTAGTGCTTGACCATAGTTCCTGACACAGAACTCCTAATCCCTTGGGATTTCCTGGGTGACAGGAGTATCTTTTGTTTGAATAAGGTGGTTCTCAGTAGGCTCTTGGGTGGGTGCTGGTCATGTGTGGAAACTTGGAACTTTGAGCTCCAAACCCCCATCCTCCTGGAAGGAGCGAAAAGCTGGGGATTGAGGAACTTGATCATGTGTACTCGATGAAGCCTCCATGACAGCTCCTAAACTATTGGGTTCAGAGTGCTCTGAGATTCCTGAATGTGTGAAAGTGCCAGGAGGATGGTGCTCCTAGGGAGGGTGTGGAAGCCCTGGGCCTGTCTCCCATATCTTGGCCCTATGCATCTCTGCATCTGGCTGGTTATCTGTCTCCTTTATCATATGCTTTATTGATATAATAAAGCAGTAAGTGTAACTGTTTCTCAGAGTTCTGTGAGCTACTCTTGCAAATTAGTGGAACTGAAGGAAGGGGTCATAGGAACCCCCAATTTATAGCTGAAGTAAAGGAGCCAGAACCTGGAACTTGAGATTCCCAACTGAAGCAGGAGACAGTCTTGTGAGACTGAGTCCTCAGTCTGTGGAATCTGCTACTATCTCCAGGCAGGTAGTGCCAGAACTGACTTATGTCATAGGACACACATGTATCATGTCCACTGGAGGATTTGATTGATGTTCAGGAAACACCTCACATACATTTTGGTGGCCAGTGGCTCTGTCACTTAGTAGCTTTGTGATCTTTGGACAATTCAGTTAGCTTTCAGTTCCTAGAGCTATACATTAAGAACAACCATTCCCAACATGGAGGGTTCTTGTATGGATTAAGCAGAATGTGTGTAAAGTGCCTTGCACAGTGCCTGACATAGTGTAAGTGTTCAAGAAATTATAACTCTTCTTTCTCTGGTCCAACTCTACACTTCTCTAACCAGTTTTCCTTGAAGTGGGGCCCAGCAGCATCAGCATCAGGTGCAAATTCAGTAAAAATGAAAATTATCCACGCCGCCCACACCTGAGGAGCAACCAGAAATCTGTTTCGACTTGCTCTCCAGATGATGCCTGTGACACTAAATAAAGTTCAAGAAGATCTACTTTAAGAAACAGTTCTGTCTCTGAAACATAGAAAAGGAAAATCTCTACAGAACTTGAAAAGTTCCCCCTTCACCCCACCATAAAAGAATTTTAAAGCACTGTTAATATCAGAAAAATAATTTTTTCCAAACAAAAGGATTTAAAAATAGTGCTGACATTTTGATCTCAATGCCTCCCCATTTTCCCTCCCTTCCTCCCATAAACAGGTCTCAAGTGTAGAGCAGCCTGCCCTCCATGTCAGTGTTGACCTGGCCTTGATACCTCTTTAGCCAAACAGTGATAAGTTGGCTAAGTTTAGCACACTGTTTAAGCCACCAATTCACCAACCCCAAAACACACAGTCAAGTTGATTTTCCACACTAATTGAGGGGATAAGTGGAGAGGATAATTGAGAATTTCTTAAATTATTATACTTCTTTAGGAATAAAAACTCCTAAGTAAAAAGAATTCGCACTGGAGTGCAGGGTTTTTTTTCTCTGCCCTACCAAGTCCCAGAATGCAGTGGTGTATTCATAACATGGATGAATAAACAATCAGTAAAAAAAAAGCAATTAATAGTTCTAAGCTCATAAATAAAGATCTTTAATAAAGAGCTAAGATAATTCAATTAAAATAACCACCTTTCCTTACATTTCAAATACTTCTTAAAACTTTTAGGAATAATGTGAAGAACAATCTCCCCTTTTCAAGGTTCTGAAAATATCTTCCAAATATTTAACATTTAAGCAGAAAGTTTCATCCGCACAGGGTAATAACTTGCAAATTCCACCGATGCATTTTGCTTTTGGAAGCAAAGTCCTTTGCTAGGTTTCCAATTGTGGGTTGTTTTTTTTAAAAAAAACAAAACAAACAAACAAACAAAAAAAAACAGCAATTCAAACTTTATCTAGGTACTGAGCGCCCTCTAGTTTCCTTTTCCTGGCAGAACAAATCTCTCCCAGATCTGTGTCAGAGGGAAGAAAGACCCCACACAGAAAGAATGTGTTTTACACTTAATAAAAAAAAAAAAAAAAAAAAAAAGGAAAGGCAAGGGCGAAAAATAAATCTTTTCCAGGGGTGAAAGTCAGTGGGAGGGGGTGGGTACAAGGAAGTGGGAATGAGGCTGTATATGGTGGATGTATTTTGTATCCATATATGAAATAGAAGAATGAAGACTGTTGAAATTGTTCTAAGAAGAGAGGAAGGGCGAAAGAGGGCGAAGGATGGAGGGGGCGAATGTAACTAAAATACGTTTTAAGCACATATGTAAATGTCGTAATGTATTCCCCTGTATAACTATTATATGCTAATAAAATCATAAAAAATATACTTTAAAGAGAAAGTGGCAAATATGTTGTAATAAGTACTGGTGTGTATGTGTGTGTGTATACTGAATATAATTCAATGCCAAGCTATTTTTGGAGGCAAGAAAAACATGGTGGGGAGAGATTCTTACAGAATGATAAAAAGGATTGTGTGTTAGTCAGCTTTCTGTCACCATAGCAAAACACCATAATGTAAAGAAAAAAAGGGTTCTTTTGACTCATTTTTGGAGGTTGTAAGCCACTGTCGGTTGACCCTGTTGCTTTGGGACTGTGGCATGGCAGGACTTCATGATGGGAGTGCCTGGTAGAACAAAATCATTCACATCACAAGTGAGGGAGAAGAGAGAGCAAGAGTGGGGGGAGGAGGACTGGGGTTCCACAATCCTTCTGGAGGGCACATCCCCAGTGACCTAAGGACCCCCTCTTTCCCCACACACCAGACCTGTAAAAGGTTCTAAACCTCCCAATATATGCACATATGAATAATAAAAGAAAAATGAAAAAAATAAAAAATAAAAAAAAAAAATAAACCTCCCAATAGTATTATCCTGCAAACCAAACTTTTAACACATAGGCCTTTGGGGTATGTTCAAGATCCAAATTATAACAGAGGGTTTCCTGGAGGAGCCGGGACATACATCGAACATCAAAATTCAGTTTTAGTGCTGTCATTATTCACTTGTCATTCATGGGCTTTAAAGAATATTATTCTTGTCAAGATTTGTTTCATAATTCTTCTTTGCTTGAAACTCCCCACAACTCTGCCTATCCAAGTCCCACTCATATGTGAAAGACCCACCTCAAGTTCCATCTTCTTTCTTCCTTCCTTCAACAATAATCAGTAATAAAATCCTTTAAAAAGAGTGATTTTGTGGTTCTTGTCTTTGGGGACCCAAGAAAGGAAGAGTAGAGTTTGAGAGTCTGTGTCCCAATTGAAGTGAGAAAAAACCCAAGGGACACAGTGATGGTGGCAACTTCCAAAATAGAGACAGATAGCATTGACCAAACACATTACACCTGTTCTTTTTCACAATATTCGGAGACAGATGCGACTATCCTCCACCCCCCACCATTGACAGATAACTGTTATTCATGTCATAAGGGTTGTTCTGAAGATTAAATGAGTTTTGGTATGCAACATTTTGACACAAGCAAACATTCTATACCTGCTAGGTATTTAGCTGCTGTTAGAGGAAATAAGGACCAACCGAAAAGGATAATAACCTGCCCAGGCATTTTAAGGAGTTGCATGATTATAATTTCTATGCTTATCTCTTGCTTAGACATTCCCAAACCAAGCAGATAATGCCAAACACCAAACCTACCTGAGATACAGACTTGTGCACTGTCTTTAACTTTTTTTGTTTCTTTTTTAAAAAAATTCTATTTTATCGTTTTTACATTTACTTACACGTGTATGCATTATTTGGGCCATCTCCCCAACCCCCGCTAGTTTGTTTCTTAAGACAGAGTCTTACTGTATAGCCCAGGCTCATCGCAAACTCATGTTCCTCCTGCCTTCACCTCTGGAGTGCTGGGATTACACACCCAGCTCACCATCTTTAATGTTTTATACCCAACAGCCAGACTGCCACCTATGTTTGTGGGATCTTTTCAGTCATCCCTTTTAGTTAGTTTTTCCCATGGAAGTGGGTTTTGAACTCAGGGCTTCACACTCACAAAGCAGGCACTCTACCACTTAAGCCACACCTCTAGTCTATTTTGCTCTGGTTATTTTGGAGATGGGGGTCTCACGAACTATTTGTCCTGGCTGGCTTGTCCTGGCTGGCTTCTAACCATGATCCTCCCAATCTCAGCCTCCCAAGTAACTAGGATTATAGGCATGAGCCACTGGCGCCTGGCAGTGTGTGGACTTTTAAGTGTTCCAATATGGGCCCAAAGCCTCTAATTCTATCTCTATGTGAGCATTAAAAAACAAGTCCCAGCCAGGTGCCAGTGGCTCACGTCTATAATCCTAGGTAATCAGGAGGCAGTGATTGGAAAGACTGCAGTTCGAAGCCAGACCAGGCAAACAGTTTGCAAGACCCTGTATGAAAATATCCAACACAAAAAAGTGCTGGCAGAGTGGTTCAAGTAGTAGAACACCTGGCTAGCAAGTGTGAAGCCCTGAGTTCCAACTCCAGTATCAAAACCAAAGCAAAAACAACCCCCACCCCACACATAAATCCCTAGAATATGGAAGACAATATCTTACTCTGACCTGTCACAAGCTAAGTAGTCTTGGAAGAGGCTTGATGCAAGACTATTAGATGACACAGCAATGCATTTACGAGGATTTCTACTATTTTTTTAATCCAGAGAACCTAGGCATTTCAGCAGGAAAGTTTTCTGATTATTATAATCTGTTGAAAAAAATTCTTATATTGAAGTCTAAAACTCCAGTGCTTCAAAATGTAACTGTATTTAGGGATAGATCTTTAAAGAGGTAATTAAATTAAAATGAGGTCATTAGAGTGTGCCCTAATCCAATATGAGTGATGTCCTCATAAGCAGAGGCAATTAGAACTTAGACGCACAACAAGGAAGACCATGTGAATACACAAGGAGTAGACAGCCATACCCAAGCCAAGAAAAGAGGTCTCAGGAAAAAACAACCCTGCCAATGGCTTGGTCTCAGACTTCCAGCCTCCAGAATTATGAGGCAATTCATTTCTGTTGTTTAAGTCACCCAATCTGTGGTACTTTGTTATGGCAGCCCTGGCAAACTATTATAGTTCCTTTATTCTTTCTTAATAACTTATACCTACTGCTTAAAACACTTCCATTTTCATTCTGCTATTTAGAAGATATCTAGCTGGTGAGTGGCTCAAGTGATAGAGTGCCTGTATAGCAAGCATGAAGCCCTAAGTTTAAACCCCAGTACCACCAAAATAAAATAAAAGTAAAATAAAAATTTATCTAATTAAAAGTTTTTAACTTTCTTTGTTAAGATGACATAGTCTGTATGCCGTTTTAATAATTAGCAGAGTTTATCAACACATAAAATAGCTCACTCTTCAGGCTGGTTAAATGAAACATGTATTTATCAATACCATAACCAACCATAACATCAGCAACAGAAAACCCAGAATCCTCACCATCTATTCAGAATAGGTGCCTACTATTCACAATAGCCAAGTAATGGAAACAGCCAAGATGCCCCAGCACTGACGAATGGATTAAGAAAATGTGGTATCTATACACAATGGAATTTTATGCAGCCATGAAGAAGAACGAAATGTTATCATTCGCTGGTAAATGGATGGAATTGGAGAACATCATTCTGAGTGAGGTTAGCCTGGCTCAAAAGACCAAAAATCGTATGTTCTCCCTCATATGTGGACATTAGATCAAGAGCAAACACAACAAGGGGATTGGACTATGAGCACATGATAAAAGCGAGAGCACACAAGGGAGGGGTGAGGATAGGTAAGACACCTAAAAAACTAGCTAGCATTTGTTGCCCTTAACGCAGAGAAACTAAAGCAGATACCTTAAAGCAACTGAGGCCAATAAGAAAAGGGGACCAGGAACTAGAGAAAAGGTTAGATCAAAAGGAATTAGCCTAGAAGGTAACACACACGCACAGGAAATCAATGTGAGTCAATGCCCTGTATAGCTATCCTTATCTCAACCAGCAAAAACCCTTGTTCCTTCCTATTATTGCTTATACTCTTTCTACAACAAAATTAGAAATAAGGGCAAAATAGTTTCTGCTGGGTATTGAGGGGGTTGGGGGGAGCGGGAGGGGGCGGAGTGGGTGGTAAGGGAGGTGGTGGGGACAGGGGGGAGAAATGACCCAAGCCTTGTATGCACATGTGAATAATAAAAGAAAAACAAACAAACAAACAAAAAAACAAACAGAATAGGTGCCTAATAAAACCCACATTGGCCACACATATACTAAATGCTTTTTTTTTTTTTTTTTTGGTCTGATGCAGTCAGGCCTTGCAGGCACCACAGCTTTTTGTAAAGAGACATGGCACAGTCATGCCAACTGAAACAAAATCTACAGCTTTAAAATTTAATCAGTCCTGCTTCAGTTAAGGAAAACCAAAAAGCTAGCTGTAGCCATCTGTGAGGTTCAAGTCCCAGCTGCTGCCAGGTGACTCTTTATCCATCCAGTTCTCTCTCTGCTCCCTTGCACACCACCTTCCTCCTCATGCCCTTTGTGTGCTAGAGTTCCCTGGGGTTTCCTCTTCTTCTCATTCTCCATTCTTTCTCTGGATTATCTCATCTAATCCCATAGTTTTCAATTTTATCTGTAAATTTATCGTGATTCTCAGATTTACTTATCTAGCTCAGGAGCTGTCTTTTGCTGGCCAGATCTGTATGTCCAGCTGACTGTCTGACTTGACTGGCTGACTTGAGAACAATACATTTGAAACTCAACTAGTGACCGATCTATCCTTACCCAAATTTTCTCTTCCACTAATCTTTCCCATTTTAGGAAATGACTCATCATCCACTCAGTTGTTCATGCCAGAAACTGGAAGTCCTTCTTGACATTTTTCAGTGACCCCTATAGTGGATGCATTGGTAAGTCCTTAGTGGTAGAGATATCAGTTAATCAACAATAGATCAATCAATCAATAGAGATACATTTTCTTTTTGGTGGGACTGGGGTTTGAACTTGGGACTTGGTTCTTGCAAAGCAGATGCTTTACTACTTGAGCTACACCTCCAGTCCATTTTGCTCTGGTTATTTTGGAGATGTGGGTCTCAAGAACTGTTTGCCCAGGCTAATTTCAATCTCAATCCTCAAACTTCTCAGCCTCCCAAGTAGCTGGGATTACAGGCACGAGCCACTGTGCCTGGCTAATAGAGATACATCTTAAACCCATTCCCTTCTCTCTCCCTCCAGTATCTTAAACTTATTCTTAGATTTTTATCATGTTATGGGGAAAGTAGTTTGCTAAACAATCTGCCTGTGTCCTCTCACTTTCCAATCTGTTTTCCACCACATAGAGCAATCTTTTAAAAACAAAAAATTAGAGTGGAGATGTGGTTCAAACAGTTTGAGCGCCTGCCTAGCAAGTGCAAAGCCCTGAGTTCAAATACCTGTATGCCCCCGCAAAAAAACCCAACGAAATCAATTTTTCATTCTTTTTTTTTCTGTCATGCAAACACACATACACACACACACACACACACACACACACACGTGTATTAAAGCTTTCCAGTCACTTTGCATCTAAGATGAAACTCCAAATTCTTATCATATTCTATGTCAAAAGAAATTATCAAAAACAAAAGCATTTAGGAGAAAAGCATACTTACAAAAACACTTGCAAAAGTTTATGAGCAAGTTCAGACTTTGGAAGGACTGGTTTATCAACTGCACACACAACTAGACTGTGTTGGTTGGTTCATGATGGAAAGAGGACAACTTTCTCATAGGACTGCCATATGTCCCCAAGTCATTTCCTAGCTTCAGACTTTGGCATTTAGAGTAAGCAGTTAAATTGTTTTTATTAGAGAGTTAGTGACACATGGAAAATGCTGAATCTTTGACCCTTTGGAGATTAGGTAGTCTAACACTTTTAAAGCAAAGTGTTTTGTGTTTCCTAACCATGCAGAGGTATATCTACACTTACACTTATGCTATGTCAGTTTTCCTGTCTCTGGACAAAGTCCAGCATGGTGAAGATTCTTTGACCTTTAACTTGGCCAGCTCTTCTCATTTTTTACGTTCTAGTCACGTGGCCTCCTCCAAGTTCACAAAGCTCTCCTCTTCCTCTAGTACACACTACCTATATCCTTTATCTAGCCAAGTCTACCAATGTTCCCAGTTCCAACTTAAATATCATTTCCTCCAAATGGCCATCTAAGTTGAATTCCCCTATCATTTCATCACAGTATTCTGTACGATCAGTGAGGAGGCCTTTCATGGTCAATGACTGAAAGACTGAACCTAACAACATGATCTCTCACACCAGGGAGGCTTTGAGACTTGAACAGTAAGAGTCATACTCTGTACTTCTGTTTAATGCTCACTTTATAAACTAACAGTATCTATTGGAAATATTGTGCTGTGCTGCCCACTACAGTGTTCACTAACCACATGTTGGTGAGTGCTTGAAATATAACTCCTTTGGCTGGGGAATTGAATATTCAATTCTATTTTTAATATAAATTATTAAAAGACTAAAATGTGTGAGTCTTTATTCAAGTATAAATTTTAGGAAATCAAAATACAGATCCAATTAAAGTTAAGCAGCTGAGTTGAGTATATATATATGCAAAATACATATGTATTTCTTAGATCTAATTTGAAAAAAAATGTAAATTACCTCAAAAATTCAGGGCATCACCTCTTGCTAGGCAGGTGCTCTACCACTTGAGCCTCCCTGCCAGCACAATTATCTCAAATTTTGTATTTTCATTTGAAATGATCATAGCTAAGATATCATGTTAAATAAAATTTATTACTAAAATTGATTCATATGCTATCTATTTATTTATTTTGGCTGTACTAGGGTATGAACTCAGAGCCTCTTGCAAGGGCTTTTTACTTTAGCTTGTTTTTCAAATGGGGTCTTGCATTTTTCCCCAGCCAGGCCTTGGACCACCATCCTCCTACCTCTACCTCCCCTAGTAGTTAGGATTACAAGAGTGAGCCACCACACCCCTAAGGTTTTTGAAATAGGGTCTTGCTAACTTTTCGCCTGGACTGGCTTTGAACTACGATTCTCCCGATCTCCACCTCCCAAATTTCTGTGGTTACAGGTGTGAACCACCATGCCCAGGTCACAAAATACACAAACATAAGTGTGTAACATGGCTGAAGCTGGACTGGTGTGGAGTCAGAGTGAATGAAGTACTTGGTAAATGAGGAAACGATTACAGTAATCCAGGCGAGTGATGACAGTGGTTTGGGCTCAGTGGAGGTAATAGACATGAAAACGGAATGCACCTGAGAAACACTTGGAAAATACAACGTCTATTTAATGAGATTCTTCATTGATTTAATAAAAACACTCATAACGAACTAATTCAAGCATAGTCTTCTATAATTTAATGAAATCACTAAAATTTATTTAATGCAATTTTATAATTTAAGAAATATTGATTTTAGGTTTGATCAAATTCTTCCACAATTTTTTAAAAATCACAAATCTAGCAGATCCTTTTATTGTGCTTCAAAAAAACCCTATTTTTTTAAAAAAGATACATGCATTATAACCATGATCCCAGAATTCATTTAAACATATTGTTTTAAGCTGGGCACAAAGATGTCGCACATAAGAGCTGTTAGACGATGAACCAACGATAGGGGTGCCAATGAATGACTGAAATAAACAATCTTGAGAAGAAAACAAGGCTGACCAGGCTCCTCCCACAGAGTCCGCGTCATCAGAGGCCCCGCCCATTACAGGGCGGAGCAGCCACGCCCTCAGAGCTGGGGCTTGTGCCTGCGGCCTCGAAGCTGGGGCTTGTGTGGGCTCAGACTCCGAGGCCGCAGTTCCTTCGGCGCCCCACAGATTCTCCGGCCTCCTGCAGCCGACACGCTGACAGCCTCGGAGCAGTCATTCCAAAGAGGGAAACACCAGAAGTCACAGGCGGCGCTCGTATCGGACACGCCCTCCGCGGGCAGTGCTTCCGGGGCAGGGGGCGGGGCTCCGGAAGTGGCCGGTCGCCGTCCGCTGCTCGTTGTTTAAGCGGCTGACGGGAAGGAGCAGCCGAAGATCCGGCTGCGCCGCGGGCGGGCAGGCACCGTCGGAACCCGAGCCGTCACTAACCTCTGGACTATCCAGAAGCGAGGACTACTGGCTGCGGAGCGGCGGGGCCAGACGCCCGCTTGCCTTCCGATCTCATCATGTCGCGGGGCTCCATAGAGATTCCCCTCCGGGACACTGACGAGGTAGGTGTCCAGTGTGGAGGGGGTGGGGACGATGAACTTGGACGACCTGCCTCCCCCACCCCCCCACAACGAAGCACACTCGCTTCGTTTCCGAAGAGAACGCATCCTTCTCCCGCAGGAGCCCCGATCGAGATCCCCAGCCGAAACTGATCCCCTGCTCCCCCAGCCCTGCGCCATCCGGGGCTGGGGTCACCGCGACCCCTCGGAGCAGGAATCCTGAAAGTTCCCCTCCAACCTGCGTCTATTTGACAATACTCTGCTCTTTTCCTAATCACGGGCGGGGGAGTTGTGAGAGTGCCGGGTAAACTGAGGCATCTCGCGGATTACAGAGGCGGGGCACCGATGCCACCGTGCTGCCTGCTGCCCACATTCGCCGTCTTTCCCTGGGAATATAGAGGAAGGAGGTCGCCGGTTCTAGCTTAGATCTCGACTTTGTCGTGGTACCTGCCAGATACAGCTCCATCTGCCAGATATGGAGCTCAGATAGAGCTGCCACTGAGTCCTGGTGGGATTAACGCCCCCACCCCACCCTCACCGACACCTCCATCGTGGGTGGCCTATGGTCTGTCTGCATAGAGCGCTCAGCTTTACCGTCCAGTCTTATTTCTGTTTGAAGCATAATATTAAGATATAATTCACATAAAAATCTGGTGGTCTTTAGGATATTCACTGTCTGATTCCAGGACATTTTCTTATTATCTTTGTGCCCAAATTCAGTAGTGTCTGTGACACACAAGTGCTGCCTCCATGACTTAGGTGTACAGTGGTATTCACCTTTTCATGGCCTCCAGGGTCTTGTTTCTTTCTCAAGGTGTCAGACCTATGGCATCTGTCTCCAGGGTGCTTAGCACCACTTGGATGTTTGGTTAAGCAGGGCTTTGTTTTTTTAGTTTTGGGTAAGCAAAGCATTTGTAGAATTTTAGAGTGGAGACAACCTGCAGGATTTGTTTCCTGATCTGTGCTTTTACTTTAATAATACAGTACAGCCTATTTGGCATGTGTTCCCTAAATAGTAACACGTGGTGAAAGTGTATATATATTCAAGGAAAGCAGCAATTAAAGAAAAAAATGTGAATTTTTAAAAGAAAAAAAGAGATAAAGCCTACATTCTGTGTTTTAGGTCATTGAACTTGACTTCGATCAATTACCAGAGGGAGATGAAGTTATCAGTATTCTGAAACAAGAACACACACAACTGCACATATGGATTGCTTTGGCGGTCAGTATTCATGATGCAATTTTATTTATTTATTTATTGACTGGGAAAATACGTGCTTTCCTCTTGGGTATGTGATAAATCAGTTGTACCATCTGTATGAAAATTAATTGTATTACCATTTATGGAACAGTAAGGCCAGCTTCTTGATGTGCTACTCTGCTGGTAAGTTAGTATATATTGATAAAGACAAAATTCATTTAAGTTATATAGTACTCTGTATTGAGTTTTAATTATTTAGTGATTGTTCAGAAAAGATTGGCTTATGGATAGATATGCTGTGTAGATATTGCTGCTCAGTACTTGCTCGTAATAGTAAAACATTTTCCATAAAATACTGTAGGAGGTGATTAGTTTTCAGTTGACCCACAAAAGCCCTTTGGGTGAAGTTTATCTCAGCCTTAGGCTTTTTGTCTTGTTTGGTCCTCCTCATAATACAAATATTATTGGAAATCCTCAGTATAATCAGTATAAAACCTAAAATTCTATACCCTCTACCCCCCAGTACCATGTTTCCTTTTTATGAGAATAGGTAATGTAAATACTATAATCATTACTTCTAAGCAGATGTGTCACAGTAGCTTTAAAAACATTTATAAGAGACTTCCAATATTATCTTGAAGGGTCAGAGAAGTAGGTCTGGAATTGGGCTTGTCTCCAATTCCAACTCTTAAGCAAGTCTAATTAATTATAATTATTAATGCATATTGATTATACATATGAATGGATTTCACTATAGCAGTTACATACATGCATACATCATGCTTCATGGTATCCACTGTACCAACTTGTCCTCTCCTCCTTCCCCCCCATCCCATTATCCTTTCCTCATAGTCTCTTTACTGCTTTAAGGTTGTCTTTTTTTTCTTTATTTTAGCTTCCACATGAGAAGACATGGGATACCTGCCTTTCTGCATCTGAGTTTTTTCACTTAATATGATGATTTATAGTTTCATCTGTTTTCCTACAAATGATGTGATTTCATTCTTTATGGCTAAATAATACTCCAGTGTGTGTATATACCACATTTTATCTATTTTTATCCATTCTGTTGATGAACTCCTAAGCTGATTCCATAGTTTGGCTATTGTGAATGGTGCTGCAATAAACATGGGTGTGCAGGTATCTTTATTGTATGCTGACTTTGTTTCCTTTGGGTATAAATGAAGGAGTGGTATATATAGCTGAATCATATAGTAGTTCTTTTTCTTAGTTGTTCTTTTGGTTTTTTTGTTTGTTTATTTGCTGGCCGTACTGGATTTTGAAACTCAGGGCATTTGGCTTGCTAGGCAGGTACTCTTGACACTTGAGCCACACCTCCAACACTTTTTGCTTTACTTTTTTTTTCCCCCAGTATTGGGGTTTGAACTCGTGACTTCATGCTTTCTAGGTAGGTGCTCTACTGCTTAAGCAATGCCTCTAGCCCATAGTTATTTTTTTAAATGGGTCTCTTATTTATGCTTGGGTGGGCCTGCATTTCGATCCTCCTAGGTATGCCTTACTTCCTGCTTACTTGGGATGACAGGTACTCTCTCCCATGCCCAGCTTTTAATTGGGAAAGATTTTTTTCTCATTCTGTAGACAGTTTCTTCACTCTAGTGACTATTTCCTTTGCTTTACAGAAGCTTTTTAATTTGTTGAAGTTCATTTATTAATATTTACTTTTATTTTCTGAGAAGGCTAGTCTTAAAAGCATCCAGCCAAATGTGGCAGTGTACTTCAGTAATCACAGCAACTCAGGAGACTTAAGGCAAGAGAATCAGCCTGGGCTACATAGCAAGACCCCATTTTAAAAGCAAGTAACAAGAACACAACAACAAAAAGAGTGCCTTCCCTTTGCATGTGGATATACAAAGAAGTACTTTTATTGACAAAAAGTGCCTTCTTGTCTGGAAATGCATGCAACGTTTTTCTTATTCCCTAGAGACCAAGCCATTAATCTTTGTTACACATTTTTTTCAACTAGAAGAAAATGGTTTTGTTTTGTTTTTTTAAATACATGTGCCTGTTTAGCAGCATTTATCCAAAAATTGGAATATTGGAAGAGTAGCATGGGACGTCTGATAGAATGAACTGATGAGACATTGTGGGATATGGGTTGTTACAGAGGAAAGAGTGTAGTCTTTGACTTTGTTTAAGTCTCAAGTTGACTGCTGAGTCTGACCTTAGACAAATGATCTGACTTCTGAGCCTGTGTACTCATCTAAAGTACGGTGACGTTAGTAGTCACTTCATAGTATGTCTGTACAGTTGAGAGAAAAGGTATTTGAAGTGAAGTCCCTGGCATGGTATGTGACCCATAGTAGCTAGTTACGTGATAGGTATTCCCTTCGTATTTATAAATGAAACAGATGCCAGAGAAGTTATGTAACAAACCAAAATCACAGGTAAGTTTTGTAGATTTAGAACCAGAACTCAAGTTGTTTTTTTTTTCCACTTGTCTTCCATTATCACTTTCTTTCTTAGGCTCTGCTTGTTTGAACATTTTAGTTTAAAATCAACTATTGCTAGATAAGCAGATTAGAAACATTTTCAGCTTTCTTAACAACTTTTGCAAAGGCTAATTGATCTATAATAAACTGCACATATTTGAAGTATACCACTCAATACATTTTATCCTATCTATCCACCTGTGAAACCATCCTCCCAAAGGTGTCCCAACCCCCTCCCCCCATGCCAGGCAACCACTGAGCTGCTTTTTGCATTTTCTGGTTTTATATGAATGGAATTATCACACTGTCTGGTTTTTTTGATCTGGCTTCTTTCTCTCAGCACAGTTATTTTGATATTTATCCATGTTGTGTTATGTATGAATAGCTCTCTCCTTTTTATTGCAGAGAAGCATCCTTTGCACAGATACTCTACAGTTTGTTTATCCATTCCCTCGTTGATTAATACTTGGATTGTTTCCAGCTTTTTGCTATTACAAATAGAGCTGCTATTAACATCTGTGTTATATGGCCATGTGCTCTAGTGATTCTGATTTCAGCCTTTACCTTTTAGCTGGAGTACTACAAGCAAGGAAAAACAGAAGAGTTTGTGAAGTTGTTGGAAGCAGCACGTATAGATGGCAATTTGGACTATAGAGACCATGAAAAAGACCAGATGACTTGTTTGGATACATTGGCAGCCTATTATGTACAACAGGCTCGAAAAGAAAAGAATAAGGACAATAAGAAGGATCTTATTACACAGGCAACCTTGTTGTATACAATGGCTGATAAAATTATTATGTATGATCAGGTAAAATAAATTTCTTTGGATTTATGATATGAGAAAAAAACACATGAAACCAAAATGTGTATGATAGGCAGCAAGTTTTTTTGAAGGAATTTTAAAAAAAAATTGTTTCTATAATCAAAGAAGAAGGAATTGCTTCAGTCCTTAGAATATTAAAGTGATATGGGCAAATTTAGTGTATAAAACGTAACCACATGTTGAGTCAATAATTCCAACATTTCCAGACAAATTTCAAGTATATTTTAAGGGATTTGACTTTTTTGTAGTTGAGAATTGGTTATTGGTAGCTTACAAGCAATACACTTGGTAGAGGACTTTGTAGTATTTGTATTATGCTCTACCTCCTCCTTGTGTGGTTTTCGTTTTACTTTTACACATTCATGGTAAGTTAAGCTAGTTCTTAGTAAAGTCTGCACACTACTTTACAGAACCATTTGTTGGGAAGAGCATGCTTCTGCCTACTTGAAGGTGACAAAATGGATCAAGCTGATGCACAGTTTCATTTTGTACTCAACCAGTCTCCAAATAATATTCCAGCCCTTCTTGGTGAGTGGTCTTTGGCAACTATCTTAGAAATCTCTTTTGGTTTTTTTTGTTTTTTCGGTATACTCCTATACTGTTATCTTTGTAGTAGCTCCTTAATTGAGCTGGACAGCAACATAGAACTTTATCTTTTAAACATGAAACTATCTGGAACAAATTGTTGAAATTGCAGGAATAAAACATATCAATAATTTATTATTTGCTTCAATAAATTACCTCTACTTAGACAACTATAAACTATTTCAATTGTTACTTTATATCATTTAGCAAAAGACAAGGTATTCTATTTTTAGGAATGAATTAATATACTCTATGGAAAACAAGTTTTTAGTATGAAATCCTGTTTACTAGTGTCAAGCTTTCCTTACCAAGAGATATATTTAGGTAAGTTAGTGTAAAGCATAGTAGATTTATTTTTTCTTAATCAGACAGTCTTATTTATTTTTTAAAATCATTAACAAAAAACAAACTAAAATCATTACAGGTAAAGCTTGCATTTCCTTCAACAAGAAGGATTATAGAGGAGCTCTCGCTTACTATAAGAAAGCATTGCGTACTAACCCAGGATGTCCAGGTAAGAGAAAAACTTTTAAGTATAAGCCTGTGTATGATCTAGCTTAAAATCTGAAAATTTGATAGTTGCTTATGAAGTCAGTTGTGAATAGATACTGTTGGAGTAGTGAAATAAAAGTCAAGATTATTTTATTCTTAGTGTTATTTTTTCTTTAAAAGCTGAGTAGTAAATCGTATTATCTTTTTACCTATACTACTTTCTTTCCAAAATATCATTCATTTAGCAGATTTTTATTGAGTACCAGCTATATGCCAGGCACTGTAATAAATCATGGTAATGCAGCAATAAACCATAGAGACAGAGAAGTTCCTTTCCTTAAGTAATTCACATTCCAGTGGGGAAGATAAATGAGGAAAATATATACTATGTAAAATATTGGCAAGGGTTAAGAAGAACAATAAAACACAAAGCAATATGAGAAGCACTGGGAGGTGTTTAGAAAGGATGACCAGGGAAACTCAAAGTTTCATTAACAAATTAACATTTGTGTGAAGCCCTAAAATAACTAAGGGCCATGCATATATTTGGGAGAATGTTATTCCCAGAGAGAGAAGACAGAAAGTACAAGGGTCCCAAAGAAAGATGTCTGGTAAGTTTAAGAAATAGTGAGGAGGCCAGTGTATCTGAAATGGAGAGAAGGAGATGACTGAGTAGTAAGAAATGAGATCAAAGATACAACCCAGTACTAATGTAGGGCATCTGTGGTTATCATAAGAATTTCAGCTTTTGCTCTGACAGCAATAACCATTGGGAGGCTTGGGCTGAGGAATGACATGGACTGACTGATATTTCAGAGAATCATTTGGGCTGCTGATTTGAGACTAGAGTGGGGTATGAGGTTGAGGGGGCAAGGACAGAAGTATAAGACCAGGAAGAAGGTTACTGCAGTCATTCAGATCACAGATGACTGTGGCTCACACTAGGGTGGTAGTAGCGGAGCTGGTATACCTGGTCAGATTCTAGTTGTATTTTGAAGAGAGAGCTGATAGAATAGATTTGATGTCTGAGGCAAAAAGAGCAAAAGTCAGAGGTAACTCCTGAAAACAAAATCAAAAGAGTGCTGTTACATTTTACTACTTTTGGAAAGTAGTTCAGGAGGAACTACTGATAGACATGATAAAAGTTTAAGTTCCTTTCAAAGGCAACAGGTGAAGAAGTCAGACCTTTGTCTTGGAGTTTATCAAAGAGGTCTGGGATGAAGAAATGAATTTGGAAGTCATCAACATACAGATGGTAGAAAAGCCATAAGACTAATGAAGTCACCAGGGGAGTGAGTGTAGACAGAAAAGAAGTCTAGGGATGGAGCCCTAGGCTCTCTGCCATTTAGAGTTTGAGAAAATGAGGACGAGCTAGCAAAGGAGTCTGAGAAGGAGCAGCTAAAGGTATGGGAAGAAGACAAGTTAATTGCAGTGTCCTTGAAGCCAAATGTAAAATGATTCAAAGAGTGGGTGACGGACAGCATCACATTCTATTCTCAGGCCAAATAAAATAGGGATGGAAAGTTGATGATTGGATTTAGTAATACACAAATCATTAGTGACCTTGACAAAAGAGTTTTACTTTGTGTGATAGGAATGACCACCTAGTTAGAGAGGACTCGAGAAGAAGAAAGGAAAATTAGCGGCAGCAAGTGTCAGCCCTTCCAAGGAGTTTTGGTCCCCCCCACACTACCGCATTGGTGTATATTAATTACGCAAAATGGAAGTGGTCATTGTGATATTTCTGTACACGCATATAATATATTTTAACCATATTTACCCCACTATTCTTTCTTATCCCCCAATCTTCCCCCTTTTGAAACTTTCTTAAAATTTTTATATGGGTTTTATTGTGATCCCTTTTAAAAAAAAATGTAGATTCCACATATGAGAGAAAATGTGGTATTTGTCTTCCTGAGTCTGACTTACTTTATTTAACATGATGATCTCCATAGTTCTATCCATTTTCCTGCAAATGACATAATTATTCTTTATGGCTGAATAATAGTCTTGTGTATGTGTACCGGATTTTCTTTACTCATCTGTTGATGGATACCTAGGCTGATAGCTTGGCTATTGTGAACAGTACTGCAACAAACATGGGTATGCAGGCATCTCTGTTGCCTTCAAGTGAAGAACATGAATGAGTTGGCAACTACAAAGGGAAATGGAATCAAGAGAGGATTTTTTAAGGTGGAATGTTTGTACATGGCTGACAGTGATACAGTAGAAAGAAAGGATTTTATGATGCTTTATGAAAAAGTAGAGAGGGTTGCTGGAATAGTATCCTCAAATAGATGAGAAGGAATCTAGTGACCGGTGGAGAGGGAGAGGTTGGCCTTACACAGGGACGTGTTTGGGTTCTGACATGGCCTTGAAATAAGGTAGAATGTATGTGCATAGTTCTGAAGGGAATGAATAAATATGTGTCATCAGACACATATTTAAGGTCTTGATGGAACTTTTGTCCTCTGGTTAAAAATTGCTCTTCAGAATGAAGATACAGTGTAGCAGGGGTATTGGAAGACAAAAATACCAGTGTTATGTGTATTCTGTTTGCTCGTGGGAAAGGTACCTATTGTAAGGAAAAGAGGTGGAGAATGACTAAATCATACCACTTTTGAAACCAGGTTTCAGGCCAAGAGGTTTTATAGACTATCTATATTGAGGCTAATTTAGGGGATTTTGCAACTTATAAATAGAGAACGTTTAAGCATTTTTGTCATTGAACTCTAAAACCTCCCTGGTTTGACATATTGAATGCTTGATTTTATTTTCTTAAAATATTAAATGTATTTATTTATTTAGCCGAAGTTCGTTTAGGAATGGGCCATTGCTTTGTGAAACTTAACAAACTAGAGAAAGCTCGTCTGGCCTTCAGCAGAGCCCTGGAACTTAATTCCAAATGTGTGGGAGCACTGGTTGGACTGGCTGTTCTAGAACTCAACAATAAAGAGGTATGTGAGGGAAAATGCCTAGTTTCTGACTGATTTGTCAGGTCTATGTCTTTCATCTAAACCTCTTGGGACCAGGTATGTCTTAGAAATCAAGATTTCAGATTATAAAAAAGACACCATGGTACCTTACCTCATAAAATACATCACTGCTGTCATTGGGGCATCACTCCAAAAGCAAACTAATATTTCTGTGGCAAAATATTCACTGTTCACACTAGTAGGATAGCCTCAGAATTCAGGTATTGTGTCTCCACCAAATGAGGTTGCTCTACGTCTACAAAAAACACTCCAGTGACCAAAACTAAGGATCTTAATAGTTATTGAGCCAGGTGTCTAGGGTCTCAGACTTGCACTAGTGTCATCAAACCATTGTTTTAAAAACATCATTCAGTGCCAGTGGCTCATGCCTGTAATTCTGGCTAGCTCAGGAAGCAGAGATCAGGAGGATTGAGGTTTGAAGCCAGCCCCTGGGAAATAGTTTGTCAGACCCTAACTTGAAAAAAAACCATCACAAAAAGGTCTGGCAGAATGGCTCAAGTGGTAAGAGCACATGCCTAGCAAGTATAAGGCCTTGAGTTCAAATCGCAGTGCCACCAAAAATAAATAAATAAATAAATAAAACTAAAAAATAAAATCATATACCCTTCGTTAATGTACAGTCTTTCTTTGTCATGTCTGTTACCTCTGTCACAGATGGCTGCTACATCTCCAGGCATCTTATTATTACATTGATCCTATAAGGAGGGAGTGAAGGGAAAGGGTAGAAGATGTTCTCTTAAGAGAAGTTCTGTCTATCCAGGCACTGGTGGCTCATGACTATAATCCTAGCTACTGGGGAGGCAGAGATCAGGAGGATCACAGTTCAAGGTCAACCCCCCCACCCAAAAAAAAAAGCAAGACCCTATCTCAAAAACACCCAACACACACAAACAACTGGCAGAGTGACTCAAGTGGTAGAATACCTGCCTAGCAAGCACAAGGCCCTAATTGCAAACCCTAATACTGCCCCCAAAAGATAACAAGAGAAGCTCTTTTATATTGAGAAGGAAGCTCCCTTTCATGCTTCTTATATGGAATTACCAACATTATCAGCACCAGTGCTGTTGATGTTTTTAGCTAGATAATTGTTTATTGTAGGACAGATAATTCTTATTTGTCCTAGATGTTTAGTGGCATTCATGACTTCTACTCACTAAATGCCAATTGCATCTCCCTAGTTGTGATAACCAAAAAATTACATTGTGCCCAGCTGAGAGCGTCTGCCTTCAGACCAGTCTCCAGAGAAAGGAATAGCTCATCTTGACTGGTTTGATTGATCTCCTGAGACTTTCCTTCTCAAAATCAAAAGGGCTCCAAAGGCAAAAATCTCTGTTCTTTTAGCAGTATAAGAGGGAGAAAATGGGACTGGCAGAATGGTTCATGCGGTAGAGTACCTGCCTAGGAAGCACAAAGCCCTGAGTTCAAACTCTTGTACCACAAAAGAAAAAAAAAAAAAGAGTAAAATGGCTGTTGGATAACCCAGAAATGTCCACCACACCAAAAAGACAGCTGAGGCAGGGACTGATAAATCTCAAGCAAGCACTGAGCAAAAAAGAAGAGGGAAAAAGTAACACAGCCCCCCTCCAAGAAACAATACTGTGAATTAAAAGGGGGATTTTATTACAAATGCAGTATTGATATTTAAGAATTATCAAGAGGCTTCTAGTTCCTGTCACAATAATGAAATGGCACAAGTTGCCATCTTATCTCAGCATAACATACTGATCATTCACAGTGTACAGTTTTACAGAGCTTAATAAAGCTGTTGAAAATGTAGTTTTTTTGGAATATTTTATATCATTTACCCTAGAGTTGGTATACAGTATTTAAGACTGTTCTATCAAATATATTTATTACATCCACCCAATATCAGAGATAAGGGTTAGGGTTAGAGTTCTTTACAGTGGGTGTGCTTCTATAATGAAGTTTGTTAAGAAAACTAAATTCTAACAGTTTGGTAATTAATTATTTGACATTTTCATCTTTGGTAAAATGAGAGCTATATGTTGGTGTCTGAACCAAGATTATACAATTGTATTTCTTGAGACTGTAAAGAAAACATTGGGAAGTGCTAATTGAATAATATTTTCACTCTGCTTTGTTGCAATGTTGTCTTTTAGGCTGATTCCATCAAAAATGGTGTCCAGCTTCTTTCCAGAGCCTACACTATTGACCCTAGCAACCCTATGGTATTGAACCACTTGGCAAATCACTTTTTCTTCAAAAAGGTAGTAGTCATTTATTTTTAAGTCCTGATTTTTATTTTCCAGTATGAAATCGATACTTTACTGTTGTTTAACTTGGAAGGAAATTTGCAAATGTTAGAGATTTTTCCAAATTAGGGCTTGTATTACTTACCCAGGGATGAGTCCATTTGTTCATTCTTCATTCACTTAATATTTATTGACCCTTGTACTGTGACCAACACCATGACAGGATGCAAAGTTGAGGAAGACATGGGTTCTGCACTCAAGGAGTTCAGTTTCTTCGAAAACAGGCATGTAAGCAAATGTAAATATTAAAATAAAAGTCTCCACCCACTTAAGATAGAGAAATGAGGAAGTGAGCAAGTGGTTAAGGAGGGTTTTCACCACAGCGAAATAGCTGATAAACTAGGTTTTTAGGAGGCAGTCACTAGTAGAAAGGGGAAAGGCACAGGTCTGTCAATAGGCCCAGCAGTTTGGTGCAGTGAGAACAGAGCATCTGGAGAGCTTACGATAGGCAATGTATGAGACCCAAGTAGTAACTAATAGTACGTAATACAGTTTGCATCCACTTACACAGGCAGTGAGGAGTTGACATTTTTGTTTGTTTATTTTTGCATATTGATCATGATTTTTAAAGTTGCCACAATTCTATAAAAGTAATAGTATTTTAGATTTCTTAAAATACTAAATCCAAGATTTCTCTGGCAAAGTTCTTGTACAATAAACATGAAAGTTTAATCTGCTATATTGAAAACAGGTACTAAATTGTATCAAGAACTTTAATTAAATAACTATTTAGGTAAAAGTTCACAAACATGTCCATCTTATTAATAAGAGCTGTTCAGTATGCATTCAGTGCTTACTAAATCCTCAGCTTTGTTAAAAGTGCACCCCAGGTATTTACCTGTGTAATCTTCACAACAACCTTATGAGATAAATAATCTTGTCCCTGTTTTGTAGATGAGCAGAACTGAGGTAAGAGTTTTAATCGCCTACACAGCTACTAACAGTCTCTGGCTCCCTTTTCATGATGAATTATTAAGCTTGAGGTTATAAATGTTATAAAAGGACAACTATTTAGGGGAGGAAGATGAAAATATACCTTATAGGCAAATGAGGTGTAACTGCTTAGGATAAAGCAGCTCTCCAAGCTATCTTACAACATCATTCAGTTGATCTTCTGACCCTTGTTATTCAGGACTACAGTAAAGTCCAGCACCTGGCTCTCCATGCATTCCATAATACAGAAGTGGAGGCTATGCAGGCGGAAAGTTGCTATCAACTGGCTAGATCATTCCATGTTCAGGTAAGATAATTTTATAACTTCTCTAAACATCTAGTCTTTTTATTTATAGATTTTTTTGGGTCTTTTTAACACTTTTGTCTTATTTTCATTTTAGGAAGATTATGACCAAGCTTTTCAGTACTACTATCAAGCCACACAGTTTGCCTCATCCTCTTTTGTGCTACCATTTTTTGGTTTGGGACAGATGTACATTTATCGAGGTGACAAGGAAAATGCATCTCAGTGCTTTGAGAAAGTTTTGAAAGCGTATCCTAACAATTATGAAACTATGAAAATTCTTGGCTCTCTCTATGCTGCCTCAGAAGATCAAGAAAAAAGAGATATTGCCAAGGTACGTATTTTTAAGTCATAGTTATTTTCTGTTTGCTATCCTGAGACCACAACCCTCATTTCTTGTTACTGCTAGTAGAGCGATGATAGAGGCAGTTTAATTAACTGAACTTATTCTACGTTAGATAACAGTTGACTCATTAAGCAGGTTGAAATAGCCACAGTTTTTACTTTGACAGTGTTAGTTTAATGATCTCATCTATCCCAGGGCCATTTGAAGAAGGTCACAGAACAGTATCCTGATGATGTTGAAGCTTGGATTGAATTGGCACAAATCTTAGAACAGACTGATATACAGGTATTGTATTCATGCTTTTCATCTCCTACATGATGTGGGGTTTTTGTGAGCTGGTGTAGTATTTCTCTTTGATTTACACATCTACCTTATTCTGTTCACCATAAAAACACAGGGTGCCCTTTCAGCCTATGGAACAGCAACACGAATCCTTCAGGAAAAAGTGCAAGCAGATGTCCCCCCTGAGATTCTGAATAACGTTGGTGCCCTGCATTTTAGACTTGGAAACCTAGGGGAGGCAAAGGTAGGAAGATAGAAACCTTGCTTTCTTTCACACTTGATCGAGTTGAATGCATACATTTTAGATATATCAACCAAGTATTGTACCAATGTAATTTTCTTTTCTTCCTCATAGAAATATTTTTTGGCTTCATTGGATCGTGCCAAGGCAGAAGCTGAGCATGATGAGCACTATTACAATGCCATTTCTGTCACTACCTCGTACAATTTAGCCAGGTTGTATGAGGCAATGTGCGAATTCCATGAAGCAGAGAAACTGTATAAAAACATCTTGCGAGAGCATCCTAATTATGTTGACTGTAAGAATTTTGATTTTGTGTTTTGGTGGTACTGGGGTTTAAACTCAGGGCTTCCTTTAAGTGAACAGGTAAAAGTATTTGACTTGATAAAGAAAGGAAAACATATGCTGAGGTTACTAAGATCTGCAATATTATAAGGTATTTTGAGAACGAGCAAGAGCATAGTCACAGAACTTTTATGGCAGTATGTTGTCATATCTGGTTTATTATTAATTACTGTTAACCTTTTATTGTGCCTAATTTATAAATTAAGCTTTATCATAGGCATGTATCTGTAGGAAAAGGCAGTGTGCACAGGGTTTAGTGCCATCTGCAGTTTCAGGCATCTACTGGGGATCTGCTGGGATGTGAATCCCTCAAGAGTAAGGGGCTACTGCACTTTATTTACAGGAACTGAAAACTTGAGGTTTGACTCTAGTCAAATCAGAAGCTATTAGCTTGGCATTTGTCTTGCCCATCATGGATGCAAAGTGATTTAGAATAAATAAGATTTATTTACGTATTCTTCTTTATAAATAAGATTTTAGTCAAATACCAGACTGAGTTTAAATTGGGCAGTAGTGATCCATTATTGGTTGATTTTTTATTTTTCATAATTTTTTATTTTATCATTATTGGTTTTTTGAGGACACATTTTCTAAAGAAAACAACTTTTATATTTGTGTGTGTGTGTGTGTGTGTGTGTGTGTGGTGCTATATTGTTATTTAAGTGGAAGAACCACAGTTAGAACCTCGATCTTCTAACCAATGGTCCCTAATAGTCTTTGTTTTCACTATTTTGTCATATGACAGGTAGTTTTTTAAGAAAATATAACTGGCAGTGGTATACATTGGAGAGGAAAAAAGCTCTAAGCTCTTTTTTTTTTTTTAATAGTACTAAGGTTTGAACTCAGGCCTTCACGCTTGCCAGGCAGGTGCTCTACCACTTGAACCACACCTGCAGTCCTTTAAGCTTTTTAAATAACTTAGCTTGAGATAAGGACTTGGAGCAATGTGCTAGTATTGAGAGTGGAGTGGAAGAGATGAATCTTAGATTTTACACATAAGACTTAGTCAAGTGGTGATAAAACTACTCTTTAACTTGTTAGATAGATGTTAGCTGTTTATTCATCTGTGAGATTTGTCTATTCCTTGTATGGATGGATGAGCAAAACACAATTGTAATCCTTTTATCTAATATTTTGAACATGAGACCTTTTAAATGTATGTTTTCAGGCTATTTACGTCTAGGAGCCATGGCCAGAGATAAAGGAAATTTTTATGAAGCTTCAGATTGGTTTAAAGAAGCTCTTCAGATTAATCAGGTTGGTGATGTTAACTCAGTTTTGAGTAATAATTTTTACTTTTTAACCCCCTTTCCTTTTAGTGGCTATCATGTTTCTAGTAACCTGATATCTGTGGTTTTTGATGTCTTGGGTTTTTTTCATTTTCTTGTTAAAGGTACTAAGGAGTATAGTAGATTGCATTATTAATCATGTGATAATAGAGACCATATTTTTATATAAATCGCTTGTATTTCCCTCCTTTTTGTTTCTTCTTCCTTTCTCCTACCCTGTCCTTTCACCTGTCAGGTCAACAGTATGACCTGACTTGGCATTTAGTTAGTATCCTGTGAGAAAAGTTTATGAAGTCATAGTATCTTAATTTTGAAAGGAACCAGAGAGGTTATTTAAACTTTCTGATTGTGGCCCACAGTAAGAATAGATTGCACATGACAGATTAGTACACATGTATTTGTAAGTGTAAGTGTGTGTACAAACTAATTAAAGTTTGCAAATCATTATTTGTTCTTGCCAATGGCAGTATATTGATAAATTTTGCTTTATTCCATTTGATTGCATTTTGTATGATGATAACTATATACAGTAAGTTGATTTTGCAACTCACTAACAGATTTTCAGTTCGAAAATCATTGTTGAAATGTAGCTTGTAAAACCTCTTCAGTTGTTAACTATTGTGGAAAGATGATTGCCCTCTGACAATCTAAATTACAGATTTTACTTCATGTATGTGTTTTAGGATCATCCAGATGCTTGGTCTTTGATTGGTAATCTTCATTTGGCAAAACAAGAATGGGGACCAGGCCAGAAGAAATTTGAGAGAATATTAAAACAGCCATCCACACAGAGTGACACTTACTCTATGCTGGCCCTTGGCAATGTGTGGCTCCAAACTTTGCATCAGCCTACCCGAGACAGAGAAAAGGTAATCTCCTCTTTTCTTTAAAAACAAAAGTGATATTCTGCATCTTGGTTTGAATTTTTTTTAATAATGCTTTTTTCTTATAGGAAAAGCGTCATCAGGATCGTGCTCTGGCCATCTACAAACAAGTACTCAGAAATGATGCAAAGAATCTGTATGCTGCTAATGGCATAGGTGATTATAAGACTTGGGTATCCATAATGATTTGTGAAATGAATGCTTTTGGAGAAATGTTCGTAGATCACTTTTCCCCACCCAATGTACTCAGTACAGTTTTTTAAAATCAGACTTGTAGAGCTGGAGGTGTGCCTCAAGTAGCATGCCTGCTCTGCAAGCACCTGCCTTGTAAGCAGGAAGCCCTGAGTTTAAACCCAAGTCCCTCAAAAAAAAAAAAAAAAAGATTTACTGTTTTTCTGTTTTTCTGGCTACAATTAGGAAATTCTTAAAATGTGAGCTTTTTAAAACTAATTTTAGGAGCTGTTTTGGCCCATAAAGGATATTTCCGTGAAGCTCGAGATGTGTTTGCCCAAGTAAGAGAAGCAACAGCAGATATCAGTGATGTGTGGTTGAACTTAGCACACATCTATGTGGAGCAAAAGCAGTACATCAGCGCTGTTCAGATGGTAATGTCTTATCTTTCAAAATATTTGTGTGTCGTGTTTGTTGATGAACAGATACTTTCTCAACCATTCTGGCTGTATCTGGAATGCTGCATGCCATCCCTTCTGATACTGTGTCTGTGCAGAGGATTGTAATTACATAATAAGGCCAGGCTTTGGTGTCCAGATGGATATGAATCCTGGTTCCATCACTAATTACATGCCTTGGGCAAAGAACATCCTCTTTGACCCAGTTTTCCTGTCTGTAAAATGGAGGTCATTGTACCTTAACCTCACAGAATTTTGTGAGGATCCAGTATGAAAAGGACTCGACACTAATGTGCCTAGAATACTAGTAGGTATTTACCCAGTAAATAGGAGGATTTAGTATTTATTTACTCAGTTTCTGAAACTGAACTGAGTTTCAGAAAGGCTAAATTACTTACTTTTTATGGTTTTTTTTTTTTTTTTTGAGATGGAGTCTCTATGTTGCCCAGGCCAATTTCGAATGCCTAGGCTCAAGTGATTCTCCCACCTCAGTCTCCCAAGCAGCTGAAACAATAGACTCATTCCACTGCACCCAGCTTTCAGGTCTTAATTTTTAAAAAGAAAATGAAAAACTCTGTGAGAAGGTTTCATGCCTGTAGAATTTTGCTATATTTATCAAATTTGTTGAGTGCTTGAATTTGAAATAAAAGTCATACTCAGCATAGTCTGTAACATAATGAAAAGTAAAAAGGCTGTGGGGCTCTTGGTTGTACTATGGCAGCAAGAACATGCTTCTTACAAAAGGCAGGAGAAAAGAACAGTCTAGGCTTTGGGAAGTGGTTTTTCTAAAATGAGTAGATTATTACCCATGTTCAGAGCATTGAAAAGGCACTATTCACAGGGACTTACAGAATCCAGATTGCATGTGGTAGCCTCAGAGATTGGACTCTTTGAGACAAGCCTTCTTGATCTGCAGAACAATAACACTGCCTCTTATAAATGCAAGTTAATCACTAGGATATTCAGTGAAAAACTATTAACCATTTTCCATAAAATTATTTTTTTGGTAACCCATTACAAGATGTATTCATGGTCAAAAAGTGCCATGTTCATGTCAAAATTAACACTGGTGTTAGTATGTTGGTTTTCCCAGGTTAACAAACAGACTTTTATGCTTGTTGCCAGTAGGTGCTACAAATCCTAAAGAAAGATGGTAAAGAGTACAACCCAAAAGATCCAGGTGGCACGTGGTTTCTAACAAGTGGCCAACAAATGGATTCTAGATAGTACCGTTAAATATATGGAAAAGGGTTTGCAGGCTGAGGGTGTGGCTGTGGTATGCACTAGCCTAGCATGCACAAGGCCCTGGTTTTGATCTCCAGTACTGCAATAGAGAGAGAGACAGAGAGAGAGAGAGTGAGAGGAAAGAAAGAAAGAAAGAAAGAGAGGGTGAGAGAGAGAGAGAGAGGAAGGGAGAGAGTGAGGGAGGAAGGAAGGAAGGAAGGAGAAAGAAGAAAGAAAGAAAGAAAAAGGGTTTCCAATCTGTTTACCTTTCTTTCTGTGTTGATCCAAATTTTAAGTGGGAAAAACTATTTCATAAATCTATTTTACCTTTAACCAGATTTTTATGTTATAAAAAGGTATCCTGATGAATGTCAAAATCATTTCCCAAATTATTCTTTGAAATTCACCATCAAAGGACAGAATACCTTTCTACAGAGATTTTCTTGAAATTTTACTACAAAAATGGAAATATCATTAATTCCTGTTGTATTTTTTAATTAACTCTTTCTTTTTTTCTAGTACGAGAATTGCCTCAGAAAGTTCTATAAGCACCAAAATACTGAAGTTGTGCTGTATTTGGCCCGGGCCCTCTTCAAGTGTGGCAAGTTACAGGAATGCAAGCAAACTTTGCTGAAGGTAGTAGGAATCACTCACCATTATTCCCATCCATTCCTTTACTGCATTGTATTTTTAAATTATTTTGTATGCATATTCACATATATATGTACTAGCACTCTTAATTTGATTAAAAACCTTTTCATGACATTACATCATATGAAATATTTGCTTGTTTTTTTGTTTACAGGCTAGACATGTGGCACCCAGTGATACAGTTCTTATGTTTAATGTAGCTTTAGTCTTACAAAGATTAGCTACCTCTGTCCTGAAAGATGAAAAAAGTAACCTGAAGGAAGTACTTAATGCTGTGAAAGAACTGGAGCTTGCACACAGGTAAGTATTTTGTAGAAACGACTTTGGAAATAATTTGTTTCTTTAAAACAAAACGTTCCGAAAATCAGTTCCTTCAAAAAATAACTTTTAGGGGCTGAAGGCATGGCTCAAGTGATAGAGCATCTGCCTACTGAGCACAAGGTCCTGAGTCCAAGCTCCAGTACTGCCAAAAAAATTAAAATAAAAGTAACCATTAGAATCATTCTGGCACTATTTAGGCCAAAGTAGACAGTTGCCACCAGATGGCACCAAACTTTAATCAGCCTCCTGCCAGATATGGCTGGTGTAGCCTGACCCCTAGAGCTGGCTAGCTATATGTGCAAGCTTACCTAAGATGTTCCACTAATCTGGCAGGAATATGATCCAACATTTTACACATGTAAAATTTTTAGACTCTTATGTTGGTTTTATTTTTCACATCCAGTGTGTCTTTATGGGATGTTGATTTTCACTGAGCTAGGATTAAGATCTGAACACTTAAATTTTGCTTAATAGATTTAGTCAGCTCAGTTCAAAATGTATTTAACCTTTTAGTATTTATTTGGTAACTCAATGCATGTGAAATTAAAACCTGCTATCTTGGGACCGGGGATGTAGCTCAGTGGTTGAATGTTTGCCTAGCATGCACGAAGCCCTGGGTTTAATCCTCAGCACCACCAAACAAAAAAAGCCCTAACATCTCTTCAGGTTTTGTCCAACCATATTTACATTCTTGTTTAACATTTCTTGCCTTGTCTGATAAATTGTAAGTGCTTTCATGGCCTGAGGTTCCTAACCTCCATGCTGACATGTTTTCTAAATCTAGTGTTTTTAAAATATTTACTGCTGAATTTTTTAGTTATTTGTGAATGTACTGATAATATTAATTATATTTTTGCCTTTTCTGATGAATTTTGTTTTCTTAAACATACTGAGTAGCTTGCTGATGAGTCTTTTTTAAAATGAACTGCACATAGGATTTTCCTATTGAGATGGTAGTCCTTGATGCATTAAATAAATTCGTGTAAAATAGTAAATATTTAAGCCTCTTCTCAGACTATTTTTGTAGAACATATTAAAAATCTAAAAGGCCTTACTTCATTGGAATCTTCTTTGTAAGTCTTTTATTTTCTCAATCCATGTAGATACTTCAGTTACTTGAGTAAAGTGGGAGATAAAATGAGATTCGATTTAGCCCTTGCTGCTACAGAAGCCAGGTAATGCAACTATTTATGGAGGGTGACTTTATCAGAGGCAGTGATACTGGTGTGGACTGAGAGTGTGTCACAGTAATGAACAGCGGTTCTTGGCCTTCAGGAGTCAGTCTTTACAGTCCTCTCGGGGAGAGGCCTTTTCAGGGGATTTGGCAAAATTGATTAGTAAAAGTACTTAAGTTATAGGGAATAATACTTTTTTATTAGTGTCAGCTGTGTCACCAAAGTCAAGATAGGATTCCTGAGTCTTCAGTCATATTTGAAGATTACATTGGAAATATTTTTAGCATGCCATATGAGGATATTTATAATTTGGAAACAACACAGTTGATAGTATTGGGTTTTGATTTTTAAAAACGTTAGTTTTGCTAACTAAGACATAGGTAACATCTAATCGTCCTGCTTCAAATTTCTTAAATGTTTATAAGGAAAACAGATATTCCCAAATATACTGTTAAAAAATTTAAATATATTAAAATAAAAAATATATACTGACTGTGGCAGTGTTTCTCTAAATCTAAAATGTTCTAGACAGTGCTCTGACTTACTGAGTCAGGCCCAATACCATGTGGCCCGGGCACGGAAGCAAGATGAAGAAGAACGGGAATTGCGGGCCAAGCAAGAGCAAGAAAAGGAGCTATTAAGACAGAAACTTCTTAAAGAACAGGTATCTGTAATGTTGTTTACTTACACTAGAATTAAAGAACTGTGTGCATCCATGCACATTGCATGTTAGGGGAAAAGAGTTCTCTGTTTAGAATTATAACCATGAGGGTTTTTTTAATCGTAAGAATATTTTAATAGGTTTTTTTCCCCTACTCTTTTTCCTCATAGGAAGAGAAACGTCTCAGAGAAAAGGAAGAGCAAAAGAAACTTTTGGAACAACGAGCCCAGTATGTGGAGAAGACCAAAAATATTCTTATGTTTACTGGCGAGACTGAGGCAACAAAGGAGAAAAAAAGAGGTGGTGGTGGACGGGTAAGAGAGGACTCCTGCTGTCACTGGAGATATCAGGCTCTGTCTTTTGGCTTTCAGAAATGAAGATAATTGGTTAAATTTACTCAGTACTTGGTTCTTAGCTATGATATCCAGTACAGATGGTCCTGGCTCTTTTTGTATATGTGTGTGTTGCTGACGTTGAACCCAGGGCCTCATGCATGCTACACAAGAGCTCTCCCACTGAGCTACACCTCTCAGATGGTCCCTAACTTAATGATGGTTTAATTTACAAATTTTTTTATTCTACAAAGGTGCAAAATGAAATCATACTTTGAATTTTGATCTTTTCCCAGGCTGGGGAGATGTGGTGTGATACTCTTATAGTGCTGGGCAGGGGTAGTGAACCTGCTGTTTCCAGCAGCTACATGGTCACAAAGGTAAACAGCCATTAGGTAAACAGCCATTACTCTGCAGTGTACTGTGGAGCTAAGCTATAATATTTAGTAAGTTGAATGTATTAAATGCATTTTTAACTTACAGCATGTTTATCAGGACATAACCCCATCCTGAGTCAAATGTATTTAGAAATGCATTCCAAAATTAGCTAAGTGTCTCTTGCCTTGAAGTGAGCACTTAAGCAGGTGATGACTTTCGCAAAGTTTTAACCAACTGAGATAGTCTTCCCATTAGAAGTCTTTAAAACATGGGCCTAGCCAAGGCCTTCTTCCATGAGACTTAGTAAGAGATCCTTCACTTGTCAAGTGGTTGAAGAACACTATATGGGTCCTCCTACATCTTACCAGTCCAGCCACATCACACCAGCCTAGAAATAGCTGATTGTGGTCTTGCTTGGATTGTAGCGATCTAAGAAAGGAGGCGAGTTTGATGAATTTGTCAATGATGACACTGATGACGACCTACCTATATCCAAGAAGAAGAAGAGAAGAAAAGGCAGTGGTAGTGAACAAGAGGGTGAAGATGAGGAGGGTGGTGAGAGAAAGAAGAAGAAGAGGAGAAGGTAATATCATCATTAATGTTTTAAATAACCTTTTAAGAGGGGCAAATGTCCTTTCACTTTCTGAATCTTTGTTTAGAATTTGCGAATACCTGGTAACCACTTAATCTTCACAAACAGTGAAACCTTTGTGTCCCTAAATCCTGCTTTAATCCAAAGATAGACTTCCTTTCACAATGCCCTGAGTACTTCATTCCCATACATCTCCACAGCTTTCTTCCTGTGAGCTACCAAGCTAGTCACTATTGCCATTTTTGTGTCTTAAAAATTATTACATTCATTGGAAAATGTATGTAATGTAGAAGGAGCAGACTTACATTATATCCACACTAACTGTGCACGTATGAGCTCTGAAAAGTCACCAAGCATATTTCATCTGTGAAAAGGCATGTTTTTATTCAGTGCCCAAAATGTGAATGTGTGAAGGTGAAAGTGTCTTTTAAACTACCCAGTGTAAAAAAAAACAAGCAAGCAACAACACCTAGTGTGATCTGCTATAAGACTCAGTGTGCCTTGCCATCTTTCACATGGAAGTGCCTCAAACTGTCTGTCCCCTAGCTCATGATGCTTTCCTGCCTGGGAGCCTCCATTCAGCTATCTTTTCCTTCCAGACCTTGGTCTGCCCTTCCAGACCTTGGGAAAGAACCCAGCAAATTCATTCACACACAGACCTGTGTAAGTGGAGCTGTGGTGAGGACATTAGTAACAGGCTGGAATCAGTACTGAGAAGGCAGAAAGAGGAGGTCAGGGGCCTGGGGCTTTTCTCACATTCTCAATCACTTCACCATACACAGATTCTAATGCAGGTGAGTGAGGAAGCTCAGCAGTAACAAGTTAGGCAGCAGACATTGCATAAATACATGGCTTTATGTGTGCCACAGAGTAAGTTACGGCCAGCACCCATACCGCAGGGGACTACTTTGTTGCAAAGTAGTCTTAGACTTTTTTGGGAGGGAGTGTTTTTATTAGCATATATTAATTATACAGAGGGTTTCATTGTGATATTTTCATGCATGCATATCATGTACTTTGATCATATTTGTCCCCTCTATTACTCTTTCTTATCCCTGGCTTCCTCCAGTCTTAAATTTTATTGGCATGAGTGGCTCTTGACAATTTTTTTTTTTTTTGGTGGGAGGAGATGCTGGAGATTGAACCCAGAGCCTCACTCATGCTAGGCATGTGCTGGCCTACATTCCCAGCCTGTTGACAAACTTGCTGTTCATTGTTTAAGACCTCCAAAGGGTGAAGAAGGATCTGATGATGATGAAACAGAAAATGGCCCAAAACCAAAGAAGCGCCGTCCACCAAAAGCAGAGAAGAAAAAGGCTGTAAGTTTGCAGTACTGTTTTTCTGTCCCCCATAGACATTAGAATATTGTAGAACACTAGCATATGTCCTTTCCATGCAGCTTCTTCCAGTACAAATGCTTGTTTTCATAGTTTATTGATAGATATTTATTGTGTTATTATAATGCAAGCCCAATTTAATAAAATGTCCTAGTTAATGCAAGAGTCTTGGCTAATCTGTTATGTTGGACATTCTTCCTTTAGCCCAAGCCAGAACGTCTGCCTCCTTCAATGAAGGGAAAAATAAAATCCAAAGCCATAATATCATCAAGTGATGATTCTTCAGATGAAGATAAACTGAAAATTGCTGATGAAGGGTAGGAATTTTCCTCTTGATGTAGTCCTCTAATGATGTGAGCAAACCAAAAGTGGTTGCTAATCAGCTTGTCTGTACTAAGGAAAATGTGCTTTGCTTTGTTCTAATAAGAAGGAAAACAGACTCTCAAAATCTGGAAGAAACAGGTAACTGGATGGTCACTGTGCCACGATGTCTTCTCTCTACCTTCTTGGAATCTCTTTTTTCTGATCAGGGGAATGAAATGTGCAGTTTTCAATGAATGAGTTCCATTAAAATGTGAAGGTAGAAAGGTCCAATATGAGGCTGAGATGCTACCAGCCCTGTGCCTGAGGTTAAGGCCAAGTTTATTTGAGCCACTTGGTCATCTGAACTTTGTCCTGACAAGCTGGAATGAAATGAATTGGATGACAGGACACACAGGCCTTTGATACATATATGTAGAGTGTCTTTCTTAGTTACTCTTGGTCATGTTCTCCCTAAGCGGTTACAGGTATGTAATATGTATAGTTTCTTTCAGATTTAGACACAAAGAGCCTTTTTTCCATCTGTAGTGATGTTTTGGTTTGTGATAAGAATAATAGATTTCCCCTCCTTCACCTTCCTCGACTGGACTCTGTGTGTCAATGTTCTTTTCTTGGAATATGTCATGAAAACCAAAACTCTGAAAGATGCCAAAGGGAGGTGGGGGAGCTTGGGAGCAAAGGCAGTAAGCTGAAGGGCCCTTTTAGCCCAGCTTCCAGTTTTGAGTCTCACTGTGGTGGGGAGGACTTGGTACATTAGCAGATCCCAGGAAGAAGTAGTGACTTCACTGTCTGGCGGGTGTCAGCACAGATAGCAGGTAGTAGGACAGGGAAGTGTCCCACTTTTCAGTTTTGGAACTTCAAACTCTAGACAGGCATTTGAGATTCCAGATACGGCGTTGGTGGCTATTAATTTGTTGATAAGGTAAACAAATGCATCCCTTCATTTTCATAATTTTGTACTTGAAATTGGGAAATGCTTCATTCTGACCAAAGTGCCTGACATGACCCAGTTAGAGTTATCCTTTCCTTTTTGTATGCTGATTTGTTGCTGAAGTTCCATATGCTGTCATTTTTAATCCTTTTTTTACAATGAAGTATCTTACGTTTACAAAATAGCACACAAAACAAGTATCGCAGCATGAACACCTGTGTAACCACCACCCAGGTCAAGATACACAACACTGAGTGCCCTTTTTTTTTTTTTAAGTGCAGAGTCCTCAGTCTCTAACTTATGCTTATCTCTGCCAGACATCCCAGGAACAGCAACAGCAACAGCGACTCAGATGAGGATGAACGGCTAAAGAGACACACCTCATCTGAGAGCGACTCTGATGACAACCAGAACAAGACTGGCAGTGAGGCCGGCAGTCCTCGGAGGTCCCGAAGACAACAGTCAGATGAGGATTCGGACAGTGACCAGCCGTCCAGAAAGAGAAGGCCCTCAGGCTCTGAGCAGTCAGACAATGAGTCCGTGCAGTCCGGGAGAAGCCCCTCCGGAGGTTCAGAGAACGACTCTCGCCCGGCCTCTCCTAGTGCTGAGTCAGATCACGAATCAGAGCGGGGCTCTGAGAATGAGGGTTCTGCCCAAGGCTCTGGAAATGAATCGGAACCAGAGGGATCCAACAATGAGGCCTCAGATCGAGGCTCAGAACATGGGTCAGATGACAGCGACTAGGTTTTATTTCATAAAGGAGCTTCATCTCTGGAGGAGACTTTTTTAATGTATGAAAGCTGTGATAAAAATGTTTGAGATGTTTAGTCAAACAATTGTGAAATTTTTCTTAAGGCAGTTTTTTTTTCTATCTGTTTGTATATTAATTACTAAGACCCAAGAGATGATTTTCTGTGTTAAGAGTCCAATATCCGAATTTCTCGTGCATAAATGAGATTCTTCATTGTGGTACAGCTTCACCTGTCATATGTGAAGACTGCAATGAGTCACACCCAGATGCTGATGCATTCCTACCAATGTCTGGCTGAAATTGTGGCAGATGCCTCATCTTTACATGTTACACAGCATACCGTTTTGATTTTTGTTGCAGTCTTTTACTTTACCAAGTGATAACAGAAACTTGGTACTAATGACATTATTTCCTTCTGAGTTAGTATTTTTCTTTGCTGGAGGAAGAAGTGTCTCCTGTATAATTGCACCAAAGTATGTTTGAAAGGAAGGTGTTCTTCATAGTGTAATACTGCAGCCATGCAGGTAAAGTTGCAAATAAATACTTTGTTAGGTTGAATAAGATGTGAAAAGATGCTTTTCTTTTAGTAGAGTGCAACAGTCCCCCCTTAGGCCACTAATAAAATTCTTTTACCAATCTTTGTGCATAAGTGTCTTTTCATTCAGTAACATTTGTATATGAAAATTTAGCATACAAATTAAACAACTATTTGGAAAAAAACCTGCATTAAATCAAAGGTTGATTCCTCAAGGTTTTTGTAATTCTTCACAAGTTTTTTCACAGATAAATGAAAACTATGAATTTTTATTTTCAATAATTTAATAATTAACAATTTAAGAGTAATGTTTTTGGGGCTGAGTGTGGTGGTGCGTGTGCCAGTAATCCCAGCTACTCAGGAGGCAGAGATAGGTGAATCACAATTTGAGACCAGCCCTGGCAAAAAGAAGTATGTTCCTGTTTCAGGAAACAAGTTGAGCCAGGCACCAGTGACTCATACCTGTAATCCTAGCTACTTGACAGAGATCGGGAATATCAAAGTTCAAGTCAGCCCTGGTTAAAAAAAAAACAACTGAGACTCTATCTCAAAAATACCCAACACAAAAAGGAGCTGATGGGATGGCTCAAGTGGTAGAGCACCTGTGGGCAAGTGTACTCTACTGAGTTCAAACCCCAGTACCCACTCCACTCCCCCCTCCAACAAAAAAATAAAAGCTGGGCATATTGTGATCCCAGCTACTCAAGTGGAGGTAGGAGGATCTCAGTTCTAGACCAGCCTGGGCAAAGTTAGCTTATGACCCTATCTGAAAAAAAGCAAAAAGGACTGGGGCATGGCTCAAGTAGTAGAGTGCCTACCAAGTGCAAGGCACTGAGTTCAATCTCCAGTTCTGCCAAACAAAAATTATATATATTTACATATATATATATATGTATATGTGTGTGTATGTATATTTGTGTGCATAACAATTTGTAAAGCTTTAGTATAGTCCCTGAGTATAACACACTGTAAGACACTGAATTGAGAATGGAGAGAGAAAATGCCCTCTTGTCCTCAAAAACCTAGTGAAGAGAAACTTGTCCCTGTGATGTAAGGAGTGGGGTGCTGATAATCTGCACAGGGTGTAGCGGCATTGAGGCTGCTGTCAAGCTCCCAGTTGGAGGAAGCAGTCATACCAAGATTTACTGAAAGACAGGCTGAGGGGACTTATAGCTTGCCCTGGGGATTCCAGGGAAGGTGTTGCAGGCCAAGGGAGGCACACAGGTGACACGGGAACTACAAGGACTGAGTGAGGAGTCTGGGGGGATATCCTTGCTGGGGAAGGGCAGAAGCCTGAGCACCAGGTTCACTGAACTGGTGCAGGTCATGCAGCTAATGCCTGATGAGGCGCAGATTAGGATCCAGTTCATTTCTTCCTGCACTTTCCAATGTCTCTGTACTACTCAAGGTAAATTAATCCCCAAGTGACAGAATCCATCTAAATTAAAAAGCATTTCCCACCTGGCGACTCCCCTCACTTCAAGCGTAACTAGGGAAGTGCCTCTGAAGACAGTCCTTTGGAAAGTCATACCTAATGAGTCTAATGCTTTCCCCAGTAATTTGCCCCAGCTCCTGGTTTTGGTTGCAGAGGTGTCTTTGAGCAACACCCATTTGCAATTTAGGAGTCAGCCATTTCTTAAGTGTCCTCCGATTAGCAGAACAGCAGTGCTCTTCCCTGGCCATGCTGCCCACATCAGAAGGTATTGTGGGGCTCCTGCAGACACAGCTTCCTTCTGCCGCTGAAGCTTGGAGCCTGGCCACTGTAAGAACAACCCAGGAGTGGGTCTCCACTCACCGGGGAAGGGTGAGGCCCTCCGACAAATAGAGCTGGACTGGCCTGCTGCTGTAGCTCCACTCCTGCTGCCACAGGAAGAAGTCACAGAAGTACAGCTTCTGGTTGTCGTGAAACCAGGGCTTCTGCCTACACAGCAGAATCAGTCCCCCCTCTCTTGATGGGGTTGGTATCAGCAAGAGAAGACATCATAGAATAATCGGTTAAGAGCAGAGACGCTAGAATCCGGGAGTCCTAGAGTAGAATTTTACTTCCTAATGCTCAGGAGCTGTGTGACCTTGGGCAAGGTACTTGCCCTAGACAGGTTACTTTCCTCATCTAAATCAAGCCATTTCTCTGATGTTAACTAAGAGCTAGACCAAGCAACTCAACCATAAAATTAAGACTACTGAATTTAAAAACACATTTTACTGGAATTTGTGCAAGAAAGACTGTTTTATTCTGAATCTGAAAGCTTAGAAATGTTTCCCCCTGAAATTACTATTTTTACAATAAATGTTTTAAGCAGACAACTACTCCATGATAGCAAAAGACTGTAACTCAGGATTGTTGCAAGGATTGTGAATCTCTCCTGAATGACTGAATGACACCATTTACCATGCTCAGCTTGTCTGGACCAAGTGAAGAATGGGTCATTTACTCATTCATAGGTTATCCTTTGAAAAACTCTTGCTTCTTTCTACCTCCCTTTGATAAAAATATTTTTAGGCTTCTAACGCAGTTGAGTAACGAGATGTTTCTGTTTTGAATAATTGAAAACCATATTTGCTATTTTAAGCCTAAGTGTTCACAGATACCTTATATTCTTTGCTTATGAAATATATGTATTTGGTTCTTGTTTTTTGCTTTCCTTTATTCTGTCTTATAAATGTTTTGGGTAATATTTTGCATTTTTAAAGTAGAGTTTTGGAAAATATCTCAACTCTTTATGCCTTTGTCTTGATATAGCTGATCCTAGATTGCCACAAATATAGCCCTTGAGAGACAAATCTCTATTTGCTTCTAACATCCACAACTAAACAGTGAAGAGAACACTTACAGGTACAAGCATCCTCTGGGGGGTGGACTTTTAAAGTCTTATTGAGAAGTCACTAACTTTGAATTCACCTTCCTATCCAGTCTATCTTCTAAAAAGATCTCTGGGGCTGGTGGAGTGGCTCAAGTGGTAGAGTGCCCATCTAGCAAACATGAGGCCCCCAAGTTCAAACCCCAGCACCCCTAAAACAAAAAACAAACTAAATAGATCTCTAATCCAATGTGTTTCAAGAGTGTTTTCCAGGGCATACTGGTTCCTAGACACTCCTTCAAAAAGAGGTCCACAGCCAAGTAAGCTATAAAAATGCTGCATTCTATAGCCCTATGGCAACTAGGAAACTTTTGGTGACAAATCACAGAAACTATCTCAAAGTAATTTAACAAGAGGTTAGATAATTGTACATTGTAACTGAACATGAGGGGAATTGGTGAGAGGAAGGTGTGTTCAACCAGAAGTTATTGTCAAAAACTCAAATTTGCCAGGTGCCAGTGGCCACACTTGTAATCCTAGCTACTTGGGAGGTAGAGATCAGAAGGATTACAGTTCAAAGCCAACCTGGGTAAATCGTTCACACAATCCTATCTCAAAAATGCCCAACACAAAAAAGAGCTGACATAGTGACTCAAGCCATAAGGGCGCCTGCCTAGCAAGTGTGAGGTCCTGAGTTCAAAAAAAATTAAAGACAAAAAACCTCAGTTCAGCTTCATTCATCCTTTTTATCACAGATTCAGAATATGTAGTGTAATGTAAAATTAGTCCTGCTCCACCTCTCCAGAGGTTTCCCTTGTACTCTTTCTCAAGAGCACCACTCTCCTTTCCACCTGTGATCCTTGAAGTATTTGACCTACCTGGAGTTTTAATCCTCTTTTGCTAGCACAGGGTTATAATTTGGACACTGGTAACTGTTTTGGGTTGCCATAGTGCTGAGGTGTGTCCGGCTCCCTGCCTGGGCTCTGTGTGCACTCACACTATGCACTAATGATCTGATTATATATCCCCAGCAGACAGCTCAGGGACTTGGCTGATAAACGTTTTATCTGCTTTCCAAGTGCCAGTTCTAAGTAGGTGCTTTTTTGTATTTTGGTCTTTAAGTTAAATTTCTTACTTAAAAATGGAGGTTGTGGGAAAGGACTGGACTCTGCTCTGAGGTTTCTAGGAGCTCTGTCCTTTTCTCCTACCACATTTTTAGCAAATTCAGTTTGTTGGAGTCATGTTTACACTTCAGCAGTAAATGGTAGCCATGTGGCACGAGTCCAGGGAGCCCTACACAAACATGGTGACCATCAGCAAATGTGCGGCTTGGCTGTCCATGTGGTTGGAGATTGTTGGGTTGCTTACCATCTTAGCAGATTCTTCCATAGCTCACTGATTTTGTTCTCATTCTGACAGTGGTGAAGGCATGGAGTGTGAGTCACACTCTTGAGAGATCACTGCCTGGGAGCCTAAGCCCGATAAATAAACCTATAAATTAGTCTTCACTTCCAAAGAGCCAGATTAATCTAAGAAGGGTGGAGTTTCTATGATAGTATCTTCTCCATAGAGGGGTCAATGCCAAAAGCGTTGTTCTCTTCTGAACTCCTTGTTCTTTGAAACAATGCTGCTTTGGTTTCTCCCATGGGAGCTGGTACTCCAATTTCCTTAACTAAAAAGAAGGGGAGACTTCATTTCCTGCCCTGGCCTCTGCCCATTGTCTGCGCCTGCAGAAACTACAGATAAAACTGCTCCTTACTTATCCCATCTCCCTGATGCCTCCAGCTTGGACTGGCAGCGAAGGCAGTGTGAAGGAGTGCTCTGGGGCGAAGACAGGAGCACTACCATATGCTACCATATGCAATTGTGCGAGGAACAAGTGCTGGACTGGCAGCCTGCAGTCCTCCCATCAGTTTTCATCTGACCGCTCCAGCGGTGGGACCAAACACATCCTTCTTTGTCATGGTTCACAGAAATTATAAAACTCAAGTTCCCATCCTCTTCATCTTCCAAGAAGAACCAGGGATTCTTGCTCTGGAATCTCACATTGCAATCAGCTGATCTTATCCAAACTCTATTCAAGGCAGCTTTGATGTTTTCAGTTGTCACATGACCTGGCAGTATGAGCCCCAGGACAGCTGCACTGGTTTCCCGTGATGATGACAAGTGCTCTGCACATATTTGGCCGTAGGGAATTAGGTCCAAGCATGAGGAGAGGGTTTGACCTTTGGGAGCCTCACCCATGTGAAAGGAAGAGTCATGATTCACCGCAGTTATGGCAAGCCAGTTGGTTAGATGGTAGGAAGATAAAGAGGGATAGAATTGCTTCTCAGATGAAGTAGAAGCTGAGGCCCAGTTTCACCATGGCTGGGATGATAGTACAATCCTTGGTGGTGAACAAGAGGGCCTGAGTAGAGTGGTGAGTATCAGGGCTCATCAAACTCTCCTGAACCGCTACAACAGAACCACTAGAGCTTGTGATCCAGTAGCTCTGGGGTGAGACCAGCTGTTATACATGTCTAACAAACCTCCAGATATACTGGATGAAAGGCTTCGTGGGCAGAAGACAGGTGTCTAAGGGCAAGGAGCAGGAGTCAAAGGAGGCACAGCGAAAAGATGTGAAAGAGTTGTTTTGAAGAGGGAGAAAGTAATATGGGGAGGCTGTGAAGTCTGAGGGCACAAATGTCAAAGGACCTGAGTTTTGGACACTGGCTCACTCCAAGGCCACTCAGCCGAAGAAGAAAGACAGCAGGGGAAGTGATGATATTGGGACAGTCAAATTTCCTTATTTTTTGTGAGATGGGATTTGAACTCAGTCTTCACACTTACAAAGCAGGCGCTCTACCACTTGAGCCACACCTCCAGTCCATTTTGCTGGGCTATTTTGGAGATGGGTTCTCACAAACTATTTGCCCAGGCTGGCCTGGAACCTCAATCCTCCCAATCTCAAGCTCCCAAGTAGCTAGGATTACAGGCATGAGCCACCAGCACCTGGCTCTGCCAGGTTTCCTTTAGAGCAAGATGATGACAGAAATATTCAGAGAGAGAGAGAGAGTATGGGGAAAATTTGCTGGTGATAAGACTATGGGACCCAGAGGGTATGGAAGAAGGATCTGGGAGGAGACAGAGTGGCAGGTATATGGAGCTCATGGTGAGAGCTCAGGTGGATGGCCTGAAGCTCCTGGGCTTCTGGTGACTGAGGCAGGAGTGAGGCATAATGGGAAGATGGGACCCAGTGTTGGCTCACAGTGCAAGGTCATGGTAGATGCTCTCCCCTGCAGCCTCCACCATAAACAGGTGTTTTTCTTGGAGGCCTGGGATGAGGTGGGATCAGAACTTCAGGAAAGGCATTGCTCCTGGAACAGGAGGCTGGGGTGTCCCCTCTCTGGGGCCCTATTGCATTGTGGCACTGGAGCACAAGGTACATGGATGTGAATCTGTCTCTCCATGGCACGTCATCATTGATGTAAGCTTATTAAAATAATGTGGTTACATATTGCAGTCCCCATGTTACACTGGTATTCACTACTAAGCATTTCCAATTAATTTTTTCTTTTTTTGCAGCAGTGGGGTTTGAACTCAGGGCCTCATGCTTGCTAGTCAGGCACTCTTACCATTGAGCCACTCTGCCAGCCCAGCATTTCCAAAGATAAAGCAATAGTTGTGTTTTGAACCCCAAATACCACATATGGCTGTGTATACAATGTCCAATATATAACATAACATGACACTGGAAAGGTTCTCTCTCTACCCACGAGATTTTTGATTAAATTCATAAACTTCTGGGATAAATGTGAAATAGCTCAATGTCTACTAATACTTCATTCATTAAGTTAATTTCAATGTACATTTAAAATCATGCTACATAAAATAAAACTTTAAGAACTTGCCAGGAGCCGGTGGCTCGCGCCTGTAATCCTAGCTACTCAGGAGGCAGAGATCAGAAGGATCATAGTTCGAAGCCACCCTGTGCAAATAGTAGGAGAGACCTGATCTTCAAAAATAACATCACAAAAATAGTGCTTGTGGAGTGGCTCAAGGTGAAGACCCTGAACTGCAAAAATCAAAAAACAAAAAAAGAACTAGTGTTTTCCTTCACTCATATTTTGTAACATGATTTTCATTCAAGTTCAACAAAATCTTTGACCAGTGGCTTGTTTTGGAGCCACTCTCCAAATCCTGAAGCACGGTTCTCACACCAACATCACCTTTCTACGCACTGCATCGCTTGAGGTCGAGGTCTTGGGAATCTGCATTCCTGCTCAGCTTCAAATGTCCCCATCTCCAAGCCCTCTCTGCCTACCTTAGGACAGCTGGCTTTTCCGTTTTTGCAGTAGGTGGGAATTTTCCATCTCCATTTAATGTACTGCTTTAAAAAGTAATCTTTTTCATGATTCGAAGCCAGCCTGGGCACATAGTTCACTGCACTCTATCCCGAAAAAACCCCGATAACTTGGCTGGTGGAGTGGCTCAAGTGATAGAGCACCTGCCTAGCAAGTGTGAGGCCCTGAATTCAAACCTCAGTACTGCCAAAAATAAAAAAATAAAACTTAGTATGCTTGTTTACAGCTTTTCTGTCCCCTAGAAAAGTAATTAAATCTATGTTTAATTTCTTTGACAACAAACTGTTTTCAAGGGCCTCTATTTAATGATTGAAAACTAATAGTGGTCAGAACACTTTCAGGTGAACAATGCGTTCAAAAAAGTGATTAGGGTTGGGTTCACAGTTCAAGTGATGAGAGTACCTGCGTAGTAAGTACAAGAGACCAAGTTCAAACCTCAGTACTGCAAAAAAAAAAAAAAAAAAAAAAACCACCTGTGCAGGTATCTATAGGTTTATTTTTCTCATTCTTGAAAATTAGCTTCAATTTTGACTATTGTGTAGTAAGAAAAATATGGAGTTTAAAGTTATTCAGACTCTAAAATCCTAGGTATTCCACTGGCAAACCTGGTGACTTTGAACAATGGCTTCACCTCCCTTACCTTCAGTTTCCTACTGTTTAAGTTGAGATAAGGATGTCTGCAACCTAGGAGGGTTCTGAGAATAGTATGACTGGGGGTTGAAAATGGTAGCCTTTTCCCCACCAAGAATCTTTTATTAACAGAACAAAACAATGCCTATTGGAAAAGACTCTTCACTCCTAGTCACGTGGTAGTGAGTTTAGTGTTGTTCTTATTTCTTTATGTAAGCCAAATTATCCCATGATTCAGACTGGAAGGTATTAGAATCAATGTTGTCAGGAATAAATCTGACATAAAATCTTTGGTCAGATCAACAAATGCAGGAGAATGTGAAATTTGGCCAGGCACTGGTGGCTCATGTCTTTAATTCTAACTACTCAGGAGGTAGAGATGAGAAGGATGTGGTTTTAAAGACAGCCCCGGGCAAATAGTTTGAGAGACCCTATCTCAAAAATACCCAATACAGATCAGGGCTGGTCCAGTGGCTCAAGTGGTAGAGCACCTGCCTATCAGGAATGGGGCTCTGAGTTTAAACTCTAGTACTGCCAAAAAAAAAGGATGTAGAATTTGAATTTTACTTTTACTGGCCAATGCAGGATGCTATGAAAAGCTTCCTCCTCACAGTATCTGTGGCTGGCTGGATTCATTTGTGATACCATATCCACCAGCAATGAGATCACCAGAAAGTACAAAATTAGAGGTTCATCTTGAAAACTCCTATTGCATATGAATGACCATACTGTTAGAATCTAAAGTTTAATCTTTTTTGATTTTTGTCTCCAGAAGATAACACTGTTAGAATGATTTTGGGAAAATATGGTAGGGCATCCACCATAATCCCCAGGAACTATCCTGGTTATCAACTCACTGCGATTCTTCAAGGATTCCTTTATCTGGGTTTTAAAATAGTGTATTCTGGTGTGCCAAAAAGATGATTAAATCATTTCTTTCCCACAGCATAAATAGGTTCGTCTGCTTGTCAGAATTGAGCTCCCCAAAGGCCACAGGGTGCCCCAGGCCTTGGCCCTAAAGAGCTCACTGTGATGCAGCGCCTGCACCAAGGCCAGCTGATCCCTAGCAGTGTGAGCCCCGCAAGGAGCATGCCTGCAGCGCCAGTAGCTTGGCCCTTGGCTTTTTAAGGCTATTTGTGGTCAACACTTCAATGTGTGTATGGCAATATTTTTCTTAGTTTGACCTTTGTTTGTATATTTTTTGGAAGGGAGGGTGTTGAGGCAGGGTCTTACCATATAGCCCAGGCTGGCCTTAGCATTCCCAGTGCTGGAATTATAGGCACGCACCACTATCTCTGGCATTTATAGCACTTCTGAACCATACTAAGACAATTCCATCCACATTTTTGTTTATGTTATATAGGTTTGTTCTTTTTTTTCTCACATATAGGTGGGTTTTCTATGAAGTTAAAAAAAACCAAAAAGAAGCATATGCAGGGCTGGCAGAGTGGCTCAAGCAGTAAAAGTACCTGCTTACCAAAGCATGAGGCCCTGAGTTAAAAAAAAAAAAACACAAAAAAACAACAAAAAGCATATGCATTAGGATCCCTCATTTACTTGGGCCTCTTCTAAGGCCCTGTACCTAAATTTGTATTTATTAATTTGTATTTTTTTTTTAATAAAGAGAACCCTCTAAATCATATAAACTGTAAGCTCCATAAAATCTGGAACTTCCTCTGATACTAAGAAAGGTCACTCCACCCCAAATTATGGAAAATGTTAATATGATTAACTTTTAATCTTTTCCTTTGGTTAATTTTTACTTTCTAACTGCTCAGTTCTAAAGTGGATTACAAGTGCAATAAATTTCTTCAAAGAATTCTTCTCAAAATAAAACTACCAGTCATACATTCAACTCATGGTTTTGTTCATTTATTCATTCATTTGTCCAAGCCCTCCCCTTACCTTTGCAGTCAGTTGAGTTGTGAAGCAGCTCATGGGTTCTGGGGAGGAGAGAGGAAGGAGAAAGCTAGAAGGCATGGTGCTGGTGCTGGCCCAGAGGAGGTCTATCAGTCTTCTAGGGCAGATACAAAGCACCACCAAGGGGTGGCTTAAAACAAAGTTTATTCTCTCACTGTCTGGAGGCTAGAAGTCCAAAGGCAAGATGTTGGCAGGGAGTCTGAAGGCTCTAGGTTTCTGGTACTGCCAGTGATTTTAGGCCTTTCTTGTCTTGTAGAGGCATCTCTCCAGTCTCTGCTTCTGTAGTCAAATGGCATTCTCCCTCTATCTATGTGCATTTCTTCTTATAAGAATACCATCAGCCAGACATGCCTGTAACCCCAGCCTCCCAGAGGCTGAGGCAGAAGGATCACAAGTTCAAGGATGTCTGGGCCACATAGTGAGTTTGAAACCAGTGAGACTCCATCTCGAAATAAATATTTTAAAAGGTTTGGGGATGCAAACCTTAAAAGGTTGGTAGAACACTTGCCTGGCATGCTCAGGGCCCTAGGTTCAATCCCCAGTGTTGCAAAAACAAACAAACGCTTCATCTTAATTTGATCATATCTCCAAAGACTTTCCAAGTGAGGTCACTTTCACAGGATGATGGAATGTGGACTTCAGCATGTCTTTTGGGTTGAGGGCTATAATTCAGCCCATTACAGGGGATTTGGGGCAGAGTATTCCTGACCTTAGGTCTTATGGTCCAATCCTCTGTGAAGAGGCCGTGTCCCTCTGTGTGCCACCCAGCTCTGGCTATATGAGGAGCTTCCTACCTTTGATAGGGTCCTTTCCTTTCTCTGCTCCCCTTGCCCCCCAACATTTTGCTGGTATAGTGGTTGGAAGCACCAACTCTTGAATCACAGTGAAGGGTTTCAATCTTGCCCTAGGACTTAATAGTGGTTTGAGAACTCACTTCAAAAGAGCATGTGCAGCTGTCATGACACTTGTAGAATAAACAAAAGCTCTTGGGCAGTATGTGTGACTTCTCCATGAACCAGTCTCTTCATCAGTGAAATGGAAATGATAAATTACCTGCCTGAAGGATGCTGTGAAGATTAAACAGGAATCTGGTGTGCCTGGTCCAGCCTGACACATACTAAATGCTCAGTAAATGTTAGCTACGATAACCATATTCCAACACCACAAAACACAGTGCAGACACTGAGTTGTCTTAATGAATGAGCACCCACTAAATAATAATTCTAATTCCACTTAGAATAAAAGTCAAAGTCCTTACTAGGTCCAACTGGTTCTACATGTCACCCCAGTTACTTTCCTGGCTCAGGTCCTCTTACTCTCTGCTCAGACTGGCCTCCTGATTGTTTCTTGCTATGTTCATTGTCATCTCAAGGCCTATGACTTTGGTCCTTCTGCTGAATGCTCTTCCTCCATGCTTTACTTATGTCACTTCCCTCATGTGGCCTGGTCTTTAATGCCCTCTTTCAAGCAGCATCTTGCCATCACCCCCTTTCCCTCATCCTGCTGCATTTCTCTTCAAGTAACAGGACTATATATTTTCATTTATTGTCTCTTCTATTACCCAGCTGCATGTCCAGCAGCAGCTGACCTAAGCAGACTTTAAGGATGCATTGCTTATCAGTCACATTGTTGTGCCATCCACAGTTGAGGGGTAGCATGGAGGGGAAAAACTAGGGCAAAATTCTTATGCTATCTCTACAATGAGAATGGAGCTTGCTCTTTTTTGGGGGCCGGGAGGATGAGGGAGGAGAGGGCAGTATTGGGGTTTGAACTCAGGGTTTCATGCTTGTTAGGTAGGCACTCTACCACTTAAGCCACACTGCCAGCCCCATAAGGGCTGGTTTTCCTCTCCTTTGGGAAGTAGGACAAGAACTTTGGATCTTACCTGCCAGGGGTGATCCCCTGGGGCCCAACTGAGGTCACTGTAAGACCTTCCTCCTTGCGGTGGTGCACTGTCCCATTCTCCTGAACCAACTCCAAGTGACCTGGGGGTTGGGAGGGTATAGCCTGTGTGACTGCTCAAGCATCTCCCTGGATGGAACTCTTGCCTTTCCTTGGCAGGTTGTCTCTGAAGCTAGTGAGACAAATGGAAAGTTTCCTAAATTGTGATCTTCTGGCTTCACCAGATGCTGATCACCATGGCTGGCCCACAGTACTGCTCCAACAGGTTAGGAAGGGTACCCTCTCATTCTGTGGTGTCAGAAGGACTCTGCCCTTCCAGTGGAGGAAAACGGATGCTCTGTTAGAGGCAGGAGAAAGATGAGGCTGGACTCCCAAGTAAAAAGGAGATGCCTCTGCCTGATAGCCCTCCTCACGTGTGTGTCAGGAAAACTTTCTTGAGGCCTCCGCTTCTCCAGGATGTCTCCTTCTGGCTCACCTGGCACCTTGTCACATCTGTGTGATCCCATCACCTTGGCCTCATCACAGCATGAGCTGTCCCAGTGTCTGTCTTCCCACTGGAAGAAACTGAGTCTTCTGCATCACAAGTCTGGCCCAGGAGGGGCACTCACTTTTGAGTGCACTCAATAAATCACTGCACGGTGGGGAGCTGGGTGCTTGTAACTGGATTGGAAGCACTGGGAAATGGTAAGGCTGAGGAGGTCACAAATGGGGAGAAAAACTTGTCACTTTCCATACATTTATGGATAACTATCCTGTTTTTAGTTTCTGTCTAGTGAGCTGAGGCACTACAAAATTATTTCAGTATAGTGTCAGCTATAAAACTTGAGTTCCCATGAAGTCAAGGCTTTTTGTCTCAAGGCTACCCTCTTACACACGATTGTTTCTAGACCCTGAATCTAACTTTGTATGCTTTTCCTTAAGATACCACCCCTGGCCCTGAAATTGTTTAAAACTCCAATTCACAAGACCTGATATGGAAACAGAATAGTGATTAAAAGGCACACTCACTGCCCTCATGCAGCAAGTCTTGTAAGTATAGCAAGATGGGCAGTAGGCAGGTGGCCACAGGCGGGGCTGAGATGGGCATTGGCAGGTCTACATAGTGGATTTTTTTGGCTGTCAACCTAAATCCCTTCATTTTTCTACCATACTGCAAGCCTTCGTGGGAGTTGAGGCCTGCCTGACAACAGGGGCCCAAAGGCCAGATCCTGGTTCTTCTAAATGATGAGAAGGCTTCTGCCTGGGGCTGATGCTTGAACTAGTGTCACTGGAGAATTTGTTCAGACATTGGCAACGGAAGCTGCAGGGCCTGGGGCTAGTCACAACACTGCCATGCTAGACTATTTCTGTGGTTCAGGCTGCCCAGCTTCCCTTAGCACATTCTTCCTAAGCCTGGGGTTTCTAGACTCCCAGTGGATTCCTTAAGTGGAGTATCTCTTCTCTACAACCAAGAACCCTGAGTGGTACAAAACTCCTCAGTCTTGGCACAGAAAGGCAAGCTTTACAAAGTCAGACATCTATGCCAATACTTGAAGGATGAGCTAGAAAAGGAGTGAAAAGGTGGAAACAGTAACGAAAGCAACGTTCCAGGCAGAGGAATACTACCTGTAAAGGCTTGAGGCAGTATGAAAAATAATGCAAAAAGGTGCCAAATTTATTTTGACTTAAAACTAGGTGGAAAGCCATTTACTGAGTTCTAAGTGGCAGGATTTACACACAATTTCTTCCTTTGGCTGCTGTTAAAAACAAGGGCTAAGGAAGGCCAATAAAAACTGTTGTACCAAGTCATAAAATGAAGGTAGGTAAGAGGATAAAGCGAGTTGTCCAGTTTCTATGGCATTTGGAAAACAAAGCCTACAAAACTTGATAAATTGGATGTAGGGTTTTATAGCAACTGAAAAGGTGATCTGTTTTTAAGAGAATGGGTGGCTCCCACTGAAGACTGAGATGGAACAGCCAGTAAGATAAAAAAAAAAAAAACCTAAGCACCAAGTCCACAGGAAACAAGCGAACAGTCTTGTCAAGAATGGATGACAAATGCTGCTTACAGGATAGTCAAAACCTTCTGGATATAGCATTGGGCTATTGATGACCTTCGGAAGGCTTTCAGGTGCACAGGAGTGTGCCTTACTGAAGTTTGAAAATAGTTAACAATTCTTTTAAAAGAAACTGAGGACAATACAGATATAAAAATCTGAGATGTCACAATACATACTGATAGCAATAACATTACAAAAGTCATTCATTCAAGGTACATCCAAACATTGTACCATAGCATGTCAGGCTAGACAATTTAGTTCATCAATGCCTTTGGAATGAGATAGCAATTATTGCCTATTCGCTATAGAGCTGTTATTTGAAGCACTACTGGAGTGTATGGTGTGGAGGAATGCAAACCTAACTTTTCTAATAACCACTACACTACAGATTCCATTCTGCTCCATACCCTAAACTGAACTGAATTCTAGTGACCTAGAGGCCAATCCATCTCCTTGACCACATGCTACCTTTGCTGGGGTAGGGAAAAAAAAAATCTTCCACCTGCTGGTGGGGAAGAGGACTAGGGAGGAACAGAGGAACTTATAGCTCAGTCCCTTTATTTTGTATAGCCTTCAAATCTAAAGTAGGTTGTCTTTGCTTCATTTTGTCATACTTGAGATACCCACTAAGAGCTATAAATTTGTTAACATTTTAGTGATGGCTAACACTAGTTAGCTACTGACCTAACAGATATATAATGGGTTTATCCATCACCATACTTGGGAGGAAAAACAAGTGAGCTACCAGGTTCAGTAGTACCATTTCAGCAGATCCTGGTCTCCCAAACCAAGATCAAGCTGTTTACTCTTGGGTGCCAGGACAGCAAGCTAGACAAGCAGTGCAGTTTCTTAATGCCCCATCCAAGCGCCAATGTTAAGCCTAGGATTGTCAACATGTTCCAGGGCCTTGGAACACAGGTAAATCCTTCAGTAGGTACTGAGAATAATTTCATCCTCCATGCAGTCCCTTAGTTGGACCAAGAAAAGAGAAGATTTTCCTGGAAATAGTGGGATTTCTCAAGAGGAACAAGAATCTTTCTGGGAATGAAATCTGTATGTTCATTTTGACATCACCAATTTACTTCAGCGTGACAATTCCATAAAATTTTTATTGCTATGTATAGCAATATTCCTCCAAATCCACTACTTATAAATTGAGGAGGAATTAGTTATTGTTTGAGTCTTGTCTCTCATTTTCTGAAAAGGGAATTAAGATTACAAATCAGAAAGTCTTGGAGTCCCATTTCCTGGGTGGGGAACAGAAAATGTTCTCCCTACTTCCACTCACATTTCCCCCTAGTTTAACTTGTTATACTAAAATAAATTCTTGCTAGAAAAACAAAAAAATGTTCCAAGTCTTTAAACAGATGGGTCACCTACACCGCAAAACCCAAACAATTTCCAGATGCTAAAGTCACATACAACTACATCAAGTATCACAATGTTTATTGATAGATACAAGTATATAAAATCAGGGCATGAACATGACTTGATAAATTAAGTAGACTTAATTTCAATACTATAATAAGAGGGACCAATTCAAATTCTCACCATTTGTTTCACACCCACAAAAACCACCAAGGGCATTAACGATCTCTCAAAACTGATCAGTTTTGTGCAAGTAAACCATGTTTCTTTTAAAAAGACTTGTGCACTTGCCCAGGCTCAAGGATATTAAAATCTAGCACATAAAGCCCATTACTAGAGGTAGAAATACAGGCAATATACTATTACAGCAACAACCATCAATTACAGTTAAGAATTTTTCTGTAACAACCAAATGGATAATCAAATATTGCAACAACTCAAGTATTACTGAGCAAAGTGCATTTCTACAGTATTCAGTGTTGCTATTCAGTTTTCTAACTTAAAACAGCCTATGATAACTGGCAGCAAAGAAGGTCCTTGCAATAGACTGCCTCTGCTTGAGAACTTATGATGTAATTATTGCATGCTGCTAATATACTATCTAAACATTAAAGATACTCCTAAAATATTTGATGGTAGACTATGATTAAGACATTACAACTACAAAAAAACCTTATGCAGAAGGAAACCCTTACTGACGTGCTTCTGCTTTAAATATTGTGGTAACATTACAGCGGAATGAATTTTCGCAGTGGTTAGGTCAAATGCAGTTACATCATAGCAACAGTATGTTTTGCACAATTTAAGGCTTTGGCTGGTTCTTTAGTCAGCTTCTTCCTCTGATTCTTCTTCTTCAGCAGTTTCTAGCCAGGTTAGCCACTGATTCACCTGTAAATTAGATTTGTATAGAACCTTTTCAATCTGGCCAAAAACCTTTTAAACCACCCTCCAGGGGACAATAATGCACACTAATTTTAGAATGGCCTGATGTGCTAACGTTCTTCTCCAAGGACTATAATTCTACTAGATAAAACAGAAAATGAAACTAAAAAATTAGCAGTCTCTTCAGAGTTTAAAAAAAAAAGGAAAAAAAAGTGTTACTAAAACTTCTATAATCACCCATACTAAGTACCTTTCATTTCCCCCAAATTATCAGCTGCCTCAAACATCTTTACATACTAGTAGGTTTTAAGCCTATTTTACTTCATAACTTTACCCCTTATCATGGCCACAGCTTTTAACAGTGCAGAATGACACATAAGGGTGAAGAAACTACTTTTGCCTGTATTTTAGTTTGGATAAAACAAACCAAATTTTAAGAAAAATTTACCTGGAACAAAGCCTTGCCTTTTCCCGGAAATTCTTGGGTTATATCTTCTTTCCAAGCCAAAAAAGCTTCCTCTTCAATAATTTCCATGTCATAGAAATGAACAAAAAAACGAAGTAACATGCCTAAAGATCAGAAGAAACGTAACTCCATTACTCAGCGTGCCATTTCAGACTGCTCTTCACTTCCCATCCCTCTAGCAGCAGTCATCTCACCTTTTGGGAAGTTGCTGTTGTAACAGTGCACCTGCAGAGCATACAGGGCGCTGACCTGTAGATCAACATGATCATGAAGGAATTTCTGCATCACTGGCTTGAAAGAAAGAAGCAGTTGTTTTTCCTGCTCTAACTGTTCTTTGGAAGGAGCAGAGGAAGAATCTGTTTCATCGCTGGGTGGGTTTACTTCACTAGAAATATACTGTAAGAAGCTGGACAGAAAGAAGTCTTGTTAGAACCTGGAAGTGAATTTTCTGGCTCCAAGAAACAGAACAACTTTTGCTCGTTCCCTCCCACCATGCCAACTTATACTTTACTATGTGTAGATCATTCATCTTACCTAGTCATTAAGATGTTCACAAATCCTTTATCTACGTGAAGTTTGGGAGAGATGTTATCTTTTATCCATTTATATATGGTTTGAGGGGATGGATCCAACTTTATTTGCTTTAACAGTTCCTTCTCCAATTTAAGGAGTGGGAATAAGAAACTCAGTCCCTTTCCTTCCAAAATTTCTAACATGCGGTCCTTATTCTGATCAATTTCTGTAGAAACAAAGCCATATGTATTATTGAATAGTTTTACCCAGCTAGCCTGTATGAAGACATAGCTTTATACATGATTTCCCAGTGTTTAAGATTCATGTAAAACAAAACAAAACAAAAAACCCCAATCCAGCATAAGTTCCTGACATACGAAGTCAAATAAAATAGTTCAAGTCATAATCTCTTTTTTATTAAGTGTTAAGATTTCATGACAATGTTTACTTAGCCACTCAAGGTACACAGAGTCTGTATTTAGCAGTATTAACAAATTAGCATTTTCTTACCCGGGAGCATTTTCTGCATATTGACCTTGCTTTGTTGAAACAGTTCTGTTAGCCATTCTCGATCTTGTAATTTAGCTAATTGCTGAAGGCAAAGTAAGAAGAGAGGGAAATGGGTGCCACTCTCCAATGGTTGAGCTAGTTCTGAAATGCTCACCAGCTCTGAAATGATGGCACGAGCTGCAAACTGTGCTAAATATGATTTCACCAAGGGGATGTCAACCTCCAGTTTGGGGCACTGGTCCAAAACATTCAGGAAAGCCTTAGAAGGAATATACAACATACCTTGTTAGTTGCCAAATTTGAGTGGATTAGTTATGACTAAACAATCAGGAAAGTGTTCTACCTGCATGAAGTTGTCACTTGTGGCTATTCCTTCCTGTTTGAGTAAACTGATCAAAGAACTTGCTTTTTCTTTATCTTCATCACTTCTGTCTAGTGACAGGATGATCACTTTGCTTAACATCTCAGGAAGAAAGTGTTTAGGAGCTCTCATTTCTCTTACACCATTGACAGCCTCATTTGTATTTCCACTATTCAGATATTCAGTCACAACAGTTTCCTAGAGAGTAAAATCCAATTGCCATTGTTTTTCCATCTCAAATATACCCCAAGAACTAGAGATTATTTATGGGACTATTTGAAACTTACAGTTAGTTTGAGTAGTTCTTCCTTCGATGGTGGTGGCTTCTTGCTGGTCTTGGCAGGCTTTTCCTGGATAAGTGGTGGATTAGTTTTGAGACCAAGCTGAGGTGTCTGTAAGATAAGCAATATAACATCACAGATGTGAAAGTTCAAGAAAAAAAAAAAAAGAAAAAGGTACAGGGAAGGCAACACTGAATTTTTTTATTTTTGGTGGTACAACTTGGGGCCTCGAATTTACTAGGTATCTATTCTACTACCTGACAACACTAAAATTAAAAAAGAAAAAAAAAAGTATACACACATCTCCAGTAAATACTGGAAAAATGGACTAAGGTTCTATACTATGGGGCCCATACCTGTCCCAGAGGTGGTGTTTGAGTACGTGGTGGTTGTGCACTAGGAGGAATCATAGTTATCTGAGGCTGAAGCTTTGGCACTTGATTTTTATTCATTAGGAACGACTGAGCAGGCCTCAAACTAATCTGCAAGTGAAAACAAATCATAACAGACATCCAAGTTAAAAGCATACAGTTGTGTAACATTTAAGTGTTAAGACTCTTAACATTTTATAATCAATTCTATATAAACATGACAAGATCTGGAACAAAAATACTAATTTTCTCTGAAAACCAAAAGGCTACTCCAATTTCAACATAACAGGTTTAATTTCTCACAAGAAAATCTAAGATCTAAACTACCAAAGAGTAAGATACTGTTATAAATCTTAATTTGTACAAGATTGGCATTAAAATATTCAAATTAAAATCAGCAAATTGAACTGGAGTTTAGAAAATGTCTTGCTTTTATCTTGACAACCAATTTCCTCACACTAACTAGCATAAGACTGTTTAGAGACTTGCCCTCATATCTCATAATCTTCGCTCATTGGACGCTGGACATACAAGAAAGAAATAGTAGTATAGGAGAGAGAGAGAGAAAAAAGGAGAAGAACTCCAGCATAAGTCCTCTTATCGCGTCTTTTTATAATCATCGGGCAAGAATTTTGGAATTGACAAACTACCATATAAGTAATGTAGGCAAATGTACCTCATCTGCATTAAGCTGTCCTTTCTTAGAAAACCGAGGTGGCATATCCTTCGACTGTCCTTGCAGCTGGGATAAGAGTCCCTGACTCTGGTTATGGTAGAGCTGGCTTAGCCCCTATTTCAGAAAGGGAGAAAGAAAAGTCTAGATAAAAAGGGGGTCCAACAAATTATGGTAATCAAGTACCAAAGGGGATGAGCCAAGCTATTAAGGATTGCTTAACCGTATTTGCTGAGAGAAAGTAAAAAGATGAACAGGGAAGAATAAAACTCTAATCTGTCAAATATAGTGATGCGATTTTACTACTACTTAACTAATCTTAGTAACCATTTCATTCCATTTGAAATAACTGCCAGATACAAACTTGGTTTAAAAAAGCACCTAAAATATCTGCTTTTTCTTTTTAGAAAAAAAGTACAATCATATACTGCAGGATGTAACTCTTCTTCCTAAAGCACTGTTAAACATCTTACCTGGCTTTTCATAAACTTGCCTCCCATCTCTCCAAACTGTGACTGTGTGGGAGGCATGATGTGTCCCCCATGGCCATTGAAGAGCTGATTTGAACGATGACGTCCCATGGTGGGTGAAAATCTATCCTGGATAACTCCTGGACCAGTACCAATTCCACTACCTTAAAATACATACATGGACAACTCTTAGAGCCCCTTTAAAACATTAAGCAGATTTTTTTGGTTGTTGTTTAATAAAACCATTGCTTTGTTCAAAATTACCTGGCATTTGCCCAAACATATCAGCAAGTCCTCCAAGTGGGTCCCTATCCATTTTCATCCTGGGTGGCATGAACGGTCCCTCCAGAAAGAAGTCACTTCTCATCCCTTGAGCCATAGGAGCAGGAATAAACACTCCTAGATCCTTTGGAAATGAAGCAAATAAGCACTTGTCCCTAGACACTGTGTTACTTGTAATTAAAATTCATACAGTAGGGAAAACAGAAAAGTTTCTATGATATTGGATGGTTACTTTTATTTCTGTAAATAACTGCTTCCAAAAAATGGCATAAGACACCGTAACAACTTTAAGCTCCACCACTAGAATGAGTTTTGAGAAAGTTAAGGGTAGGGCAATAAGGGTCCCTTGCCTTTAATAAAAATACCTAAGAATCTACCAGAGTTACACAAAAAAGAAAAAGCCTGTCTTACTTTTACTGCATCTTGACGGATTTGATTGATCGTCTTTGGTCCATTGTCAAGAAAAGCCTTGCGAGGAACCCAATGGTGTTCTCGCAACTCTACGGTATCCTTTAATTTAGAAAGAATAAATTTTATTTTAATATCCCTAAAGAGAAAAATTCAAGTTTATCAAAATTATTTTTAAATCAGTTTTACCTGCAGCAGGAAACGAATCCTTGCTGGCAATTCCTTACTCAACATCAAGGAACACATTCTGGCAAAGTACTGATCCATTAAGGACTAACAAAAGAGAAAACCACATAAACAGAGAAACTAAACTAGATGTGTACTAAGGTTTGAGACTTCTGTAGTACAGCAAATGTAAATGACTAAATATAGCAATCCCCTATGTCCCTCCTCCCCCCAAAAAGCTTGACTTCAACAGAACTAAGATGTACTACCTAAATTGATCCCGTAAGAAACACATACCTTGGCTCGTTCATGGTCTAATCTAGGTCCCACTGTCCTCATTATCTGACAGAGGCACTCCAAATCCTCTCCCATATCTTTGAGTTGGACTCTCTTCTTCTTTTCCAAAAGCTACCAGAAGAATTAAATGCCACATATTGACAAAATTTTAGTTATTCTGGCTTATGCAGTGTTTCCCCTAGGGCTGCATAACTCATTCATAGTTCTTACACAGAATCTAGCAGTGCTTTTTAATCAATGTTGAAAAGCCCCTCCAAATTAAGCAATTTTAACATGCATACTCCCCTTAGACGCTGTTCTACGACAATTTCAAGTAGGTTTTACTGGCCTTAACATATTTAGCCATCCCCCCATCAGATGATGCAAGCAATTCTGACTGACTCATTTCAATCACTGACTGCTTCAATGTAAGCCAAAATTCTCATACTTACTGTTTTGATGCACTTATGAAGGATAGATTCATGAATAAGATCAAGCTTGCCAAGTTCTCCAATGAATTTGATGTTCCCCAACATCTTGATCTTAGCAATGGCTCTCTGTTCCTCCTCCTCGGGGAGGAGGGGATTTTCACGCTTATCATAGACTAAAGAGGAAAAAAGCCCACAAAAAATAGTCAGCAGCATTTGGAATTAAGTTGAAAGTAACAGTACTACTTAGTATCAAATAGGAATCCTTACCATCAACATTTCTGGTGCGATTTTCAAATTCATCTTGTAATTTGGAAATTAGGAGGCGTCTGAATGTCTGTTTGGAAACAAAGTATTTGCAGTCTTTATTAAGGAAATCTTTCAAATCAGCTTTAAAATAAGAAAACAGAAACTATCACTCACTGTGCTTTGCTTCTGTCCTGGTTGACCCTCTGCTGCTGGGCCATCAAAGTTTGGTGCATCTTCTGCCAATCGCAGACATAGCTGAGCATACAATGAGCTATACTTTGGCTCTTCTAGGGCTTTGTCCACAATCTACAGAAAATGTCATTTGAAAAAATTAAACTGGAAAATTAAATAACTTCTTGGAAGTACTTCCTTACAATTTTAAGAATCTTAAATTTCAGAACAAATTCTTAACTCATTTATAATTTGGAATAAGAGTACCTCACTGTCAATGCCCTGTATAGCTATCCTTATCTCAACCAGCAAAAACCCTTGTTCCTTCCTATTATTGCTTATACTCTCTCTACAACAAAATTAGAAATAAGGGCGAAATAGTTTCTGCTGGGTATTGAGGGGAGGAGAGGGAGGGGGCAGAGTGGGTGGTAAGGGAGGGAGAAATGAACCAAGCCTTGTATGCACATATGAATAATAAAAGAAAAAAAAAAAAAAAAAAAGAGTACCTTACAGGGCTTATCTTATAAACTAATTTACACAATACACATAAGCTGCTTAACAACATTTAAATGTAAGTTCTTACAGTTTTAAATGTAAGTTCTTACAGTTTAAGAACATGCAGTTAAACAGATCTCATTTAGCCACATTCCTTCCCTTCCCAATTAGAAAACATCTTGGATAGAAAAAGTATTCAAGAAACACTGGAGGATAAGATGTGTGTCTCACTGGTAGAGCACTTGCTCAGCACATGTAAGGATGTGGGTTCAATCCCAAGCATCACCACCACAGACACACAACCCCCCTCCCCCCGAAACAGCCAATCAAAAACTCACAATGGAATCTTAAATCATGCATTTCCAAGACCAATTATATGGTACTTTTTACAAAAAAGGAAAACAAATAGCTTGCTGATTTGACAACCCTTGCTTAATTATTCAAACACAATTTAAAATTTACCCCTTAAACTTCATGCCTTTGAAAGTGGTTGGTTGTATGAGTATTCAGATACACATCTATTATCAAACTCACACATCAGGTTTTAAGCAAATGGTAAAAAAAAAAAAAAAAAAAAACAAACCAAAAACCAAAAACCAAACCCAAGTTGGGTTTGTTATAGTTTCCTCTCCTTTGGGAATTAAGCCAACATTTTAAACTTACCAGCAGTATGACCCCTTTAAGGATGAGTTTAGACTCTACACCCACATTGAGGAGCTCAAGGCATAGCTTGTCAAACTTTTCAGGAGTAAGCTTATTTAGTATGCTGGGAAAAAAAGCACAGTTTAAGTGTGAGTCAACATAGAACTATTTTTTTGAATTGAAAAATAGCGTTAAAATCATGTTGACTTTTTTCTAACTCACTCCCTTTAATACCAAGACATAATGTATGTTCTTACTCATCTAACTGTAGGGACGTTAAAATAAAACTTCTATTTTATTTAGACTATAATCTACATCAGATTGGGGCTCCCAGCTGTTTTGACAAAAAACCTTTCTCAAAAGTCCAGAACACAAGGGCCTCATTATCAGGATTGGACCATAAGTTATCATTATACTCCCTAGTTCACTGGGTTACACACCAACCCAAGATGGAAAAGGGCAGTATGACAGACTTATGGGCTGTAAATCAATTGCTAAAAGCTACTATAAGCCCATTTCCAAAATGCCAATGTTCTGGTCTTTAGTTCAAGGTTAATTCCTTGAAAAATATATTCTATGGGCATGAACCTTGCTCTGGTTGGGTAATGTACCACACGCACCAGAAAACTATGGCTGTTTTGTACTTCTCTCCTTTGAGTAAAACAGACCTTGAAACTTACCCTCTTACTTTCCTGAAGATTGCATCATGTCGTTCTTTTTCATTTGCGGAGTTGTTTGCTGCGGAGTTGTCATCTCGTCTAGTGCTTCGTGCAGGAATCCATTTCTGAGCGTTTTGCCCTGGGGTTTTCCCCAGGAACTCGCTGATTTAAAAGAAAAAAAAATAGGGGTGGGGGAGGTAAGTAAAAAAATTTAGAAGACAGCATCCAATCACCAAATGTTAAGACTATCACACAGGGAAAACTATTTAGATTTTTCTCAACTTTCCTCAGAACTTTGGAGATCACTGGTTCCCAAACAGTGTGTAGCACAATCACATGAAGGGTTTCTTAAAACAGATTGTGGGGCCCACTCCCAGTTTCTGCTTTAGTACATTTGGGGTAGTGCCTAAAAATATGCATTTCTAGCTAAATTCCAGGTGATGTCAATGCTGCTGGCCCGAGAGCCAGAGCTCAGACATAAGAAATGTCTTATGACTATACCCCATACCAATGGTAATAACTTTTAAGACCACCACCAAAAAACATAACCAAGAAGGGGAAGAAAATACTTTGAGATACTTAATTCACATTTAGATGAACTAATCAAGGGATAATTACAAGCTAATACTACACATCTAGGTTTATGTACAAAAAAACCATACCCCTCTAAGACTAGGATTCTTAGTATTTACTGCTGCAATTACTGTTACATATGGGAAAAACTTTATTCTAAACCTACTACTTACTAAAGCCTTTGCTTTATGTGTTTATTATACCTGTTGCCAGCAGTCTTGGGATAGTGCTGAGGTGCACCCCTACTTCCTCCTCCGCCCGAAGAAGCACTATTTAAAAGAAAAAGTTTTCTTTACTATAGCAATTATGTCCCATTCCTAAGATAAAGGTTATTCTGTATTTTAGAAATTGCACCACCGAACAAGACTAAAGGAAAGCAAGATAACTGTATTTATTCTTCAGGTAGTAATTAGAAGACTACTAAGAATTTAAGGGCTTTAAAAATTACAGCACATTAAGTCAGGATACGGTACAGTGACTCTTGATTTTGTGATGAGCCTTTTTAAAACGATTCCTAAAATGAATGTATCCATACCTGAAACGAGAAGCACCCCCTTCTGCAATCGCACTCTCCACTTTGGCGGCTTGACAACGAAGAATCTTCAAAAGAATAATATTAATGGATGGGGTGGGGAGGGGAGGGGATGGGAGAAATGAAAAACCTAGAATGAAAAAGAGCAACAGTATTAGATCCTGCGAACATAATAAACTTAAACATAATAAACAAATTCTGTAAACTTTCACTCAACTACAATACATTTCTGATGCTAGCACTGCAGCTGCTCGAACTTTCACTGCACTGCAGACCTCCTAAGACTAAAGTAGAATGTAATTCAAAAACGCAAATGGACAGTAAAATCCGATTTCATTTAGCCAGTTGGCCATTCCCTGGTGGCCAAGGATGCCAAGTCAGCTTCGCCGAGAAACACGAGAACACCGCAAACTGCTCCGCACGGAGCCACGTTCCACGGTGTCCGAGCTTTTAACAGAAAGCCGGCTGCGCGGCGGGCGGCCTGGAGAACGCCCACCGCCACAATTTGGGCGGCCGGCCCCGCACCGCCTCCTCCCCGCCGAGGCCGGACGCAACATGGCAGCCCCTTTGCCCCGCGTCCCTCCCCGGGAACAAAGACGTCGGGGAAGCGCCTCGACAGGCGCCCCGAGGCCGGGTCCCCGGCGGGCGGAGGCGGCCAGCACGGCTCTTTGTTCTCCCGCAGGAAGGCGGCCTCCGGCCCTCCCGCCGCCCATAAATCCCCAGGGTGACAGCCGCCGCGCCAGCGCCCGCCCGGGCCACAAAGGGGACAGAAGCCCTCTCTCCCTCTCCGAGCGGGCGGCCGCCCCGGGGCCGCACACCTCCTCCCCGCCGGAGGCCGGGCTCCGGGACTCCTGCGCCTCGCTGGTCCCGCGCCAACGGCCGGGCCCGGCCGCGAGCCACGTTCCCCCCGCCGCGGCGCGCGCCCCGCCACGCTCGCCCGCCCGCCGGCCCAGCACGCCTCACCCCGGCCCGGCCCCGACCCGACAGCGGCCGGACCCAGGTGGCGGCTTCCTTCTACTCCGCCAGCACTAGCAAGGGAGAGCAGAGGCCAGAATTTCCAGGTGCCCGAAACGCAGAGAAAACGCTAAAATTAAAAAAAAGAAAAAAAAAAAAGGCCGCCCCGCCCGGCTCCGCCTGCGGCCGCCATTTTGTACCGCTCGAGAAGAAGTGGCCAGGGACGGCGGCCATTTTAGAGCGCTCCGCTCGGCGGCGGCGGAGGCAGCGACAGGAGCACTCACCTTCACCGAGAACTCAGCAGCTGCCGCCGCAGCTGCCTCCTCAGGATCCGGTCGTCGGGGACAGGGAAGGGAGGGGGAAGGGGAACGGAAAACAAAAAAGGGGAGGGAGGGGGAGGAAGGAGTCGGGGACGGCTTGAAACTCTCAGCTCAAAGGAGTCACTGCTGCAGCCACCACCCGGTACTCGCCGCCACCTCCATAGAGCTCCGACTCGCTGCTGGCGCTGAGGCGTGTCTGAAGCCGAACTTATCACTCTGGGGCAGCCGAACCCACCAGAGCCGCCCCGAATGGCTCCTTCTCCACCCAATCAGCAGCCGGGCTGATATCCGCCACCAATCCGCACAGGGCGGCGGGGAGGAGCCACAAGGCAAGCTCGGTTGCGGCGCAGGCCCGCCGCAGTGCGCAAAGCCATATTCGCAAAGGCTCCGAGGCCAAGCCAGTGGCGTAAGGGAAGCTGAGGGCTGTCCTGCTGCGGCGCGCTTGCGTAAAGCCGGAGCGCTCTTTTGAGTCTGCGTTGGTGTGGCTGCCTGGTGTTCCTGCGTGGGCTCTTTGTTCCTGGAGCCCGTACCCCAGGTTCAGTTGTACTAGCTCTCCCCCTCTCCCTCGTTTTCCCTCCGGAGCACTGGAGGAAAACGCACCTTTCTCCTGCCTCACGCCTCGTTCCCTGGCGTGTCTGTACCGGCTTCCCGGGCGCCCCGGGGGAGCGGCTATGGCCCCTCGCGGACCCGGCCTCCCCGGGACCGGCGGGCACTCGGAGGCCTGGCGCCCTGGGGCGCAGCGCGGGGGAATCGCCACCTGGCGCAGGTCCGGGCTTGGAGCCCCGACGCGGGGTGGAGACCAGACGTGCTCCCCGTGCGGAAAGAAGGCGGCCCGTTCCTGACCAGAACGGGACGGAAGCGGGGCTCACGGCGCCGCGGGCCCCCGGAACACAGAGTCCAGACTTCTTGGAGGAGTGTTTGAAGATTTCACAGTGCCAACTCCTGTTTGTTTTTTTAAAGCACGTTAAAGATTGTCACCAGTGTCATTTTCATTTTATGTAAAGACCACATGAAGAGGGTTAAGATTTTCAAAATTGGCAGGTTGAACCGTTTATACTCCTAGGTAATATTTTAAAGGATGGGTACATCTGCGTGCCATCCTTTGCGACATTTTAGCTACAAAAATGGAGTCACGTTTCCTTATATTTAAACAACAGCAATGTCCCCATCTCCATTTTGAACCTACAGTTCTTGATACAATGTGTAATCAAAAGAAAGCGTGTTTTTTAATATGCATGACTTAAGTGTTCAATAAAGGGCAGGATTTTCAAAGACCCAAACTTAGTTGGACATGTCAAAACAGCTCTTGGTGATGAAAGCACCTAGTCCCTGATACGATTATCAGGAGAATTGCACCTTCCTAAACATTTAAATCTGATAGAAGGGTGTGGCGTGGCTTAAGTTTTCCGACACAATTCCAGCATTTTTAGATCTTTGCCATAGAATAGGTTGATCATCCCCCGCCTTACTATATTACTACAATTATTGCTAGTAAATCAATTTCACTTGAACTTTTAAGAACTGGAGAAAACCTTTTCATTCTTGGGAGTTAGTTATATGTAAAAAAAAAAACTTATTTTTGGGAAAGGGAAAAATTGTTTCAAATACGATAGACTTCATTTTGTAATTACAGGATACTTATGGCTTCAAGATAATACCAGAATAATATTTCTTTATAATTTCTGTGGGGCTTTCCAATTTGTAAACTGTATGTGAGAAAGATCACCATATATATGCTATTTTATTTTTACACTGGCGTACATTCCTCATATTTGATGCAAAATATATTTGTGTGCTAGGAACAATGGTATTCAAAACCACGATGCTAGTGTAAATATCAAAGAGAATAGTCATTTTACCCTACAACCTGGATATGTTCTCATAATTGAGGAACTTGAAACGCAATGATTAAAAATAAAAAAGATTTAAATCTTTCATTTAATCTTGCTAATCGTGAATCCCTCTGTGGGCTTTGCAGGTGTGCCTGAATGTGAGGGACTTAGCTGGCAGGGAGTAACCCAAGGTAGAACAAGTAGAAATACAGATACAACAATCTTCCAATTCAGTTAGTGGGAGATAAATAGTCACAATTTTGAAATGTTTTCATCACTTTTTTTTTTTTTTGGTGGAACGCAGGGCATCACACTTGCAAAACAAGCTCTACTGCTGGAGCCACACCTCCAGTACATTTTGCTGTGATTGTTTTGGAGATGGGGTCTTGTGAACTACTTGTCTGGACTGGTCTTGAATAGTGATCCTCCTGATCTCAGCCTCCCAATTAGCTAGGATTATAGGCTTGAGCCTCCTGTGTCAGGCTTCCATCACATCTTGAATGCATGAAAATTCAGGTCATCACATGGAATTTAGATCACAGAAAATTGAATTTTTAATGTTCACATCTCAAATTGCTAATTTTACACTTCTGTTTTGTCCAAAAAAACTCTTTAAAAGTCCTGATTTGTTAGTTTACATATTTTCATCACAATGTTTTATCTAATCACGTCAAATGCTGGTTTTTTTTGAGTCAGGGTCTCACTATGCTGGCTGACCTCAAATTTGCCATCCTCTTGCCTCAAGCTCCCAAAGTGCTGAGATAACAGGCATGTGGCACCACACTCCACTGGTTATTAACTACTCCCAGAGTATCTTCTGTCCTCTCCTTGCTTAAGGATTCCTTTATCATATCTCTCAAGCCCGGATGGCTCACTTTAAACTCAATTCTGAAATTCCACTAGCGTAAGTAAACAGAGAAGCAAACTTACAGCCTTGTTTAGTTTGGGCTACACAACAGTTTTAAATTTGAATTAGTTTACATTCCAATATTAAGCGATATTATATGCAAATTTTATATCCCATTCGTGAAACTTTGGGTTCCTGGGTTGATCCCCAGCAAAACACACACACAGATTATTTCTCTACAGTTAAATATGACTTTATGTACTCATTTGTGTTCTTCTTTAGCCTTTATAGCCAGCTTGCTTTTTTTTTTCAATACTGGGGATTGAACCCAGGGCTACTGGCATGCTAGGAAGGGATTTACCACTTGAGCCACACCCCCCTGCCATTTTGTCTGTATTTTCTTTTTGAGATCAAGTCTAATTTTTGGAGGTACTGGGGTTTGAACTCAGGGCTTTATGCTTGGTAAGCCATTAATCCATTCCACCAGCCCTTTTTGTGTTGGGTGTTTTTGAGATAGGGTCTTGTGAACTATTTGTTTGGGCTGGCATTGAATCACCATCCTCTTCATCTCTGCCTCCTGAGTAGCTAGGATTACAGGTGCAAGCCAGCAGCTACAGGCTAGGATCAAATTCATGATCCTCCTGCCTCTGCCTCCTAAGTAGCTGGGATTACAGGTGTGAACCATACCTGGCTTGCTTTTTTGAGTTTTTTTGTTCAAATACAGTAGATTTAGGATGTAACTAATCATCTTCCTGTTAGAAGGAAAAAAGAATCAGACCAGTGGAGTTCAAATATTGTCTCTATCATTTATTGTATAACTCTGGGCAAGTTAATTGCTCTCTTCTTGGTGTTGAATCTATAAAATGGAATGGTATCATTTACAGAGTTGTAAATATTAAATGAGCTTATGTATATAAAGCACATAGGATAGACGCTAACATAGAATGTTACATTATCAATAATGTGAGCTGTTTCACAACTACTTTAGCTTTGCAAAAGATCCCACTATACTGTGCTAGAAACTTAATCTTACATTTTCTTTTTCCTTCTGATCAGGTTTAAGTCACTGAGTTCTGGTGTTACTTCTAAGTGTTTCTTGCATTCATCTTCTTCCTTACAGTATCATTGCATGCATGCTTATCAGATCTTAATAAGTTTTTCTCCTGAATTATTGAAAAATTCTAGCTTGTTTTCTAGTCTTTCCTGTCTAGTCTGTATACTCATGTTATTCTTCCTTCTTTAAAACTTGCTTAAGAATCTTAGTGCTTCACTATTTTCTTATCTGTTGATCTCAACTTTGGGTGCACAATACCTGAGAACCTTTTAAATATCTCAGTGTCCAGATTGCATTCAAGACCAAATGAATCTAAATCTCTGGGAGTGGAATCCAGACATCAATAGTATTTAAAGCTCTCCATGTATTTCCAATCCAGTCAGGGTTTGCAAAACACCATAGATCAGAGCATTATAGAAAATTAGAACAGTTACAATTGAAGAAAACCATGGGAAAATAAAATTGTGTTCTAGAGAAGATAAGGAACTTTTCCCAAGTAGGGGAAACATTGGAATTTATGAATCTTGGGACATACACTTTTTCCTGGCTTTCAAGTCCTTCATATTCTGGCTTTTATCCTACTTTTGTTGACTTTATTTTTCACCACTCCCAGACACCCAATCTTTTATCAGGGAGCCAGTTAGACTAGTATTGCTGTCCTTAAAAATTCACTCCTACTAATGCCCATTGTTTGCAATTTTGGGGCCACCCTCATTTATCTTCTCTACCAGTTCATTCTCAAAAGCACAGATATGAGCATCAAAACTTCATTAGCTCTCACCTAACAGAATAACTTCTGATTCCTCAGTTTGGCATAAAAGGCCTTTTGTGATCTGTTTTCCCACTAATTCCCTATTTGTAGGTATACCCAGTCCTTCATTCCTATAGTTAACTCCTTATCTGCTTCTATTACACATTTTTCTCTATTACACCTATGCCCTATGTGATAAAATTTGGTGGTCTTTGTCTACTTGGAAGAAAAAAATACGAAGTTAGAGAGGTAGTATACTAATGGTTAAGCAAGGAGATTAGGTATAATCTACTTTCAATCTAGACAAAGAAAAGATAAATACACCAATTATAAACATGGGTAGAATCAATGCTAAATTGGACAACCAAGAAAAAAAGACTAAGAATTCATAAAAGGAATAATAGGAGATGAAACTGTGGCCATCCTTCCTTGAGTGTCAGAATGATGCTTTGGTACTTTATTGTATAGGCAAAGTCTTTGAAGATGTCAAAACTGGCCAGTTATTATTATTTTTTTTTTTGGTGGCACTGGAGTTTGAACTTAGGGCCTTGAGCTTGATAAGCAAGTTCTCTACCACTTGAGCCATGCCCCCGAGCCCCCAGTTTTGTATTAAAGCTAGTAACTTTTACTGATCAGAGTGCCATCTTAGGGAAATTAACCTTGTGGCTTATGTAGAATGAACTGAAAGGCAAACCTGGAAATAGGGAGACCAGTTGGAGGACTACATACTGCATTATTTTTATCTCCCTTCTAAAATTAGAAGGTTCTTGAGATTGCATACTTCTCTTGCATCACCAGTAGAGTTCTTTGAATAAACAGAAGCTAAGAAAATATTTGTATATATTATCTTTTTGAAATTTTATTTACTCAATTTTTTTCTTTAGGATTTTTTCTGATTGGCTCCTTTACCAATTCAGCTCAGTCTTTGCTAAGTTCTCTGCCTCAGTTTGACCTCCAAATATTGAAGTACCCCCAAATGTTTATTCTCAGTCTTCTTTCTGAATAGTTTTTCTTAATGTAATTCATCTGTTCTATGACTTTATATACCAGTTATATGATGATTTCCAAATTCATCTGTCTATTGCTGAACCACCCTTCCCCCATGCAAGCTATAGATAATATACATCTGTATTGAAATGGCTACTAAAATTTCTCTTTGGATATTTAATAGGTACTTCAAATGTAATATGTTCAGAATACTTTCCCTCCATTGTTCACCATCTGTCAAAAATCTGTAAATCTTTCTTAATTCTTCTGTCTTTCATCATCCATATCCAATCCAACAGAAGTTTTATTGGCCCTATCTCCAAAATACATCTAAAATTGGTCCTCTTCTCTTGATCTATATTGCTGTCATCTTACTCTAACCAGTGTTATCTCCAGCCTGGATCACTGCAATAATCTTCTAAAACTGGTCCTACATCTTCTTTTCCCCAATACATTCTCTATCTAGAAGCTAGACATCTTTCAAAAATGTAAATCAGATAATGCCACTTCTATGCTTAAAACCCTCTAATCATGGATATAACATACATGATATTCACAATAAAATCCAAACTCCTTATAACCTACATGTTTTACATGATGTGACCCTTGAATATCAATGTGACCTCATCTCTTACCATGTTCTTGATCTCTGTACTTCAATCACATTGGCCCTTTTCTTATTATTCTAACATTCAAGCTCATGAAAAGTTTCTATTCCTCAAACATGTCAAGGTTATAGATGACTACTTTTTCAAGTTCCACTGCTCCCAAAGGTCTTATCCCAGTTTCTTACATGGCTGGTTCCCCCTACCCCTCCATGATTTAGGTTTTAGCTTGAATAGCCACCTCTGTAGAATAGCTTTCACTGGTTGGATGTAGCTTGGTGGTTAAGCACTTGCCTAGCATGCACAAGGCCTTGGATTCAATTTCCAGTGCTGTAGAAAAAGCCTTTCTTGATCACCTTATGTGATGTTTCCTTTTCCAAGCACTCTATCATGTGACCTCCTAATGTTTTCATAGTCCTTATTACCCAAAATGATATTTTGCATTCTTTCTTACATGTTGTGTGCTTAAATTCTTTCTTACATATTATGATATAAGCTCAATGACAGCAGGAACTTTGTCATGCTGTATCCCTGAGGTTTTTTTTCTCTTTCCCCTTAGAGTTTTAAAAGATGACTAGCTTCTTAGAAGAGAAGTATTGGAGAGCAAGAGATTAAGAACTTAGAATAGATCCTAGCTAACTTTTCTGTACTAAATAGACTAGAGACACACTTTATCCTGAAGTACAGGAGGACAACTGATGCTTTCAGTTCACTGTAATTCAATTTATTTCTCTCAAGAAACCTAAAGTCAGAGAATGGGTGATGCTCATCTGCAAGAAATACTTCTGAAAGGTCAGCAGGGTTACTGGCAGCAATTTAGATGGGAGATGTTCAAGTTATGTGTAATTCTTACTATTCCTTTTTTCCTCCCAAAGTAACAAAACACATATGAATACAAATTACTGAAAATATTATTATAGGAATAATATTGCATCCATTCTCATTTATTAAAAAGAAAATCATTTGCATACTGTAGTACATTATTATTTTTAATAGCAACAGTACTTATTTATAACACATCTTATAATCAAATGTGACCAAAGTGTGTGAAAAATGCAGTTGATGAATCAATGTTCTAGAAAATACAAATTATTGAATTGCACTAGAGACATGTAAGTGGAATAAACCAGTATTTTGTCATTCTTTGGAGGACAGAAAGTATATGTTCAGAGCACAGATTATTCACATAAATAATTTACAAAATGCTTGAGTTTACATTTTGAATAATTTATATGCAGGAAAAAATTTTTTTGTGAACTAAAGGCTTCACATCATATGCTAAGCATGTGTTCTACCACTGAATTACACTCCTAGCCCATGAGAAATATTCTTATTTTAATTTTACAGATGAGGAAGCTGTGGTTTGGAGAAACTGATATCCATATGTGTTTTCTAAACTTTTATTCCAGTGATCTTTCCTTGACTTTATATTTCTCCTCTTTATAGATTACAGAGTGAAGCAGAAAAACAATAGAAAAGGTCAAAAACTAAGACTTTGTTTTTTAAAAAGATAAAGCTGACAAACCTTTAGCTAGACTAAGAAAAAAACTTAAATAAAATTGGAAATAAAAAAGGAGACATTACAACTAATACAATAGAAATACAAATGAAGATACAGTTAGAATAAATATAATACTAGAATATCATATTCCTATGTTTATATTGATTAAGTCACAACTGGCTATTATGAACAATTATATGTCAACAAATTGGATGCCCTAGAAGAAATGGATAAATTTCTTGATACATACAACTTACCCATATTTAATTATGGAGAAATAGAAAACCTGAATAGATCATAAGTGAGGAGACTGAATCAGTAATAAAAAGTCTCCCATTAAAGAAATACTGGAACATGATGGTTTCACTGCTGGATTCTATCAAATAGCTACTACAGTTCTTCTTAAATTCTTCCAGAATAACAAAGAAAAGGGACTATATCCAAATTCATTTCATGAGGCCAGAATTACCCTAAGACTAAAGCCAGAAAAGGACACTACAAAAAAAACCCGAATGAGACAAGTAAGCAGCAACAATAACCACAAAACACTACAGGCCAATATTCCTGATGAACAAAGATGCAAAAATCCTCAAAAAACATTAGTAAACTAAATTCAATAGCCCATTAAAAAGTTCAATCACCATGATTAGGTGGGATTCATCCTAGAGATGCAAGTATGTTTCAACATACAAAAATCAGTAAGTGTAGTACATCAAATTAATAGAATGAAGATAAAAACCATATGAACATTTAAATAGATAAAAAGGATTTGACAGAACATTTTTTCATTATAAAAAATGCTTATCAAATTAGGTATAGATGCATCACACTTTAGTACAATAAAATCCATACATGATAAGCCCAGAGCTAACATCATACTCTGTAGAAAAAAGGTGAAAAATTTGCTAAAATCTAAACATGTCCACTCTCACCACTTCTATTCTTAGAAGTCCTAGCCAGAGCAATTAAGCAAGTGAAAGAAATGAAAAGCATCCAAAGGAAGAAGTTAAATTATTCCTGTTTATAGATGACAAGGTCTTATGTATAGAAAACCACTTAGAATTCAGCAAAATTGCAGGATACAAAATCAACATAAAAATCAATAGTGTTCCTATATACTAATAGGGAACTATCTGAAAAAGAAATCAAGAAAAGAATCTCATTTACAATAGCTACAGAAAAAATATTTAGGAATAAATTTAGGAAGTAAAAAATCTCTGCATCAAAAACTATAAAACATTAAGAAATTATATAAGACAAAAAATGGAAATGTGTCCTATGTTCATGGAGTGGAAGAATTAAAAATGTTAAAATGTCCACACTACCTAAAGCAATCTACAGATTCAATTCAATCTCCTATCAAAATACTAATGGCATTTCACAGAAATGGAAAAGCAATCCTAAACTTCACATGGTACCACAAAAGATCTTGAACAGCCAAAGGCACCACACTATCTGACTTCAAAGCTATTGTTACGAAAACAGCATGTTAAGACTATACTTTCAAGGATCATTTCTATAGTTCATTACTAGAACAGCATGTTACTAGCATAAAGGCAGATACAGACCAATGGAACTGAACAGAGAGAACCAAAATAAGCCCACATATTTAGGGCCAACTGATTTTTAAGAAAGATGCCAAGAATACACAATAGAGAAAGCATAGTGTGTTTGAATAAATGGTGTTGAGCAAACATGATAACCACATGCAGAAGAATGTGCATGGAGGTGACCTTTATCTCACCTCAAATACAAAATCAATTCAAAATAGATTAAAGAGTTAAATGTAAGACAGGAAACTATTAACTACAAGAAGCTAATATAGGGGGAAAGCTCCATGACATTGGTCTGGGCAATGACTATTTGGATATGACAGACAATGAAAACAAAGTAGAAAATAGGTTTATATCAAACTAAAAAGCACAGCCAACAGAGTGAGAAGACAACCTATAAACGGAGAAAATATTTGCAAACCATACATCTGCTAAGGGCTTATTAACTAAAATATATAAAGAACTCAAGTAATTCAATAGCAAGAAAACAACCTTTAAAAAAAAACAGGCAAGGGATTAAGTAGACATTTATCAAAAGGAGACATACAAATGGCCAACAGGTATACAAAAAATGCTCAATGCCATTTACCATTAGGGAAGTGTAAACAAAAACCTCAATGAGATATTATTTCATAACTCCTAGAATGCTTCTTATAAAAAAAGATGAAAGAGGAATTGTCCAAGATGGCGGCTAGAGGAAGCAGAAAGCAAGCCTTCTATAGTGAAATCTTGGAGAGACGCTGGAGACACACTTTGCAGGCATAATCACTGAGAAGAGGCATAACTTTGACCCCTCCACACCTCCAGCCAGTGCAGAGAATCTCCACTTCACGTTAAACAGAGAAACCAGAAGGGCCCCCGGGCTGCCAGTCGCCCACGCCCAGACGGCTTGGGAAGACGCGGACCAGGTGAGCTTCGTGGTACTGCGGTACTCCCACAGACAAGCCTGGGCCAGAGCAGCATAGCTCCCTGGACAGACTGACCTCCACCCAGGGGAAAAAAGAGAAACTGAGTAATAAGCAATAAGAACAATAAAGACACGCAGAAAAGAGGGTGGGGCACACTGAGCGCTGAAGATTGGGGGAAGGGAATCCTTCCCGGGACTGTGAATAAACTGCAAATAAACAAGCCCGGGAAGGCCGGAGAGGCTCTGGCGGGAGCGGGGGTGGGGCGCGCACCCAGCAACCAGGAGCGGGAAAGCTTGTGAGAGTGGCAGAGGGAGGAAAACTCTGCAGGAGAGAGGGGAAGACCCACTTCCCACATGAACTGTAAACAAACATGGCGGCTGGCAGGAGCAGCAGCACCACCCAGTAATCAGGAGCAGGAAAGCTTGTGAAAGTGGCGGTGGGAAGAAAACTCCACAGGAGAGGGGGGAAGACCCACCTCCCATATGAACTGTAAATAAACATGCAGGCCTGACAACGCGGGTGCAGTGTCACCTTTCCCAGTGCTTGGAAAGGGGAAAGCCTGTAGCAGAGGCTCTCGCACAGGAGAACTCTGAACAAACAAAGCCTGCGGGGCCAGGTGAGTGCTAAGCTCACCCCTGAGATCTGCATAAACAATGCCTCCAGCAACAGCAGGTTGACAGCAGTGGGCAGGCAAGCCACAGCTGCAGATACCATTCTCAGAACTGTCTCCACACTCTTTTTTTTTCTTTTTCTCCCTACCTTTGATGAGAGAACAACTGAATTACACCTGCAAGTGGAAAAACTTACTGAAACTGTATTGCATTTGAACTTGGGACACTTGGTGGGGTTTTTGTGTGTGTGTGTGTGTGTGTGTGTGTATGTGTAGTTTTGTTCTACTTTATGCATCCCCTTTGATGAGACAACTACAGAACACCATCTCCAGAATTGGAGACCAAGACGGACACCCAAATTATTAACACTGAAACTTCATTGCATTTGAACTTGGAGGTTTTTTGGTTTTTTTTTTAATTTTCTATTTTCCATTTTATTTTAATTCATATTTATATATAGATATTTCTTTCATTTACTTATTTTTTATTTTTATTCTTATCTTTATTTTTTTTATTTTTGATTTTCAATCTTCTCTCTGTCTCTCTAATGTCTATTCAGCTTACTGTCAATTAGTACACTAACACACCCTGTTTATACATTTGAAACTTTCTTGTCTGAAACCTTGCTATGCTTTCTCCCTCTTGTCTGTGTATTTGTTTTCTCCTTTTCTTTAACTTCTTGCTTTCCATCTCAGCTCACCCTTCCATTCTAAATATCACCATTGTTATTATAACAAGCTAGAAAATACTTAATTACACACAGTACAGGGACAGTAACAACACCAAGGACAATGACGGGAAGACAGAAAAAACAGGGAAACCAGTTTCCCCACAGCAAAAAATTAGTACAGGAACCAGAGGGGAATGAAGAAAACAGAAACTCAGATCCAGACTCCAACAAAATGAAGATAAACTATGCCAAAGGACCCAATGAAGCCTACAAGAATAATTTAAAAGAAGACATACTACAGGTACTCAGTGAGAATTTTATAGAGATGATACTGGATAGGGTCAACCAAAATGTACAGGAGACACTCAAGAAATTCCAAGACAACAAAAATAGAGAATTTGAAAAAGCAAAAGAAGAAATAAAGGAAACCATAGAAGCACTGTATAAACACCAAAGTGAAAGAGAGAACATGATGAATAAACAGATAAATGAACTCAGGACAAAAATAGACAACATTAAAGAGGAAACCACCCAGGATATGGAAAACCTCAGAAAAAAGAATGAAACAGAACTGCAAAACAAAACAGAAGGCCAATCCAGCAGAATAGAACAAACAGAAGACAGAATCTCAGAACTTGAAGATGAAATGGTAGTTAAAGGAAAAACTGAAGAACTATTAATTAAACAACTCAAGACCTGTGAAAAGAAAATGCAAGAACTCACCGACTCCATCAAAAGACCAAACTTGAGAATCATGGGCATTGAAGAAGGAGAAGAGGTGCAAGCGAAGGGAATGCGTAATCTATTCAACAAAATAATAATGGAACATTTCCCAAATCTAGAGAAAGATATTCCCATACAGATGCAAGAGGCCTCCAGGACACCAAACAGACCAGATCAAAATAGAACTACCCCACAACATATCATCATTAAAACAACAAGTTCAGAAACTAAGGAAAGAATATTGAAGTCTGTAAGAGAGAAAAAAACAAGTACCATCCAAAGGTAATCCCATCAAAATCATAGCAGACTTCTCAACAGAAACATTAAAAGCAAGAAGAGCGTGGGGTGAGATCTTCCGGGCACTGAATGAAAATAAGTTCAACCCCAGGATACTCTACCCAGCAAAGCTATCATTCAAAATAGATGGAGCAATAAAAGTCTTCCATGATAAGCAGAAACTAAAACAATATGTGACCACAAAGCCACCACTACAAAAGATTCTGCAAGGGATTCTGCACACAGAAAGTGAAACCCAACTTAACCATGAAAAGACAGGCAGCACAAACCGCAGGAAAAGAAAAATCAAGACAGTAGAGAGTAACCTCAACTTAGGTACACCCAAACCTTCAAACAACTAAGACAACTAAATGACAGGAATCACCACATACCTATCAGTACTAATGCTTAATGTTAATGGACTTAATTCACCCATCAAAAGGCACCGCTTGACGAAATGGATTAAAAAGGAAGATCCAACAATTTGTTGCTTATGGGAGACCCATCTCACCAACAGAAATAAGCATAGGCTTAGGATGAAAGGCTGGAAGAAGATTTACCAAGCCAATGGCCCCTGAAAACAGGCAGGAGTAGCAATACTTATCTCTAACAAAGTAGACTTCAAACCTACATTGATCAAACGAGATAAAGAAGGACATTCCATACTAATAAAAGGGGAAATAGACCAAAAGGAAATAATAATCATCAATCTGTATGCACCCAATGTCAACGCACCCAATTTCATCAAACATACCCTGAAAGACCTAAAAGCATATATAAACGCCAACACAGTGGTTGTGGGAGACTTTAACACCCCATTATCATCAATAGATAGGTCATCCAAACAAAAAAATCAATAAAGAAATCCAAGATCTAAAATATGCAATAGATCAAATGGACCTAGTAGATGTCTACAGAACATTTCATCCAACTTCTACACAATATACATTTTTCTCAGCAGCCCATGGAACCTTCTCCAAAATAGATCATATCCTAGTGCACAAAGCAAGTCCCAGCAAATATAAGAAAATAGAAATTATACCATGCATACTATCTGACCACAATGCAGTAAAAGTAGAACTCAACAACAAAAGTAAAGACAAAAAACATGCAAACAGCTGGAAACTAAATAACTCATTACTTAATGAAGAATGGATCATCGATGAAATAAAAGAGGAAATTAAAAAGTTCCTGGAAGTCAATGAAAATGAAAACACAACCTACCGGAACCTATGGGACACAGCTAAGGCAGTCCTGAGAGGAAAGTTTATAGCCATGAGTGCATATATTAAAAAGACTGAAAGATCCCAAATCAATGACCTAATGATACATCTCAAACTCTTCAAAAACAAGAACAAGCAAATCCCAAAACAAATAGGAGAGAAATAATAAAAATAAGAGCTGAAATCAACGAAATAGAAACCAAAAAACCATACAAAGAATTAATGAAACAAAAAGTTGGTTCTTTGAAAAAATAAACAAGATTGACAGACCCCTGGCAAACCTGACTAAAATGAGGAGAGAAAAAACCCAAATTAGTAGAATCAGAAATGCAGAAGGGGAGATAACGACAAACACCATGGAAGTCCAGGAAATCATCAGAGACTACTTTGAGAACCTATATTCAAATAAATTTGAAAATCTTAAAGAAATGGACAGATTTCTAGATACATATGATAATCCAAAACTGAACCAAGAGGAAATTAATCACCTGAATAGACCTATAACACAAAATGAAATTGAAGCAGCAATCAAGAGTCTCCCCAAAAAGAAAAGTCCAGGACCTGATGGATTCTCTGCTGAATTCTATCAGACCTTTAAAGAAGAACTGATACCAACCCTCCTTAAACTGTTCCACGAAATAGAAAGGGAAGGAAAACTGCTGAACACATTTTATGAAGCCAGTATTACACTTATCCCAAAACTAGGCAAAGACACCTCCAAAAAGGAGAACTATAGGCCAATCTCCTTAATGAACATTGATGCAAAAATCCTCAACAAAATAATGGCAAACAGAATTCAACAACACATCAAAAAGATTATTCACCACGACCAAGTAGGCTTCATCCCAGGGATGCAGGGGTGTTTCAACATACGAAAATCAATAAATGTAATAAACCACATTAACAGAAGCAAAGACAAAAACCACTTGATCATCTCAATAGATGCAGAAAAAGCCTTTGATAAGATCCAACATCATTTCATGACAAAAGCTCTAACAAAACTAGGAATAGAAGGAAAGTACCTCAACATTATAAAAGCTATATATGACAAACCTACAGCCAGCATTATACTTAATGGAGAAAAACTGAAACCATTCCCTCTAAAATCAGGAACCAGACAAGGATGCCCACTATCTCCACTCCTATTCAACATAGTACTGGAATTCCTAGCCAGAGTAATTAGGCAAGAAGAAGGAATAAAAGGAATACAAATAGGTAAAGAAACTGTCAAAATATCCCTACTTGCAGATGACCCTGTACCTTAAAGACCGAAAAAACTCTACTCAGAAGCTTCTAGACATCATCAACAGCTATAGCAAGGTAGTAGGATATAAAATCAACATAGAAAAATCATTAGCATTTCTATACACTAACAATGAGCAAACTGGAAAAGAATGTATGAAAACAATTACATTTACAATAGCCGCAAAAAAAAAAATCAAATACCTAGGTGTAAACCTAACAAAAGATGTGAAAGACCTCTACAAGGAAAACTATACACTTCTGAAGAAAGAGATTGAGGAAGACTATAGAAAGTGGAGAGATCTCCCATGCTCATGGATTGGTGAATCAACATAGTAAAAATGTCGATACTCCCAAAAGTAATCTACATGTTTAATGCAATTCCCATCAAAATTCCAATGACATTCATTAAAGAGATTGAAAAATCTACTGCTAAATTTATATGGAAACACAAGAGGCCACGAATAGCCAAGGCAATACTCAGTCAAAAGATCAATGCAGGAGGTATCACAATACCTGACTTCAAACTATATTACAAAGCAATAACAATAAAAACAGCATGGTACTGGCACAAAAACAGACATGAAGACCAGTGGAACAGAATAGAGGACTCAGATATGAAGCCACACAAATATAACCAACTTGTCTTTGACAAAGGAGCTAAAAATATACGATGGAGAAATAGCAGCTTCTTCAACAAAAACTGCTGGGAAAACTGGTTAGCAGTCTGCAAAAAACTGAAACTAGATCCATGTATATCACCCTATACCAAGATTAACTCAAAATGGATCAAGGATCTTAATATCAGACCACAAACTCTAAAGTTGATACAGGAAAGAGTAGGAAATACTCTGGAGTTAGTAGGTATAGGTAAGAACTTTCTCAATGAAACCCCAGCAGCACAGCAACTAAGAGACAGCATAGATAAATGGGACCTCATAAAGCTAAAAAGCTCTGTTCATCAAGAGTAATGGTCTCTAAACTGAAGAGAACACCCACAGAGTGGGAGAAAACATTTGCCAACTATACATCAGACAAAGGACTGATAACCAGAATATATAGGGAACTTAAAAAACTAAATTCTCCCAAAACTAATGAACCAATAAAGAAATGCACACATGAACTAAACAGAACTTTCTCAAAAGAAGAAATTCAAATGGCCAAAAAACACATGAAAAAATGCTCACCATCTCTAGCAATAAAGGAAATGCAAATTAAAACCACGCTAAGATTCCACTTCATCCCTGTTAGAATAGCCATCATTAGCAACACCACCAACAGGTGTTGGCGAGGATGTGGGGAAAAAGGAACCCTCATACACTGTTGGTGGGAATGTAAACTAGTACAACCACTCTGGAAAAAAATTTGGAGGCTACTTAAAAAGCTAGACATTGATCTACCATTTGATCCAGCAATACCACTCTTGGGGATATACCCAAAAGACTGTGACACAGGTTACTCCAGAGGCACCTGCACACTCATGTTTATTGCGGCACTATTCACATTAGCCAAGTTATGGAAACAGCCAAGATGCCCCACCACTGACCAATGGATTAAGAAAATGTGGCATCTATACACAATGGAATTTTATGCAGCCATGAAGAAGAATGAAATGTTATCATTCCCTGGTAAATGAATGGAATTGGAGAACATCATTCTGAGTGAGGTTAGCCTGGCCCAAAAGCCCAAAAATCATATGTTCTCCCTCATATGTGGACTTTAGATCAAGGGCAAACACAACAATGGGATTGGACTTTGAGCACATGATAAAAGTGAGAGCACACAAGGGAGGGGTGAGGATAGCTAAGACACCTAAAAAATTAGCTAGCATTTGTTGCCCTTAACGCAGAGAAACTAAAGCAGATACCTTAAAAGCAACTGAGGCCAATAGGAAAAGGGACCAGGAACTAGAGAAAAGGTGAGATCAAAAAGAATTAACCTAGAAGGTAACACCCATGCACAGGAAATCAATGTGAGTCAATACCCTGTATAGCTATCCTTATCTCAACCAGCAAAAACCCTTGTTCCTTCCTATTATTGCTTATACTCTCTCTATAACAAAATTAGAAATAAGGGCAAAATAGTTTCTGCTGGGTATTGAGGGGGTGGGGGGGAGAGGGAGGGGGCGGAGTGGGTGGTAAGGGAGGTGGTGGGGGCAGGGGGGAGAAATGACCCAAGCCTTGTATGCACATATGAATAATAAAAGAGAAAAAAAATAACTAGAGAAAAAAAAAGATGAAAGATAATAAATGTTGGAGAGGATGTGGAGAAAAGGGTACCCTGTACTCTGTTGGTGGGGAGGTGATTTAGTATGGTCATTATGAAATATAGTGTGGAAGTTTCTCAAATAACTAGAACTACCATATGAGCCAGCAATTCTACTACTGGGTATATATGCAAAAGGAATGAAGTATGTCCAAGAGATAGCTGCACTTCCATGTTTATTGCAGCATTACTCATGATAGACAAAACATGGAATTAACCTAAATGCCTATCAACAGATGAATGGATAAAGAAAACATGGTATATGTACACAGTGGAATCCTATTCAACCACAAAAAGATGTCTTGGGCTGGTGGAGTGGCTCAAATGGTAGAACGCTTGCCTAGCAATCTAGCAAGTGTGAGGCTTGTTGTTTATGTCCCAGTACCACCCCACACCCAGAAAAGAAGTTTTGCCATATGACAATATGGATGAATTTGGAGGATGTTATGTAAAATGAAATAAGTCATACACAGCATGATCTCATTCATATGTGGAGTCTAAAAAAGTTCATCTCAGGGACTGGGGCAGTTGTGTGTGTGTATGTGCTGGAGCAATATTAGCCAAAAGATACAGTATTTCAGATGGGATGAATACATTCAAGATATTTATTGTGCCAGGTGCTGGTGGCTCATACTTGTAAATCTAGCTAGTTGGGAGGCTGAGCTCAGGAAGACCCCTGGTCAAGGACAGCCCAGACAATTATTTCACAAGACCCCATCTTCAAAACAACCAGAGCAAGATATACTGGAGGTGTGGCTCAAGCAGCAGAGTGCCTGCTTTGCAAGTATGAAAACCTGAGTTCAAACCCCAGTCCCACTCTGCCCCCCTCCAAAAAATGTATGGACAAAATATCAGCCTTCCCTTCCCTATGGCTGTCCTCTCCCTCTGTGAGCAGAAAGCAGGTTTAGCAATTAGAATCTGGTCTACACAAGTAGTTATAGAGGGTTTTCCTTCAGACTGGGACCTGGAGTGGGGAAAGCAGGATTTTTTTTTGCTAAAAGGCTTTCTCTTCTATCTGATTCTTCTTCTTCTTTTCTTTTGGTGAGACTGGGGTTTAAACTCAGGGCTTCATGCTTGCAAAGCAGGCACTTTACTGTTTGAGCCACTCCTCTAGTCCATTTTGCATTGGTTATTTTGGTGATGCGGTCTTGCCAACTATTTGCCTGGAGAAAATCCATGGTGTATATGTAATTCAAAATGTCACTGTTGTACATGACAAATATAATTTTATGTGTAAATTCAAATAATTAAATAACAGAGAACAGTGTTCAAAATTAAAATAATAGCTAAACATTACTAAACCGTTTACCTGAGTCTGAATAATATAATCAAAGCAGCTCAGCTGGTTAATTTTATGTGTCAACTTACTTGGGTCATAATGCTCAGATACTTGGTCAAACATTCTGGGTGTGTTCAGTGGAGGTATTTTTTTAGATCACATTAACATTTCGATTGATGGACTTTGACTAAAACAGATTACTCTCCATAATGTGGATGGACCACATACAAACAGTAAAGTTTTTTTTCTTTGGTGGTATTGGGGGTTGAACTACAGGTTTGCACTCTACCACTCAGGCCATGTCTCCAGTCCTTTTGCTTTTTAGTTTGTTTTTCAGATAGTGTCTCCTGCTTTTATCTGAGCTGGCCTTGGACTGCAATTCTCCTACCTCTGCCTCTTGAGTAGCTAGGATTACAGGTGTGAGCCACCACATCCCACTGCAGCAAGAAAGAATTTTATCAGGAGACTGCCTTTGTATTTAAACTGCATCTCTTTCCTGTCTCCAGCCTACTGGCCTATCCCATTAGATGTTGGACTTACCAGGCCTCTACATTTAAGTGAGCCAATGAGCCAATGTCTCTCTCTCAGTCTCTCTCTCTCTCTCTCTCATTCTCTATACACACACACACACACACCTCATATCATGTCACATCCACACATATCCTATTAGTTCTATTTCCCTAGAGAACTCTAATGCAGTAGCTGTTTGGAAAGGCAGAGCTGTCTTCTAAAGAGAAGCTGGAATTAATCTCATTTTCTTGCTTTCTTTGTAACACTGATATTTTATTTTATTTGTGGTACTGGGGTTTGAACTCAGGGATCCGCGCTTTCTAGGTAGGCTCTCTATCACTTGAGCCATGCCACCAGTCCTTTTTGTATTATTTTTGAGATAGGGTCTTGAAAACTATTTACCTGTGTTGGCTTTGAACCTGATCTCTACCTCCTGAGTAGCTAGGATTATAGGCATAAGCCACCAGCTCCTGGCAATAGTTGTTATTTTAAAAAGCTATTCATTTTAAAAGAATGTCTCATAGGTAATTTTTAAAGTTAGAAGAACAGTTTTTTAAGACATTTAAGCACTCAGTTACTAGGGGGAAAGTTTATAATGTTATTCTGACAGTTAAAAAATTGCTAGTACATATGATAGCATATGTACTAGACTGGAATTCTGGCTTTGGATCACCTGCTAACTTGTTTAAAAACTTAAGCAAGTTACTTATTTCATATATTGGAATTGTGGAATTTTCCCAGAGATATGCTATCTGAATACATATGTCTTTCTTTATATATCTTCTTTAGTTTCTGTGAAAGGAGCCCGTAATGTTAGCTCCCCAGGAGGCAGACATCAGGAAGATTGAGTTTTGAAGCTGGCTGGGCAAATAGTTCACAAGACCCTATCTTGAAAGTAACCAACACAAAAAAGGGCTGTTGGAGTAGGTCAAGTGATAGAGCGCCTGCCTCGCAAGCTTGAGACCCTGAGTTCAAACCCTAGTGTCGCCAAAAAAAAAAAAAAAAAAAAGAGTAAGTACCAAGTGTAAAGATTATGAGAATAATAACAATAATGCTTCAATGGTATGAGTAGTTCAAAATGCTTCCACATGCCAGATCTCAGTATTCTTGAGAAAGAATGGTAAAGGGTACATAGCAGTATCCAGTTCTACAGATGATGAAACTGAGGTGTGGTGAGATCTATATTTAGGGTCTTTCCCCTGAAGTTGCACAAGGCAGACTCTAGAAGCCAGGACGCCAAGTTCCCTAACCAAGTACTCTCTCTTTGAAATTTGTTTGCTTCATATGTCTCCTGAGCTGAGAATTCAGGATCCAGATCTAAGATATGACCCAGAGTTGTATTTGCTATACATTTAGATATTCTCTATTCCTAGTAATTTTGCCACAGATTGTTCTGTAACCTTAATGGACCACTTTAATGATGAGGTGAAAATTTCAAAGATTTGCAAACATTACAGAAGTTTCCAGCATGTCTGGACCTGGGACCTAGTACTCATCATGGCTACTAATTTTAAACTGAAAATATTAGTAAAAATGGGAACGATGTGAGAAAATGAGAAAATGGGAGCATTTTGTGATTCCAGGTGAAGCAACTGGCAATTTTTATAGCATAACCAGTTCTGTCCTTTTAAAAAGTCATTTTTGGCATTGAAGTTAAAATATAGAAAAAGCTTTCATTTTTTCCTATCAAATTGAGAAGAAATTAAATACAACTGCTGTGGCTCATATAAAAATTGCCCAGAGTATATTTATTCTACTAATAATTTTGGTAGGGTGATTTTTGTGATTTTAAAGATTACTGAAAGATTATAATGATTTATTAAAATAACTTATTACAGGTTGAATAATGATTGGCTTTGTAGAGAAAGAATAGTGAGGCAATTCTAAGAGAAAGAAATTTAGAGGAATGATGGAGGGAGTGAATTCAACTTTGATATATTGTAAGAACTGTTGTAAATGTCACAGTGAACACAGTACAATAATAATATGATAATAAAATTAAAATTAAAGAAAAAGACATTTAAAGATAGTGTGGTAGAGCTATATATAACAAAGACAATTATGGTTGCTATTACGCCAAATACCTGTCTTTTTCTTGGCTATATGCATTCTGCTTTACTTGTGGTGCTAGGGATTAAACCTAGGCTTTTTGCATGCTAGGCAAGCAGCTCTACCACTGAGCTACATCACCAGCCCCATAGACATTCTGTTCTCTGGTTGACAGTTACATTTTATTGTGACTGATTAGATAAAGGATGAAGAGAGAGAACATTTGTGAACCGCCAAGGAACTCAAAACAGAAAGCAAACATACTGTGGTAAAACAACGCTGTCCTAGGGTCTAATCTTTGCCCCACAGCACTGCACATTTCCATTTTCACATTCCTACTGCTGAGCTTGGGACTTGTCCAGGAGTCCTTTCCTCTCTTAGAAAAGATAGTACTTATCAGAGTATACAAATAAAAGTGTCTTAGTTTTGGATGAGAATGATAAACCAGAACAAAGAATTGTTCTTTATTTTTTTAGCTAATTCATTTAAAAGAAGTCCTTCTTTTCCCTCTGAAGCATCATTCCTATTAGAACTTTATATTTTCTTTTTACTATGATTATAAGTCAGTAGTAAATCCAGCTGGATCTGGGAAACAACCAGTGATAAAGGGCAGGTATCAATGATAAATTCTCTGATGCCTTTCTGGTTACAAATTTCTTTTCACATCTATAGCCAAAGCAAAACCATATATATATATATATATATATATATATATATATATATATATACAGACAAACCATCAAATCAAACTGAGAGGTTTTTTTGTTTTTTTTTTTAAAAAAAAAAAAAAGGACTGGAGTCATTTCAAGATCCAAAGTAAAGGTTTCTGAAAAAAAACAAAAACAAAAACTCAAAACCTACAAAACAAAGTAAAGATTTCTGAGAACTTGGAGAACTGAGAATGTGGAGGAAAACAAGGTATAGTTTCTTTTTAATTATAAAAAAATAGGAAAAGATGTAATTTTGACAACATCTGGCAAATTTAGTTGAGAGAGACAAAGGGGATTATGATCCATAATTATAAATTGTACTTTTGACCTTTTGAAGAAAACAGAATATGTTCAAGTCAAGGGTAAATACTCTTTCTTGCATTAAAAAGTTAATAGAAGGCTGGTGAGTGGCTCAAGTGGTAGAGTACCTGCTTAGCAAGCATGAGGCCCTGAGTACCACCCCAGCACCACCAAAACCCCAGCACCACCAAATAAATAAATAAATAAAAATGTCAATAGAGATAATAGGAAAGGACTATCTAGAAAAACAGCTATTCCTTGCCATTGATACTATCCATACAGTAAGCCTGCCTTGTCCATGGATTGGTTGCAAGTGGTTTTGACCAAGTGTGGTAAAAAAAATAAAGTAAAAAAAAAATCTTAAAAAATTAAATTCCCATGTGCACAACAGCTCAGTTGATGCACTGAAGCTCTCAGTCAGTTCTATGTTATCGTCAGTAGTGTTTAAAATCATTGTGTGACTTGCTGATTGATTCCTTGCCCTTAGTTTTGTGAAAAATCTGCCACTTGAATACCAAATGGTGCCCCAAAATCAAGGTAAAAGTTAATGTGCTTAATTGAAGTGATAAAGTGAAAATTTTAGATTTTTGAAATGTGGCTTGTCTTTAGCAGAAGTTGGGTGGTATAGGAAAAATTAATCAAGCATCTAAATTACAGTACTGAACTATATGCATCTTGATTTTCCTTGATTGGTGGTCTCCTTGGGACCATATACCCACCCTTACCAAGGGTCTGTTTTAGATCAAATGCTGCTTGTTGAAGTCAGCATTAGTTTTCTGTGTTCTGCCTAGCACATTATCTGGCACCTGTGGTCACTTCATAAACATTTGCTGGATTATTAGTGTGATAGAAGTAACATGGATCTCTGTAAGCAAGGTCATGGGTGGATTCATAGTAATAATTAACAAACACTAAATATTTGTCATGTTTCAGACTATGTTCTAAATGTTTTACATGATATACTAACTTAAGGAGGTGGTTGATATTATTTTCATTAGTAGACAAGGAAGCTGAGGCACATAGAAATAAGTAAATACTGGGATTTGAGATTAGACAGTATAAGTTCTAGAGCCCAAATGCTACACTACCTTTTATACTACCTCCGGTTAATTAGGAAAGAGCCCTAGGGTTACTACTAATACTTTAAACAAGAGCTGTGTACATACCTGAGCCAAGAACCGAGAGGGGAAATATCACACTGGGCTGGAGAGTTACTATGTAAAGTGGAAGTTGGCTGATAGTAAGCCCTGGAAATCAGGAAGGATCTCTGCTAGCCATATAGTGGAGCAAACACACTCATACCCACAGTTTGGTTAGGGAATAATAGAACAGGGGATTCCAGAAAATTATTTATGATGTGCAGAAATTTCACAGAACAAGAGTGAGCGAAAAAAGAAGGAAGAAGAGGAGGAAGGGGGAAGAGGAGGGAGACAGAGAGAGAGAAAAAGACATTAGAAGACAAAGACAGAAACTGGCATGGGGGGGATAAGGTCAGGGACAGAAAGATCAAGATCAGGCTCAGAAGTAATACATTAATTAGGTAGGGACAGCATGGTTAGATTTAGAGTTTTAACATTTCTCCCTAGCTTTACCCCTCAATTCCTGCTCCTAAAAAGCCTCCTTCCTTTTGATCAGAGGAATAATATAAACATAAGTAATAATGAACATGACTTAAAAAAACAAAAACAAAACCAAGCTCTGCTATGGTCTGAATGTGTCACCCTCCATTCCCCAATCCCACCTCCCAACTCCCACCAATTTACATGTTGAAGTGGTCAGTTCCAAAGGTGGAGGTGATTGGATCAAGAGGGCACAGCCCTCATGAATGGGATTATGCTCTAATACGAGGACCAAGAATGAAGAAATAGGAAACTTACTGATTAAAATAAAGGAAAAAAAATCAGTGTTAGATAAATGAAACAAAAAATCAATGAACAGTGAAATACAACAAGGGCCTTCACCAGTGACTCTGCCAGTGCACTTACTTTGGACTCTCCTGCCTCCAGAATGAAAGAAATAAATTTCTATACTTTAAAAGCTACCCTGTGCTTTTACAACTGTTCAATTCATTGCCTTAAATTATTGTTTCAGAGTATGTTCATAAAACCAGGGATTTTCTGATTGTCCTAATGTTTTCCTTAGTTCTATAGTCATATTTCTAACACACCAAAAACTAGAAATAGAATCTGATTCAGTAGAATGCTGAATTAGTCTGCATTCTGTCTGAGGTAGAATTAAGTTTTACTTGATCTTCAATGTGGAAATTAGGGCATTGATTAGAAAAGAATGGAACCTCAAAAATGGCTTCCTATGTCCACAAAATCCATTGAGTGCTCCTTGCTTATGGAAGCAGCCTTCTTCCCTGATGAGGTTGGCCTTACCTTTCTTGAAAGCCTTGTTGTGATCTTATATTAGCTGGTCTCCAAGAAGGCCCTGGTGAGCTCCAGCTCCTCCTGTTCTCTGGGAATAAAGGCTGCATATGTTGGCATTGAAATGGTCTTTCTAATTTCAATGATGGCAAGGAATCATGAGAGAGCTAGTCTAGGTAGCAGAACGTAATAGTCAGAGTCACATTGTGCACAATTACCACCAAGTAGGGTTAGAGTGGTACTTGAAAGGTTTAATCTACAGACTTCTGGTGGTGGCTAATTGATGGGTAGTGCACCAAGGACTTAAAGATTTGTATAAATGAACAAACTCTAAGTTAAGAAGATAAAGGCCAGATGATAGACACCATTAAGGATAATTCCCCTGTTAATTCTTAGTCCTGGGAAGTTCACAGACCCAGAGACCTGTGTGTACAGAGTATTCTAGATCTTGGATTATATCAGAACTCTGATGTGTAAATATTTTTCTCAGTCTTCTCCCAAAGGGATATCTGAATAAAACTGTGTACAGGGGGAAGGAAAACATCTTGACCATTAAAGGGATTATAAGGAAATAAGTGTTAATCCCTAGTGACCCAGAATACTATACTCACAAGACTAACTGGTCTTCCTATACGTACATCCCATCCTCCAGAAGCATCTGCCCTTTGACCTCATGACTGGCTTTTTGAAGATTCAGTTCTAATGCCAGGCAGAGAGAGAACACCTTGCAAGATTAGGGGGTTGTCCTATATATGGATTAGCAAATTATAGTCTGAGAGTAAATTTGGCCCATATCCTGTTTTTGTACAGTCTTTACAAATTTTTTTTTACATTTTTTTAAATTTTACTTTATTATTGGTGGGGATGGGGTTTGAACTCAAGGCTTTTTGTATTTGCAAAGCAGGTACTCTACTGCTTGAGCTATACCTCCAGTCATTTTTTTTTTTTACATTTTTAAGAGTTGTAAACAAAAACAAAGAATGTGTGACAGACGAATATCTATTTGGGCTCTGACAGAAAAAAACAAAACAAAACAAAAAAACCAGCCTGCCAACTCCTGTCCTGTAGCATTATGTATAGTGACCAGTAACCAACAGTGTTGTTTCTCTCTACTTGTAAGACATCAGCTGGGAATACCAGGGGTGAGATAAGCACTTTCCACTATTATATCTGCTAATGCACTCATGAAAATGTTTTGCTTTCTATTCCCAGAACTTTGAGCTTTGCCTGTTTAGGGATCTTAGTATCTAAGGAATGCTCTCCCCACAAAACTTCCACTTAACTGGAAGTTTACATTATAGTGAGTTATTTTGAGCCTTCATTGCCATTGGAACAATAGGAGAACAAAAGAGATTACTGTATAGTTTTGATATCAGGGGAAATATGGTAGCTGCTACATAACAAGAGCAAGGATGAGAATGTCTTGGAACTGGACTTTGGTCTTCTAGTATTGCCATGGATAGTGAAAAATATTAAAAGGAGACTATAGCAATCTAATTCAAGCAGAAACAACAAGGACTCAAGATTTCTCAAGATCGAAGATCATCAAATCATATGAAAACTTCAACCAGCTGTGGATGCTAGCAAAATGGATATGGAAGATGATGTGGAAGGATGTATTAAATAGTGGCTTTAAGATTAGTTGTAGACATAAGGATGCAGTAACTATCCATTCCCTTTGTTCTATATCTATTTCTATCTAGGTTAATCATTCCTATTGACTTGTTTTCTGTCCTAGTTTATATAAGGTATATTTATAATATTTATAATATGACTAATGGCATTGTCTTTATGTTAATTTATTAATTTTGATAATTACACTATATAGTTATATAAGATGTTAACATTAGGGAAAGCTAAATGAAGGGTATTTTTGCAACTTTTCTGCAAGTCTAAATTTATTTCAAAATAAAGTTTTAAAAAAATACATTGAGCATGATCACTCAAGCCTGTAATCCTAGCTACTTGGGAGGCAGAGATAGGGAGGATTATAGCTTGAGACCAACTCAGGCCAAAAGTTCGAGGGATCCCATTTCAACCAATAGCTGGATGTGGTGGTGTGTGCCTGTCACTCCAGCTGCCCAGGGAAGCATAAGATTATGATTTAGGTCAGGTGGGGCATGAAGCAAGACCCTATCTCAAAATAACTAAGGCAAAAAGGGCTGAAGGTGGCTCAAGTGGTAGAGCCAGGCCCTGAGTTCAAACCCTAGTACTATCCCAAAACAAAAAACAAAAAAAGAGGGAAAAGAAAAACCCAAAACAAAACCAAAACAGTACAATTATCCTGAAAACACAAAAATATATATAATTTGATTTCAAATCAAATATATTACAAAAAGTGACATTTTGGGTGCAACTTGGCAATAAAAATGCAGTTACATAATATTTGTCTTTTAAAAATGCAAATGGCATTAAAAATCTTTTTTCATTCGAGTAATATGAGAAATTTTTCTTCTATCACTTAACTATTTCCTCCCCAAAATTCTCTCATCTCTCTCTCTTTGGAATTATGAAAGATACATTGGAATCTTTGTGTGTTATCTCAAATAGTCCTCCCCAAACTATTCTTTTGGAATAATTCTTTGCTTATTCTTTCAGTTTTGCTAATTTGCTCTTTATCAATGCCCATTCACTGTTTTTTTTTATTATGTATTTATTTATTTGCAGTACTGGGGTTTGAACTCAGGGTCTTCTGCTTACTAGGCAGGAGTTCTACCATTTGAGGTATACCTCCAGTCCTAATTTTTGTAATCTTTAGCTGGTTCTTTTTCATAATAGTTGTTTCAGAGATGCAATATTATCATATTCTTCTGGGATATTCTGCAGGAGGATTAAATATAAAAACTTAAGGTACTTAGAACAGTGCCTTAAGTTCACATCACATCCACTATCTAGTAAATATTTATATGCACTAAATAATTATAAATTCAAATATCCTTTTCTGTTTACTCAAGTAACTATTTGCTTGGGGTTAGTTCTTTTGTTTGTTGATTGGTATCACCTTGAGTATTTAGTAGTTCTTGATTTTTTGTTTTTGGCAATACTGGTTTTTGAACTTAGGGCTTCATGTTTTCTAGGCAGGTGTTCTACCACCTGAGACACTCTGTCAGCCCTCTTTGTGTTGGGTATTTTTGAGGTAGAGTCTTGTAAATTCTTTGCCTTGGGCTGGCTTTGAACCACGATCCTCCTGATCTTTGCCTCCTGATTACGGGTGTGAGCCACCAGCGCCTGGCTTAGTAGTTTTTGATTTTGTTCTCTTCTTGGTGTTCCCTGTTTTGTGTATGATACCACTCCTGTTTATCAGAGTTGACTCTAGTGATTGTGAGGGAGGGATAAGATGCAATCTTGGACAGGGAATGCCAGCGGCTAATATTCTGGATATGAAGTAAAGCTTCCTTTCCTGAATTTAGCCACCTGGGAAACTGCCTGGTTTATCTGTCTGAAGTTTCCAATCATACTGTGCTAGTGAGGGTTAAATACTATTCTGAGATACACTTGACTTTGAAGAGAATGAATGGACAAGAAGCCAACTCAACTACAGGTTTCAAATTCCATTCCCCAACAATTACCATTTATTGTTGTTCTAGGGCATTCTGTCTTCTCCCTCTCCTAGCCCCCAACCTCTATGTTTTCTATCACCTTTGAGCTTGATGTTTGACTCTTGTTCTGCCAATTTGACTTCATCTGTCCCCTTACTTTCAGAAACTCCTTAAAATTCCAAGTCCGTTCGTTATCTTGGGTTCCAACAATCTTCACCCATTTTTTTTCTTTAAACAACTCAGTGCATTAGTCACCAGTAAACTCAGATTCACATTCAAACTTCAAAGTATTTTTTTCCTTGTGCATTCTGACTCATACTTCTTTGATCACTTTTCTACTCTGAACTTACATAGATCCTTGTATATACTTTTATTATTTACAAATGTCTATGTCTCCCCCCACTAAATTGTGAATAAATTAAGAAATGAAAGATATGTTCTCCAAAGGTCTATTAGTAATACCAGATTATTTCCTGTAGTCTTGCTGAAAGGTAATTTCTTTGTGTGATTTCTCTAAAAATGAAAAAAAATTTTGGCAGTATTGGGAATCTGAACTCCAGGGCCTCAAGTGCTCTAAACTTGAGCCATACCTGCAGTCTGAAATGAAAATTCTGATGCTGCCACAGCCCAGGAATGAAAACAGTTTGCCTTGCCCTATTTATTAAGAAAATGATTTAGATGAACAATCCTAGGAAAAAATATTAGAAGGAAGGTAGCTTATTCTATCCTAGGGAATCATTTTTTAACATTTTAGAAAGATTATGTGTAGGGATTGATGTTAATCATGTATCATTCCCATGTATTTATTAGGAGAAGAGTAATAGTTGGAAAAATTGTAGGTTATGCTGCCATGCAGATATGACTTAGAATCTCAGGTTTGCTACTCATTAATTTTGTGAAACTGGATAAGCAACCTGAACACTCAGCCTGTGGGAGATGCCTTCTAAAATGGCTCATGATGATCTCTGCCTCATGGTATTTATGCCCTTGTGTAATACCTTCCCCTAGAATATGGGCTGGATCTAGTGACTTGCTTTTAATGAATAGAACATATTAAAAGTGATGGGATGTCAATTCCAAAACTATGTTATAAAAGATTGAGTTCAACCTTACTGTCACTTTTTCACTTACTCACTTGAATAGAGCCAGCTGGCATGTTGGGAGCTGCCCTACAGAAGTCCATGTGTCTTAAAGAACTTCTAACAGCTTGAGACAAACAGAATCCTACCAAGAGGAGAGAGTTTGGAAATGCATTCTTCCCCAGTGGAATCTTAAAATGACTGCTGCCCTGGCCACCACCTTCATTGCAGCTTGTGAGACAGCAGCAGAATCTAAAGCTAAGTTGCATATGATTCCTGACCTATAGCAACTGTGTTAATAAGTTGATGTTGTCTGGGGATTGAGTTCAGTGGTAGAGGGCTTACTTATGTAAGGCCCTGTGTTCCATCCCCAGCACTGCAAAAAAAAAAAAAAAGTTTAAGGGGTAATTTGTTATGCAAGAAATGACTAACACTAAGCCTTAGTTTCCTCATCTCCAAAATGGAGGGGGGGGGTGTTGCTAGACTACTTCACAAAGTTGTTATCATAATTAAATGAAGTACCATATAATTAAAGCATCTGGCACCCAATATATGGTCAAAAAGAAAAAGAAAAAAGAAGGCTCCTATTAACTCCAGTCCACACAGGATCTCTACTAAGCAACATTGTTTTAAAATAATGATTTTTAATAATGTTATACACTTTAGGTGATTTTACATAATTAGATTGACTTAGAGCAGGCTAAGTAAAAGAGGATTATATAGTATTCCTCTTAAGAAGAAACAAAGATGAAAAAACCAGAAATCAGAAAATTTAAATGATTTGTTCAAGTTTCCACAATTAAAAAGTATCAAAGCTGAGATTCAAATCTAGTCTTTTCCCCACCACTACCATGTTGACATTAAACATTTTCTTAAATAACTATTAGTATCAGGCATTATTCTAGGCCCTGAGAACACAGAGGTGGATGAGAAACTCAAGGTCCTTCTTGAAGCTTACATTTCTTCTTATACTCTATAATAAATTGGAAAAAATTAGAGCTTTTCATTAATGAAATATTTCCTTTATTTAAACAGGATTCATTGATTTTAAATATTTTATTCAAAAATGCAATGTTTACTTTTTGTCTTGATTCCCAGGGTTTTTAGTAGCAGTTATGCAACATAAGACAGAGGCATGGTTATGTTTCCATATTTCATTAGGTAATGCTGCATACATACACCAAATAATTCTTCATTGATTTTGGTAGAGTTTGTGTCTTGAGCTTCAGGCTTTTATTTCATAAGCTTTATTCATCTCTTACGTTCTGGCATAGTTTAATTGATTAAAGTGCCTTTTTTCTTGAGCATAAATTTAAGTAAATCAGAATAGGTCGAGTTTAGTGGTGTCAAACAATTTTTAAGGAGTGTTGGACTCACTTCATACATACAGGAATAAGGTGACTACTGATTTGTAGTCAGGTTACTGTGAAAATGTTACTAATACTCAGAACTTCAAGCCTACAACAGACTAGACCACAATATTGTATTTGTCTAGATATTATAGCCTTTAGTATTATTTTCTAGAATAAGTAGTTTGCCAAAAAAACCCAAAACTCCCTATCAAAGCCTTTCTGAATAGGGAGATTGGCTTAATTCCTGATGACAGCTATCTGGTGTAATTATGGTGCTTTGATAGTTCATATGTATATTTGAAAGCTAGGACAGGTATTTAAAAAGTGAGTTGCTATTTAGATGTGTTCTATAGCAATCTTCACTGGCCTCCTGAAATAGGTGTTTGGTTGAGGGAAAAAAATGGTGAATGTTGGATGAATCTGGAAAACTCTTGAAAGCACTTCAAAAGCATTTGAGACTTTAACAATATACAATATACCATAGCTTTTTACCTCTAGTAGTATAGGAGGTGATGTCTAACTCTTTCATTTATATATCTAGAACAGTAAAATTAACATTTTGCATTTTAAAGGCCCCTCTCTAAAAAACCCAAGTACTTCCTAAATGTCAAACAATTAATTCTTCCATAGGTGTAACACAGTTATATAATCTGTCAAGAACCAATTGCCTAACTCCTATGAAGTGCTCTGGAAATGGACATAGTGATTTTAAAAATACTGTCTTAGTAGCATAGAGAACAGTCTTGGAATAAAATCCTATTGTCTTTTCAAGCTCAGTGCTTTTTTATTCAGCTCAGCATTTCCCTTACATATTTTGGAGAGATAAAATACTTCTTTATATGAATTCTTGAAATCATGACTCAAGGAGGGAGTTTAAAATTAAGCTTAAAATAATTCCAACAATGAAATTCCTATGGGTGAGTATACTTTGCTTTTACCCACTAAGAATTCTGGGACCCTCTTCCTAGAGAGTCAGGGAAGAACTGTAGCAGCAAAACAAACAAAAAACACATGGTGGTGAGAGTCAGGTTGAAGAGTCCCTAGTTGAGGTGTAGAGACTGACTATCCCTTTGCTTAATTAAAAAAAAAAAAGCAAATTTTTATAGATCAAATTTGGCATACTGCATTTCTTTATGACAATTTCGATAGTTGTCAATTTAAACAGTGACAGGAGCTTGGCATAGTGTTGTATGGGATGAAGAGATCCAAAGTATGGCCTTTATTCTTTTCAGTGACATATACTCTTCAAACTGGAGTTACCTACAGTTCAAGATTTCCATGTCTTTGAAGGTCCTATTATTGTCTAAGCTTAAAAGTTTTTCAAAAGAAAGCGTCCTGTATAGGTGGATATTATGCTACTAATGGCTCCTTGTTTACAACTTTGACAGAAAACTAATTTAAGGTAGAGGACCAAACTACTTCTGGCTGATAATTTCTTCTGCAAAGAATGTCATTGTGCTTTTTAAAAAAATTCCATTATCTTTATCAGGGTCTTCAGCATATTAAAGAAAAAAATGAATGATATAAATTTAATTTATGGCTGATTTATGACTAAGCTAATAAATAAAATCCATTATCAAGTTGTTCCACTAAGACATATATTATCAGTGGCAGAGTTTCAAATGAGAACACTAGTAGATGGCTGAATAACCAGGAATTAGACCATCTTAATTTGGGATTGCTTTCACTAAGAAATTCTAGTTTTACATTGCTTTCCCTCCAGACTATTTATATTAAAGATAATTTTGCCTATAATAGAAAACTCTATTTAAACTGCCTTGAATAATAAAGGGCATTCATTAGCCTAGGTAGCCCAAAAATTAATGCCAAGCTAGTGCAAGTGTGGTACAGTTAGGGCTTTGGTTTAACTTCTTTTTTTTTTGCTTCTGTTATGTGCTGGTTTTATCCATGAGCCGGTAGCAAGGGAGCTACACTATTCCAGCTGCCACAGAGGACATTTATCTCTTCTTTAAGAGTGAGGAAACATTTTTCAAAGCCCCAAAAATATTGCCCCTACTTTTCACTGGTTTTTTTGGAGTCACATGCTAATTCCTGGACCAATTCCTGTTGCTAGAGTAATACTATACCTTAATAGGCTTAGATCCAGGTTCCTAAATGATTTCTGTTAAGGGCATACCTTTATACTCACCAGTGTTTATCAAACAGTGGGTTATAACCTAAAAATGGATTATGAAGTTGATTTAGGTCCCAACCATCATTTAAAAGTAACTAGAATAAAAACTTTGAGATGGCATTAAGTACATGCAGGATTAGTACTGTCATGAAATTTTAGGGTACATACATGAATCATATTGTAAAATCTGTTTCTTCTTATGGATTGGAGTCCAAACCAGTTTGAAAACTACTGTCTTAAGCTCTACCAACTGAGCATGTATGGGATGAAGACTAGCTAGGACTAACCAAATATATTTAGTCTCCCCTTAAATGTTTTGTAAATTTCAAAGTGTTTCTTAAAAAAGCACTTCATTCCTTCCACACAGTAAGTATCCATGATGGGGCAATTTATAAATTTTATCAGTTGGTTGATAGAAAGTATTATGGCATAAGACTCATCAAAAGGGCTTGGCTTTTTAGGAAAAAAATACATACTTCAAATAACTGAGCACCTAATCCACATTCTCATCGAATAAGAACTTTAGAACTCATTCTAGTTCGAGTCTTTCATTAAAAAAAAAAAAAACGTAAGGCCTAGAGAGAGGGCTGAACTTAAGGGCAGTTAATTAGTTGCAGAACACAAGTCTCTTGATACCCAGAATCCTTTCCATTGTGCTAATTAACAATGCAGTTATACCAACTTTTAAAAAATGAAACTAAATAAACAGGAGTAAGTTCCAGCTAGATCTTCACAGCTGATGGAGTCTTTCATGAATTATAGGTGAATTACTTTTTGGTGAGTAAAATTTCATTTTTAAGGCAACTGGGGAGATTACAAGCCCTTAAAATGCAAGACTAGGTCCTGCCTTTTTTGCTTAAATGGATTATAAAGCTAATCTTCCACAATGCTATAGTACAAATTGTATTTTACCATAATTGACCTTTTAAACTAGGAAATTTTTTATGATTAGTAACTTCCTTAGTTTTATACATAACTCCAAAAGAAGTCTAAGCAACAAAGAGCTTACCATTGGTGTATTTATGGGTATGTGGTGGTAAGGCAAGATTAATATGAAACAACCCTCAATTAAGAAATCAGGTAATTTCAGTTACTTATAGAAATTAAAAGCCAGAAAGTCCTTTGGGGTTGGACACATTAGAACTTTATTGCTCCAGGCATAAGCAGGAAGGGAAGCTGTTATTTGAGGGTGCCATGTAAATATCACTTAAGACCTCCAAGTAGCTTTTCCACTATTCAGTGAAATGCCACTCATTTTTTCTTTTAATAGTTCTTTTGTGTGAAAGGTTTGTCAGAGGCTTCCCTTTAGTTCAACAGAGGCTCTAGTATCCATCTCTGGATACTATTCTGTCTGGCAGAAGAATAACCAAAGTGCTTTGTTAGTAGGCAAAGAGGCTGGCAGCGCTGCTTATTTTACTTTGGTTCTTATGAAATAGAAAGCCAATTTTGAATACCAGGAATCTTATGAGAGTTGGTCATGGTTAATAGCAGTAGAGTAAGAGCAATTAGAAATTGCTGTTTGAAACTAGACTATCATCTAGCCTGCCATCTGACAGGTACCAGACTCACTTTTTTTACCCCCAGCACTGGGGTTTGAATTCAGGCTCAGGCTTCATGCTTGCTAGGCAGGTGAAGCCATTCCACCAGCCCTTTTTGTGATGAGTTTTTTCAAAACAGGGTCTCATGAACTATTTGCCCAGGGCTGGCTTCAAATTTCAATCCTCCTGGTCTCCGCCTCCTGAGTAGCTAGGATTAGAGGCATGAGCCACTGGGACTCAAGTCAGACCTGTCTTTAGGGGCTAAAAGCCCATTCTCACTAGCCATGCAATCCACAGAACAGGTGCACAGTTGGTATCAAGTTCGTAGGATCAGCATTAAGGGGGTCTTGTAGCAGATAGCCAGGTCCCAGTCAATGAGATTGGATTTAAATGTAGGAATCCAGAGGTTACAGGAAAGACAAGAAAACAAGCAGCCATATATTAAGAGGGAGACATCCTGGATGGATGATCTTATCAATGGGTCAGGCTCAGCAATCACATAAGGAGTCTAGTTAACAGTCTTGAGGTAACAGACATGACATTGCACATACTTTTCAAACTATGGCATATTTAATACTGGGATTAAAACATAAAAAGTAATACATGTATGAGAAATTATGATGCATCTTTTTTGAGAATTTTATCTGACAGCAATTTAATCCACATTTTTACATGAAAACAAGCAGTCACACTATGAGGTGGATGGTTAATTTTGGGTGAACTTAGAAGGTAACAGGATTTCAAATAGAAGTCCAGATTTTGGTAGGGAATTTTTGGCTATACTCACAAGTCACTATTTGATTCTTTTAGAAACATCTGAAAGGCAATGACTGGAAAAAGCACCATTTTGGGGAAAGATAAATTCTGCTACTTACTGTGACTTCAAGCAAGTCCAAATTGCGTAGGATTATTGTAAAGGTTACTGATCACATACAAAGCAATTACTAAGGTGCCTGACAGATGAATAGGTGCTTACCCTGGACAAAGGGGAAATAACCAGGACTAGAGGTGCTTAATTTTGGTCTCTCCAGATCATGATGTCCTATGGCCTAAAAAGTTGAGTCTCTTCAGGGAACAAAAACTCAGATGTGTAGAGATAAGTTTAACTGGCACATGGCTAGATATGGCAGAAATTGTGTTGTACACTTATTCCTGACCACTCACTGTTAGGGGTTTTTATATACGATCTCATTTAATCTTCAAAGTAACACTTCTAAGGAGATTTTACAAATGAGATAACTGAAGCTCAAGAAAGTTCAGAATGCTATGGTCAAATAACTAGTTGTTACCACATTTTGCCTCAATGTGAGAGGTAATTCTACTCTGCAAAATGGGAGATGTTTCAATAAGTGAAATTAAATAAATAATGGTTACATACAGTAGCTCTTGACTACAGAAACAGCACAAAATATTTAGCATTGAGGTGACCTATGATTTGACACAGGAATAGTAGTCCAGATAGGAAAGTCAGCTATGAATCTTTTATAGTTGTATTTCAAGAATAAACTGTCAAGTTTAGTCACCTTCAAGTACTATACAGAAGCCGGGCACCAGTGGCTCAAGCCTGTAATCCTAGCTACTTAGGAGGCAGAGATCAGGAGGATTGCAGTTCGAAGCCAGCCCAGGCAAATAGTTTGTGAGACCCTATCTTGAAAATACTGAACACAAAAAGGGCTGGCAGAGTGGCTCAAGGTGAAAGTCCTAGTACTGCAAAAAAAAAAAAAAAAAAAAAAAAAACTGAAAAAATGAAGGTATTGGGGTTTGAACTTGGGGTTTTGTGCTTGCTATGAAGCATGCTACCACTTACGCCACTCCACCAGCCCTGGAGTTCTTAATTTTTCTTTCCCTCTCCCTCAGTAGATCAGCTGGAATCACAGAACTATGGTATCTTTGATGACTTCTATGGAATGGCTACAATGAATTCTAGCTACTAGAATAACCGAAACAAACCCCCCATAGGGTAGTGTGATGTACACATGGCACCAGGCCTAACAGTGATATAGGAGACTTCTATTTTTTGTTGGTTCATCTTCACTAACATTTTTTCTTTTATTGAGCATCTACTTTAATAAAGCCTTCTGCTAGATAACTGAGACATAGAGTTGAAAAAGACCCTCTCCAGAAACGCTGGGAATCATGAGACCAACAGAATTCAGTTGAGACAAACAAAATACAATGGTATAAAATAGGGCCAAAATACAGAGATAAAGAAAATGAAAGCACCTAAAATAAATAAAGTCAAATTATTGAAAAGCAAATAGGAGTTGTCAGAAAACAAGGTGGGTATGACAATAGTTTTTTGAGAACTCACAGCATGAAACAGTGGGTATGTTTAGGGAATAGTAAGTTTCATGGGAGTGGAAAGGTGAAGGGCAAGCACAGCCAGAAAAATGGGTAGTGATAAGATACTAAAGTGTTATGCATAGGAACTGGAATTTTATCTTCTGGATCAGCATTCCCCAATTATGACCATGAAATTTTTTGAAATGTAAAGAAATGCCACCAATAACATGTTTAATTTTTTTGATTTAGTTTTCTTAAAACCCCAAATACTAGAAATGAAGTAAATCATCTTTTATTTTCATCTTACATTTGGTTATCAAGAGACATGCAAAACCCTCCAGTTTTAATGAGAACAGTGTTTTTGTGTCTTTTTATCACATATTCGTTTAATATTAGGTGTAATGTTGCTAAGTCGGATCCGCATATGAGGTGCAGCATCAAGTCTCTTCCTATATTTTGTTTTGGTTGCAGCATAATATGAAAACCCCGTCTCACACAGATGCATTGTAGCAAAAGGAAGAAGTACACGAACTGCACGTCTTGCAATACTTGGGTATTCTTGAATTAGACCACTCCAAAAATCATTTAATGAAAGTTCACTGAAATTTTGTTTCACTTGAGAATCAGATGTTAGATCAATCAGGCTCTCATAGTCCCGTGCTAGTAATGAGGCTGGTTTAACAGTTACTGTAAATGGATTTCTAACCCAAGCATTATTGTCACTTGCCACAGGAAAATATTTTAGAAGAGTTGAACGCAAACCCCTTAGGTGTTGCACAATGGCACTGCAAGTATCTTTATCAACAGTAGAATTAATTTCAGTCAAAAAGTCACTGAGTGTAGGAAAACAATCAAAGTTTTCTTCTTCTACAGATGAGGCCCAAAATTCCAATTTTCTTAACAACGATGACATTTTATCAAAAACTGTAAATACTGTAACATTTTTTCCTTGCATTGACAGATTAACCTCATTTAATTTAGTAAAAATATCAGCAAGATATGCAAGTCTTAGCAGCCAAGATGAATTTGTTAAACAATCAGACAGCCGAAAAGCAGAATCCATGAAAACCAGTAGTTCACGCCGAAGCTCAAAAAGTCTTACAAGAACTTTACCTCGGGAAAGCCACCTTACCTCTGTATTCAGAAGAAGTGCCGTGTGCTGAGCACCCATTTCTTCACATAAAATTTTCAGTAGTCGGGATTGATGTGGTCGAGCTTTAATATAATTGATGATTTGGACTGCTTGATCTAGCACATTTTTTAGAGATGTAGGCATTACTTTTATTGCTAGTGCATGTCGATATAACAAGCAGTGACTAGTGGTGCTTTCGGGAGCCACATATTTTATCAAGGTGACAGCCTCAGCAATTTTCCCATCCACTGCCCTAGAAGCATCACTACAAACATCAACACATTTTTCCCATTCAATTTCATGTTTCTGCATAAAACTGTTGATGCAATTGAATATTTCTTCACCAGTAGCATTACTTTGCAAAGATTCACATAAGAATAGGTCTTCCTCAATAGACTTATTAAACCTGTAACGAATAAATACAAGCAGCACAGCAAGTCCTGAAACATCAGCTGATTCATCTAGTTGCAGTGAAAACCCATCACAAATTTTCAGTCTACAAACAAGTTCTTCTTCAATGTCAGCAGCTAGATCTTTAATTCGACGTGCAACAGTACTATTTGACAGTTGTACGGCATCTATTTTTTTACTGTATTGTTCGTCAAACATTCGCATCACTACATCTTTTGCACAAGGTTTGATAAGCAATTCTCCAATAGTATGAGCCTCTCCACTCAGGGCTATATGGTAACTCACATTGTATGATGCCTCTGTAGCACTTTCATTATCTGTATTGACAATTTTGGGTGCTGGGGGTTTATTATTTTCAGGTGAGTCAAGATGCTGTTTGAAAAAGCTTATGTCTTTGTCTTTATACGCAGCATGTTTAGTTTCTAAATGTCTTCGAAGCTTACTAGGGGCTAAAGAGCTATTTGATAAAATTTTCTTACATAATACACACTGAGCATGAGGTGCATCTCTGTTTCCAAAGTAAGTAAATCCCAAAGACAAGTAACTTTCATCATATTTTCTCCTTTTTGGTTTCTTACTAAATGTTATTTTGTTGGAATTGGACATAAATTTGACCCTGGAAAGCTCACCTTCTGATTTTTTAGAAACTGAAGGTTGCAACTGTTCATCTTCATTTTGTAATATTCCAACCTTTTGATTATTTGATTCAGATACAATTTGGTAACAAAAAGATTCTACTTCTTGCTTAAGACTTCCTTGTTTTAGCAAAAGATCCATGGGCAACGAGTTTGTGGTACAAAACATGGTTAATTTAGAATAAACATTGAGTATCACAAATACGTTGAAACTGTAAGACGAGAGATGATAAATAGTACCACATCAGTTAATTTGTGAGTGCTGCCTATGCATCAATGCGAAGATGGAACATCACACGCTCGCTTATCAGGTGATCTCTCATGCGACTTCCTGGTGCTCTCAGGCATGGCACACCTTTCTTAAAGGTAGATTATCACATAAAAATAAAAGCTATAGAAATGAGTTTAGTAGTCTTAGATTTATATTTAAATAAACTTATACAAAAATAAGCTAAAAAAACTTGTCACATCAATCCTTTTCTCAAAACACTAAGTTCAAGAATATTGTATGTAAAAAAATCTGGGAACCATTGGGCTAAGAAAAATGAAGACTTGATAAGCATATTTCTAATGAAGGGATCTTTAGGAATATGGTCCATGGTAGGGGTTGAAAGTAAAATTTTTGTCTTTGTGAGCCATATGGTCTCTGTTGCAACTACTAAACTCTAGTTGTAGTACGACAGCAGCCATAAACTAGAGGTAAAAGGAAAGGTATGGAAAAATAAAACTGTATGTACCAAAACAGACTGCATGGGCCATTAACTTATCAACCCCATCTCATGGTGCATAGTATATGAAATTTATTTTAGCTTACTGATGACTACTGCCATTAGATGTACTAAGTATTATGTGTTAACAATGAAGGATGAACTACAGATCAAAGTTTACATACTATTTCCTTGGACTTAAAAATTACACACACATTTACTAACTCAAATTAAGACTCACGTAATATATATTTTTAGTGATTACTCTGCATTCCATTATGTTATAGGTGAAAATTTAACCAGGACCTAAAGAAAATATAAACTCTCACTTTAATAGGTTTTTCCCCCTCATGTAGTAAAAAGCACAATTAAAAGAATAATGCAAACTTAAACTCCAATGCATACTATTTATTTAAGTTATGATTTAAATTAAATTTTGTAAGTTAAGGCATACAAATTGTGCCTATACAAATATTGCTACTTTTGATTTAAACTTCATAATCTGGTTACAGAATCAGTTTCATATTCTCATTGTTAGGTCCTGAATCAAATGGTTTTTCTATTAGTAACTAGAGTAGAATACCTGAAATGGGGAGTATTCCCTTCTGCATTCACACTTTCCACCTTAGCATCTTGAAATGTAGACTCTCCAAAAGACTAAAATTAAGGGATGGGGTAGGAAGGGAAGTAACCAAAAGCCTAGAATAAGAAAAATTAAAATTAGACACTGCAACAACAGAACTAACTACAACCTCTAAAACAACCAGGCATTATAATTTATTTTAGACCTAAGCAGTGCAAATGACTTTTCACTGCAATGCAGCTCTTGGACTAAAACACAAGCTGCCTAACATCTAGAGTATTTTCATCCTGCTTAAAATTTTGGTAATTTCACCCCTTTGAAATGCTTCCTTGTCCCCTGCCTTCACAGAAACACTTTCAAATTCTAAGCCTAATTTAAAAAAGTACAGCCCCATCTTCATGTCTCTAATATCAAGCATTAAGTCTAAATGGAATTATACATGAAAATGTTACATGAAGTATGCCTTCAGAGAACAGTTTTATTCTCTCAATAACCAATCTCTTATGGCAGTGATTGAGTAATCACTGTTTACTCTGTACCAGTAACTGTGCTCAATTCCTCATATACATCAACTCACCTAATCCTTAAATAAGAGCCAGGGATTAGAAATAACTTCACTTTAGAAACAGACGAAAAGAAGTGAAGTCACCTACTAAGTTAACATATCTTGTGAGGAACCAAGAACAGAGCCCCAAAACGTTGACTGCACAGTCCACGTGTCTAGCCATTACTTGTGTGTTCCTGAACATTCTTTTTATTTCCCCCCAGAATGGAAAAAAATCTGATAGTAGTAGTTGGGCTGTGCAGACAAATGCTTTAACAATGGGTTACCATGTCAGGAAGTCAACAACTTCAAACTGGCAGCAACACAAAAACCTGTTTCTGACTGGGGGTAAAAGAGCAGTAGATTCTCCTTGCAGTCTCGATTTGGATTTAACGAAAAAAATAAAGCACTTCTGGAGCCACTGGTTCACTGAAAGATTGGGATCCCTCTGCCTTGCTGTCAGCGGGCACAGCACAGTGGAAGGTTGGTCTTCACAAAGGATTGCCTTATCCCTGCCTCTTGTGAGGCATCTCCCAGATCTCTGGAGGACAAAGAATCTGCAGGCCCTGGAGTAAAAGTTTCCATTCCACTCCCTGGAAATGAGGGGGAACCACTCATCTTCTGTCTCTTCTTTGGACTAACCTGACAGGTAACACGATCCTTTCACCTTCATCCTCGGGCGGCTCCAGCTCTGCACCATACCCTTAGGAGCAGGAGGGCAAGGTCGGGGTGCAGGCCAGGCATAAAGGCTCAGTAATTAGGAGGTACAGCCCCGCCAGCCCCTAATCGCTTTTCCACAAGCTCACCTGCATGCGCGACCCGCGCCAGCCACCCCTGAGCTCCAACCTGTCACAGGTGCGCGCTGCCCGCACACCGCCACGTCCCGGGCTCACTTCCTGTCGCATCCCACCCTCGCCTCCGGACTCTGGTCGCGCCCCAGGCTGTCATCTCTGCTAACGACTTGAAGTCATCTTAGCACCTTCCTTCTACTTCATCTCCACCAGCCATGCAGAGACAACGGTCTTAGCCGCGGCTGGGCTGCACAGCAGCGCCGCGGACCCCAGCTGAGCCTCTGACCGCCATTTTAGACAGCTTAAGGCAGCGGCCATTTCAGAGCGAACCGCTTAGCCGCGGTGGCGACTCTGCTCCTCACCTTCACCGAGTTCTGAACGAGATCAAGAGCCAGTCGTCGCGGACTGGAAGAGAGGAGGGAAGGGGAGGGAGTTAAAAACAGAGGAAAGAAGGATGCGGGAACAGGGTGATGCTGTTAGCTCGGGGACACCGCCTATGCCACCTCCATAGAGATCCGATTTGCTGCTGGCGCGGTCCAGGTCTGGAGCTAAATTTAGCACTCTGGAGCAGCCGAACTCTACAGTCGCTAGGAACGACTCCACCGCCGCCCAATCAGCGCCAGAGATGCTTCCAGTCACCAATCCGCGCTGAGCAGCGGGGCGGGATCAAAGGAAAGGACCAAGCTCGGTTGAGGCGCGCGGTCGCTGAATTGGGGATAGCCATGCATCTGGGTGTGAAGCGATTGTTCTCAAACTTCGCGGGTCCGGGCGCCAGTTCAGAATGCAGAGTCCTAGGTGCTGCTACATAGGGTTAGGGATCTTGTCACACCGGAGAAAAGTCCCGAGTCTGCGTTTCCATTATTGGCGCGCTCTGCCCGCGCTATCGTGATTGGTGTGGATGGGCAGCGGCTCAGAGGGCGCGCGGAGCCTTCGCGACGTCTTTGTTCCCCGAAGTCGCACCCCAGGCCAGGTCACGCAGCCACTGCCCCTTTCCCTTGTTTCCCCGCAGTAACCCGGAAGGAGACATACGTCTCTCCGCCAGGCCTCGCAGACGGGCCGCGGTGGTCTGGGAGGGAAGCCCGAAAGTCTCTGCGCTTCACAGAAGCGCCCGCGTGGAGTTGTCAACGCGCCCTGGAATTCTCATTTTGGGGAGGGGAAGTGTTAAATCATTGGGGCCCATTGCTTGCAGTATTTTAACTTTGTAGGGTCCTGTAGAAATGCTGAAAATTGAGTCATGTTTTTCAGGCTCTACACCAACGACAGAAAGTCCCAAACTTGGAGTCAAAAGCAAGGACAGCTTGTTTTTCTTAAACATGCTTCTTCAACATGTGATCCAATGTCTAAGGTGTTGAAAGAAGCCTAACCCCTAAATAATAATTTTCAGGACTGTGATTGTGTAAGAGGTGCTCAAGTCCATCTTCAGAATAATTTTGGAATGATAACTGATCTTTTTATGTTTTATATTTCAGAAAAACTTTGTACATAGATGTTCCCAATCTAATCTTCACATATCTATTTGGTTTTCATCTTCGTGCATTTTTTTCATGTTTTTGGGAAAACCCAAAACATTAAATTGATAGGAAAAAATACTATTTTAACTAAAGAGGATTTAATTTAGGTCCTCAAATCCGAAGAGTCTGATAATTAGGGTTCTTGAAATATAAGGACCTTATCTGTGGTTGTAAGACACACTCAAATTGCTTTTGCTGAAAAGCACCAACTCCTTTCTTGGGCACATGAGTTAACTAATAGCAAGAGAAAAGTATGGCATCTGTCCTTGGTTGTGTATCTACCTTTGCTCTAATCCATTCTCTTTGCAGTCACTTTGCAATCACCTTCGATTCAGAAAGGACAGAACTGATAACATCTTTATGACAAGGGAATGAAACTTCCTATAAGAAACAGAGGAGACTTGCAGAACAGACCACCCCTCCAAATGAGGACAATTACCTATAATGAGGCTGCACCCTAGAAGAGGAGCAATCATTTCATGGGAAACAGATCACTCCCCTCAAGTGATGACAGTGATAACAGCTTCTCCTGAATCCCTCTGGGAACCCTTGGACTGAGATAAAGGTCAAACAGAACATACCTGTGACTTGAACTGTTTAACTATGCATACCTTTGTCCCCTTACCCCAGTTCTTTTGTCTTCTTAAAGCTGTAGTTCATGTCTGTACCTCAAAGATGGCTGAAGATGAGCTGAGTGCTTACTCTGCCTCTTCCCATGGCATGTTCTGAGCTGTGTAATAAACCTCCTTTCTCTGCTTTACCATGCCTCTTTACTTGCCATTTAGTGGTGGTTAACCAGACCTGGCATATGAATCTCAGGAGTTTGGCCCTTTGGTCCACAACTCCGGTTTCATAATTGCTTTGTCCAATTATTATAAAATGTTGGTTGATAAGACAGATAAGAAAAAAATATAGACAATGTAAGAACTCAGGCCAGTAATATTAATAGCATTTATTGAATACGTTGTATGAGCCAGGGTCTGTTATATATACTTTTTGATGTATTAACTCATTTATTTTTCAGAACAACCCTAAGATCAGACCTTATTTACAGATAAAGACATTGAGAATAGAGGTAAATAACTTGTCCAAATTTCTAAAGTTGGTGGCAGAGTCTGGTTTAGTGGTAATGCTAGCTGTGGGAACTACAAGCTCTGTGTTTGTATGTAAATTTAATTTATATTAGGCAGAAAACTATTGTGAATAAGATTGTAGTAATATATTAGCTGAGCAGATACAGCCTCATCATTAAAAAGGAACTCAATTTGTTAACCTGGGGCTCAACCCAAAATTGCAGCTTCAGTTGCTGTAGGAGGTCTGAGATGGCAACTTTGTTGTGGTTAGTTTGTGTTGCAGTTAGACAGTGGAAAAGGGATGATGAAACAGGGAGCCCTGGATTCAGTACTGTAGGTCAGAGTGTCTCATCTGGGCTTTATACCTTGCCTTGCCTTCCTCAGTACTGAAGGGCATGACTGCCTCCAAGGCAGAGCCTGAGTTGACAGCTGTAGGCCACTGCTATCATACTACTTCCTCCCCAAGTAAGGCACCAAGTTTCCTTCCCTCTATCTCCTTTCCTCCCTCTTCCTCCACCTCCCCTCCTCTCTTCTCTTTTTTCTTTGCCCAAGCTGGCCTTTAATTTGTGATCCTCCTGCCTCAGTATCTTAAGTGCTCAAATTACAGTAGCATGCCACTATGCCCTAGCTAGCAAGTCCTTTTTCGAAGGATTGGAGTGGCACATCTTTATGTCTGTCACAATTTGCAACCTTTAATATAAGGATCTCCTTTGCTCTGCCCCCCTCCCCCCCCCCCCCCCCGCCGCCACTGATTCCACCCCCCCACCGCCCCCCACCCATCCACCTTTCAAACTCATGTCTCATTATTATTATCATTTAAAGTATGGATTCTTCATATGAATGAAAACATTCGATATTTGACTTTTGAAATTGGCTTATCTCACGCAATATGATGATCTTCATTTCCATCTGTTTTCTTGCAATTGACATAATTTCATTTATTATGTATGTATGCCACATTTCCTTTATCCATTCATTGGTTGTTGGGCAGCTAGGCTGATTTCACAGTTTGTCTATTGTGAATGATATTGCAATAAACATGGGTATGCAGGTATCTCTCTCGTATGTTGATTTATATTCCTTTGGATATGTCCAAGAGTGGTATAGCAGGGTCATAAGGTAAGTCTAATTTTTAGTTTTTTGAGGACCCTCCATACTGATTTCCATAGTGTTTGCTCTAGTTCACATTTCTACTAACAGTATTATGAGGGTTTCTTTTACCTCGCATCCTCACCAGCATTTATTGTTGTTTCTTTTCTTGATGATTGCCATTCTGACTGGGGTGGTATGGAATTTCATTGCATACCATTTTGATTTGCATTTCCTTTATGGCAAAGGATGTTCAATAGTTCTTCATGTATTTATTAACCACTTGTACTTCTTTTGAGAACTGTCTGTTCGATTCATCTACCCATTTGTTAATTGTGTTACTCATTTTTTTGGTGTTCTTTTTTTTGATCCTTTGTATATTCTGGATATTTATCCTTTATCCATTGAATAGTTGGCAAAGATTTTCTCCCATTCCATGGGTTGCCTCTTGATTCTAGTAATTGTTTTCTTTACAGAAGCTTTTAAATTTGATGCAATGCTATTTGTCAATCTTTCTCTTATTTCCTGGGCAACTAGAGTTCTCTTCAGAAACTAATTGCCTATGCCTATATTTTCCAGTATGTGCAATATGTTTTCCTATAATAGTCTCAAAGTTTCAGATCTTTCATTAAGATCTATGGTGTATTTTGAATTGATTGTTGTACAGGATGAGAGATAGAGGTCTAGTTTCAGACTTCTCTATGTAGATAACCAGTTTTCCCAGCACCATTTGTTGAAGAGGCTGTCTTTTCTCCAGCATATGTTTTGGCTCCTTTGTCAAAAATCAGATGACTGTAGTTGTGTGGGTTTATTTCTGGGTCTTCTATTCTGTCCTATTGATCTTCATGTCTGTTTTTGTGCCAGTGTCATGCTGTGTTTATTGCTATGACTCTGTAATACTATTCGAAGTCAGGAATTATGATATATAGAGCATTGCTCTTTTTGTTCAGGATTATGTTTAAATTTGATGTCTTTTATGCTTCCATATGAATTTTAGGATTGATTTTCTATTTCTGTGAAGAATGATATTGGGATTTTGATGGGAATTGCATTGATTCTGTAGATTGCTTTCAGTAGTATAGCCATTTTTACAATATTAATTCTGCTGACCCATGATGAACAGGAAATGACTTCCAATCTTCTGGTGTCTTCTTGAATTTCTTTCTTTTTTTTGACTTTTTTTTTGTGCTAGGTGGGGGTACATTATAGCATTTACAAATGTTCTTACATTGTATCAAATGTATCATACTTGAATTTACTCCCTCCACTGCTTCCTTTCATCTCCCCTCCCTTTCTTCAATTCTTCAAGGTTTTATAGTTTTTATTGTAGAGGTCTTTTACCTCCTCAGTTAAGTTTATTATTGTGATATTTTTTTGTGAATATTGTGAATGGACTTGCTTTCTTGATTTTTTTCAGCCTGTTTGTTGTTAGTATGTAGAAAAGCTACTGATTTTTGTATGTTAATTTTATATCCTGCTACATTGCTGAAAGTGTTTATTAGATCTAGGAGTATTTTGGTGGAATCTTTTGGGTCTTTTAAGTATAGAATCATATCAATTTTAAGTAGGGATAATTTGACTTCTTCCCTCTCCATTTGAGTCCTTTTATTTATTTCTCTTGCCTTATTGATCTGGCTAGGAATTCCAGTACTATACTGAGTAAGAGTCAGGAGAGTGGAAACCATTATCTCATTCCTGGCTTTAGAGGAAATGATTTCAGTTTTTTTCCCACTTAGTATGATGTTGACGATAGGTTTGTTGTATGTAGCTTTTGCTATGTTGAAGTATGTTCCTTCTATTCCTAGCTTCTTAAGGGCTTTTATCATGAAAAGGTGTTTAATTTTTTTTTTTTTTTTGGTGTGGTACTGAGGCTTGAACTCAGGGCTTATACTTTGAGCCACTCCACCAGCCCTTTTTTGTGGTGGATTTTTTTGAGATAGGATTTTTTTGCAAACTATATGCCCAGGCTGGCTTTGAACTGAGATCCTCCTGACCTCTGCCTCCTGAGTATCTAGGATTATAGGTGTGAGCCACTGGCTCCTAGGTAGGTGTTTAATTTTGTCAAAGGATTTTTCTGCATATGAGATGATCGTGTGATTTTTATCCTTGATTTTGTTTATGTGCTTTATTGTATTTATTGATTTGCATGTGATAAACCAGACTTGCATCCCTGGAATGAAACCAACTTGATCATGGTGTATGATCTTTTAAATGTGTTGTTGAATTTGGTTTGCAAGTATTTTGTTGAGAATTTTTGCATCTATATTCATCAAAGAAATTGATCTATAATTTCTCTCTCTCTCTCTCTGTTTTTATTAGGTTTTAGTATCAGCATAATAGTGACTTCATAGAGAATTTGGTAGCATTCCTTCCCTTTCTATGTTATGAAATAGTTTGAAGAGCATTGATATTAGTTCTTTAAAGGTAAGCAGTGAATTCACTTGATCCTAGGCTTATTTGTTGGGAGACTCTATTACTGCTTAGGTCTCATTGTTTGTTATATATCTGTTTAAGTGATTTATATCATCTTGTTTCAATTTTGGTAGGCCATATGCATCTAGAAATTTATTTATTTATTCTTGATTTTCCAGTTTATTAGCATGTTAGTTTTTAAAGTGTTTCCTAATGATCCTCTGTATTTCATTGGTATTTGCTGTGATAGCCCCTTTTTAATCTCTAATTTTATTAATTTGGGTCTTTCTCTCCTTTTGGTTAGTTTGGCTAAGGGGTTATCATCTTATTTATCTTTTCAAAGAAACAACTTTTTGTTTCATTGATTGTATTGTTTATTAATTTCCATGTTACTAATTTCTACCCTAATATTTATTATTTCTTTTCACCTACTAATTTTGGGTTTGGCTTGTTCTTGTTTTTCTAGGAGCTTGAGGTATATAATTAGGTTATTTATTTTTTCTATGTCAGTGCTCATAGCTATAAACTTTCCTCTTAGCACTGTCTTTGCTGTATTTCTGAGGGTCTGGTAAGTTGCATTTTCATTAGATTCTAGGAATTTTTTTTATCTCCCCCACCTTTATTTCTTCAGTGATTCACTGGTCCTTCAACAATGTATCATTCGGTCTCCACATGTTTGTGTTTTTTTGTTTGTGTTGTAGTTTCTTTTGCTGTTAATTTCTAGTTTTATTCCAGTATGGTCTGATAGAATACAGGAGTTTATTTCAGTTTTCTTTTATTTGTTAAGACTTGTTTTATGTCCTAAAATATGATCTATTCTGGAGAAAGTTCTGTGGGCTGCTGAGAAGAATGTGTATTATGAAGCTGTTGGATGAAACATTCTGTAGATATCTGTTAAGTACATTTGGTCTATGGTATTATTTAATTCTGAAGTATCTTTGTTGATTTTTTTTTTTGTCTGCATGACCTATCTATTGGTGAGAGTGGGGTATTGAAGTTTCCCACTATTATTGTATTGTAATCTATCTATGATTACAAGTCCAGTAGTGTTTGTTCAATGACATTGGGTTCACCAATGTTTGGTAGATTTATGTTAATAATTGTTATATCCTTTTGATAGATTGTTCCCTTTATTAATATGAAGTGATCTTCTTTGTGTTTTCTGACTAATTTTGGGTTGAAGTCTGTTTTATAAGATATGAGTATAGATACTGCTGCATGCTTTCAGGGTCAATTTGCTTAGGAAATCTTTTTCCATCCTTTCACACTAAGCCAGTGTTTGTCAGTGAGATGCATTTCTTGTAGGTAACAAGTGGATGGGTCTTCTTTTTAATCCAATCTACCATATGTCTTTTAATTGGAGAATTGAGACCAATAAATTTTAGTGGTAATATAGAAAGGTATGTAGTATTTCTTGTATTTTGTTGTTTTTGTGAAGTTTGCTGCTTTCCTAATCACTCATTTGCTAATCTTTTCATCTAGTGGGTTTATTCTTGCCTGAATTTTCTTGGTTGCATTTATTTTCCTCTTTCCTTTAAATATCTTTTGCAGTGCTGGGTTAGTGGTCATGAATTCCTTAAGTTTTTATATCATGGAAGGTTTTTAATTTTTCTTTAATTATGAAGGATAGCTTTGCTAGATACATTAATCTAGGTTGGCAGTTATTTTCTTTCAAGGCTTGGAATATATCATTCCATGTCCTTGTCTTTTAGAGTTTGTATTGAAAAATCTCCTGTTATTTTGATGGTTTTACCTTTATATGTAACTTATTGCTTCTCTTCTGCAGCTTTCAATATTCCTTTTTTGTTCAGTATATTTAGTGTTTTAATTATAATATGCTGAGGGGTGTTTCTCTTCTGATCTTGCCTGTTTGGTATTTTGAAAGCCTCCTGTATCTAGATGACCCTCACTTTCTTAAGCTTGTAGACATTTTCTGCTATTATTTTATTGAATATGTTGTCTATGCCTTTGGCTTGTATCTCTTCTTCTTCTTCTATACTCATGATTTGCAGGTTTGTTCTTTTTGATGATGTCCCAGAGATCTTGCATGTTCCATTTGTATTTTCTTAGTATTTTTTCTTTGTCATTGCTTGATTGATCAGTTCCTCTACTTTATCTTCAATTCCTGACACCCTTTTTTCATCTTGTTCCATTCTATTAGCAAGGCTTTCAACTGAGGTTTTTATTTGGGTTATTGGTCTTTTCATATCCAGAATTTCAATTTGATTTTTTTTCACGATTTCTATGTCTTTATTGAATTACTCTTTCATATCCTGTTTTGTCTTCCTTATTTCATTCATCTGCTTATTTGTCTGCTCTCTGAATTCATTCAGGTGCTTATACAATCCCCTTATTTTTTTATGCAACTTCACAAATTTGCATGCTGTCCTTGCACAGGAGTCATGCTAATCTTCTCTGTATCATTCTAATTTTAGTATGTGTGCTGCTGAAGCAAGCACATATATGTCCTCTTTAATTTCATTGATCATTCTTATCATTATTCTTTTGAGTTCATTGTTTAAAATTTCATCTGTTTTTCTAACATCCAAGTTCTTTATTGTGGAATTGTTGACTTTTGGAGTGACATGTTGCCTTATTTTTTAAATATCACTTCGGATTTACATATCTAAAGAAAAGTCATTGGTTGGAAGTTTTTGTTGTGTTTTTGAAGTACTGGGGTTTGATTGCAGGACCTTACACTTGTTAGGCGGACACTCTATCCCTTAAGTCATGCACTCAACCCAGTTGGAAGTTTTAATCACTTACAGTTTTTCAGTTGAAATAGTTTCAGTGCTCAGGCAGGACAGAGTAGTGGCCAGGTTGAGGTGCTATTTCTCACCACTGAATTGGTGATATGGCTCTCAGAAGCCAAGCATTTGTCCACAAGCTCAGGGCACCAGGCATGATCCCCAGTGCTGCTCTGATCAAGGTTGGAGACTCTTGTAGAAGGGTCAGTTATCTGCTTCTGGGCTGTTTTCACTATAGAAGCTTCCCTTCATTGTGTACTTGGAGCCTGCTGTACAGAGCTTTATAGCCTATGGGCTGGGCTGGTTCCCACTTGCTCCTCACTCCCCCGCCAACATTTGCATCCCCAAGGTAGCAAGCATCAAAACTGGAGGTTACCTCTAAATGTGTCAGAGAGTGGGTAAGCAAACAGATCACTGAGTTTTGCAACTGACTGAGGGAGAACTGAGGGACCTAGTTGCTCTGCCTGATGGTCTTAATGTTTACAGAGCCTGGGAAGCAATTCGCCTCCTTGTGGGAAGAAGGAGGCTATGGAAGTCAGAAGGTCTGGACTCTGGGCCCTCATTCCTGACTGTCAGTAAACATAGGCTGGGATGCGGTTCCTCCAGGGGCAGGTCTCAGTACTTTCAGGCCCTGACAATTCACCTCCCTGTGTGGGGGAGAAGACTGTGGGCATCATTTGATTCATAGGGTCTGGGGGTCTGGGCAGCCAGGAAGCTTGTCCTAGAGGCTGAATACTAAGCCATCCACAAATGGTGCTTTGTTTCTGCCCAGCCTTGGGTGATGGGACTGCTCCTGGCCAGGGAAGTTAGGGCCTTAACTATCTTGTCCTTCACTACCACTGGAGCCCTCTACTGCTTGAATTCTGTAGGCCCACATGAGACCCTCTTCCTCTCCTCGGCCACCTCTTGTGGCTGTCTTCTATCCAGATATTATGGCCAAGTGTCCCAAGGCTCCCTGAACCTTGTTTTCTGCACCCCAGAGTATCTCATTCTCAAACAGTAAGCTCTCTCTCAAGATGGCACATTGCTATGGCCCTCTGATATAAGGGAAGCAACAGAATGTCTTTCTTCATTGAAACTAGCTTTCCACATCAGAGCAGTCACTTTCTCATCAAATCCCTGCACTAGGTTTAAGACTCACAGAGGGTAGAATTGCCAGCCTGTCATCAGAGACATTTGGATTACTTTGTGATGGTGTGTTCAGTTTCCTTTCCCCTCTGAGGAGCCAGGGACAGGTTTGTAACTGTTTCCTGCTTTTCTCCATTGCCTTGGTTTCTTTGTGCTTTTCTGCTGTCCTGCTACCTCTTTCACAATGTTTTCTACAGAATTTTGTCTCTACTTTTTTTGCTTGACTCTTCTCATTCATGGAATTTGAATTTCAATTCTTAATTTTCAAGTCTGTAGATTTTCTACTTGAATATATACTAACAGCTTGGATTCAGCTTGTTTAAAACTCAACCAATTCTCATGCTGGGCATGGTGGCCCACACCTGTAATCCTAGTGGGTAGAAGTGGGGGTAGGAGGATCATAGTCTGAGGCTGACCCTGGGCAAAAAGCTAGGACCCTATCTGAAAAATAAACTACAAGCAAAGGAGGGTGGAGTGGTAAAGTGGCTGCTAGCAAGACCAAGACCCTGAGTTCAAATCCTAGTACCACAAAAAAAAGGAAGATAACTAATTCTTTCCCATATGCTTGTACCCAACAATCTCATTTTTACAAATGATCTTATTTTCCTTCTCCTCCTTGTTTTCCTCCTCCTCCTTCTCACTATGTAGCCCAGATTGGTCTGGAACTCACTATGTAGCCCAAGCTGGCCTCAAACCTTGTGATTCTTCTGCCATATCCTCCTGAGTGCTGGTATTATAGGCACATCCCACCGCATCTGATTTATTATTTTTTTAATATCCTAAACTAGCAAACTTGGAGTCAGCAGTCTATCTTGACTCATCTTCATATTCAGTATATATAGGCACCAAAATATTACTTTCTGCTAATTTTTCTAATGTCCATCCTCTTCCTTCATCATTTTCACATGTTCCTGAATCAGCCTCAAGAAATGTTCCTTCTAAATGACTGCCATACACTATTCACAATAGCCAAGTTATGGAAACAGCCAAGATGCCCCACTACTGACGAATAGATCAAGAAAATGTGGTATCTATACACAATGGAATTTTATGCAGCCATGAAGAAGAACGAAATGTTATCATTCGCTGGTAAATGGATGGAATTGGAGAACATCATTCTGAGAGAGGTTAGCCTGGCCCAAAAGACCAAAAATCATATATTCTCCCTCATATGTAGACATTAGATCCAGGGCAAACACAACAAGGGGATTGGACTTTGAGCACATGATAAAAGCGAGAGCACACCAGGGAGGGGTGAGGATAGGTAAGACACCTAAAAAATTAGCTAGCATTTGTTGCCCTTAACGCAGAGAAACTAAAGCAGATACCTTGGAAGCAACTGAGGCCAATAGGAAAAGGGGACCAGGAACTAGAGAAAAGGTTAGATCAAAAAGAATTAACCTAGAAGGTAACACCCACGCACAGGAAATCAATGTGAGTCAACTCCCTGTATGGCTATCCTTCCTATTATGGCTTATACTCTCTCTACAACAAAATTAGAAATAAGGGCAAAATAGTTTCTGCTGGGTATTGAGGGTGGTAAGGGAGGGGGTGGGGGCAGGGGGGAGAAATGACCCAAGCCTTGTATGCACATATGAATAATAAAATAAAATAAAAATGACTGCCATAGTCTCCCTAGCTTTCAGTTGCTATCCATTTAACCTGCTTGGCATGTCAGTCTTCAGAAACTTTTACTCACTTTTTCTCACTACTTCTTCTGTCATGACCCTATGTCATACATAGGATCATAAAACTGAGGAGCTAAAGAAAATCTTTAGAAAATAATACAATGCAATTCCCCCTTTGCTCAGACTTGTAGAAGAATGAATTCAGAGCTATCGCATGACTCTGATAATAAGTGAGTGCTGGAATAGATCTCAAGGCATGTGGGACATGTTTTAGAACTCCCTTTTATCTCCCATTGTAGTGAATATTAGACTGCCATACAGTGTAACATTGTTAAGATTTGTTGATTTATAAGTAAACCATCTTTGATTCCCTGTTAATAAATCCTCTTTTTAAACAAAATGATAGAAATTTAATGTATACAATAATAAGCAAAAAATTATTTTCCTGGCTCATATTAAAAATTCATTGGAAGCAAGGCCATGGTGGTACATGCTTCTAGTGTAAGGCTGAGTCAAGAGGATTGAAAGTTTGAAGCCATCCGGGCCTACATAGTGTAGACCCTGTCTCAACAATAGGAACAACAAAAGCCCATTGGTGGCAGGTGGATTCAATGGCTCAAATGAAGACCTGAGAAAACAGTAAGATGACCTAGTGACATCCTAAAGCAACCTCCCTAGCAACCTTGGGAAAAAAGATTCCCAGAAAGGACTTTTATTCATTTTGGGTTATGTTTGTGAACTAAACACACTATCCAGGGAAGGAATACTCAGAGCGGCCACCTTGGGACAAATATCTCCTTCAATTTTAAGGACTGGTTTCCCTTTGAGTGAGCTGCCCTAAGTCAAGCATCTACTCTGAACTGTTGTCAGATGGGTGAGTACTTCAGCCTGGTTAATTATCTGATATCTAATTATAGCTAACATCACAGATGGAAGCATTTAATTCAACTATAACTCCCTACTAGCAGGTTTTACTGTGTGAGATTAGAAACCTAGATACTACATCTCCCAGAAGACCTTACAGCTTGGATTCATAAACCTAGTTTCTGTAAAACGGATGTACCTCAGGGAAATAGGGAAGTTGAAAGTGAACACTGTGGTGGACTGCTGCCATTTTAGTTATTTCCACTGGCAGGTATTGATTTTTCTGACAGTCTGGAACTGAGAGGTGCCAGTGTCCAGTCCCTAAATTTCAAGGGTAATGAGAGACAGGGAGCAGGGCATCCATTTTTCTGATTCAGATCATGGCAGAGTCCACAGCTATGGAGAACCTTCAGACTCCCAACTCCATAAGTGTTACAGAAGCATGGTGCCCATGTTGGGTCAGTTTTGTAATGGTGTTCTGGATATTGTCCCTGAAATCCCAGCCTCAAACCTATTGTGCCAGCTCTTCATGTGCATTTTTATAAACCTCCAGTTCATCCTAGTAAATCCCTTTCTGTTTAAATTAGGTAGAGTGAAACATGTTAACATACCATTGAATCCTAACTGACACTCCTTTCAAAAGTGTTTTATAAATGCATGTTTAGTACTTATTTAATGGAACCAGTGAAAAACTAATTTTCTATCAATTAAAATTATAGATCCCTAAGCAGTGCCAAAATTTTGAAACAATTTTGCCAATCTATTTCACAGATTTCTGTCTATTTTCTTTTGCAGGGTTCTGAACCAGACACATTGTTTGGTGATATATTAAAGGTTTAAAATTTGTATTCTAAAATTGATCATTGGTTCCTGGCCAACAGCATGATCTGTGAATTATTTGGTTTCAGATTTAGTCTACCTGATCAATTTCATTGAATTGTTCCTGCACAAATGCAAGATGCAAACACATATGACAGACTTAGCTAGACTTGGGGAGGGCTGTGAGACATAGTTAGTACAGGTCCTGGGGGAAGACACTTCCAAATTGTACCTCTACCATCTGCACTGTGCATCTCAATTTCCTTAATCAGAAAAATAAGTTTAAAAACAAGTACATGAGTGAAATACTTCACATAAAGCCCTTGGCATGAGCTTAGTATGTAAAAAAGCATCCTAAAATGTTAAATTAAAAAACAGACATGAAGACCAGTGGAACAGAATAGAGGATCCAGATATGAAGCCACACAACTATAACCAACTTGTCTTTGACAAAGGAGCTAAAAATATACGATGGAGAAATAGCAGCCTCTTCAACAAAAACTGCTGGGAAAACTGGTTAGCAGTCTGCAAAAAACTGAAACTAGATCCATGTATATCACCCTATACCAAGATTAACTCAAAATGGATCAAGGATCTAAATATCAGACCCCAAACTCTAAAGTTGATACAGGAAAGAGTAGGAAATACTCTGGAGTTAGTAGGTATAGGTAAGAACTTTCTCAACGAAACCCCAGCAGCACAGCAACTAAGAGATAGCATAGATAAATGGGACCTTATAAAACTAAAAAGCTCCTGTTCATCAAAAGAAATGGTCTCTAAACTGAAGAGAACACCCACGGAGTGGGAGAAAATATTTGCCAGCTACACATCAGACAAAGGACTGATAACTAGAATATATAGGGAACTTAAAAAACTAAATTCTCCCAAAACTAATGAACCAATAAAGAAATGGGCAAGTGAACTAAACAGAACTTTCTCAAAAGAAGAAATTCAAATGGCCAAAAAACACATGAAAAAATGCTCACCATCTCTTGCAATAAAGGAAATGCAAATTAAAACCACACTAAGATTCCACCTCACCCCTGTTAGAATAGCCATGATTAGCAACACCACCAACAACAGGTGTTGGCGAGGATGTGGGGAAAAAGGAACCCTCTTACACTGTTGGTGGGAATGTAAACTAGTACAACCACTCTGGAAAAAAATTTGGAGGCTACTTAAAAAGCTAGACATTGATCTACCATTTGATCCAGCAATACCACTCTTGGGGATATACCCAAAAGACTGTGACACAGGTTACTCCAGAGGCACCTGCACACCAATGTTTATTGCGGCACTATTCACAATAGCCAAGTTATGGAAACAGCCAAGATGCCCCACTACTGACAAATAGATCAAGAAAATGTGGTATCTATACACAATGGAATTTTATGCAGCCATGAAGAAGAACAAAATGTTATCATTCTCTGGTAAATGGATGGAATTGGAGAACATCATTCTGAGAGAGGTTAGCCTGGCCCAAAAGACCAAAAATCATATATTCTCCCTCATATGTAGACATTAGATCCAGGGCAAACACAACAAGGGGATTGGACTTTGAGCACATGATAAAAGCGAGAGCACACCAGGGAGGGGTGAGGATAGGTAAGACACCTAAAAAATTAGCTAGCATTTGTTGCCCTTAACGCAGAGAAACTAAAGCAGATACCTTGGAAGCAACTGAGGCCGATAGGAAAAGGGGACCAGGAACTAGAGAAAAGGGTAGATCAAAAAGAATTAACCTAGAAGGTAACACCCACGCACAGGAAATCAATGTGAGTCAACTCCCTGTATAGCTATCCTTATCTCAACCAGCAAAAACCTTTGTTCCTTCCTATTATGGCTTATACTCTCTCTCCAACAAAATTAGAAAAAAGGGCAAAATAGTTTCTGCTGGGTATTGAGGGGGGGGAGAGGGAGGGGGCGGAGTGGGTGGTAAGGGAGGTGGTGGGGACAGGGGGGAGAAATGACCCAAGCCTTGTATGCACATATGAATAATAAAATAATAATAATAAATAGTTAAATTAATATTATTGTTTTTCCTTTTCACTTTCCTGAATTGTATTCAAATGGGGCAAGTTTATATTCCTCCAGCTGTTTAAGAACTTATCTATGAATACCTTAATTGGTTCTATAGTTGCTAATCATTCCAGTGATATTTCCGTGCCTCTTATAGGTAAATGATTTCGGGAACTGCTGAACTGCCTCCTTTAACTCAGCTCTGACTGTGGTCTAGGAAAAGGAGGGTCATGTGAGCAACAGAAGTGTAGGGAGGGTAGCAAGTCAGACTTGTTTTTTTCCTATTTTGGGGCAGAGTAGAAAATACACTTGTATGAAGAACTCCAATTTCATACGTTAATCATAATTTATCTGGAATTTTGTAGAGTACCTTCTCAATCTCTCTCTTATATGAACCTCAAGAGACCCCATGTAGTTAATCAGGAAATTATTATTCCTTTCATTTTACAAACGAGGAACCACATAGTCACACACACAGTTACTAGGACAGGTAGTGCTTAATCAGTTTTCCTGATTCAGTTCAGTGTCTTTCATGCTTCTTTTTCTTTTTTTTTGCAGTACTGGGGCTTGAACTCAGGGCCTTCACCTTGAGCCACTCATCAGCCCTTTTTGTGATGGGTATTTTCGAGATAGTGTCTCTTGAACTATTTGCCAGGGCTGGCTTCGATCTGCGATCCTCCTGATCTCTGCCTCCTGAGTTGCTAGGATTATAAGTGTGAGCCACTGGAGCTCTGCTCATGCTTTCCTTTTCTTAAGAAAATTGTAAGAACTAGGATAATGGAATTATAGAGCACTCCTGCTAAGTTTTTGATTTTAGGCTAAATGATATGATCAGAGCTGTCATTTGGAAAAACACTATGTTCTGCTAGCGTCGTCCTCTTATAGAAGGTGAAAACTCATTTTACTCTCTTGACTTTCTTGGGAAGGTTGATGTTAAACTTTTAAATGCCACCCCTTTAAAAAGAATGCCAGACATAGGCAATTTTTAAGTCAAAGTGAAGGTTTGCAAGTCATTTAAACACTCAATTACTTGAGGAGAGACTGAAGTACCAGGCGATGGGATTATTTATAGTACTGCACTGAGAGCCAGTGTATATATTTATTTATACAAGAGTGGAATCCTAGCTCTGGATCATTTCCTGACTTGTTTTAGAATCTTGGCAAGTCATTTATTATGTCTGTGTTTTTTTTGAATTATAGCCTGGCCTCATGGATGTGCTCTGTGAATAGATGAACTTCTGTTATAAATCTTGTTAACATTTCTTGATGAAAGGCATACCAGTGTCGATAGTTGTAAGGGGTAAAGATGCTGACAATAATGACTACAATAATACTAGGGCTTGAGCATTTGCAGTGCCATTGCCCTGAGAAAGAGATCTGAGTGCTGCCCAGGCAGCATGTGCTCTGCAAAACAACCTCTGTAACTACAAACATTTCACCAGAGATCATTCTTACTGTAATTTTAAGTGCAGAATGGAGAAAAGAAGTTCTTATTCTATCTCCTCCCATTTCATTCCCCTCATTAACCAAAGCTAATCATACTTAGTAGTTTTTTAATATCCATATGTGTACCTATACAAATTATGTAATTCATATAAACATTTTATAAATTATTCAGCAACACATTTTGACCTTTGTGGCTTGAAGAAGTTCCATGCCAGTATATAAAACTCTCTTTCTTTTTAATAGATGCATAGTGTTCCACTGATTTATTTAATTGTCCCCTATGAGAAGACCTTGAGGTTGTTTCTAATCTTTCAGCATTAGGAACAATGCTGTAACAAATATAAATATCTTGGGGATCTATGTGGACGCTTCTGTGGGTTACTTTCCTAACATAGAGTCAATGGCTTAAGCATTAAGCATTAAAAGCTGTGTATTAAATTATACTGCAAATTATACCTCTGAAAGTCTGTAGTAACTTACACTTCCATAATAGTTCACAAGAGCACCTATTCCCATGCCTGTGCCAATATTGCTTTGTATATTATCACTCTTTCTAAATTTTGCACTTTGGTAGAGTGAAAGCTAATTTTAATTTTAGTTTTCTTGGTTAATAATGAGTTTGATTATCTTTTTTGTTTACCAGCCATTCCCATCTATTCTTCTGTGAATTGCTTGTTCAGAGACTTTTTGTTTCCCTCCTGGATGCTTTTCTCTTCATCTCATTTGTAAAATCTCTAAAAATACCATAATTATAAATGCAGTTCTAAGTATGTCTCTCTGAGCTTGGTGTTTATCTTCCCTCCCTCCCTCCCTTCCTTCCTCCCTGCCTCCCTCCCTCCTTCCCTTCCTTCCTCTCTTCCTCCTCCCTCTCTCCCTCCCTCCCCACTCCTTCTCTCTCTCTCTTTCTCCCCTTCTTTTCCTCCTCCTCCAGCTCCTCCTCCTCACCTTTGCACTCTGCCACTTAAGCCACACCCCTATCCCTTTTATGCTTTAGTTATTTTTCAGATAGACATTTGCGTTTTTGCCCAGAGCCAGCCTCAGACTGCAGTTCTCTTACCTTTGCCTCCCACATAGCTGGGATAGCAGGTGTAGGGTTGGTTTGTTGGTTGAAATGGGGTCTTGCCAACCTTTTTTTCCTGGGCTGGTCTCATACTCTGATCTTCCCAATCTCTGCCTCCCTAGTAGTGGGACTACAGGCATGTACCACTAAGCTGGCCCACGAATCTTGATTCTATTTTCTAGACAGTTTCTTGCCCATTTTTGAATTAATATTGCATCATTTTATTTTTATTATTTTCTACAGCTCTACAATCTACTTTGATATTTGCTATAAAACATTATCCCCTACCCAAATTGCAGGGCTAAATCTTATGCACTTTTTCTTCAATAACATTAAAAGAAACTTTTTGGATTCTACAAATATAATGTTGGGATTTTTAATTGAGAATTGTAGATTAAATATAAGAAATTTGATAGTTTTTATAATATCAAGTCTTCAATTCTGTAGGGTGTTTTATTTTTTTAAAATATATTTTAGTCCTTTCAGGATATTTTGTGATATTACATAGTTTTCTTTATCTAAAAAAATTTTTTTTTCAGCAGCACTGGGGTTTGAACTCAGGGTATTCCTTCATTGTATCTGTTTGCAAAATTACATTTTTCAAGAAATCTGTCAAATTTATTTGGTATAAACCCATTCATACTCTTTCCTTGTTATTCTTTTAAGTCTGGAGGATCTTTCATTTCTGATATTGTTAATTTGCATCTCTTTTTCTTTGCCTTCTTAATTTTCTCAGTTGCTTGTGAATTTGTGTTTTCATTGATTTCTGGTTTTAGCTCTCTGTTTTCCTTCCTTCCATACTGGATTTAATTTTCTCATTTTTTCTTAGTTCCTTTGGGTGGAAACTTAGATAATTGATTTTTAAGATTTGCTTCTTTTCTAATATGAATGGTGAAAGCTTTAAGTTATCCACTTCGCATCCTACAAACTTTAATGTATTGTGTTTAAATTTTTCATTGAGGTCAAAATGTTTTAAAAATTCCTTTGTGGTTTCTTCTTTAACACATGAGATATTTAGAAGTATATTAATTAATTTCCAGGATGTAGTACTTTTTCTAAATATCTTATCATTAGTTATGTCTAATTTATATAATTTTTTTTTGGTGGCACTGGGGTTTGAACTCAGGGCCTCATGCTTGCTAGGCAGGTGTTTGAGCACTCCGCCAGCCCATGACATCTAATTTAAATTCCATTCTGCTCAGAGACGGTGTTCTGTAAGATTTCAATTGCTTGAAATAGTATGCAGCACATGTCGAATGACATTGCCACATTTCATAAGCTAACATGTACTCTACCTTAATGAACATTCCACGTGCACTCAAAAGCACGTATAGCCTGCTTTTGGGGATAGTGTTACATAAATGCCGATTTGGTCAAGACACTTTTTTTTGGTGGTGCTAGAGTTTGAACGCGGGGCTTTGCACTTATTAGGTAAGTGCTGTCCTATTTGAACCATGCCTCCAGCTATTTTTGGTCTGGTTATTTTTGAGATAGGGTTTTGCTTTTTACCCAGGCAGGCCAGGACCACATCCTATTTTATGCTTCCTGCTATAGCTGGGATGACAGATATACCCAGCTATTGGTTGAGATGGGGTCACATGAAATTTTGCCTGTGTTGTTCTCTAACAGTGATCCTCCTGTGCTCGGCCTCCCAGGTAGCTAGAATTACAGGTGTGAGCCACTGGCGCCCAACTGGTTAACACACTTGATAGTGTTATATAGATCTTCCAATATCCTAATTAGCTTTTTGTTTAGCTCTATCAGTTATAGAACAGAGGATGTTAAAATCTCCAACCATGTTTATAGATTTTTGTATGTACTTATATATTTATCTTAACAGAATTTATTAATTCTGTTAATTTTTGATTTATATATTTTGAAGTTCTTATAGCAAACCCATACTTTTACTTTTTTTCTTTCTTCTCTCTCTCTCTCTCTCTTTTTTTGGGTGGTGCTTGATGGAGATTGAATCCATGGCCTTGCTCATGCTAGGCAAGTGCTCTGTCCTTGTGGTATACCTTCTGCTCTGATCCACACATATGTTAAATTTCTATCTTTCTGAGTATTAGGCTTATTGTCATCATGAAATATCCCTCTTTATCTCTGATAATGTTGCATGTCTTGAAGTCTGATATTAATATAGTAACACCATTAAAATCTTTACTTATGTCCTTTTGTTAAGATGAATTTCTTGTACAAAATGAAGATGCCCCCCCACAAAAACTTGTGGTCATAGCAGCATTATTCAGAATAGCAAAAAAGTGGAAACAATCTAGATGTCTGTCAAGCAGTGGACAGATAAAAATGTAGCATACATTGAACATCATTCAGCAATAAAAATGAAGTACTGATCTATGCTACGACATGGAGAAACCTTGAAAATACTGTGCTAGATGAAAGAAGACCAAAAAGGTCACATAATGTATAATTCAATTTATTTGAAATGTCTAAAATAGGCAAATCCATGGAGACAGAAAGGGGATAAGTGTTTGCCAGGGCGAGAGGAAAAGGAGAGATGGAGAGTGATTGCTAATGGCTTGAAGGTTTCTTTGTGGGCTGATGCAAACGTTCTGCAGTTAGATACTGTGATGATTGCACAAATCTGTGAATATACTAAAAACCACTGAGCTGTATACTTTAAAAGAGTGAAGAATATAAGGTGATTAAACACCAAATCTGAAACTTGTTCAGAACAGAAATATGGGGCATAAACACCATCTGTGTCACCATTTACCTATTGCTTTCATTTCCAAATCCACCTTTTGTGATGTTGGGTCTAGCCATCCTCAATATCTATTTCCCAGACTCCTTTATTAAGTTTGCTTCCTGTAGAGTTCTACCAATAGCAGTCAGGGAGACTGGGGGGCAGAGGAGGGGAGAATGGACTTCCTGTTCTTGCTGATCATGTTAGCTGCTTGCAGGGTAGCAAAGCTTCACCAAATAGTGGCAGTTGGTTTCAGCCTCCAGCTTCTTCCAGCACTATTAGATCCACCCTCATTTTATTCCTCCAGAGATTATCAGCAGCAGCTAAATGATTCTACCCTCCTCAGAAGTTTGAGCCCTAGTTCCACCAGGTCCCCAGTCTAGGCTTCTAGTTTCTAGTTACCTCATTCTTTTTGTTCCTCCAGCCCTAGGACTGCCTTGTACCATGTTCCTCCTGATCTCTGCCTCCCAAGTAGCTAGAATGACAGATGTGAACCACAGCATCCGGCTTAATCAGAGAAATTTTATGACAACTCCAAAAAGTTTCCTATTTCTTTTTACTATAGATAAACCTTATTAAAATATAGCTGGGTGGGTTACAGATTTATAATGGAAATTGAATTCTGAGGTTCACCAAATAACTTATGTAACAATCAGGTCAATGGGAAAAAGTGGAATTCTGAGACAGGACTGGATTTTGATGAAGGCAAACACTCAGGATTCTCTGAGGAAGGAAAGGTAGCCCCTTTTCATGGGATGGAGAAGACTCTACTTCTTGAATACTGTCTAGTCAGTCAATGTCAGGAATTGCCTTTTAAGGAGATGCTTATTCTCTCTAAGATCTATCTCCATTGCTCATTGTTTCCTAGTGTAGATCTGAACTAGATTCAGACTTCAGTTGCTCAAGCATAACAAATGCAGACTCTGATCTGGAGAGAAGTTGTTTATACTTCAGAAAATTTTAGGAGTTAGATGATTTATACTAGATGACACTCAGAAATATGTGTGAGAATAGATCCTAAAGGTGCTAAGCCAAAAAGAATAGAATATAATTTTGTACCAGGATGAATATATGGATGTTGATATACTTACCAGTTATTCTGGATTTAATATTTCAGCTAAAAGCTTAGAATGGCTCTAATAGCTTGCACAAATGACTAAAATTTGGACTTAGTGATGGCTCTTGTTTAGTGATATTTGATGGCAGAACTTTCATAATATATGGAAGGACTCCAAAGGCTAAGGAGGTAGGAACACTGGGAGCAGATTTTCAGATGTGACCTGCACACCCACCTCCCTTCTATACCTTTGTAGAAGTCCCAGAGGGGAGTACATTAGTGAGGAAGATGCTAGGATTCTTGACAAGCTTTGTGGTGTCTGTCCTCGGCAGCCCAAGAATGACAGTGGAAGAGATTAGCATTGAAAGGGACATAATGCCACTTTCATTCACATGTAACTAATATCTTTCTGTCCCCCTTTCTCTCATAAGCATGCATATTCTTTCCTGGAGCAAGAAGAATTGCTAAAGGAAGTGAGAATGTTTGCATTTGAGATCTCTTATTATTTTTGCTATTGACTGCTGGCTAACTAGTTTAGGATGGAGTGGGAATTTCAAAGATTGCTGGAGATACTAGCTGACCAGGGTTCAGGAGTTCTCAAATTCTCACTCCAAGTTACCAAAAATAAAAATAACATTGGGGGTGACTGTGTAAGAAACCAAGATAGTGTGTTCTCAATTAGGACTGCTTGCCATTTTTCCAGTTTTCCCAGGATCCATTAGTCCAACAATGGTGTGCTTTTTAAAATTTCAAATTAAGTGATGAGGGGTCTTGTAGCAGATCCCTCTCTCTATATCTATATCTATATCTATATCTATATCTATATCTATATCTATATCTATATCTATATCTATATCTATATCTATATATGTCTCTCTATTTACATATGTATGTATATATGTATATATATATATATATATATATTTTTTTTTTTTTTTCTTTTCTTGCCCATCCAGCACTGGTTAATGGATACATGTAGCACTTGCTGACATCAATGACCAACTGCTTCACCATCATTTGTGAGAAGCTGAGTACTTGTCCTGAAGTTTTGCCTTGAAATCCTTCCCATCACCACTTTCTCATCTTTATATTCAGGATTGGGCCTGGGCTTGTAAATTTTAGGGCATTGGAAGCAAAAGCACCTGCTGTAGTGTGTGTTTGTATTTTGCTAAGGGCAGGGAGTCATACTCTGACACCTGATGATTATCTTTTCTTCCCATTATAGACTATTCATTCTGTCCTTTTACTTTTCTTGGATTTGTGGGAGTCCAGGTATGAATGAGTTGTATAGAAACCCTTTCATTTGCACCACCCCAAAACCTGTTTTCAAATTATCACTTCCAGTATCTTTTAATAATCTTAGGCGTGTCCATGTTCCCTCAGGACTTTGGCCCCATAAAAAAGTTGTGAAGAAATTCACCAAATAGTAGATAAAGTTAAGGTACTTTACAGCTGTAGATATATATATATGAACCTGGGGTCTGGGCTTTGAACTCAGGGCTTCACGCTTGCAAAGCAGGTGCTCTACCATTTGAGCTACATTTCTAGTCCATTTTGCTCTGGTTATTTTGGAGATGGGAGTCTCTCAAGCTATTTGTCTAGACTGGCCTTGGTCCTCCCTATCTCAGCCTCCCAAGTGGCTAGGATTACAGGCTTGAGCCACTGGGATAGGCTTCCAACACATCTTGAATACATGAAAATTCAGGTCATCGACTGGAATTTAACTTCCATAGGAAATTGAATTTTAAATATACCCATTTCGAACTGCTAGTTTTATATTTCTATTTTTTCTGAAAAACTCTTTTTTTTTTTTCATTTTTCTTTTATTATTCATATGTGCATACAAGGCTTGGTTCATTTCTCCCCCCTGCCCCCACCCCCTCCCTTACCACCCACTCCGCCCCCTCCCTCTCCCCCCCCTCAATACCCAGCAGAAACTATTTTGCCCTTTTTTCTAATTTTGTTGTAGAGAGAGTATAGGCAATAATAGGAAGGAACAAGGGTTTTTGCTGGTTGAGATAAGGATAGCTATACAGGGCATTGACTCACATTGATTTCCTGTGCGTGGGTGTTACCTTCTAGGTTAATTCTTTTTGATCTAACCTTTTCTCTAGTACCTGTTCCCCTTTTCCTATTGGCCTCAGTTGCTTTAAGGTATCTGCTTTAGTTTCTCTGCATTAAGGGCAACAAATGCTAGCTAGTTTTTTAGGTGTCTTACCTATCCTCACCCCTCCCTTGTGTGCTCTCGCTTTTATCATGTGCTCATCGTCCAATCCCATTGTTGTGTTTGCCCTTGATCTAATGTCCACATATGAGGGAGAACATACGATTTTTGGTTTTTTGAGCCAGGCTAACCTCACTCAGAATGATGTTCTCCAATTCCATCCATTTACCAGCGAATGATAACATTTCATTCTTCTTCATGGCTGCATAAAATTCCATTGTGTATAGATACCACATTTTCTTAATCCATTCCTCAGTGCTGGGACATCTTGGCTGTTTCCATAACTTGGCTATTGTGAATAGTGCGCAATAAACATGGATGTGCAGGTGCCTCTGGAGTAACAGTCTTTTGGGTATATCCCCAAGAGTGGTATTGCTGGATCAAATGGTAGATCGATGTCCAGCTTTTTAAGTAGCCTCCAAATTTTTTTCCAGAGTGGTTGTACTAGTCTACATTCCCACCAACAGTGTAAGAGGGTTCCTTTTTCCCCGCATCCTCGCTAACACCTGTTGTTGGTGGTGTTCCTGATGATGGCTATTCTAACAGGGGTGAGGTGGAATCTTAGCGTGGTTTTAATTTGCATTTCCTTTATTGCTAGAGATGGTGAGCATTTTTTCATGTGTTTTCTGGCCATTTGAATTTCTTCTTTTGAGAAAGTTCTATTTAGTTCACTTGCCCATTTCTTTATTGGTTCATTAGTTTTGGGAGAATTTAGTTTTTTAAGTTCCCTGTATATTCTGGTTATCAGTCCTTTGTCTGATGTATAGTTGGCAAATACTTTCTCCCACTCTGTGGGTGTTCTCTTCAGTTTAGAGACCATTTCTTTTGATGAACAGGAGCTTTTTAGTTTTATGAGGTCCCATGTATCTATGCTATCTCTTAGTTGCTGTGCTGCTGGGGTTTCATTGAGAAAGTTCTTACCTATACCTACTAACTCCAGAGTATTTCCTACTCTTTCTTGTATCAACTTAAGAGTTTGGGGTCTGATATTGAGATCCTTGATCCATTTTGAGTTAATCTTGGTATAGGGTGATATACATGGATCTAGTTTCAGTTTTTTGCAGACTGCTAACCAGTTTTCCCAGCAGTTTTTGTTGAAGAGGCTGCTATTTCTCCATCATATATTTTTAGCTCCTTTGTCAAAGATAAGTTGCTCATAGTTGTGTGGCTTCATATCTGGATCTTCTATTCTGTTCCACTGGTCTTCATGTCTGTTTTTGTGCCAGTACCATGCTGTTTTTATTGTTACTGCTTTGTAATATAGTTTGAAGTCAGGTATTGTGATATCTCCTGCATAGTTCTTTTGACTGAGTATTGCCTTGGCTATTCGTGGCCTCTTGTGTTTCCATATAAATTTAACAGTAGATTTTTCAATCTCTTTAATGAATGTCATTGGAATTTTGATGGGAATTGCATCAAACATGTAGATTACTTTGGGGAGTATTGACATTTTTACTATGTTGATTCTACCAATCCATGAGCCTGGGAGATCTCTCCACTTTCTATAGTCTTCCTCAATCTCTTTCTTCAGAAGTGTATAGTTTTCCTTGTAGAGGTCTTTCACATCTTTTGTTAGGTTTACACCTAGGTATTTGATTTTGTTTGAGGCTATTGTAAATGGAATTGTTTTCATATATTCTTTTCCAGTTTGTTCATTATTAGTGTATAGAAATGCTAATGATTTTTCTATGTTGATTTTATATCCTGCTACCTTGCTATAGCTATTGATGATGTCTAGAAGCTTCTGAGTAGAGTTTTTTGGGTCTTTAAGGTATAGGATCATGTTGTCTGCAAATAGGGATATTGTGACAGTTTCTTTACCTATTTGTATTCCTTTTATTCCTTCTTCTTGCCTAATTGCTCTGGCTAGGAATTCCAGTACTATGTTGAATAGGAGTGGAGATAGTGGGCATCCTTGTCTGGTTCCTGATTTTAGAGGGAATGGTTTCAGTTTTTCTCCATTAAGTATAATGCTGGCTGTAGGCTTGTCATATATAGCTTTTATAATGTTGAGGAACTTTCCTTCTATTCCTAGTTTTCTTAGAGCTTTTATCATGAAATGATGTTGGATCTTATCAAAGGCTTTTTCTGCATCTATTGAGATGATCAAGTGGTTTTTGTCTTTGCTTCTGTTAATGTGGTTTATTACATTTATTGATTTTTGTATGTTGAACCACCCCTGCATCCCTGGGATGAAGCCTACTTGGTCGTGGTGAATAATCTTTTTGATGTGTTGCTGAATTCAGTTTGCCATTTTTTTGTTGAGGATTTTTGCATCAATGTTCATTAAGGAGATTGGCCTATAGTTCTCCTTTTTGGAGGTGTCTTTGCCTGGTTTTGGGATAAGTGTAATACTGGCTTCATAAAATGTGTTTGGCAGTTTTCCTTCCCTTTCTATTTCGTGGAACAGTTTAAGGAGGGTTGGTATCAGTTCTTCTTTAAAGGTCTGATAGAATTCAGCAGAGAATCCATCAGGTCCTGGACTTTTCTTTTTGGGGAGACTCTTGATTGCCGCTTCAATTTCATTTTGAGTTATAGGTCTATTCAGGTAATTAATTTCCTCTTGGTTCAGTTTTGGATGCTCATATGTATCTAGAAATCTGTCCATTTCTTTTAGATTTTCAAATTTATTTGAATATAGGTTCTCAAAGTAGTCTCTGATGATTTCCTGGACTTCCATGGTGTTTGTTGTTATCTCCCCTTTTGCATTCCTAATTCTACTAATTTGGGTTTTTTCTCTCCTCATTTTAGTCAGGTTTGCCAGGGGTCTATCGATCTTGTTTAGTTTTTCAAAGAACCAACTTTTTGTTTCATTAATTCTTTGTATGGTTTTTTTGGTTTCTATTTCGTTGATTTCAGCTCTTATTTTTATTATTTCTCTCCTTCTATTTGTTTTGGGATTTGCTTGTTCTTGTTTTTCTAGGAGTTTGAGATGTATCATTAGGTCATTGATTTGGGATCTTTCAGTCTTTTTAATGTATGCACTCATGGCTATAAACTTTCCTCTCAGGACTGTCTTTGCTGTGTCCCATAGGTCCGGTAGGTTGTGTTTTCATTTTCATTGACTTCCAGGAACTTTTTAATTTCCTCTTTTATTTCATCCATGATCCATTCTTCATTAAGTAATGAGTTATTTAGTTTCCAGCTGTTTGCATGTTTTTTGTCTTTACTTTTGTTGTTGAGTTCTACTTTTACTGCATTGTGGTCAGATGGTATGCATGGTATTATTTCTGTTTTCTTATATTTGCTGAGGCTTGCTTTGTGCCCTAGGATATGATCTATTTTGGAGAAGGTTCCATGGGCTGCTGAGAAGAATGTATATTGTGTAGAGGTTGGATGAAATGTTCTGTAGACATCTACTAGGTCCATTTGATCTATTGCATATTTTAGATCTTGGATTTCTTTATAGATTTTTTGTTTGGATGACCTATCTATTGATGATAATGGGGTGTTAAAGTCTCCCACAACCACTGTGGTGGCGTTTATGTATGCTTTTAGGTCTTTTAGGGTATGTTTGATGAAATTGGGTGCGTTGACATTGGATGTGCACAGATTGATGATTATTATTTCCTTTTGGTCTATTTCCCCTTTTATTAGTATGGAATGTCCTTCTTTATCTCGTTTGATCAATGTAGGTTTGAAGTCTACTTTGTCAGAGATAAGTATTGCTACTCCTGCTTGTTTTTGGGGGCCATTGGCTTGGTAAATCTTCTTCCAGCCTTTCATCCTAAGCCTATGCTTATTTCTGTCGGTGAGATGAGTCTCCTGTAAGCAACAAATTGTTGGATCTTCTTTTTTAATCCATTTTGTCAAACGGTGTCTTTTGATGGGTGAATTAAGTCCATTAACATTAAGCGTTAGTACTGATAGGTATGTGGTGATTCCTGCCATTTAGTTATCTTAGTTGTTTGAAGGTTTGATTGTGTGTACCTAACTTGATGTTACTCTCTACTGTCTTGCTTTTTCTTATCCTGTGGTTTGGTGCTGCCTGCCTTTTCATGGTTAAGTTGGGTGTCACTTTCTGTGTGCAGGATCCCTTGCAGAATCTTTTGTAATGGTGGCTTTGTGGTCACATATTGTTTTAGTTTCTGCTTATCATGGAAGACTTTTATTGCTCCATCTATTTTGAATGATAGCTTTGCTGGGTAGAGTATCCTGGGGTTGAAGTTATTTTCATTCAGTGCCCGGAAGATCTCACCCCACGCTCTTCTTGCTTTTAATGTTTCTGTTGAGAAGTCTGCTGTGATTTTGATGGGTTTACCTTTGTATGTTACTTGTTTTTTCTCTCTTACAGCCTTCAATATTCTTTCCTTAGTTTCTGAACTTGTTGTTTTAATGATGATATGTCATGGGGTAGTTCTATTTTGATCTGGTCTGTTTGGTGTCCTGGAGGCCTCTTGCATTTGTATGGGAATATCTTTCTCTAGATTTGGGAAATTTTCCGTTATTATTTTGTTGAATATATTACGCATTCCCTTCGCTTGCACCTCTTCTCCTTCTTCGATGCCCATGATTCTCAAGTTTGGTCTTTTGATGGAGTCGGTGAGTTCTTGCATTTTCTTTTCACAGGTCTTGAGTTGTTTAATTAATAGTTCTTCGGTTTTTCCTTTAATTACCATTTCATCTTCAAGTTCTGAGATTCTGTCTTCTGTTTGTTCTATTCTGCTGGATTGGCCTTCCGTTTTGTTTTGCAGTTCTGTTTCATTCTTTTTTCTGAGGTTTTCCATATCCTGGCTGTTTTCTTCTTTATTGTTGTCTATTTTTGTCCTGAGTTCATTTATCCATTTATTCATTGTGTTCTCTCTTTCACTTTGGTGTTTATACAGTGCTTCTATGGTTTCCTTTATTTCTTCTTTTGCTTTTTCAAATTCTCTATTTTTATTGTCTTGGAATTTCTTGAGTGTCTCCTGTACATTTTGGTTGACCCTATCCAGTATCATCTCTATAAAATTCTCATTGAGTACTTGTAGTATGTCTTCTTTTAAATTATTCTTGTGGGCTTCATTGGGTCCTTTGGCATAGTTTATCTTCATTTTGTTGGAGTCTGGATCTGAGTTTCTGTTCTCTTCATTCCCCTCTGGTTCCTGTACTAATTTTTTGCTGTGGGGAAACTGGTTTTCCTGTTTTTTCTGTCTTCCCATCATTGTCCTTGGTGTTGTTACTGTCCCTGTACTGTGTGTAATTAAGTATTTTCTAGCTTGTAATAATAACAATGGTAATATTTAGAATGGAAGAGTGAGCTGAGATGGAAAGCAAGAAGTTAAAGAAAAGGGGAAAACAAATATACAGGCAAGAGGGAGAAAGCAGAACAAGGTATCAGACAAGAGAGTTTCAAAGGTATAAACAGGGAGTGTTAGTGTACTAATCGACAGTAAGCTGAACAGACATTAGAGAGACAGAGAGAGGATTGAAAATCAAAGATAAAAAAATAAAAAATAAGTTAATGAAAGTAATATCTATATATAAAAATGAATTAAAATAAAATGGAAAATAGAAAATTAAAAAAAAAAACAAAACCAAAAAACTTCCAAGTTTATATGCAATGCAGTTTCAGTCTTAATAATTTGGGTGTCCGTCTCAATCTCCAGTCCTGGAGTTGGTGCCTCAGATGTTGTTCTGTAGTTGTCTCATCAAAGGGTATGCATAAAGTAGAACAAAACTACACACACACACACACACACACACACACACACACACACACACACACACAAAAGCTCCACCAAGTGTCCCCAGTTCAAATGCAATACAGTTTCAGTAAGTTTTTTGGCTTGCAGGTGTAATTCAGTTGTTCTCTCATCAAAGGTAGGGAGAAAAAGAAAAAAAAGCGTCTGGAGACAGTTCTGAGAGTGGTATCTGCAACTGTGGCTTGCCTGCCTGCTGCTTTCAGCCTGTAGCTGGCGGCATTACTTATGCAGATCTCTGGGGTGAGCAAGCACTCACCTGGTCCCACAGGCTTTGTTTTCTCAGAGTTCTCCTGTGCGGGAGCCTCTGCTACAGGTTTTCCCCTTTCCAATCACTGGGAAAGGTGACACTGCCCCCGCGTTGTCAGGCCTGCATGTTTATTTACAGTTCATGTGGGAGGTGGGTCTTCCCCCCTCTCCTCTGAAGTTTTCCTCCCACTGCCACTTTCAGCAGCTTTCCTGCTCCTGCTTACTGGGCGGTGCTGCTGCTCCTGCCGGCCGCCATGTTTGTTTACAGTTCACGTGGGAAGTGGGTCTTCCCTCCTCTCCTGTGCAGTTTTCCTCCCTTCTCCACTCTCACAAGCTTCCCCACTCCTGGTTGCTGGGCGCGCGCCCTGCTCCCACCAGAGGCTCTCCGGTCCGCCCGGCTTGTTTATTTACAGTCCCGGGAAGGATTCCCTCCCCCCAATCTTCAGCGCTCACGGCGCCCCACCCTTTTTCCAGCGTGTCTTAACTGTTCTTATTGCTTATTACTCAGTTTCTCTTTTTTTTTTCCAGGTGAAGGTCAGTCTGTCCAGGGGGCTATGCTGCTCTGGCCCAGGCTTGTCTGTGGTGCTACCGCGGTACCGCGAAGCTCACCTGGTCCGCGTCTTCCCAAGCCGTATCTTGAAAAACTCTTAAAGTCCTGACTAGTTAGGTTATATATTTTCACACTGTTTTAATTAAACATATCAAATGCTGGCTCTCGAGGTGCTGGGATTACAGGCATATGGCACCATGCTCCTCTGGTTAATTACTATCACCTGCACTACTCCCGGAGAATCTTCTAGCCTCTCCATGCTTAAGGATTTCCTAAACATATTCCTCAAGCCCGGATGGCTCACTTCAAGTCCAGTTCTGAAATTCCAATGGCATATTGAACGGAGAAGCAAACTTGCAGTAGGCTCTCCAATATTTTTAAATCTCAAGACCATTTTGCACTCTTAAAAATCATTTAGGACCCCAAACAGCTTTTGTTTGTGCAAATTATATCTATTTATAGTTCATGATTAGAAATTAAGATTAGGGAAATTAAACAAATATTTATTATTTTAAAACATAGTGATAAACTTACTGTATATGAATATAAGGAAAATATTTTATGAAAAATTTCTATGGAGGCTTGTTTCATTCGTTTTTCAAAAAGTGTTTGACAAAGACCCAAGCTTGGATTACTATTGTTTAAAGGTCTTTGAAGAAAAAATGGGGGTCCACAAAAAAATTAGCTGATTTAGCTTTCAAGTCAAGCAACTGTATAAGAGTTTTTCCTTACAGACAATTGTCAGATTTTGGTATTCAAGAGAAGTGCTTTGACATACTTTCCTTTTGATCACACAGAAAACTAAAAAGACCTAAAAGTTGAGCTTTTAATAACATTAATAATTTTTATTGCTTCATAAGGACATTATGTGAAATTGGATTTTTTTTCTCTTCTGTGAACGTCTGGTGATAAAGAATGTAATGACTATTAGATCCAGTTAGGTGCTTGCTATGGCTTGGAGGGTTTTGTTCCTTCTAAAATTCACATGTTGAAAACTTAATGCCCAGTACTCAGGGGATGTAATAGATGGTGGGGCCCAATGGGAGGGGTCTAGGATTAATGGATTAATGACACTATGAAAAAAGCTTGCGGTAGCATGCTCGTTCTGGCTTCTGATTTTCTGCCATGTGAGGACATGGTATTACTTCTCCTTGAAGGACAAAGAATTCAAGGCACTATTTTGGAAGGAGAAAAGAACTGCTGATTTATAGGTTCAGCATATAAGAAAATTAGACAATTCTAAAATTTAAGCCTTTTAATTCTACTGGCCTATAGGCTCTTGATAGAGCACAAAGCCCCTAAACTCCAGTAATTTCAAAAATAAATAAATAAATAAATATATAGATATATTCACATATATCTCTCTCTATATATATAAAGCCAGCCTTCTTTTTTTTGTGTTTGTGCCATACTAAGTCTGATTATTTTTAAATGGGTCTTTTGGGGAAACTTATCTATTTATTTCCTTAAGTAACTTGGGTACTTGTGTTGGTGTTAAATACTGGCATTGTATTTTTTTAAATATCATATTATTGTTGTACTGGGGGTACATTGTAACATTTACAAAAGTTCTTACAATATATCGTAGTTGAATTGACCCCCTCCATCATTCTCCTTTATCTCCCCCCTCCCCTTAATTGTCTTTTATCAGTTTGCTCAGTAAACAAAAATTTATATGTAATTTAAAAACATACATCAAGAGTTATATTCATCCTAGCTACTTCATATCTTCTAGAAATTCATCAACCTTTTTTGTGGGGATGATAACATTCTTCCTGATTTTTCTAGTATGCTATTTGCATTTTCTTTTTTTTAAATCTTTATTACTGCAATGACAGTTTTGGAAAGAAAAGTGGAAAAATCTTTGATTCCATTTGCCGCTTCTTAAATCCAAAAGTATTCCTTGTATTTGGAAATTAGGAGAATTTGGACTTTCCATTAATTTGGGTGTGTCTTTCACCTGACTAGTTGACTTAAATAGTGAGGGTTTAAGTACTTTGTGACTTGGAAATGCATTTCTTGCCTCACTGCTAGTGTTGGCCTACCTGCCTCCCTCCAGAGTTCATTTCACGGGCAGAGAGGTTATACAAGCCAGAGATGTCATAGTGTATCAGCCTTTCTAGTTGGCTCAGTCCCACAGCAATGTTCTGTTCTTACTCCAAACAATTCTTCATTGAATTTGGCAACAGGAGTTGGGTTTGGCTCTTAAGGTCTTGCTTAAAAATGTCTGTCCTTTTCAGTATGTCTTTATGACTTAATATTTTCTGGCCAAAATTAAGATAAAAATATCTTCCTTTTCACCATGTTCTAAACCAAACAAATAAAATGAAATCTCTGTGGGAGTGATATTACAAGGAGGGTTGTAGCATGAGAGCAGGCTATGCACCATCGATTGACCAAGTAATGTAGATGTCTGGATAATGTCATCACTTACACAGTTTGGTTGTGTGTGTGCACGTGCAAATATTGGCAACATATCAAGGTCTTCAAGGCCAGGAAAGATTAGACTCCATATTGTATTTATGGTAGATATTTTTTACTTTGGCTGCAATAAAGTTCACAAAGATTCCTTCCAAAGGTTGAAGTTTGCTTCAACAAATCAAAATTCAGATGTCAGAGACATTTTTCTGTTAGGAAAGTTTTATATGTATTTATTCTGTTCCTACTGATGGTGTCAGACATATGCTACAGACATTTTTTTAAAAAGTTCCTCTTCAAGACTAGAAAAGCAATTGCATTAAGCAAAAGTTCTCTTGAGCCGATATGTTGCTCAGTAAATCAGGAAGTGAATACTTGTTGATTAAATCTGGGTAAATGGCTTTGAAGATTTCCAATTTCTATGTCTTTAATAGTTACAAATTTAACAAGGAGATCAGTCTTTATTATTCATTTGTAATACAACCAACAAGGTTAATAAGAAGATACAATTGCTCAGCACTCATAGCAGAAACAATAACACCATTTTTCAGATCTCTTTTTTTTTTATGGTACTGGGGTTTGAACACAGGACTTCACACTTGGTAGGCGGATGATCTACCACTTGAGCCACTCTGTTAGCCCTCAAAGCTCTTCTCCAAGTGGCCTGTGGAAGAGTAGATATTGTTCAGCAAAAACTCATTCTCCTCCCTTCTAACCCCTCAAGTATATAATTCTTCCTTTCCTATTGGTTTTGGATTTGACCATGTGATTTGCTTTGGTCAATAGGTGTGAACAGATGTAATGCTTTTTGGTCAATAGAATGGGGGCATAAGTGATATCATACAAGAACTGAGCCAAGGACTTAGGAGGAATTGTGTACCTTCCCTCATTGTTGTATGAACTTTTGTCCTCTGCCATGAGAAGAAAATGTCCTAGGGGACTACTGCTACTTCAGTCTGATTAACACAAATTCTCCACAGACCTGCAGCCAGTCTAAAGCAAGGCTGTTCAGCCAATCTTTGGATCTGTGAACATTAGAATAAACGTTTATTGTGGCATGACATTTATAGAGTGGCTTGTTTCATAGCAAAAGTTGAGTTGTACAGGGACTTACATCACTTCCTAGACATCATACAACTGTTTCTTCTCAAATATTAAGGCAGTAGGTACTATAATTATGGATTGTGGAGAGGCAGGATTTTCAAAATTTTTCTAAGCACTTCTTAAATCTATAGATTGTAAAGAATGTGTTGTTTAATTTCCACATATTTGTAAGTTCCCGGATTTCCTTCTATTATTTATTTGTAGTTTCATTCCATTGTGGTTGGAGAAGGTAATGTGCATGATTTCACTCTTTTTGCATTTATGAGATTTGTTTTGTGACTTAGCATATGGCCTATCCTGGAGAATGTTCCATTTATGTGTACCTGAGAAAAATGTGTATTCTGCTGTTTGTGGGTGGAGTGTTCTATATATGTTTGTTAGGTTCAGTTAATTTACAGTGTTGTTCAAACACTCCATTTCCTTGTTGATCTTCTGTTAATTGTTCTATTGATTATTGAAAATGGAGATATGAAGTTTCCAATTGTTATCTTAATCCAATTGTTATTGTAAAACTGTTACTTCTTTCTTCAATTCTGTCAGTTTTGCTTCACATACTTTGGAGCTTTGTTATTAGGTACATAAAGGTATATAATTTTTATACCTTCTAATGGATTGAGCCCTTATTAGTAAGTAGTGAGACTACCTTATCATGGATTTATTACATGTAGTTGTGACCAAGCATGGTTAAAAAATAATAAATTTAAAAAATCAAAAGAAAATTTTCCCCAAAAGCCTTTAAACTCCCATGTGCACATTGTGCAGTTCTATTGATGTGGAGGAGCTCTCCATCTCATGTTATCATCAGTTATATCTAAATTATTGTGTGATCTACTGAATGTTTCCTTGCCCTTAACTTTCTGAAAATATGACTCCTCCAAAAAGCAAATGGTGTCCCAAAACAAAGTAAAAATTATTTACTTAATTAAAGTGATAAAGTGGCAAGCTGAGATTTGTTGAAAGGTGGCATGTCTTTAGTAGAAGTTGGGTGGCAAGCATCCATACTACAGCTCTGAGATTTATGCATTCTGAGCATTCATGGCTTTTCATCAATGGGGGTCTCTTTTGAACCATATGCCTGCAAATACCAAGGGTCTACTGTATAATATCCTTCTCTATATTTCTGGTTAGAGTAGTAGCTGGAGGAGGTTGTGAGATTTTGGGGGGAGGGTAGTCTCATTTTTTAATAATAGCACAATTAGCATCCCTAACCTCCACAAACTGTCACTAGAGCTTCCCAGTCACTATGATACAAAAATGTACCCTCCATCTGTTTCCAAATTCTTCTTGGAGGAAGAAATTCTGTCCCTCTCCTCTTTCCCAGTTGCAACATATTTGTGTAATAATACAAATGATCCAGTAGAGAGGGAGAATGCAGGGAAGATTAGGAATAATTGCATCATTGAAGACAGAGGATTCAGTAGGAGATGAGATCTAAGTGGGACAGGGATGTGTCACCCATTATGACAGAAAGAAGCAAAGAGAATCTGTACTGAGTGGATAGGCTGATATTTCATTGATGGGAAGATGAGGAAGATTTACTGTGTTATTTTAAAATGAGGAATGAGGGTAGATTTTTCTGTTGGGTATAGGTACAGGTATTGGAGTGATGAATTTGAAGAGGAAGAAGATGGGAAATAGTCATTTTTTCATAGTAGAAAATAAATGCTAGGAAAGTGTTGTTGGATTGGAAGAAGATTGAGTATCCATCTAGCTTTTGATTTTTTTTTCATCATTTACGCAGCTCAGTGAGTACAGAAACTGTTTCTTTTCTTGTACACCAGCATACATATAGCATTTGGGATGGTACCCAGTGTCCTCTAGGTTTACAATAAATTGATTTATTAGTGTTCGCTCCATGTTTAAACTGCTATCCTACAAGACACTTGCCCACCAACTTGACCGGTATGATACAGGCCTTACCTCGCAAGCATTTCTAGCCTTCATTCATTCCTTGTTCTGAGACCTCTTAGCTTTTTGTAGTCTAGAGCTGATCTTCTTTTCCAAGTGGAACACCCTGGACACCACCCATCTGCTCACTGACTTTCTATTGATGGTTTTCTAGGGCTTCGACTGTGGATCTGCTTGTCACCTACTTGGTTTCCTTATCATCTCTTCCTTTAAATCCATATGCTCTGTGAGGAATCCTAGTTCCTTCTGTTAGTGTAAGTAACCTCCTTGTTCCCTCTCCATTGACTTAGGACTTAACCATATGGCTTGCTTTGGCCAATGGGACATGAGCAATATAACATACACTATGTCTGAGCAGGACTTTTAAATATGATTGCCTAATTTGGCTTGGGCATTTGTGTCTCTGCTTTCTGCCACAAGCAGAGCATGCCCTAGACCTATCTTCTGGGTCTTTGAGTGAGAAGAAAAGTGGATAAGACTCAATCTAACCCACTGCCTAACTTTCTGTGAGGTTGGAAATTCCTTTTCTGAGATTATAAGCCACTGAAATTGTAGGGCTGTTTTTTTATTGTTTATTATTGAAGCAAGAGTTAACACATTGTCCTTCCCCTAAGCATTGGCTTTCTAGTTTAATGCTTTCAACCAGCGACAGTGATGTCAGGCTTGGTGCCAGACACTCTTCTTGTACTATTGGCCAAGACATTCTTTTCCACTGAGCCCAGATATGATGTCAGAATCCTTTTGAGTAGTGCTCCAGGGAGCTTCCACCAAACAGAGATGGTTGATGAGATGATACTCATTTGGCATGTTTCCTCATTACACTATTCTGTCCTCTTAAGTTTATTGATGACTTGTATTTAGATGGGTCCTTCAAAGCAGAAATGTCCTTGGGCATGTCAGTCAGGGCTGCCTGGGCTCAGATAACTTAGATTTGAATTTTAATGCTTATCATATCATTAGTGTCTTAAAACAATAGTTCTAAAGTACTATTAATGCTCAAATTCATAAGGTATAACTTGATCAAGGTCACACACTGGGACTTGAATCTGATCTGTTTCCTTCTAATGCCCCAAATCTTTCCACTGTACTGACAGACTCCAAATGTGGCTTAGGGACTCTACTGGCAAGAACCCCTGGATTTCTTTTCTCTCTGGCCCCAAATTCTTTATTTCTAGTCTCCAGAGGCAAGGGATCCTGTAGATACCTCTTCCCCTTCAAGAGCTGATATCCAAGTGTCTTTATGGGTGAACAGAACATTGATATAATTCCATTGGAAAGAAGTTAGTAGTGGAACTGGAGACCAACCAACTAGCTCAAGAGGCCTGTCCTGACAAAAACACATCCCTGAACCCCAACCAGAGCAGCACCTGAGGCTTTACTGAGAAGACTGATGAGGATGTCCTAAGCATGACACTGAAAATCCATCTGTCTCTTAAAAGGGCACAGTGGTAGTGCCATAAAAAATGGGACTGGAGGACAAGGTAACTAAAGTTTGTACTGCACTGCTAGTTTCCTAGTTAATGGGAAAAAAAACCAAAGCAAAAAGGCTAAGATCCAATAGGGTAGCGGTCCCTGGTTTTACCTATAAGGTGTCTTACTCATAGCAAAGCCAATCATTATCATCAGGGTAAACCACATATTAAAAGAAATCCTAGCTAAGATAAAGAGTTTTAAGATATGAGGCTAAATGTTCTCCTATGAATCTGTGATGAGGTTGCTATTGTCTTGTTTTATGTTTTTCCTGCAACTGATGTCATTTTTTTCAAAGTGGTTATGATTTTGACTTTGTCATTCCTGCCACTAGGCAGCTTCCAAATTGTCCACTCTTGGCAATGTTTAATGCCTTGTCCCCTGTCTTCTGTCAGGGGCAGCTCATTTGAGCTGCCAAGAAGGCCTGCTTTATTGCTCAGCCAGCCAAGGCCTAAGCTGCTTTATGACATTTCAAAGAGAATCGATGATAGAAATTTCAATTTGTTTCAGAAGAGAGTTGTCAACAAGCCTAGAGCTCAGAAAATGAGTGGTCAGATCTTTAGAAGTCATTGATTTGAGTGTAACAGGGATGAAAGGCATCTTGAATGCTGTTTCAGCACAGTTGTTTATGTGTAGTCTTATTTATATGTAGGTGCTGCTTCTGAAGAATGCAATACTGATGTTTAGGCTGTTCTTAACTATTTTTACTAAATGTAATGATCATAGGTTGTTTTTGTCTGTCCCTTTGGGGGACCACCCCTCCTCCGTTCTCAGTACCTGTGGTTTGGATGGAGCTGATTTCAGACCTTTGCTCCAGGGGTTGCCATGTGACTCAGGCCTGTCCAAGGAGAAACATGGATTTAATTTAGGGGTAGACATGTTAGCTGTCAGGATCCTGGAAACAGATGATACTTTCAGGTTGGGTTATCAAAACTTTCCACAGAGAGATGGGCGGAGTGCAGGAAAAGCATAATAAATAGCACAGCTTTGGGGACTACTCATGGTAGGGCATTGGTAACACCCTGAGGTTAAGGTGGTAAGACTAGAAAGCAATTACAGGAACTCAAAGAGAAAGGGGGAGCTGTGTGGAGAGAGCTTCAGGCAGGACCTGTGACTATTGGCTGAGAGACATAGCTGAGCCATGCAGACCCTTGCAAAGGAGATGGAGGGAAAGGACCTCATTCTTCTCCTTTCCCTCAGTGTCCCATTGTTCTTCCATTGGTAACACACAAAGGAAGGCCTAGGGGAAAGGAGCCACAAATGTACCCACACAGACCAACTTCCCAGCTACAGAACAGGAAGAAGAATAAAGGGGGTTTGGAGGGCAAGTGGAAGATATTCCACACATGAGCCTATTTAGGGCAATTGAGAGGCAGTCCTAATGCATCAGTCAGGGACCACCCAAAAACTATCAGATGTTGGGAAGGGGCCCCAGAGAATCATACCTGCTTAGTGCTTTCACAGCAAAGCCAAATAAGAGCATAAATGGGGACCCAGGGCTCACATGCAGCACCAGAATTAAAACTACAACAGCTCCTAACACAGATGCAAGCAAAGGTCAGCTTTCTGAAAACTTGCCTTACTCTAGTAGTCAAAGCTGACCAATGAGCTGCCTGTACCTGGACTCAGGCCTTGACTAGTCTTGAATGTCTTTCTTCATGGAGGACCTGACATTGACCAGTCAGGACTGGACTCTTTCTGAAAGTTTGAATCCCTTATTTGCATGAAGGACTTGGATGGAAACCTTCCATGGGCACTCTTCCTATATTAGCTACCCCACTTCCTTTGCTCAGGGAATCCCTGGCCTGACTCACTCTTGGTCAGAGTTGCGACTCCTGCCTTCTTGAGCATATGACTCAGTAAAATCTTACATGTATTCCTCTGAACCTGGTCTCATTTCTACTGTTTCTGAACCAAGAACCTGGCTCTAGTAACATTAGAATTGTTGATGGGACAATCAAGAAATAGGTTTTTATTTCTACTGGGATTTCTGTGGAAAATAAGCATAGAGCTACTGGTGGCCATTTTGTCACCATTCTGGAGAGAGGAAGCAGAGCAAAGAGGTGGGGACAAACTCCTGATGGTACCATTGAAGCACCTGGATTCAGTTACACTTGAAGACTCCCCCTTGAATTTTCAGCTAGGACCAATAATCCCTCCTCTGCTCTAGCCAGTCAGGTTTTTGTGACTTGTATCTGAAAGATGTCTGACAAGTGAACCATCTACCTAGTTCTGTACACTGTAGAACTCAGCTCCTAGATGAGCTCCAGCCACATCCAGAATTCCCTCCTAAATCATTTTGTCAAGTCTGGTGTCCTCAGGTCTGCACAGGTGCCAGCCCCTGTCTTTCCATAACCCTCTGCAGTAGCAGCCTCAGTTCCATTCTGTTCCTTGGTAGTCCTAAGACACCAGGATGTCAATGCCCAGAGACATCTTTGAGCAACATTTGGAAGTTTATAAATTCAGTGTGTTTGATAGACAACATTTCAAAACATTCAAGGAAAAGAATACAGGTACTTTTTTGGTAGGGAAAAAAGGCTCAGATTAATATAGACTGGGTTAGATGATATATTGAAATGTGCACAAAGTTGGTAAATGTCAAAGCCAGATCAAATTATTCCATGGTAGAACTATTTCAGCACAAGAATAACACTTATTTTAACAGAAGGATAGCACCATTTCATGTGCTCAGGTTGAATAATAACTGTTTTGAAGGATACTCAACTTCAAAGGACATTTGACGAATCTTTGGCCAGCATCTTTGATAGGTGGCAGGCCCTCTATTTACAGGAAGCCTCTTCTTAGTGTGTGTGTACTTTATTTATAAAGCAAAATCATCTTTAATATTATACTTTTCATCAGCAAGAAAGAAATGAGAAACAGTTTGCAGGCTGAGGGCCAAGAGTGATTAGTACTCTTCAGAGAAGTTCTGAAGACTGACCTTCCTTCCTAGGCACACCTTTTCATGATTCCCTCTACCTTTTGGAGCAGATGGTGAAGATTCCAGTCTGCACACGCAGAGATGGGGAGGAGGGGAAGGCATGAAGCACAATGTGACAGAGCAGAGAGAACGTGCACAGATGGAGTACCAATTTGGGCTCTTTCATTCATTAATTGTGGAGACTTGGCTTAATCTCTGAGGTCCTGAATCCTCCTTTATAAAATGGGAATGATACTGTTTTCCTCAGAGCATGGTTGTGAGGACTAAATGAGATTGTGTAAGCAAAGCCTCTAAAGTATTGCTTGGTGAACACCTTTAGATGACCCAAACAATAACAATGATGACAAATCTGGGCAGGTAAGATGGGCAGCACATCAAAGATTCAGTTTGAACCATTGTATGATGCCTGACACAAAAGAAAATGTTAGCTCCTTTCTCCTTCTTTCTGCTTTCCCAGGAGCGTTTACTCCCTCAGATAGAATCCTCTACCAACTGTACCTCAGGAAAGCATAGGGGATGGAAGCAATGACAGTTTTTAAAAGCCTTAGCTTGCCTTTTTGACCTAGTAATTCTACCTTTGAGAAACAGCTTAAAAATCACCTAAAAGAAAAAGTTACCTGTGTTAAGATGTTTACTATAGAATCATCTATGATAGTAAAAAGCTAACACTATCCAATAATGAGGCCAGTTCAATTATGGTATTTCAACTAAAAGGGTTATTCTGCAGTCATTGACTTGATAATTTCAAAGACTCTACTGTATAGTGGCATGGTAACTGTTCATGATTTTAAAAGATGTATGCAGAATAGTGTCTGTAGGATGATGTACTATGACACAGGTGTGAGTCCATATGAGAGGAACCATCAGGAGTTTCTGTCCCCAGGTCCTTCATTTTTTATCATCTGTACATGCTGGGCTTGTGTATTCTGAAGGGAGAGATTCTCTAACCTATTATAAATTAGTTTATGTTTTGACCAGTTGTGGATATTTATTATACAGAACACTCATAAAGGCCAGGATTCTTTGGAGAAGCAGAAATTGTGATGAATTTTTATAATGCATTGCAACTTTTGTTGATGAGGCCTATTGAATACATATTAATAGTAATTTACATCAGAATTCTGGAATGATCCTTCTGTCCCTGTTTACAATAAACATTAGCAATAATTTAAATTCAAATTAAATAATAATTAATAATAATAATTAATAAATTCGAATTTAATAATAATAATAATTTTAATTCGAATTAATTTAAATGAGCTTTTTCTCTTTTACTTTGCATGGGAAACATGAATTATTGTATATAGGATATTTAGAATGAAACCTGACTAAGGAAAATAATTAGTAAATGAGAGCTTGTAGGATTCTCATGCTTATTACATACAAGGCACTGTTCTGACATTAGTTAATGCAGATAGTCTTTACAACAATGCAGTGAGGAAGACAATTAAAGATGAGGAAACATGCATAGAGAAGTTAAATCACTTGTCCATGGGTACATCACCAGCCAGAGGCAGAGATGGAATTTCCCGGGGTGGGGGGTGGGGCAAGAACCAGGGTCTTGCTCCTCACCACAGGGCATGCTTATTAAGATAACAAAACTGCTGTCTACAGGGCTTCTGGAAAAGAAAAACAAGTGACCTGGTGAGCTTTTAGAGGAAAATGGTGTGAGTCCCTGGCCCCCAGGGGAGAGGATGATGAGAGCTAGAGAGGCAGAAGGAGGGAGCAAGTTCTGTGTATGTACCTTCATGGGGTGGAGGGAATGCAGACACCGGAAGTGGGGTGAGGGTTCGAGGGAACCTTGGGTAGCCTCATTGGTTTGTTGGTGGAGGGGCTGTGACAGCCCCTAAGATGAATGGAGTTAAAGTCACATGTGAATACTGGCAGACAAGGACACAGTGTGAATCATAGGGTCTGAGCCTTGTCTCTACTCCTTGGCTACTCTTCCCTTCTAGGACTCTGGAAGTGGAAGTTTCAGACATCATCTGAAACAACATATTCTTTTCCTCCCCTCATACAATTTAGAATAGTCAGTCAAGTGTCTTATCTTCTGCTGTCCCCCTGGCTTCTCTTCATAGATATTAGACCCCAGACAGAAATGTGTCCCAATGTGTCAACTCTCCCAGAGTCTGTTAGGGCTCTGCAGAGGCAATGCTGCCTTCTCCTCTCGACTCCCACTCTCCTCAGAAGCCTGCTAGCCTCCTACTCTGATTTCAGTAAGAAAGCAGGGACAGTGGGTTTGGGGTAACTGGGAAAGGGAAGCAGGAAGTCAGAAACTGAGCTCAGAACAGAGCTGCCTCTGGTGAAGGAGAGACTCTGGGAATCAGGGCCCAAATAGGAGATAGAGGTCAAGGGCAGGATCAGGGAAGCCCTGGTGTGGGAATTGAGGGGCAAGGCAAGGCTGAGGGACAGGAGCCAGGCAGAGACACAAGAACAACTGCTTTCCCCTTACTTCTCCTGGGAGCCATTCCAGACCAGGGCCACCCAGGGGCTGGGCTGAATAATGGAGTCCTCACCTGAGACCAAGGGGGAAGTTGGCATTGCAAAAACAAGTTGAGTCAGAAATGTGTGAGAGGCTGTAGTCTAAAAAAGAGAAGTCCAAAGTCAGGGGCCAGAAAGAGCTGTGGTAGTTGGACTGTGGAGCCAGGAATCTGAGAACCAGGTTTGAGAGCAAAAACAGCGGGTCCAGAGTAAACAGGATTGGCTAGAACATGTGTGCTCCTTATGGCTCCTTGTGGGGGGCCAGTGGGGCATGGTGGGAGCATGGGGTGACTGAATTTAAAGAGCCAACATAGACACCAGCATTCAGGAGGCCTGGAATCTATCTCATTCCTGGGAGCCTCTCTCAACAGCTCAGGCTGGGTGTGAGAAGTTCTAGGCAGGGTTTCCCCTGGACCTGGAGCTGGTGAATCAGGCTGAGTCTAAGGGACAGGGAAGGCTGTGTGGGAGATAAGAACAAATCCTAATGGGTACTTGGGTGGAGGGACAAGTCTGGGCGCTGGGGCCTGGGCTCTGTGTGGCCTGCATGCTCAGGCTTGTGGGAGAAAGTAGGGCTGGGAGAGAGGTTGGCTGGTGAATCACAAGTCCCAGATGTGGAGCACATGCCACAGGCAGATTTGGGCTGCTTGTCAGCAGATTTCACCACAGCCTGCATCAGTTGTCAGGCTCAGGTCACTGGCCCTGGTCCTAGCACAAAGAAAGTCTGAGAACTGGCTCCCTCTGTGAAAGGCCATAGAGTCCCACAGAATCACATCTGGGTGAGCAAAAGTACTCTCCTAGCCAGACTTCACAAGTTGATTTTATGACGCATCTAGGCAGAAGGTGAAACGCCCCAGTCATTAGCTCACTCCCCTTGTGGGTAAATTCTGCAATGAGTCCTTCATCTGAGCTGTGGAACATGTTTCTCTAGCACACACAGACCAGTCTGTCAGTGTACGTTTGGCTGCTCAGAAAAATCCTTGGCACCTGGGAGGGTGTCCCTGCTTCACCTCTGAGGCCATGCGCTTTCTCTTACAGGCAACTTTGCTGGCTTTTCCTGGAACAGGTCAGGACATAGGGACAATGTTATGGCTGGACTGTGTCAGACAGACTTAGAGCATGCATATGGATATTTAACTTTCAGCACACCATGGCCTCCAGTTGGCTTTATGTGCTCATTCTCTCTCTGTCCTAAATTCTAGCTTAACAGTACATGATTTAAGCTATTCTGTCCTAAAATAGGGCTTTGGCCACGTCTCCAAAGGAGGGCCCCTGAAGCAAATGTGGTGGGCTGACTGCCAAGGCTGGCAGAGTAAGATTAGTACTGGAAATAAACACAGGGTGTTTGCTTACGGATTCTTCTTCACCACCTCATGGATGAGTCAGATGACTTCTCACCCCAGATTCTGTTTTTAACCCACTTTCTTACTCAGGGGTGGGGGTGGGAGGATTCTGCAAAGTTTAAAATACATCCCTAAATTATATACTTTTGTCTTTTGTGTCTTAATGTACAATAGGAATCCTTTCCCTCTTTGAGGCAGTAGGGAATTATTTTTGGCCTTTTCAGACTCATTCTGTTTTCAGTTATCCTTGGTTGTGGAATGAGCTCTAGGAGTTAACAGGGTGACAATTCTCTGCCTGTGGGGTTTGGGACAAGGCAGTTCACCTCTGGAAGTTTCTCACTGGCAACATATAGAGACCCTGAGACTCCCTTGGGTAGGAGTGGCCATATCTCTAAGTATCCCTGGAGTCTGAACCCTGACCTTTGCCTCCCAGGCTTGTCATGACGGCCAAGTAGGTCACTTGTGGAAGTATTTTGAAAACTAAAGTGCTACATTCCTGGGAGGGGATATTGATTGCACCATGCCAAAAAAAAAAAAAGGCCTGTTTCTCCTTTGTTCAGCCTCCTCACAGTCAGTATTGTCTGCTGATGGTGTGCTTTTTTGGTATCCCAGGAAAATACTTCCCTCTGGTTTTCAGAGTTCCTGAACTCCATTTATAATACCTCTGTATCCATGCTGCTTCTTCTTTCCCCTCCTCCCAGAATGGTCCATACATTTGTTAATTATTTGTTTATTGTATGGTAAACATATACATAGAATAACATTTACTCTTTTGAGCATTCTTAGCTGTACAGCTCAGTGACATTAAGGAAAACTTACGCTGTTGTGAAATCATTGTCATGACACTATCCATCTCCTGAGCCTTTATCTTTTCTAAAACTGAAACTGTTCCCCATTGAGCAATAGCTCTCCACTTCCCTGTCCCCTAACCTGGCAACCATCACTGTTTTTGAGCCTCTGAGTTTGACTGCTGTAAGTATGTTGTCTAAGTGGAATCAAACAGAATTTGTGCTTCTGTGACTGGCTTATTTCACTTAGCACAATGTCTTCAAGGACCATCCAGGTTCTTTTTTTTTTTTCCATTTTTCTTTTATTATTCATATGTGCATACAAGGATTGGTTCATTTCTCCCCACTGCCCCCACCCCCTCCCTTACCACCCACTCCGCCCCCTCCCTCTCCCCCCCCCAATACCCAGCAGAAACTATTTTGCCCTTATTTCTAATTTTGTTGTGGAGAGAGTATAAGCAATAATAGGAAGGAACAAGGGGTTTTGCTGGTTGAGATAAGGATAGCTATACAGGGCATTGACTCACATTGATTTCCTGTGCATGGGTGTTACCTTCTAGGTTAATTCTTTTTGATCTAACCTTTTCTCTAGTACCTATTCCCCTTTTCCTATTGGCCTCAGTTGCTTTAAGGTATCTGCTTTAGTTTATCTGCGTTAAGGGCAACAAATGCTAGCTAGTTTTTTAGGTGTCTTACCTATCCTCACACCTCCCTTGTGTGCTCTCGCTTTTATCATGTGCTCATAGTCCAATCCCCTTGTTGTGTTTGCCCTTGATCTAATGTCCACATATGAGGGAGAACATACGATTTTTGGTTGTTTGAGCCAGGCTAACCTCACTCAGAATGATGTTCTCCAATTCCATCCATTTACAGCAAATGATAACATTTCGTTCTTCTTCATGGCTGCATAAAATTCCATTGTGTATAGATACCACATTTTCTTAATCCATTCGTCAGTGGTGGGGCATCTTGGCTGTTTCCATAACTTGGCTATTGTGAATAGTGCTGCAATAAACATGGATGTGCAGGTGCCTCTGGAGTAACAGTCTTTTGGGTATATCCCCAAGAGTGGTATTGCTGGATCAAATGGTAGATCGATGTCCAGCTTTTTAAGTAGCCTCTCCAAATTTTTTTCCAGAGTGGTTGTACTAGTCTACATTCCCACCAACAGTGTAAGAGGGTTCCTTTTTCCCCGCATCCTCGCCAACACCTGTTGTTGGTGGTGTTGCTGATGATGGCTATTCTAACAGGGGTGAGGTGGAATCTTAGCGTGGTTTTAATTTGCATTTCCTTTATTGCTAGAGATGGTGAGCATTTTTTCATGTGTTTTCTGGCCATTTGAATTTCTTCTTTTGAGAAAGTTCTATTTAGTTCACATGCCCATTTCTTTATTGGTTCATTAGTTTTGGGAGAATTTAGTTTTTTAAGTTCCCTGTATATTCTGGTTATCAGTCCTTTGTCTGATGTATAGTTGGCAAATACTTTCTCCCACTCTGTGGGTGTTCTCTTCAGTTTAGAGACCATTTCTTTTGATGAACAGGAGCTTTTTAGTTTTATGAGGTCCCATGTATCTATGCTATCTCTTAGTTGCTGTGCTGCTGGGGTTTCATTGAGAAAGTTCTTACCTATACCTACTAACTCCAGAGTATTTCCTACTCTTTCTTGTATCAACTTAAGAGTTTGGGGTCTGATATTGAGATCCTTGATCCATTTTGAGTTAATCTTGGTATAGGGTGATATACATGGATCTAGTTTCAGTTTTTTGCAGACTGCTAACCAGTTTTCCCAGCAGTTTTTGTTGAAGAGGCTGCTATTTCTCCATCGTATATTTTTAGCTCCTTTGTCAAAGATAAGTTGCTTATAGTTGTGTGGCTTCATATCTGGATCTTCTATTCTGTTCCACTGGTCTTCATGTCTGTTTTTGTGCCAGTACCATGCTGTTTTTATTGTTATTGCTTTGTAATATAGTTTGAAGTCAGGTATTGTGATACCTCCTGCATAGTTCTTTTGACTGAGTATTGCCTTGGCTATTCGTGGCCTCTTGTGTTTCCATATAAATTTAACAGTAGATTTTTCAATCTCTTTAATGAATGTCATTGGAATTTTGATGGGAATTGCATCAAACATGTAGATTACTTTGGGGAGTATTGACATTTTTACTATGTTGATTCTACCAATCCATGAGCATGGGAGATCTCTCCACTTTCTATAGTCTTCCTCAATCTCTTTCTTAAGAAGTGTATAGTTTTCCTTGTAGAGGTCTTTCACATCTTTTGTTAGGTTTACACCTAGGTATTTGATTTTGTTTGAGGCTATTGTAAATGGAATTGTTGTCATACATTCTTTTTCCATTTGTTCATTATTAGTGTATAGAAATGCTAATGATTTTTCTATGTTGATTTTATATCCTGCTACCTTGCTATAGCTATTGATGATGTCTAGAAGCTTCTGAGTAGAGTTTTTTGGGTCTTTAAGGTATGGGATCATGTCGTCTGCAAATAGAGATATTTTGACAGTTTCTTTACCTATTTGTATTCCTTTTATTCCTTCTTCTTGCCTAATTGCTCTGGCTAGGAATTCCAGTACTATGTTGAATAGGAGTGGAGATAGTGGGCATCCTTGTCTGGTTCCTGATTTTAGAGGGAATGGTTTCAGTTTTTCTCCATTAAGTATAATGCTGGCTGTAGGCTTGTCATATATAGCTTTTATAATGTTGAGGAACTTTCCTTCTATTCCTAGTTTTCTTAGAGCTTTTATCATGAAATGATGTTGGATCTTATCAAAGGCTTTTTCTGCATCTATTGAGATGATCAAATGGTTTTTGTCTTTGCTTCTGTTAATGTGGTTTATTACCTTTATTGATTTTCGTATGTTGAACCACCCCTGCATCCCTGGGATGAAGCCTACTTGGTCATGGTGAATAATCTTTTTGATGTGTTGCTGAATTCGATTTGCCATTATTTTGTTGAGGATTTTTGCATCAATGTTCATTAAGGAGATTGGCCTATAGTTCTCCTTTTTGGAGGTGTCTTTGCCTGGTTTTGGGATAAGTGTAATACTGGCTTCATAAAATGCGTTTGGCAGTTTTCCTTCCCTTTCTATTTCATGGAACAGTTTAAGGAGGGTTGGTATCAGTTCTTCTTTAAAGGTCTGATAGAATTCAGCAGAGAATCCATCAGGTCCTGGACTTTTCTTTTTGGGGAGACTCTTGATTGCTGCTTCAATTTCATTTTGTGTTATAGGTCTATTCAGGTGATTAATTTCCTCTTGGTTCAGTTTTGGATGATCAAATGTATCTAGAAATCTGTCCATTTCTTTTAGATTTTCAAATTTATTTGAATATAGGTTCTCAAAGTAGTCTCTGATGATTTCCTGGACTTCCATGGTGTTTGTTGTTATCTCCCCTTTTGCATTCCTAATTCTACTAATTTGGGTTTTTTCTCTCCTCGTTTTAGTCAGGTTTGCCAGGGGTCTATCGATCTTGTTTAGTTTTTCAAAGAACCAACTTTTTGTTTCATTAATTCTTTGTATGGTTTTTTTGGTTTCTATTTCATTGATTTCAGCTCTTATTTTTATTATTTCTCTCCTTCTATTTGTTTTGGGATTTGCTTGTTCTTGTTTTTCTAGGAGTTTGAGATGTATCATTAGGTCATTGATTTGGGATCTTTTAATCTTTTTAATATATGCACTCATGGCTATAAACTTTCCTTTCAAGACTGCCTTAGCTGTGTCCCATAGGTTCTGGTAGGTTGCGTTTTCATTTTCATTGACTTCCAGGAACTTTTTAATTTCCTCTTTTATTGCATCCATGATCCATTCTTCATTAAGTAATGAGTTATTTAGTTTCCAGCTGTTTGCATGTTTTTTGTCTTTACTTTTGTTGTTGAGTTCTACTTTTACTGCATTGTGGTCAGATAGTATGCATGGTATTATTTCTATTTTCTTATATTTGCTGAGGCTTGCTTTGTGCCCTAGGATATGATCTATTTTGGAGAAGGTTCCATGGGCTGCTGAGAAGAATGTATATTGTGTAGAGGTTGGATGAAATGTTCTGTAGACATCTACTAGGTCCACTTGATCTATTGCATATTTTAGATCTTGGATTTCTTTATTGAGTTTTTGTTTGGATGACCTATCTATTGATGATAATGGAGTGTTAAAGTCTCCCACAACCACTGTGTTGGCGTTTATATATGCTTTTAGGTCTTTCAGGGTATGTTTGATGAAATTGGGTGCGTTGACATTGGGTGCATACAGATTGATGATTATTATTTCCTTTTGGTCTATTTCCCCTTTTATTAGTATGGAATGTCCTTCTTTATCTCGTTTGATCAATGTAGGTTTGAAGTCTACTTTGTCAGAGATAAGTATTGCTACTCCTGCTTGTTTTCGGGGGCCATTGGCTTGGTAAATCTTCTTCCAGCCTTTCATCCTAAGCATATGCTTATTTCTGTCAGTGAGATGAGTCTCCTGTAAGCAACAAATTGTTGGATCTTCTTTTTTAATCCTTTTTGTCAAACGGTGTCTTTTGATGGGTGAATTAAGTCCATTAACATTAAGTGTTAGTACTGATAGGTATGTGGTGATTCCTGCCATTTAGTTGTCTTAGTTATTTGAAGGTTTGATTGTGTGTACCTAACTTGATGTTACTCTCTACTGTCTTGCTTTTTCTTATCCTGTGGTTTGGTGCTGCCTGCCTTTTCATGTTTAAGTTGGGTGTCACTTTCTGTGTGCAGGATCCCTTGCAGAATCTTTTGTAGTGGTGGCTTTGTGGTCACATATTGTTTTAGTTTCTGCTTATCATGGAAGACTTTTATTGCTCCATCTATTTTGAATGATAGCTTTGCTGGGTAGAGTATCCTGGGGTTGAAGTTATTTTCATTCAGTGCCCAGAAGATCTCACCCCACGCTCTTCTTGCTTTTAATGTTTCTGTTGAGAAGTCTGCTGTGATTTTGATGGGTTTACCTTTGTATGTTACTTGTTTTTTCTCTCTTACAGCCTTCAATATTCTTTCCTTAGTTTCTGAACTTGTTGTTTTAATGATGATATGTTGTGGGGTAGTTCTATTTTGATCTGGTCTGTTTGGTGTCCTGGAGGCCTCTTGCATTTGTATGGGAATATCTTTCTCTAGATTTGGGAAATTTTCCGTTATTATTTTGTTGAATATATTACGCATTCCCTTCGCTTGCACCTCTTCTCCTTCTTCGATGCCCATGATTCTCAAGTTTGGTCTTTTGATGGAGTCAGTGAGTTCTTGCATTTTCTTTTCACAGGTCTTGAGTTGTTTAATTAATAGTTCTTCGGTTTTTCCTTTAATTACCATTTCATCTTCAAGTTCTGAGATTCTGTCTTCTGTTTGTTCTATTCTGCTGGATTGGCCTTCCATTTTGTTTTGCAGTTCTGTTTCATTCTTTTTTCTGAGGTTTTCCATATCCTGGCTGTTTTCTTCTTTATTGTTGTCTATTTTTGTCCTGAGTTCATTTATCTGTTTATTCATCGTGTTCTCTCTTTCACTTTGGTGTTTATACAGTGCTTCTATGGTTTCCTTTATTTCTTCTTTTGCTTTTTCAAATTCTCTATTTTTGTTGTCTTGGAATTTCTTGAGTGTCTCCTGTACATTTTGGTTGACCCTATCCAGTATCATCTCTATAAAATTCTCATTGAGTACTTGTAGTATGTCTTCTTTTAAATTATTCTTGTGGGCTTCATTGGGTCCTTTGGCATAGTTTATCTTCATTTTGTTGGAGTCTGGATCTGAGTTTCTGTTCTCTTCATTCCCCTCTGGTTCCTGTACTAATTTTTTGCTGTGGGGAAACTGGTTTCCCTGTTTTTTCTGTCTTCCCGTCATTGTCCTTGGTGTTGTTACTGTCCCTGTACTGTGTGTAATTAGGTATTTTCTAGCTTGTAATAATAACAACGGTAATATTTAGAATGGAAGAGTGAGCTGAGATGGAAAGCAAGAAGTTAAAGAAAAGGGGAAAACAAATATACAGACAAGAGGGAGAAAGCAGAACAAGGTATCAGACAAGAGAGTTTCAAAGGTATAAACAGGGAGTGTTAGTGTACTAATCGACAGTAAGCTGAACAGACATTAGAGAGACAGAGAGAGGATTGAAAAACAAAGATAAAAAAATAAAAAATAAGTAAATGAAAGTAATATCTATATATAAAAATGAATTAAAATAAAATGGAAAATAGAAAATTAAAAAAAAAAACAAAACCAAAAAACTTCCAAGTTTATATGCAATGCAGTTTCAGTCTTAATAATTTGGGTGTCCGTCTCAATCTCCAGTCCTGGAGTTGGTGCCTCAGATGTTGTTCTGTAGTTGTCTCATCAAAGGGTATGCATAAAGTAGAACAAAACTACACACTCACACACACACACACACACACACACACACACACAAAAGCCCCACCAAGTGTCCCCAGTTCAAATGCAATTACAGTTTCAGTAAGTTTTTTGGCTTGCAGGTGTAATTCGGTTGTTCTCTCAGCAAAGGTAGGGAGAAAAAGAAAAAAAAGCGTCTGGAGACAGTTCTGCGAGTGGTATCTGCAACTGTGGCTTGCCTGCCTGCTGCTCTCAGCCTGTAGCTGGTGGCATTATTTATGCAGATCTCTGGGGTGAGCTAGCACTCACCTGGTCCCACAGGCTTTGTTTGCTCAGAGTTCTCCTGTGTGGGAGCCTCTGCTACAGGCTTTCCCCTTTCCAAGCACTGGGAAAGGTGACACTGCCCCCGCGTTGTCAGGCCTGCGTGTTTATTTACAGTTCATGTGGGAGCCCCTCTCCTCTGAAGTTTTCCTCCCACTGCCACTTTCAGCAGCTTTCCTGCTCCTGCTTACTGGGCGGTGCTGCTGCTCCTGCCAGCCGCCATGTTTGTTTACAGTTCACGTGGAAAGTGGGTCTTCCCTCTTCTCACAAGCTTTCCCACTCCTGGTTGCTGGGTGCGCGCCCCGCTCCTGCCAGAGGCTCTCCGGCCCGCCTGGCTTGTTTATTTACAGTCCCGAGAAGGATTCCCTTCCCCCAATCTTCAGCGCTCAGGGCGCCCCACCCTCTTTCCAGCGTGTCTTAACTGTTCTTATTGCTTATTACTCAGTTTCTCTTTTTTTTTTTTCTCGGGTGGAGGTCAGTCTGTCCAGGGGGCTATGCTGCTCTGGCCCAGGCTTGTCTGTGGGGCTACCGCAGTACCGTGAAGCTCACCTGGTCCGCGTCTTCCCAAGCCGTATGGGCGCCAGCCCCTGGCGGCCCCAGGGGCCCTCCTCGTTTCTCCATTTGACGTGAAGTGGAGATTCTCTGCACCGGCTGGAGATGTGGAGGGGTCAAAGTTATGCCTTTTCTCAGTGATTATGCCTGCAAAGTGTGTCTCCAGCGTCTCTCCAAGATTTCACTATAGGAGGCTCGCTTTCTGCTTCCTACCTCTAGCCGCCATCTTGGAATCTCCCAGGTTTGTTTTTTAACAAATTGAGAGATAAAGTTCTCAGAAGTTCTAAATAGCAGGTAGAAAAAACCTCAACATTTTCTCCCAGAAACTATTGTAAACTGGGGAGCAAAGGCCTTGTGGGCTATACGTTTCTTTCTTAGCTTAGGTGCTATGGTTACTTTCTTTTTTTTTCCCTTTATTATTCATTTGTGCATACAAGGCTTGGGTCATTTCTCCCCCCTGCCCCCACCCCCTCCCTTACCACCCACTCTGCCCCCTCCATCTCCCCCCCACCCCCTCAATACCCAGCAGAAAGTATTTTGCCCTTATCTCTAATTTTGTTGTAGAGAGAGTATAAGCAATAATAGGAAGGACCAAGGGTTTTTGCTGGTTGAGATAAGGATAGCTATACAGGGAGTTGACTCACATTAATTTCCTGTCCATGTGTGTTACCTTCTAGGTTAATTCTTTTTGATCTAACCTTTTCTCTAGTTTCTGGTCCCCTTTTCCTATTGGCCTCAGTTGCTTTTAAGGTATCTGCTTTAGTTTCTCTGCGTTAAGGGCAACAAATGCTAGCTAATTTTTTAGGTGTCTTACCTATCCTCACCCCTCCCTTGTGTGCTCTCACTTTTATCATGTGATCAAAAACGTGTATCTGTATCTTAGGCCTCAGGTAGGCAGAGGTTGACAGAGACTCCAACATGTGGTATGTAGAATTGAATAATACCCTTTGTTTCAAGTGTTTACTTCTTTCTGATGTTTACCTGTGGACCAAAGAACTCCTGTGAAAGATTGCTTAAACCATGCCTGTAGTTGGGGTTCAGGTATGTCCTGTCCACACTGATAATTTGAGGGATCCTGACTGCAGACAGGTTTCAAGAAGATAGTTTGTCCCTTTGATGGAGAAGTTACTGAAGGGCAAAAGTAACTGACGTGGTGAGCCAGAGCCAGGAGAGGGCCTGGGCACCAGAGGGAAGTAGCAGGGAGATCCCAGAACACTTTGGGAGGAGGGGACAGGTACCAACACTAGAATGGCTGCTTGACTAAGCTGTGCAAAAGCAAAGTTGCAGAGAGAAGCCACAAAGGGCAGGACATAGGCATTCTCTTCTTCCTATTGGCAGTGACTGGGGCCCCAAATGGTGAGGGTCAGGGCCTCAGTTATTGGGGTTGGAGAGAGGTGAAATCTAGTTCAGCTGAGGCAGTGCAGTGGCAGTGGTGGGGTTTTAAGGCACAGTGATGATGTAAAGCTGGCAGGAACACCAGCTCTCAGGCCTGGCAGAGGGTGCGTTAGCAGCTCTGGCTCTCATGGATACAGGGTGGAGGCCTGAGGAGACCTGAGCTATCTCATCTCCCAGGTAAGTCCCCCTCAGTGTCTCCCAGAAAGTCTTGAGGACAATTTCTTATGAGACTGTAATTGTTGACTGACTGGCTGGGGTACCATGCCAATGGGATTCGGGTCTTAATATGAATGGAACCCTTCTTGTACCTATTGGCTAGTTCAGGGTAGGAATCTCTGGGTTACTTTTGTTTCAATTTGTTACAACACAATTATCTGGTGTATTGTATTATCAATTCATTAATTTCATTTAATTGAAAATATTTTTTTCCAAACAGAGCTACAAAGTGCCATTAGATAGAGACTATCCACCTTTTTTGGCTAGATTATGATATGAGGGACTTTGAGGCTGGACAGAGCCATCATTAACTGTTCTCTGGATTTAGTCACGTTTTTAATGACACTGAGAACATAGGAAGAAAGAGAATCTTGAAACCTATGGGTTATAACTTTCCTGGGTGAGGTTCCTCTGATCAATCTTCACTTTAGAATGGCCATATGATTGAGGATTTCTGCTTCCTCCAGTGCTTTACTCACCATCGTCTTAGACCTAGGGGAAGCTGAAGAGTGTGTGATCAGAAGCGACATGTTTTCTAGAGCCATTCCTATGCCAGCTTCCTTCAAAAAGGTATTTGAGTATTTTTACATGTCATGTGAATGGAGTTTATGACTTTTGCCTCCAGGAGAAATCCCAAAATAGTTCCTTTCAGGGCAGGCACTGGGGGGCTGGGTACTAGGCAGGTCCCCATCCTTCCCTCGATGGGGTTTATGAGTGTCCTGAGCCATTGAAAACTGGGTTTGCCCATACAGAGATCACTTAGGGTAAGAAAATCTTGAGCTATGGATGGGCATTGGTCCTGCTGGTCCATGGATGTCTACATGGAGACAGTTGTTGGCTAGAGGGCCTCATCCATGGACAATGAGTGCAGTAGGAGTGGCTTAGCAGCACAGGTAACAAGTGCTGGCTGATTTTGGCTATTGGCTTTGTTCTCATGGGGTACCCTGATGCTGTCTACTGACACTGTCCACCTGGTGCAGGTGGGGTCAGCTCTTGGTGCTGCCTGTCATCATCATTGGCCATGCTAGTCCCAGAGGCTCTACTAGTTTTCCTCCTCATGCCATGACCATTGGGTGACTATACCAGTATTCTACTTTGAGGTTAGTCCAAATCTTCCTCCATTGTCTTTCAAACTATTTTTCAACTGTTTATTACAGAAATCCTCAAGCATACAGAAAAATGGAAAGAGCACAATCAAGATCCTTGTATTTACTTAGTCATCACAGAATAATTGCTAACATTTTGTCATATTTATTTTAATAGACCGTCTATACAAACCACTTCAAAGTACATTGTAAATTCTTCCCTTCTAAACACTTCAGTATTCCACATGAATTTCCTGTGAGTAGGGACATTGGCAATACCATTATCACACTGGAAAAAAATTAATAATAATTTACTTATACCTTCCAATTTAAATTTTATATTTGGAATCTTGGAACTGTCCCCAATATGAGTTTTAAAATTGATTTGTTAGTGCCAGCATTTACTCAGAATTAATGCATCACATTTAGTTCTGGGTTTTAATCTCTTTTATTCTAAAGCTATCCCACTTTTTCTTTTTTATTATGCTGGCATCTGAGGACCCAGGCTAGTTAAATGCAGAATGTCTTACCTTCTAATTTGTCTCATTTTTTGGGGGGGGTTACTTAACTTTAAAAAAATAGCCCTTATTTTCTGTAAACTGGGAATTAATTTTAAAGGCGTGATTAGATTTGGTTAACAATATTGATATGATGCTTATTTAAAAAAAAATGGGCAAACACAATGCTCTATTCCCTTAGGATATGCCATTTGAATTTCAACACCATATTCTCTCTTCTTTTCCTCTAAAAATCTTATTTGGCAAATTGCCTTTTTTTACTCAAAGCTATTACTACTGAACAATTTCACAAACCTATTTTGAGAGTCAAAATATGAGCATCTAGTCCTTGTCATTGTATTCTAGCCATGACAATCATAATCTTCTTTGAGGCAGTGCACAACTCTCTCCAGGGAGAGATGGAGCATAAGGACAAGCAAAAATGAAAAGCACCTTGATAAACATTTTAAACATCGCAGCTGTACATCTCTAAAGAACACCAGCTGTAGAGGAGGAAGCTTCTGAAAGAAGTAAGAGGAACACAGGACATGTCCCCAAGGTCTTGCTCCACCAAGTTCTAGGACACTTCAGAGAATACAGGTGTGTACATTCCTAGGTGAGTGTCACATGAAACACAGGACTCTGGTCCTTTCCCAACACAAGATCCCAAAGGATAAAGCTTCTTATGCATCTGGTTGCATTTATCCACTGTGCCACCATGCTTAACATTTTTTCCTTGACTTGGACCTTAGGGATTAGAAGGAATAATTATCTCACCACAAAATTCCTCTTGATTCTGACTGGAGTCTCATCTTACAGTAGTATCTCTCTTGTTGGGACTTTCTTAGTAGTCTCATGAATTCAGCTGGGAATGGACCAATGGTTTCCATTTCACAGGGGAAAAAAATCAGTCTTGGATGTTTTCTTTTTTCACTTCAACAAATGTTTTTTTGAACCTCATTGTACACCAGAAGGAGCTGGTTAGGCCCAGGGACTATGTAGGCTCAAGTTTGCTCAAGTTCACGTGTTGTTTATAGTGAAAAAGAAGAGATACACACAGATTTTTTTTTTTTTTGGTTTAAAAAGGAAAACTCAGGGCCTCACACTTGCTAGTAAGTGCTTGACCACTTGAGCCATACCGCCAGCCCTTTTTTTGGCTTTAGTTATTTTTAGGTAAGGTCTCCATTTTTGCCTGAAGCTAGTCTCAGGCAGAAACCTCCTACTTACTGTCTTCCATATAGCTGGGATTGCAGGTGTGTGCTATCACACTCAGCTTATTGATTGAGATGGGTTCTTGCTAACTTTTTACCTGGGCTGGCCTCGAACAACAATCCTATTGAACTCTGCCTTCTGAGTAGATGGATTGAAAGTGTGCCTGATTACAAATATATATTTTTACTATAAAATGATAGAGCTGATTATTAGGTGTTAAGGGGTGGAAACAGCTCTAACTTCTGGAGAATATGAGGTCTGAGCTAAGTCTTGAAGGATGAATACAGACAGACAGAAGAGCCTTCTTGGCTTGTTCACTATGGAATTCTTAGCTTCTAGCACATGTTAGCATCTAACCCATGCCTAGTTCGTGGTAGACATTCAATATAGTGAATTTACAGAAGAAATCTCAGTAGAGTCTTCTGATCCATATCCATTGCGCCACTGGCCCACAGAAATCTCAGTATCGGAAACATTGCAAGCACAAAACAGACACAAGGAACTGAGTACTTCAGAATTACTGAAGATTAATCCTTGTAGAGTCATAGAGTCCTTTGAAAAATTGATGGAAGCCCTGGTTCTTCTTCCTAGAAACATAAACACTCAAAATTTAACAGATGATTTTGGAGGGTATAGGCCCTCCTGAACCCTATGCACATTAAGGATTTCTGTTGGAGAGAAATTGGAACACTGAAGTATTTAAAATGCTTTAATTTTATTTTATTCTAAAGTAGGGAAAGGATGTTCTTATGGTTACTTTAGATACCCTGTGAAGTACGGGCTGAAGGGACATAAACCTGGAGCAGGTGGCTCATTGAAAAGGTTGCTGAATTAGGGGAGAGGCAGTGGAGAAGGAGGTAGAAGGGTGAATACTGTGCAGAAAATGTGTACACATGTATGCAAATGCAAAAATGATACTTGTTGAAACTATTCCAGGAATGGGGCGAAGGGGGACAAAGGAGAGTGATGAAGGGGGTGAATTCAAGTATGATATATTTGATACATTTTAAGAATTTTTGACATATCCTTTTTTTTTTTTGGGCGGTACTAGGGTTTGAACTCAAGGCCTCATGCTCGTTAGGTAGGTGCTCTTAGGTTTGAGCCACTCTGCCAGCCCAATTGTAAGAACGTTTGTAAATGCCACAATGTACCCCACCCAGCACAACAATAAAGGAAAAAAAAGGTTGCTAAATTAATTCTGTAGCAGATGATTTAGCTTGATTTAGGGGTGAGATTGAAGAATGGAGAAGAGTGGTGGGGTTAAGAATGCCTTAAGAGATAAAACTGAGCCAGGTGACGATGGCTCACACATGTAGTCCTAACTACTTGGGAGGCTGAGATAGCAAGGGTGGTGGTTCAAAGCCAGCCCAGACAAAAAGTTCATCTCAACCAATATCTGGGAGTAGTGGCATGTACCTATCATCCCAGCTAGGGAAGGAAGAATATTATAAAATAGGAGGATCATAGTACAGGCTGGCCTGGGCAAAAAGTGAGCAAAAAAGTGCTGGGGTATAACTCAAACAGTAGAGTACCTACCTAGCAAGTGAGAAGCTCTGAGTTCAAACTCCAGTACTGCCAAAAAAAGAAAAAACAAGAAAAGAAAAGGTATAACTGGCAACTGTTGGTGTTGCCTAGATTTGAGAGTAAGGAATAGGAATTAAGTCTGATCTCACGTTTGGGGATGACAGGGAGGATGGTGGCACTATTTATTGAGACGGGAAAATAGATTTGGGTTAGGAATGGGTGGTAGAGAGTCTAGAGGTGGGAGATGTGAGGAGTTCAGGTTTGACTGTGTTGTAGTCACACAAGGTGACCAGGTAGTGAGAAATCAGAGTGAAGTGGAGGAGTAACAGGGAAGTGCTGCAAAACTTAGACGAGCAAAGGATTATGGGAGAGTGAAGCAAAAGTATGTGTTTTAGAAGCATAATTGGGCAGTGAGGAGGACCAATAACAATTTCCAAGACTGAGGAGTGTGGAGATAAGGAGATAGTTCCTCTAACAGCCTGTGGGGCAGGCAGTGTCTTTAGGAGCTGCCAATGGCTTAGAGCAATAGGATTTTATTGTCTCACAGGTCTGGGGGCTTGAGGTAAGAAATCAAGGTGTCTTCAGTGTCACCTGCAACATGGAGGGAATCCTCTGTGCCATTTCCTAGTTTCTGGTGACTCGGCAATCTTTGGTGTTCCTTGGTTTCTACATGCATTACTCCAGTCTTTGCCTTTGTCATTACATGCATTTTCCTTTTGTGTCTGTAAATCCATATGCTTTTCTGATCAGACCAGTCATATGGGATTAGAGCACTGTGCTGTTCCAGTATGAGCTCATCTTAACCACTTACACCTGCAAAGAAGTAAGACCACAAATAAGTTAAGTTCAACCTCATATTTTGAGGTACTGAGGTACTAGGGTTAGAACTTCAACATGTTCTTTGTTTTCGGTGGTACTGGAGCTTGAATTCATGACCTCACACTTGTTAGGCAGGTGCTCTATCACTTGAGCCATGCCTCCAGCCCTTTATGCTTTAGTTGTTATTATTTTTTTAAGATAGGGTCTTGTGTTTTTGTCTAGTGCCAGCCTCAGAGTGCAATCCTCCTACCCACACCTTCTGCGTAGCTGGGCTGCACCACCATACCCAGCTCATTTGTTGAGATAGCTTCTCACTAACTTTTTGCCCAAATTGGCTTAAAACTGTGATCCTCCCAATCTCCATCTTTTGAGTAGCTGGACTTGTACACAGGAACCACCACTCTTTTTTAGAGGACAAATTCCACCCATAACAGGGAAGACACATTTTTGAGCTCAAGGAGAAAACAGAGGAACCTTCTGTAGAGGAACGTTCTGGGAATTTTGTTGGCCCAGGTTCCAAAATGTCCAGATGAAATAGTTGAGTGTGGTGGTAGTGGGTGGTGGTGGTTCTGGTCAGACGAGAGGGAAGAGGAAGAGCTAACTGATGTTCTGGGTGATAAGATTGATAGAAACATGAGGCGTGAGGAACCAAATGAAGCTCTAGTTTGAGGATAGCAATGATGAACTTGGCCTGGTGGCAAAAACACACTCTACACCAAAGGAACACCAAATGGAATATCTGTGGTTGCTTTGCCTGGTCATTATCTCTTATTGATTAACCTTTAGCAGGTTTTCAGAGTGTTTTGTACTGTGGTTGAGTTTTCCTAAAAGTTGTCCTTGTCACTATTTTTGTTCTTTTAATTATTTTCCTCTTGCTGCTTCTGACAATGGGGAGCAAATATAGTTTAAGAGGCACTTCTGTGATCATAGCTTCTTTATTTTCTTTGGGATTTTGAAGGATTCTTCTATTCCCAAAGAACCCAAAAGTAAATTCAATGAATAACCTTTTTATTGTTTGAGAAAACCTTCTCTATTTACTCCTTTTTATTATCCTTATGAATTCCAGAATGATAGTGTGCAAGGAAAAATATGTTAGGTCAAAAGGCTGTTACCATATTGTAAAAACATCCTAAGTATGGGCCCTGTATTGTTTGCTTTTCTAGAAAATTCTATTCCCTTGTGAACAACAAGGAGAGCTAAGGCTCTGGCTATTGATCTGCCCTTTACTTGCCTGTGCTCTTTTGTTGAAAAATTTCTGAATTATAGCTCTAGATGCTTTATATCCTATTTGATCAATTTTCATGAAAGATTATATAAATATCTCTGATATAGTTTCATAAAAAGAATCCCCTACCCAGGTTTACAGATTTAAATACCAGTACAGGAAGACGTGTTCATTAAATGATGTTTGGTGGAAAAAAGAGAGCCTGGTTAGCATTCCATAATACTAGGTGCAGAGTATGGTGATGAATGGAGTGGCACTGATTTAGAGTTAAGATCTTTTATTCTTTCATGCCCAATGACCTAACTTCTTTCTGCTAGGCCCCACCTCTTAAAGGTTCCATCACCTCCCAATAGTGCCATAGGCTGACAAGCAAGCCTTTAGCAAATGAGTCTTTAGGAAACATTACAGATCCAAATTATAGCATTCATAAAAACTATAAACAATGAAGTTGGATAGCTTCCAGGTTGGTGAACACATCCATTCCACGGGAACAGAAACTCTTGCACTCAGATCCTTCTGGATGTTGTCCCATGTATCTCCTCATCTGGCTATTCCTTTGGGTCTTTTATGATATCATTTATATTAGCCAATAAACACGATTTCCTGCACTTTATGAACTCATATAGCAAATTACTGAACCTGATGAGGGGATCGTGGCCAAGCCAGACTGAAATGTGGATCATCTGGGGATCCACTACTAATACCTCCTGATTTGTAGCCAAGGCAGGTGGAAGTGTGGATAACCTGGGAACCACTTCTTGCAAGTAACATTTGAAGTGGGAGCAATCTTGTGAGATTAGCCCTTCCTCTGTAGGGTATTCACTAACTCTCAGGAGTTAGTGTCAGAGTCAAATCATAGTACATCCAGCTGGTGTCCACACAGAACTGGAAAGTTGCCTAATGAGGAAACCACATACATTTGGTATCAGAAGTGTTGCGAGCAGAGAAACATTTTCTCTTTGCGCCCACCAAGAGTGAGGGCCAAGATTCAATACTGGTGGCTTTCTAGTTTGTGGTTTCTGCCTTTGAATTCTGTGAAATACAGGTACCACCTCATAATAAATTCTTACATTTTTGTTCATGCAGATAAAGCAGGTTTTATTGACTTGTACTCTAAAACGCCTTAACTAAGACACTATTGTAACTTTTCTTTCTTCTTCTTTTTAGTGCAGTAATTTTTTTTTCCAATCTGGAGATTGGACATGCAAATCAGACTCCCAAGAGGAGCTGACTTATTAATTTCCATGCTGAGTAAGTGCCAGAGGGACCAGAATCCTCCTGCTCACAGGTCAGCCTATTCTCTCCCAGTAGGAAAACCTACACGGGGAGCCAGATTATAATAAGAAGGCTGCTTGATGAGCACAGACAGAAGCAGATAATTAGGGGATCTGAGCAGACATCTCCAAGTGAGGAGGGCTGGAGGCACTTTCCCCACTTTCAGGATGTACCGAACCTGCTAAATAGTATATGTGTGTGATTGCGCTAGGGCGCCCTTGGAAATATAGCTCAACTCACTAAAACCAGCTCACTCATAAGCCAAGTCAGCTAATGAGCCATTTATCTAAAATTAGTAGTTATCAGAATATTTCATGTGTGATGGAACGGCTTTCACAGCTTTCTGTGTATTTTTCCCCTAAGGTGACTGGTGACTGTTTTATGTGATACAGTTCTTCCTCCTTTTCTCTTTCCTTTTTCCTCTCCTCTCCTCACCTTTCCTCTCTTCTTCTCACTCCCTTCTTCCTACCCACCCTCCATTTCTCCTTCCTGCTTTCTTTTTTGTCCTTATTTCAAAGGTATTTTTGCTCACATATCCAAGGTTGTCCACCTCCCCACCTTCATTCCTACCTGCCTCATCTTCTCCCAGAGCTCAATCAAGACTTGGAGGTCTTGAGAGTTGAGCCAGGCAGTCATAAGCCAGAAACAGTGCCAGATGTAGAAAATGGGTGGAGCAAATCTAAAATAGTGTGTGTGTGGGGTAGGACTGTGGGGTGGTGGGGAAGCAGAAGGCCAGGAGTCAGACAGTCCAGACCAAAGACCAAAATAGTAGGATCAAGGTCATTAGCTAGAAGTCAAACAGGGGTCCAGAGTGGGATAAAAGGCTGGACTGCCGGAGAAGAGGCTGGAAGTCAGCAAGGAGAGGGTAACAGGTGTTTGGTATTTCTATTGCTTATGAACTGTCTTACAATTTTCTACTTCTCTAAAATTGCAGTATGCACCTTTTGGAAAAATCTGTACAGTATTGAATTTGCATAAACTTAGAGTTGCTTAACTCAGGGGGATTGCTTTGTTTATGAATCATCAACTTTTTCTTTTTTAAGCTTCTCCTTCCTGCTGCTTGCTGTCTGCTTCCCAGAGTTTTGTGTCATAAGTGTCATTATTAAGCAAATTGCCCCAAATCCACTGCTGCTGTAAGACATTTCTGTATTGGCAGCAAGAATGAAAAAACAAGACACATTCATCTGAAACTATTAAGCCCCATTGCTCTTCATATTTTCTGATAGCTAAGTGATGAAATAATATTAACCCACATATTATTATTATTTTTTTTGCTGAGACTGGAATTTGAATTCAGGGCTTTGTACTCGCAGAGCAGGCGTTCTACCACTTGAGCCACACCTCCAGTCCATTTTGCTCTGGTTATTTGGGAGATGGAGGTCTTATGAAATATTTGCCTGGGCTGGCCTCGAACCTCAATCCTCCCTATCTCAGCCTCACAAGTAGCTAGGATTACAGGTATGAGCCACCAGCTCCTGCTAAGAACATACTCTTACAGGAATTAACTGAAGTTTCATGAGAACTACTTTAATCTATCTGAACACAGTGCCTCCAGGGACCTAGCTACTCCCTTAGACACCTCCCACTAGGCTCCATCTTTCAAAGTTTCTACCACCTGACGCCAACATGGTGGGGACCAAGATTCCAGCACAAGAACAAACCATATCCAAACCATAGCCCACTCTGAGTACAGCCCTGCTTTTTGTCATCGTGTTAACTGTCTTTCTCTTTGTCCTCCTTTCTTCCTCTTAGATATGCTCTGGTGGTAATGAGAGGCCCACCCAGGTAATCCACAGTCATCTCCCCCATTTTGAGGTAGTTAATTTAATCACATATGCACAGTTCTTTTTACATACAAGATAACATATTCCCAGGTTCTGGGAACTGAGACACAGAGTAGGAGCTATTATACTCTTTTGTGATATTTGACCTATCCTAATAGTAATATATAAAACATTAATAAAATAGAACTCAGAAAAATGTATCTTGTAATTTCACTATTGAGAGATAAACATAGTGAATATTTCCTTCTAACTTTAACATGAATCGTTTTTGCATAGTCATAATCACATTCTGAAAATATTATGTAAAATCACATACATAATCATATTACATAAAAATTTTGAGATTCTACTTTTTCTCTAAATATAATAGCTCATTTTCCATGCTATACATAGACAGAGCAAATATTTTTTGTTGACTATAATATTGTGTCAAGTCAATATAAAATATTTTTCCTAAGCTTTCTTTTATTTTTGGAAATTTAACTTGCCTTAATTTTTTGACATTTTAAATAATCCTTTGACAAATACTTATGCTTATGATTATTTTCTTCTTTATAAGTTTTTCTTTAGGATAGATTTCCAGATGTGGAATGACTGTACCAAAAAGGTTATTTATTTATTTATTTTTTTACAGCAAATGTTTTTCAGAGAGTTTATAGCAAGTTTTAGAACCACATATATGTGACTATTTTACTGTTTTTCTTACAGCTCCAAATTAAAAAAAATATCATCAGTAAATCAGGAAGGTGGAATATTTATCTTTTGTTTTAACTTGCATTTATTCATTTAAAAGGAGATCAAATATTTTTTCATAGGTTTATTTGTAAGCTAGTTATAAATCTTTGATGAATTAATGATTTGTGTCTTTCACTTTTGGGGGTAAAAATGCTTTTTAAATTAATTTTTCTAAGAGCTATATTTTTAAAAACGTTATTTATTTATTTATTTTTAATTTTTTTTATTCATATGTGCATACAATGTTTGGGTCATTTCTCTCCCCTTTCTCCCCCCTGCCCCTTCCCCCTCCCCCCTCCCCCCTCACTACCCAGCAGAAACTATTTTGCCCTTATCTCTAATTTTGTTGAAGAGAGAGTATAAGCAATAATAGGAAGGACCAAGGGTTTTTGCTAGTTGAGATAAGGATAGCTATTAAAAACGTTTATTTAATGTTTGTGACACTTGCTACACTTATTTTCTCTTGTTTTAATACTTTCTTACTATGTAGAAGTTTTAAATTTGTGTATGGTTTATCTATTCACTTCCCTCCCTCTTTTTCTTCTTTGATTATTTAAAAATCCTCCTATCCCAATGGTTGAATGTGCAGTAAATTTAATATTCTTCTAGGTTTTCTTGCAGTTTGAAAAGTATCTTTTTAATCCATCTGAAATTATATGGGTACAAAATCTGTGGAGAGGCTTTGGCTACCTGTTTAAATTTGCCAAGAGGAAGAGACTCATTTGCACTTCTGAGTTCTCTGCAAAGAGCCACTTGCCTTTTCTTCCTCATATAAAAGAAAGATAAATAAGAGACTTATCCTAACAGGAAAGTGTGACATGCTGTGTTGTTTCCTAGTCTAGGGAAAAGTTCTCTCATTATCTATGTCTAACTTCTCTTCTGATTGATATTTTAGCTTAAAATTGAGACAGAAGTAGCTTTCGGTAATTGACTTTGACTGAAAATGCACAAAAGTGAACAAAAAAGTCAACTTTTAAAAAGTGGTAGAAACTATTCCATTAGATACAAAGTTTGTTACATTTCTGGAGGAGTTGGTTTAGTAAATTAAGCCATAGTAGACAGTCTTTCCTCTGGAAGGGATTTTTTTTCCTTTTTTTGGTGGCACTGGGGTTTGAACTCAGGGCCTCATGTTAGCTAGCCAGGCACTCTACCACTTGAACCACTCCACCATTCCACAGTCTTTCCTCTGGACAATAATGGAGTACTTGTCCTGGCCAGTGGAAATAAAATGGGGAGCTAGATATGGAATTTTAAGTTTGATAGTAGTCACATTAAAAAAAAACCAAAAAACAAATAGGAATAGGTAACCCAATAAAAAAATCCTCATTTCACTGGGAGCATGGCTTAAGTAGTAGAGTACTTGCCTAGCAAGTGTCAGGCCCTGGGTTTAATCCCCAGCAGTGTAAAAAAAGAAAATCATTTCAACACATAACCTATGCTAGAATTATTAGTAAGGTAGCTAACTTTTTTATTCTTTTTCACACTAAGTCTTTGAAGCCCAGTGTGTGTGTCACACTTAGGGCACATCTCAGTTTGGAGTCACCTCATTTCAAGTGCTCTGTAGGTGCATGTGACTAGAGGCTGCCCTTGAACAGGCCGATCTAGACAGGGACACATTTTTGGCTGCTTCACTCTCCTTTTCCTAACTCCATGCTGAATAATGTTTGCCAAGGGTCTAATACAATTGATTAGTTTTTGGTGTTGCATGGTAGCAATCTTTTTTTTTTTTCTTTTATGTGGTATTGGGTTTGAACTCAGAGCCTCAGGCTTGCTAGGCAGGTGCTCTGCCACTTAAGCCACTCTGCCAGCCCTGTTTTGTGTTGGGTTTTTTTGAGATAGTGTTTTGTGAACTATTCCCAGGGTTGGCTTTGAACTTCGATCCTCCTAATCTCTGCCTCCTGAATAGCTGGGATTACAGGCATGAGCCACAGGCACCTGGTTGCAATCATTTTCAACATAACTCTTTCTACAGAATTCCGTGTTTCCCAATTCTGGGGCCATGAAAGACAGACAATCTCTTGGCTACTGCTGCAGACAGTGAGTCACCTTGTCACTCTGCCTCTGTCTCTTTCTGCCTCTGCTTTTCTCCTTCCACTCATTCTTTTAGAATGAAAATAGCTTTATTACTTTTGTTTTTTTGCAGCACTGGCAGATTGAACTCAGGACCTTGTGCGTGCTAGGCAAGCACTACAACCACAGCCCTTTTGGTTACTTTATTTTTCTGATTAAAAAAGTAATAAATATATGTTAACTTTTTTTTTTTTTAAAGAATCAGGCACTCAAAAGGAAAAAGAAAATGTAAACCAACTGTAGCTTATTACATAAAACTTACCATCAGCAGTCTTTAGGTAGGTCTTCTTTTAGTATTGCAAAAATGTATTTATGAAAATAGAATCATAAATCATAGTATCCATGACACATTTGTATTAAATGGATACATTTGTATTAAAATGCTTTCCATGTTCCTCTTAGTGCGCTGTGTGCTAAGCTTGTACGGTGTTTATGTGACCTATCTCCTACTGTTAGACCTTGAGGCTCTTTCTAATTCTCCATTCTTACAGCAGTGTATCAGCAACCTTCCTCATACTTCTATGCCCAAGTATCTCATAGTTTTGTGAGAAGAAACTTCTAAAATAGGTCCAACTTGATAGGCGGGGCTAGATTGACCTTTAGAAAGCTTGCAAGATCAGGAGGGTGAAACAGGTCCTGCCTGGGGGGAGGGAGGAGTTAGTTCCAGTGGGAGAGGGGGAAAGGCAGGGAAAGGGGTATAGGAGAGTGAATATAGTGCAAATATTGTGTACACATGTATGTAAATGCAAAAGTGATACCTGTTGAAACTATTCCAAGACTGGGGGCAGGGAGGAATAAAGGAGAATGGTGGAGGGGGAGAATTCAAGTATGATGTATTTGATATATTGTAAGAACTTGTGTAAATGTCACAATGTACCCCCACCCAGCACAATAATAAAAAAAAGAAAAATGAAAGCTTATGCAAGTTACATTCCTTACAAGAGTTATGAGAATGTCTGTCACTATACTTCTTGCTGGGCACTAGACATTATCAATATTTTCTAATTGTATCTATTTTTATTTTGAATCATTCTAATTTTACTTTTAAAAATGTTTTAGAACTATCTTTGTTTTTCTTCTTGGCTGTACTGGGGTTTGAACTCAAGGCCTTGAGCCATGTCTGTAGCCCTTTTAGCTTCAGGTATTTTTTGAATAGGTCTTCCATTATGCCTGGGCTGGCCTGGACCATGGTCCTTCTATTTATGCTTCCTGTGTAGCTGATATGACACCTGTGCACCACTGTGCCCAGCTTTTTGTTGGTTGAGATGGGGGTCTCACTAACCTTGATCCTCCCAATCCCCACCTCCTGAGTAGCTAGGATTATAGGTGTGAGCTTCTGTGCTGGGTCCTAGAGGTATCTTTACGTTGATGGTGATATGTGAAGATGTTCCAAGTTTTGTATGCATTAAAGTGTAACTGAGTATTTCCAAATGAATTTGTGTTTGTGGAGGCATCTAACCTGGTGCAGCAAGCAGGATGGAGTTGGTAACCAACAACTTACCATCTGTTACTTGCTCATGATCTATACCCAGGACATTTCAGCAGGGAGTTCTGTGCATCGCAGACAGCAGGGGACTTAGGCTGACAGAGGTCCAATATTGGCACTTGTTTCTAGTATCACCTTAAAAAGAAGATCTAACAAACCATGCTGTGGATCATAAGGTGTCCACCTCAACAGGCACAGTCACTTCAACTCACATTTCATTTCCCAAAGCAAGGCCAAAGAATGCAACTAACTTCACAGGATACAGGGAAATGCAGACCCATGATATACCTGGCAGAATAGCATTCTCTAGTGATTGTCACATTTTGGAGAAAAAATTGCCGCTACCAGGCACATGTTATTGTTCAAATGCCACAGATAAGAAATCTGAGGCTGGGCTGGAGAGGTGGTACACGCATGGAATCCCAGCTACTCAGGAGGCAGAGGTAGGCATATCTTGGTCTGAGGCTGGCATGGGCAAAAGCATGAGACCCTATCTGAAAAACAAACTAAAAGCAAAAGGACTAGAGTATGGCTCAAGTGGTATAGAGCCTGCCTAGCAAGCAAGCAGCCCTGAACTCAAACCCCAGTATTGCCCAAAACAAAACAAAACAAAACAAAATACAAAAAGACCCAACAATAAAACCCTGACCCTGAGACTTTAAGACATAGCTCAAAGTCACTTAGTAAGTAGGACATTAAATTGCCTTGAGAGTGTAATTTAGGTTTATCTTATTTAAAACACATGCTCTTTGCACTGCATTATCTTTTTAGAACATCTTTTTTTTTTTGGTGGGATTAGGGTTTGAACCCAGGGCTTTGCCCATGCAAAGAGGTGCTCTACTGTTCAAGTCATGCCTCCAGTCCTACGTTGTCTTCTTCAGAGCATCAGCAACATTTCTAAGCTCAGCTTTTGGGACCCACATCTCCTTGTAGTCAAGCATTGATATGGGCCCTTGAAGTCTCTGAGCTGGTTTTGTGTTCCTGGTTTTATCAATCAGCATATCACACCCATCACTGTGCTTTGGCCTCGACAGGCCCTCCTGCTTCCCATCTGACAAACTCTGGAGTCACTTGTGCTGTTGTGACAACCATTCCACAAAGGGGCCCACTGTGATAGTCTCCACATGAGGCATATATTTTGATCCATCATCTGTAATTATAGCAGTGTCATTGCTTGGAGGATGTTTTCCTGCAAAGGAGGTCCAAAGAACATTATCTTGAACAACTCTGGAGGTCGTGATAAGGAACCAGCTAGTCATGGGTGTGCACTTTGTGTTTGAACAATAATATTCTGAGAGAAAAACAGCTAAAACTTGTGGAGAATCCATTGTGAGTCACTGTGCTAAGCATTTTAATATGTTTGTCATTATTTATTCTTCACAGTAGCATGCTGAGGGATATATTTCTGATTCAGAAGTATAATTGTCCAATGAAAGGACATGCAAAGTAAAAACAAAAAATCTGGTCTCTGTTCTGACTTCCCTTAATTACTCTCATAGAGAGTTTATCAGTTTCTCCAGGGCATTTGTTTTAGTTTTTGGCAGTACTGGGATTTGAACTCTGGACCTTGTGCTTCCTAGGCAGATGCTCTGCCACTTGAGCCACCCCTCCAGATCCTTTTATTTTAGTTATTTTTTGGATAAGGTCTTTACCTTTTTTCCTGGACTGGTTTTGAACTGTGATCTTCCTACTCTCCACCTCCCAAGTAGTTGGGGTGACAGACATGAGGCGTTGTGTCTTACCTCTGCAGGGCATTTATAATTTCTAAGAGGTGTGCTTGGCTGTTGTCCCTGGAGAATTTGGAAATAGATATTTAACTCAAGAATCTATCACTTAGTATATACAGAACATGTTTCCAAAAGTGGGGTTGTTAGAGGAGCCTGAGGGAAGAGGGAAAGAGAAAAGAATGGTAGAGGGTGAACAATATTGAAATACATCACATATGTGTAGAATAAGACATAACGAAACACACTGAAAACTGCTGAACAATACAGGATGGGGGAAAATTTTGAGGACGAATAGTGGAGCAAGTTATACTGATTTAAGCACAATGTATTTATAGGTAAAATACCAGGGCAAAATCCCCACTGAACAATGAACACTTAAACAATGAAGTTTAGGAATGTAAAACAGGTCATGTTAAGGAGAGGGCACTAGTAAGAGGGGAGGGAAAATGAAGAGAGTAAAGAAGGTGAATATGGTTGACGTACTGTCTATACAAGTATGAACATGGAACATTGAAAACTACTGAAGGCACTTTAAGAAGGGAAATAAGGTAGGAGGGAGAATAATGGAGGGGATTGACCAAGTCAAAGTATAATACATGTATGTTTGGAACTGTTACAAGGAAATCCCCTGTATAGCTATCACATACTAATAAAATGGTTTTTTTTTTGAAAAAAAAAGTGTGTCATTTAGGACTCTTTATGCCAGTAACAGAAAACTCAGCTCATCTTAGCTTAAGAAAAAGGTGGGAGGATTTACTCACTTAATGCAACTTAAAGAACAGAGATAGGATGGTATGGTTTGATCCAGGAGCTCAAAGAATACCAAGAATCCTAAATTTCACTCTTTTTTTTTTTCTATTAGCTCTCCCTTTGTTGTCTTCACCTTTCAAGCTCACACTGATGACAAGAAAGCTCCTGACAGCATCAGTCTTTTGTCCTCTCACATTTAAATCCAGTAGAAGAGATGATGTGATTGTCAGCAGTCATAAGGTTTTTACCTCATCTCATTGGCTGTGATTAGGCCAATTGGTCAGGGCTGAGTCAATGGCCATGTCTGGAATCAGGGAGGTGGTATCTCTCTTTTTGCTATGGACAGTCACATCCAGCTTTACTAGGGTATAGTTAAAAATTAGAAATTGTTTATATTTAGGTGTAAATTTTTTATCTGAGACAGGGTCTCACTATATAGCCCAGGCTGGCTTTGCATTTGAGATCCTTTTGCCTCTGCCTCCAGAGTGCTGGGATTACAGGTGTGTGCCACCACATATGTAGAAATACATACATACATACATGTGACATATGTATAATATACCTATATACAGACACACACATATATAAATGATCACTATAATCAAGTTATTTTACATATGCATCAGTGACACAGTTACCATTTACCATTTGCATGAGTGTGTGTGCGTGCACTTACATGTGTTGAAGACATTTAATGTCTACTCACAGTTCAAGTATACAATACGTTCTTGCTAACTTTAGTCACCATGCTGTGACTAATTTATCTTGCACAATCGAAACATTGCTCCTAATAATTACTCTCACGTGTTTATTGCCTCACTCACCTTCTGGCAACATAACTAACATAACCATTCTATTCTGTGCACCTGTGAGTTTAAACTTTTTAAGATCCTGCGTGTAAGTGGGATCATACAAAGTGCTTGTCGTTCTGTGTCTGGCTTATTGCACTTAACATACTGTCCTCTAAGCTCATCCATGTTGTTGCAAATGGCAAGATTTTCTTCTTTTTAAAGGCTGAGTAATATTACATTTTCATATATGCATACACTGCATTTTCTTTGTGCACATTCACTTCTGAGAACAAGGGCGAGGGTGATTCCAGTGAGGAAAATCAGGGTGCAGTTGCCAGAAAAAAGTTAACTGTGTCCGGCATGATGAAAACAACAGAAGAAACAGTACTTCCTGTCCTCCTCCTCAGAGTAGTTTATAGTATGAAAATGTTCTGGTGTTATGAAAGCTGAACTCACAAATCTTCTGCAGGATAAAGAACAGTGCTCTTTAGAAGGTAAACATTTACGCAATAACTACAATGAAACATGAAAACTTTCCATTTTTCATTAGCTGCTAGAAATCTTAAAGCTGTAAGTGTCCAATTAGACTCCCTCTTCCCAAATTCTTGCTATCATTATTTATCTTATCCTTTTTAAAAGCTTAAGACATAGAAAAAAAAATTAACGTTCTTGCAGAAAAACTGAGGAATAAAGAAAAACCCAGTGATAACCAGTGTAGGTTGTTTTATTCTTGTATTGGTGCAATAAGCTTCCCTCATGTGCAAAATTGGGAAAATGCTGCCCATGCTATCTGACTTTTGAAATCTAAAATATACTGTGAGGAATTTACCATATCTTTAGACAATTACTATCATGATTGTTTGCTATTTGCCTAATGGAAACACTACAATTTACTTATATATAGCCCTGCTTTTCTTCCCCCCTAGTTACATAAAGACAGGATAGCAATGGACATCCTGTGGGCACCTGAAGTTAATTCTTTGGAATAAATTTTAGAAGTAGATTTTTGTCCAAGGAAGGCTGAGCTACCACATACAGGTTTTAAAATAGTTGCTAGAGAAATGACAGAAATACCAGTAGCGCATTGCTATTTTGCATAGAAACATTAAGCTATCATAGTAGACATTTAGTAGTTTTCCGGGAAGGTCACAGACAGTTAAGCTGTTCTTAAAAAGTCATTTGACAGTTCTGATTTTCCATTTACTTTCTCATTGAATGAACAAAAGGCATCCCTCCACCCATGGTTATTGCTATATGCCTAATATGACTTTAGGCCATTAATACTGTATGACCAAGGTTCAGAGGGAGTGCCTTACTATGGCTGGAGAATTACCCAGAGTAAGAATCAGGGCAGACTTCCTGGAGAAGGGAGAGCTTGGTTAGAAACTGTTGGGTGCCATCAAGTAGTCAAGGAATGAATAGATTGTACACTTCACAGAGGCAAAAATCATTTGGGGTACCTTGCCATACATCAGTGTAGCATAATTCGATTGTTACACAAAAGGAATAAAAATCAGTAAACTGAAAACCTTTACTCCAAGTCATTTACAATGCCATTTCCCCCTCAGTGAACACGATGATATTTTGACCAAGGAGGGCTGACCCTACAAAGAGGCCTTGTTCAAAGTTTATAATATCCAGATGCACTTCCTCTGTGCTAGGCTGACCCAGATGCTTTTTTATTAAGGAATGAGATGGATATTTTAGCACATGAAGGACTGCTCTTTGTTTACATTTTTTCTCTTTGGAGAGCATTGCCAAACAATGTCCAGGTACAACCTGAATTGTTTTTCAGTTGGTTTCCAAAGGTGGGAATGATCTGGAAGTTCAAGTAGTGTAGGATACCCTAGCTAGAAAGGCTTACTTAGTCTCAGTGGGTAAATACAGAAGTCGTTTGCCTGAAGCTTGTTCTGCCCAGTTCTGTGCACACTCACTAGCTCCTCTGATTTCCTCCCTGGGGAAGAAATGGGAGTGTCCCCTCTTGGGATGGGAAGTCCCAGTGGGCTAACAAGAATACTGTGCTGGGCATAGAGGAATGATTACAGAACTCTGGCATGCCCCTCATGCTCCATTTGCTGTGAGAAGTATATGCAGGTGAGGGTTTAGGGTCATGAGGGCAGAGCCCTCAGGAATGGGAGAGTGACTTCGTGAGAGGTTGAAAGGAGAGCCTTGGTCCCTTCTCCCTTCCACCATGTAAAGTTGCTGCCATAAGGCATCATCTTTAACCCACAGATGTGTTGCCCGTGGACTCCGAGGGCTAGCTGAATAATCTCTGGAATATGCACACAGATTTGGGATGACTACAGTGCAGGATTAGCCACAATTGTATAATCCCATTGACTTCCCATTTAAAGGAAAAACAAATATCACTAATGGCCTGGAAAGTGTAGGGGTGAGAGAGTGTTTGGTCCACTTAGAATTTGTCCAGGGTCTCCCATCCCTTCTCTGACAAGTGAAATCAGTCACTAAAGAAATATGATAGCTCCAGTGTGGTGGCACAGGAGGAGGAATGACATCTGAGACTGGCCCCAGGCAAAGGTATCTGAAAAACAAACTAAAAGCAAAAGGACTGGGGTGTGGCTCAAGTGGTAGAGCACTTGCCTAGCAAGTAAGAGGTCTTGAGTTCAATCCCCAGTACCTCCAACAAAACAAGACAAAGCCCCACAAAATACTGTCACTTGTATTACAATGGCTCCAGAAATATTGCTGCGAATGGGTCATTTGAAGGTACAGCTAACAGCGTCCAGACAGATGGAGAGCATGGTTTTAGATGACTGCTTCTATTATTTGAAGTTCCCCTGGGATAAATACTAGTGTGGGATCAATAGCAGTGCCATTTGGCCACAGTGTTCTTAACTTTATGTGCTACAGGTTTCAAGAGCCAGCTTAGCCCAATCCAGAGTACCCTGCCAGTATGATCTCTGATGATAAAAGTGATCATACACAGGCCACAGACTGAGCAGCCTCTAGAATAAGATTTTGTCTGTCTTTAAGATCCTCATGTGAAGTGCGGGACCTCTGTGCTGTTTATTCTGAATCCCCAGCACCTGACCTGCAGCAGTCCTGGCCCACAGTAGGTGTCAACATCAGCTGGAAGGATGAACAGATGGACAAATGCAGCCAGACCAGGACCAGCCCCAGCTGTCTCCAGTCCGCATGTCTGGTGTTCATGGGTACATGGTGCCAGAGTTCAGCAATGAAGGACAATGTGACAGAGGCTTCCAGGGTGCACAGGTTATAAGCTTGGGCTTTGGAGTCAGACATATGTGGGTTCTAAATTTGCTCTGCCTCTTGTTAGTTGTGTGACCTCAGACCAATCACTTGATCTTTGAACTTCTGTTTCCTCACATATAACATGGGTATAATAAAATCTACCTCATTTGGCCATCAGGAGAACAAAATCAAATAGTGCCTATAAAAAGTTTAGGTAAGTCCTTGGTAAGTGATCAACAAATGGGCCCATCTGGGATCCTGAACATCTATAGATGTAATGCCCAGGGAGTTAGTTTGGAGGAATGGAACACATCACTGTTTCTAGAGGAGGTGGTGGCTTCTGGACCCCAAAGTCAGCCAGTGTAGAGGTCAGTGCTCAGTGTTATCCTGGCAGGCATGTGGGCTCCCTACATGCATGGGGACAAGTTAAGGACAAGGCTATGATGAGGTCACATTGAGCCACCTATAGACCTGCTGGATTTTCAGGATACAAGTGATGGCTGAAATCATAGAAGATGAGGGATGGAAGGGAACCTTTGGTTCTGCTCTGGGCCTCAATTTGAAGAGGCTTCCCCATCAATCAAGGCATGTTTCTGCTTTGCAGGGATGGATCCTCTCTGCCAAGTGACTTTATGGGGGCCATCACGATTGTTAAATTTGATTCAGGCAAGATGCACCACTGGGCAAATTTTATTGTGAGTTCTCCATGCCAGGAACTCCTATAATCTGTTATTTGAGAAAGACCCAGAAGGTGGAGACACGAGCCAAGATCTGCCCTGTATGCCAGGTGGGTGATGATTCTGTTTGCAGAATTTTAGTTGCTCAAAAGTGACTTACGGGGCTGTAGGTGATTACTGAGCTGCACCCTTGGTAATCAGTCATTTACTCAACAAATACTCACTTCCCTTCCTTGCCTTCCTCCTAGGTGAAACCATAGCTGTGAGAGACCATGTATCTGGGCCTTCGCTGTCTCAGGAGCATGGAATACTTCTACGCAGATTTTTTCTTCCTAATTGCCGCCATCCATGTGAATGTCTCTGCATATGAGTCCCAGAGGGTAACTTTCTCATATTCCCTGACCTACCTTTGAGAGCCTGAGTTCAAATGCTGAGCAGGAGCCCTCAACAGAAGATTCAGGCTGCAATTGTTGTTTACCACCTTGAACATTAGCTAGTCTCACTCTAGTATGGAATTTAGATTGCAGTTCGTGGAAGAGGCTGAAGGTTTTAACAACAGCATTGTTTTTACATCTAATAGCTATGGAACTAGTCATACTCTTCTTCCTGTAATCTCTGTGGTGGCTCCGTGTAGTGTATGGGAATAAGTACAGCTAGAGGACGTCAGATCACAGTGTTCCTGGTCTATGAAGCAGTGAGCCACTCAGAGATGCTCTTTTTCTAAGGAGCCAGCGAGATGCATTGGTGATGAGCCCTGAATTGGAGGTCAGGATATTTGGGTTCACAATTCCAGCTCTGCCACTTCCCTGATAGGTGACTTCCCTGCCAGGTGGCTGTGTCAGGGCTGCTGCTTCCTTGGGTATAGAACAAGGGTTGTCCCTCAAGTTATTTCTAGCTCTGACATTCCACAAGACTTAGCTAGCTTTGAGTGCCATTCCAAATTCTGGAAACTAAGTAGTGACTGTTCAAGTGAGCACATCCTTGCAGACTTTGAGCAAGGGTGCCAGACAGTTGGCCCTGGATGGCCAAATCTCAGAACTATGGAATTTCACTCAACTGCAAAGTCCCCAGCACAACTTGTCACTGAGTGAAATTCTTCAACAGATAAGTTTATCATATTGGTGGTTTAATGACTTTTATTAAACAAATGCTCTTTGAAACCTATTAACAAACTGTGAGGTCCTGCTTTTTTTTTATCATTGTTGTCAGTAATAATAAAAATAGCACCAATTGCTTATTCACTTTGTATGATACACTGCTTTTATAGTGTGCTAAGCTTTACCTCATTGAATGTTTCCAATAGCCCTATTACTTTCCCTATTTTATAGATGAGAGGTTCAGAGAATTTCCCCAGGTCACACTGTCAGTAAGTGCATGCATTAGGATTTGAATCTGGCTCAGTCTGACTTCTGAGTATACTTTTTCTTATGGCTGGAAGTTATAGTGTCTTGTGGCACTTTGACCAGCATCTTTAGAATCAACACAGTTTTGCAAATTGTGCTGTGAGTAGAAGAGAGAGGAGAACTTGAACCTGGTCTTTACCTTTAAGATCTTCAGATCTAGGAGACAGCATGCCTGTAAATAATACAATGTAAACAATGAGTGGTTCAGGTAGTAAGCAGTAAGAACCAATAGTAAGGAAGTGCTCAGAGTCAGGAAGATCTGTAGGGATTCTGAAAAAACAGTAGTGACAAATTGGAACTTTATTTGAATCCCTAAGAATGGGGGTAAAAATATCTGAGGACAGGCTCTGAAAGAAAGGGTAGGGAAAGAGCCAAGTCCTGGAGATGGGAGTGTGCCTACAGTGTTCTCAGAACATTGGGCAGACAGGGCAGTTTGACATGAGTGGAGAATCTGTGAAGCAGGAGAGCGTATGGGAGGGAGACTTGGGCACTAAATAGGGTTGAAGTCTACTTTGTGAAAATTAAGCAGGTGCACACTCATTGTGTCTTCTGTGCAAAGCAAGAAATGAGTGATTTCTATAGTGATGTTAGATTGTTTCTGCTACATAAATATAGTGATTCAGACAGATGAAAACACAGTCACTTAGGTAGAACATCTGTAAATTCCACTACACACTCTAACATCCATTTGCTCACATTAATGGAGCTGCCTCTGCACTGCCCAGGTTAAGTGCTCCTGCACTTACTGGCAGGAATTGGGAGGAAACACAGGGCAATTAGAATAGGGGCATTATGGGTGACTGTTTTTCCCTTTTACTTTTTATCTTTTGGTGGGTCTGGACTTTGAACTCAAGGTCTTGCACTTGCTAAGCAGGCTGTATACCACCTGAGCCATGCTCCTAGACCTTTTTTTTTTTTTACCCTTTTAAAAGTCGACTTGAATGTTAGTGTTAAATTCTAATTTGATATTATTTATGAGTGCAGTCATGCTGGGACCCTCAGAACAATTCTGAATTGATTAACAAATAAACTACTTGCCCAGAAATTATTTTGGATTTTAAAATATTTATTAAAGAAAAATTCATAGCAAATCAAAGGAGATTGCTTGCACCATTCCTTTACCCACTTTCTTTGGTTACCTAAGGAGCACCTATTCATCCCTGAAAACCCACTCCGACTTCACTTTCTCTTTGGAGCCTTTCTGAATATCCTGCTCAGGTGTACTCCATTCCCCACACAAGTAGCATTCCATAGTTTAATATCCATAGTACCTTCTATTAGTAGGGAACAGTAGATCCGTTTTGAAGTCACTTGGGCAGTCTAAGAATTCTAGCTCCATTGCTTACTGGTTGTGTGACTCTGAGCAATTAAGTCAAACACCGGAGTCTGAGGAGCAGACGAGGCCTGAAATAAAATAATCTGCACAAATGCATATACAGTTTTTAGCATACATGTGCGCAGTGATTCCTTTCAGAACTACCCATTTCAGTGATCGCCTTTATTTCCAGTGTATTTGCTGCTTAGCAGGTTTTCTGTCCCACACGTCGGATGGCCGTGAGCTCGCAGATGGGATGGCTCTACTGGAAAGTTTGGGCTGCGGTTGAAGGCCTTCCCCTGGCCACCAACCGGTCCGGCGGCGAGGCTGGGACTATCACAGCAGCTGCGGTTCCGGCGTGCTGGGTGGGAGACTTGCGGGGGTGGGGGATAGAGTGGGAGGGGAGTTGGGTGGGTTGGGGGCAGGAGCGGGGCTCAGGGGCTCGGCGCACGCGCAAGGCTCACCGCTGGCCTCCCAGGAGTAGGAGAGGCTCCTAGATTTGGTTAGAAGGAACCCTGCGGGGTCTGGGCACCGCGGATGGGAGCACCCCTTGTCCATCCAGGCCGAAGGCCCCGCTAGGGAACCCGCGGTGTTTTTTTTCCCTTTCTTTTTTCCCGATGGCTCAGAGCTGGGTCGGCTTGGGGAGGAGGCCCCGGGGAGGGAGGGATGGCCAGGTAGTGTGAGGTGAGGAGCACTAATGAGGCTCGGGAGGCAGAAGCCTGGGCGACCCAAGTCGCCCTGGCCCGAGGGAAGGGCCCCAGGGAAGGCCTGGAGGCTCTGATGCAAGGAGGAGGGAGCCAGGGCAGCTGCCGACCTCCTTCGGGAGTGTGGGAAAGGCCAGGGAGGGGCGGAGGGGAGAGGCGAGGGTGAGGAGACCTGGGAGGGAGGGAGGGAAGGAGGAACTGGCCCCAAAGCAAAAGCGGTGAGGGGAGAGAAGGGCTTGGAAAGCCTAGAGAGAAAGTGGCTTGGAGACAATGCGGGAGGGCCGAGGGGTAGAAAGAATGCAGGGAGGAGAGCGAAAGGGAAGGAGGGATCGGGACTCTGAGCCAGAGGGGCAGAGAGAGGAAGGGAGCGAGCAGCTGTGGGGGCGAGGCTTGGCAGGAACCCCGGGAAAGAGGAGGCCAGTCCCTCTCGCATACTGCCAAATAAAAAGGCTCCACAAACATGGAAAGTGTGTTCTTTGGTCCTCTGTGGCTTGATTCACCGCAGGGTGAGGCTGGGCTCAGGGAACTGCAGCACACTTCTAGGTTGCAGACCTGAGGAAAGGAGTCCCAAGCCCCAGGGAAGGAGAGAAAGAGAGGGCAGTGGGGGAGGACGGAGAGAGCAGAAGAGGGAAACGGCTGGGGATCACAGATGGAAGGAGGCAGTGTTTGTTTATTCTCTGATTTATGGGACAAATATTTACTGAGCAGCTACAGTGTGCGGGACACTGCCCTAAGCTCCAGGAGCACAGACACAGCTTAACTTGGCCTCATGCTGTGAGCAGGCTAGTGGAGAGACGGATAGAAAGTCCACATGCCAGCACTGTGCTATGGGCCTTGCTTAACTGCTCCGTGCCTCAGTTTATCTGGAGCATCAGGTTTATTAAGAGCCTTACTCTATAGGGTTGTTGGAAGATTAACGAAATACTCTATGAAAAGTAATGAATTGGTTCTTGGCACAAAGTGAGCACTCTGAAAGAGTTTGTCTATGGGTATTTGACCTGCTGGGTTTTGAAGGAGAAGGCATTTGCCGAGTAGGAGTAGAAACTTCCAGGCAGAGGCCAGAGTTTTAAGAAGGTTAGCAGTGGTGAGGATGTTGTGGGGTTGATCATAGTGGTGCACACCCTGGGGGTGGTGAGAGGGCCTGGTAAATACTTAGATTCCCGGACCCCTCTTAGACCTACTAGATTTGGGTCTCTGGACAAAGCCTGGGAATCTGTACTTTAACTTGCTCCTCAGTTCCAAAATATCCCTTCCCTCCACTCAATCCCAGGGCTCTGTTCTATAGTTCAGGCCTTATGGTGTTCAGCTGTGCTGCAATAAATACCTCCTCATGGATCAGCCTATAATCTGATACTCCATCTATCACCTCCCCAAATGATGTCTCCTCTGTGAAGCCTTCCCTCACTGTCCAGGACAGAATCGATGGTTCGTGTGTCTGTTCCTGCTGTACCAAACACCCCTGAATTCTAGCAGTAGGAAACTGTATCATCCTTGTTGGTTCACGTGCTATGTCTCTCCCCATGCCCACCCCCACAAAAAGATGCAGACTTAGGGCACAGGTGGACCTAATTTATCTTTTATCCTCTAGCCTAACACATAGAGGGAATTTCAGGAAGGCTGCCTTCACCAATGTTTTTCTGTCTCTCTGGAAGATGCCAGTGAGAGAGAATCCTCTTATATACTCCTCCAGGGTGTCTAGGTTTTCTTCTGTTTTCTTTGGCTCATTAGGGCATACTTGGCAGTGAGACGATTTCCTATAGACAGAAGTTTCTGGGCAGAGTACACCGCAGGTCTCTGGTTAATGCAGATCAAGTTGTTCTTGAGGCACCTAGTAGGGTGAAGTGTTTTGGAATCCTAAGCTTGTTCCCACATTTCTCAGCTTATTCTATTTGAGATGGAGGTGGTGGTAGATGACCTCTTTCCAGAAGCTGGTTGGAGTCAAAACCAGGGTTATATAGCTTACAGTGACTCTGAAGATCAAGGATAAGAAGTCCTGGCCTGGAATTTTGTGTCTGTTCCAAGGTTCTAGACTCCAAAGAGCCACCTGTCTAAACTGAGTGTTTTATGTTTTCCTGGCCTTTGGTCAGCTGATAGGTTTGCACAGTTTCAGGGTCTCCTTCTGATGGTCTTCAATTGGCACCTGTTGTAGCGGTTCCAGTGAGGTTAGGTTCCAGAGAGGTTAGTGTTAAGTGTGTCTCCTCACATGCTATCTCTTTTAGTTCTCACAGAAACCCTGTACAGTAGGTGATGTTCTCCCATCCTTGACGCTGAGGACACTGGAATACAGAAGTTACGAAACATGCCCAAGTTCCCACAGCTAGTAGGTGGTAGAGCTGGGTTTTTAACCACCATGGCTCCCACACAATTGAATTCCTCCTCATCCCATTTCATCACATTTTTTGGGGGTGTAGTATTGACTATCACTGAAGAGAACAATTACAAAAACCTTGAAAGAACATGGAAAATGTAAGGACCTGATTTTCATTGAAAAAAAAGAAGGATGCTCCATGGAGTGGGTGCTGTGGTGTAATTGTCAGAAAATATTTAAGAGAAGGAACAGATATAAATATAGTTTTCTCAGCATAATTGCAGGTGAACTTTAGCTCATTTTTTAATTCTCAAAAATATCCTTAACATCATTGTGTCAGTCTACAGAAACAATCACCAAAAAAGGTCTCTGGCTTGGTGTGTCATACTAGCTATGGCCACATGGTGTCCCTCCAGCTCAGTCTAAACCTTCCAGACTTCCAACTTCAGGTCTCCAGGAAGCTGTGCACTGGCTATCACAGAGGAACCTTAGGTCACAGAACCAGCTTCTGGCTGCTACGGCAGGGCAGCAGTACAGCTTAAGAAGGGATGGGACAGATGAAGGATTCTTAGGCCAGAGGACGGTGGTGATTTGTTTGTTCCCAAGGGGCAGTTCTGACATTGAGGGTTCATTTGGGAGGGGACATTAGATTTTCTAAAGGAAGGGAATGTAGAAGGTGGGGTAGGAGGTCAGCTCCTTTGGGAGGTGGGTTTGGACAGGGAGGAGGCTGGAGTGGGAGCTGAGACACAGAAAAGTGCAAAGTTTTTGTAGGGGCAGTGATGTAGTTGGAAGAAAAAATTGTGGGTTTGTTCAATAAGCATACTATGTCATATGTCCATAAGAAGAAAAACGGACTAAGCATTCTCTTTTCCTCAGTGTTTTGCCTGAATTTTCTGACCAGTCTGGCTGTAAACTATGGCTTTTAAACTAATGCTGGAAACTGTTACTTTTATATATATTTTTATATTTTTGGCGGTATTGGGGTTTGAACTTAGGGTCTTATGTTTGCTAAGCAGGTGCTCTACCGCTTGAGCTGTACTCTGGGTCCTTTTTGCTTTAGGCATTTTTCAAATAGTGTCTCCTCTTTATGCCCCAGCCGGCCTTGATCCTCCTATTTACACTTCCTGCGTAGCTAGGATGACAGGCACAAGCTATCATATCCACCTTTTTATTGGTTGAAATGGGTTTTTGCAAACGGTTTGTCTATTCTGGCCTCGAATCAAGGTCCTCCTGATCTCTGCCTCCTAAGTAGCTAGGATTACAGGTGTGAGCCACTGGTCCCGGCCAAAACTTGTATTTGTTTGATAGCAGACATTTAACCTTTTTAGTAGTGTTTGAATTCCTGTAGGGCAGTGGTTCTCAAACTGGTATGCATCAGATCCCTGGAGGGCTTGGTACAGCAGGTGGCTGGGCCCTACTCCAGAGTTTCAGATCCAGCAGGTCAGGGGTGGGATCTGAGAAAGTACATTTCTATTAAGTTCTCAGATGGTGCTGATGTTGCTGGTTCAGAGAACCAACAATGTGAAGGAATTAATGTCCTCACATGGCCTTCCTGCCGTTTTAAAAGTCCCAAGCCAGAGAGTCCTAATCTTCTCACTGGATGCCTGGGTATAGCCAGATAGTAGGTTGCAACCTGGGCTTGGCCAGTAATCCTTTCAGAGTCTGGACCAAATGTTGCAAGACTGAGTTGGATTGGTGGGTGGTTGTTAGGCCTCCTGTGGATTGGGCTGCCCAGGGTATTAGTGTGTTATTAGGCTTCCAGAGGCTTGTGTACCTTGGGTTTTACTAGCTTCCCAGTTTGGTGTTCTAACTTCCCTGATCCTCTAACCTTCCAATAGCAAAAAATTCTCTTCTGCTTAACTTAGCCAGTCACATCTGTTACTTGCAGTGAGATCTTTGACTTAAGCTCCCTCTGTACTGGCCTCCTACACAGGCAGCCTAGAGGAAACTGAGTTGACTAAGATCATAACTGAGACAGTAGCAGAGCAAAGAGCTGGTATCTGGGGTCCCTGTGTCCGGCCAGGGGCTCTTCCTTCTGTGTATACAGCTCCCACCTCTGGATTCACTGTACAGCCCTACTCAGAAAGGCATTCATAGTATTAGTGTGTTAAATCCTTCTGAAATATGTTAGCACATCAAAATATGTAAGGAAAACCAAGTGGTAGGCACTAGTTGCACCCCTAAAATGCTATACTTCTGTGACTAATGTTTGTCTTTAAAAAAGAGATTTAGCCCTCTGCAATTGCAGGCAGTTTTAAAAATGGTAGAACTCATGCTGTGTTTTAGATATTTATTGTCAGCTTTCACTTGTTTCAGAGTTTCGGACCTTGTTGCTATGGGTATTTATTTTTACAAAAATATTGGTGGTTGGGGAGCAGAGTATCAAAAGGAAAATGCTTTTATATTCAAGTGCATCCTTCTGCTAGAATCCCTAGGAAGGAGGCTGAAGAGGAAGAGGAAGAGGCTTAATAGCTGGGACTGACAGCTAACACCAGCCCACAATCCTAGGGGCCTTCTGGCACAAAGTGGAGCTGAAGCCTCTCTTCTTATAGGCACAAAGTGGAGCTGAACCCTGTCCTCTTATAGAGAGGCTTCCAGTTCTCTATGGAGTGCTAGGGTGGGAGGGAAAAATATTTGGTCAGCAACATCAGTTACTTTGACTTTTACCTTTTTTGGGGTTTTGTATTAGTTTCTTATGACTGCTATAACAAATGACTGCAAAGTCCATGGCTTATAACAATAAAAGTTCATTGTCTTACACCTCTGGAGGTCAGCAGTCTATATGGGCCTCATGGTGTTAAAACAAAGGCTGTGTTCCTTCAGGAGGTTCCAGGGAGAATCCATTCCTTGCCCTCTCTAGCTTTTTGAGGCAGTCTGCATTCCTTGGCTCTTGACACATCACTCCAATCTTTGTTTCCATCATTATGTCTCTTCCTGCCTCTCTCTTTCCTGCCTTGTGATTACTTTAGGTCCATCTGGATGATCCAGGCTAGTTACCACACTTCAGTATCCTCAACTTAATTTCATCTGCAAAGTCCTTTTGCTGTGTAAAGTTCAGAGGTTCTAGTAATTAGGATGTGGACATCTTGGGAGGGAGTCTGCCATATGCTGACTTAATAAAATTAATTTTACCTTTAATTAAATTTAAACTTTAATTAAACTAAAATTAACTAAAAATACAATCAGACAAACAGAAAGAGGAAAACTATAACTCATGGATTCATTTCTGAAAGAGAGGCATAATGAACATTTTCTTAAAAATGAATAGTTTTTACAGTTTTGATCATACTGCATGCAGTCTGAAATCTCACTTTTCATTAACTATCATACCATGATCTATGTTCTATGTTCTATGTCTGTACATAGTCTGAACATGCCATTGATAGAATATAACATTTTATCTAGGCCTTTCCTTATTTTTATAAATTTAAGTTGTTTTAATTTTTTAATACAAATAACAGTATGGCAAATAGTTTTGCTCATAAGGAGTTTTGCATTTGTGTTTATAAGTTTTCCCTGGGATAGATTTGCAGATGCGAAGTTGCTGGATCAAAGGCTCATTGTAGAAAATGCGTTTCAAAGGGACTGCATCAATTTTCAGAACCGTCAGATTCTGGGTGTTAGGGAGTGGATATCTTTGGAGGAGTCATTATTCTGCCTACTGGGCCTCAAGTTCCCATCTGTAAGATGAGAATAACAGTCACTACTTCAAAGCCGTTGACAAGAAAAAAGGCTCTCATGTCTCTGAAAAAGGCTGGTGAATAGTAAAGACCTGCACAGGTGGTAGTTATTGCTCTTGTGAGCTGAGTTCACCTGGATGGATGGGTTGGGAAGAGAGGCTTATGTTCATAACTCAGTTGTGCCACCCTGTACTCCCTTTGTGTGTGTCTGCGTGTCTGCGTGTATGTGTGTCTGTGTGTGTGTGTGTGTACTGGGGGCAGTTTTCTCAGCAGCAGCTCCTTTCCCTCAGAAAGGCCTAGCAACCTGTGGACAGATGTCTCAAACTGTGGTTGCAGACCCTCACTGTGCATCAGATTCACCCCATGAGCTTTTTAAAGGCACAGATTCTTTGAGTTTCCCCCCAAGAAGCTCTGGTGTGAAGTCCAGGTATCTTGCTTTGCCAAAGTTTCCCAGGTGATTCTGTAACCAAACCCAATGGATTCATTATATTGGTAAAAATACCAACTCTGCTTTAAAGAGTTAAGAAAATAGTTTTTTTTTTCTGAGCCAAATATGAGTGAGCATGGCCCAAGAACATGGATGTAAATTACCTGAGTACCATATTCCACTAGGGGAAAGTTTATATGAACTTTTATAGTCACAGAAAAGAAGGTAAAGAATCAATGTGTTTCTAAAATACATAGTTGAGGTCATGAGGTAGTTTGACTATAGCAAGGTGCAGAAATTTTTGGATGTAGATATTGTCTTTGTCACATTCTTAGCTTTAGGGTTGGTGGAGGGAGGCTATGTGTGTCAAACTTAGCAATACTTCCAAGAGCTTTATCTAAAAGTCAAGAGGATGTTAAGTCAGATACAAAAGTCAATAGTAAATGGCTATTAAGAGATACTAAAGATAGCTCAAATAATTTTGGCTCTTGACCTACAACACTCGTCTCTCTACAATCACAATGTTCTACTCGACAAGGTCTTGAAGATCTTTAATACAGATGCAGCATCTTCGGAGAATTCCAGTCCATAGCGTCTTGGTGAGTGCAAAGCCCAAAACAAGAATGGCCAAGAAAGAAAAGAGTGGAGGAAAATTTATTACCTGTAGCAGGTGAGTACAGAATGGGAGTTATTGTCAGAAACTTTTTTTTTTTTTGTGGTACTGGGGTTTGAACTCAGGTCCTCACACTTGCTAGGCAGGCACTCTACCACTTGAGCCAATCCACCAACAAGGGTTTGGCTCCCCCAAACAAAGGAAAAAAGGAAGCATGGGGATTTTATTTGAGGACCCTACACATATTCATTCAGGAAAGCATTTAGGAGGGGATATATTCTTGAACATATTCAATTTAAGGTCAAAAAGGAAAGATGGTGTATATACTTTTGGGTATGCTCAGCTCAAGGTCATGGAGCACATGTTCAAAACATGAAAATGGCAGCCGGGAACACCTTTGGGCACATTCAGTTTGTGTCATAAAGATGGTGGACAGGAACATCTCTGGGCATTCTTGGTTTTCTGAACAAAAAGTTTTAGCTGAAACAAGAGGAACAGACTCTTTGAAGGTGCTAACATTAATATAGGCATTTGCCCCCAAAGGTGCCTGCCTCTTTTAGTGGTTAAAAATTTTGATGCAGTAGAGATTAAAACCCACTTCTCTGAACTAATCTATGGAAACCTGGGGAACAGAGCCCAGCCTCTGGGAACAGGTGAATGCAAAGGCAAGACATATAGTATTAACCAGACAAATTTCCTAGTGGGAACTGGCTGGGGAGCTCAGGGTTTAACAGGACAGTTAAGAAGGTTCACTTTAACACTGTGGCTTCCTTCAGCCAATAGGAGGCCTAGCCAAGCCTGAACACAGGCCTCTGACAAGTCCCAGTTCTGTAAGGGGAAGCACTCCTTTAGCATTTCCTTTTCAGTGGGAATGAGGGGTGGAATGCAAGCAGAGGACTCCTTGATTGGCAGACCCCCCAGTCCCCAATGTACCAGTGAGGAGGAGGGGATGGTACTCAGTCTCCAGGGAGGAAGCCAGGAGACTCTGTCTAATTAGTCCAGGAGAAGTAAAGAGGGCATCTCTTCTCCAGTTTGGTGTATTCTAGGTTTTACTGGAAAGAGTAAAACCAGGAAACAGAGGCCTCTTGTCATCTGAATTTCCAATTGCTAGATATGGAAGCAGTGCTTTGGGGGGTGTGGGGAGTGGGGGGGCGGAACTTCAGCTACATTGACTGCATGGAGTTTTAGCTGCCAAGTGAGACTCTGGGTTCTGTCCTCCAGACTCACTAGCCGGGTGCCAATGACTCATGCCTGTAATCATAGCTACTTGGGAGACAGATCAGGAGGCATGTGGTTCGAGGCCAACTCAGGCAAATAGCTTGCAGACCCCATCTCCAAAATAACCAGAGCAAAATGGACTAGCTTGCAGACCCCATCTCCAAAATAACCAGAGCAAAATGGACTAGAGGTGTGGCTCAAGCAGTAGAGCATCTGCTTCACAAATGCAAAGCCCTGAGTTCAAATCCTAGTCCCACCTAAAAAAAACCAGACAGTACTCACTTTTTCCATAACCACTACTTGTTTCTATTTAAGAGCCCTAGAAAACACACACACACACACACACACACACACACACACACACAGACACACACACACACACACACACACTGTACTCATTATCTCCCCCACGTTACAGGTGAAGAAATGGTGGTTTGGCTTGCTTGCATCATTTGTCCAAGCTGGTGAATGGTGGGCCAGAATTTAAACCCAGCATCTGAGTTCAGCCTTCTAATCCTGCTATATAGCCTTTTACCAACAGGTGGACTTGTTCATTTACAATGAGATGTGGGGAAGATTGGCTGGAGGCAGAAGGTCCTTCAGGGAACACTGAGGGACAGGTTGACAAGTGCACAGTGCAGTCTCTGTTGCATTCTCCAGGTCTGCCTCCACTTTGAACCCATCTGATTCTGGGACAAGAGCACTGGGGACCTTGGCCTACCAGTGGATGAATCTGGAATTGCTAATCAGGATGCATTTCACATGCATAGGAGCCTAAGTCTCTAGAACCGACCAAGGCAAAGGAACTCCTCCCCCTGCCACATGGCTTGTCCTGGATTAGGGAGCTCCCCCTCTTCTTCCTTCCCACACTCCATGCTTCCTTTCTTTCCCTTCCCTTCCTCACTCCCCTCATCTGTGTCCTATCCCTCCATCTCCTTTTCCTTCTGCTACTTCCCTTTCTCATCTCCCCTAAGCTGATGTCTGAACTTTGAACCCTGTGTCTCCCAGTCAGTCAGTCAGTCATTCAGTCACTCTGTCTTGTCTCTTATTCAATTAATCATTTACCCGATCAAATTCTTTGCTTGGTATGGAGACTCTAGGCTGGGCTGAGAGCCCTGCCCTGGTATGAATTAGCCCGATTCTCTGCCTGGTCCTTGTGGGCTCCTTAGAGAGTTTGGTCCTCCTTGGCCCTCAGCAGGACCTTACCAAAATGAGCTCATTGCTGGATTCAACATGACTGCCCCAGTGAACCCTTTGAACTTTAGATGTGGTCCTTGGCTGGCCCTGCTGATCCCATCAGGCCTTTGTAGCTATGTGTTGTTACTGTCTCTGTCCTGCTAGGCTATAGATTCTTTCCCTTCCTTTTGTGAGTAAAGCTGGATACCATTTGTGCAGTTTCCAAACTGAAGCCAAGAGAACCCCCACCTCTGAGTGATTCAACCCAGCTCTCCTGTTGTTCAGACAGGTGGTCCTGCTCCATCTCACCCTGTGTGTAAAGGGACGGCTGTGTGGGCGACCAGACACGCTGTGAATACAGAGCACTGGCTCTTGGGAAGCCAAGAGCAGTGGCTGCTTTATTATCTCAATTTGGAATCTGCATATTAAAATGCACACTGTCTCTAGGGAGGGACTTTAATAGCTCTAATGAGCCTTCCTACCGGTCTCCAGGGACACCTAAATGGCTGTGCATTAATTGGGAGTTTGGCTGTGGATCTGATTTGGCCCAGATGTGTCTACTTCAGTGACTTGTCAGATACTAGAAGTCTCTCTGGACTTTCCAGATGGGGAAATTAAGACCCTGATGGGGATGGGGGCAGGGGAAGTATTTTATTCTCAGAGACTAACTGCAGCTTCTGTCCATCTCCCTGGTACAGGAAGCCATTAAGCAGGTTTAATATACAAACAGGCTGATTTTACAGTGAAATTGCCAACCATGCAGCTGTGGGTAGGCAGTGTGTTATATTCGATTTCCTTCCTTCCTTCCTTCCTTCCTTTCCTTCCTTCCTTCTTCTTCCTTCTTTCTTCTTCCCTTTCCTTCCCCTCCCCTCCCATCCCCTCCCATCCTCTCTCCTCTCCTCCCTTCCCTTCTCTTCCCTTTCCTCCTTTTTCCTTGTCCTTTCTTTTTGACACTTCTGGGGTTTGAACAAAGGGCTTCCTACTTGCTAGGCAGGTGCTCTACCACTTGAGCTATGCTCCCAGCCCTTTTTACTTTTAGTTATTTTTTAAAAATAGGGTCTTGTGTTTTTGCTTGGTCTGGCTTGGGTAGTGATCCTGCTACCCAGGCCTCCCTCATAGTTGGGATGACAGGAATGAGCCATCATGAAAAACTTAGTGGTTGAGATAGGGTCTTACTAACTTTTTGCTCAGGCTATTTTTGAGCCTCTATCCTCCCAATCTCTACCTCTGAGTACCTGGGATTACAAGTATAAGCCACTGTGCCTGTCCCCTCCAGTCTGTTACATGCTTGAAAATCCAGAAGATGGAATATTTCCCTGGGTTTACCTTCCAAATCCATTAGGGTGACTAGACTGGGAAATACATCCTGTTCTTTAAAGGAAAGAGTTGCAGTTTCTCCTCAGTTGTTGCCAAAAGCGCTGAAGGAGGAACCAGTGAAAGAAGTCTGCTATGGGTTAAATGGTTTCCCCCAAAAGGTAAGTTGAAGACCTAACCCTTGGCTCTTGTGAATTTGACTTTATCTGCAAAGTCTTTGCAGATGTAAACAAGTTAAGATGAGATCACTAGGGTGGCCCTAATGTAATATAACTGATGTCCTTATAAGAAAAAGAAACACCACAGGAAGACAGACCCATATGGAGAATGCAATATGGTGAAAGAGGCAGAGATTGGAGTGATGTACTTGCAAGCCAAGCAATGCCAAGGATTGCTGGCCACCACCAGAAGCTAAGAATAGTGAAGGAAGGATTCTACCTAGATCTCAGAGGAAGCATGGTCCTGCAGAAACCCTGATATCACACTTTTAGCCTCAAGAACTGTGAGGCAATCAGTTCTTGTTTTAAGTCACTCAGTTTGTGGTCCTTTGTTACGGCAGCTGAGGGAACTAATGCAGGGACCAACACAGTGAGCCCATGCTCTGTGTGTGCCTTATGCTGTGAGGCTTGTAAGTTGGGACATCCCAAGATGGAAGGACACAATTAGCGAGGTAGTCTGCGTGGGAGGCCTGGAGGAAGAGGATGGTGAGAATGGCATTGGGCAGAGTCTCTCCTTTCTCCTTTTCCCTGTTCTTCTAATCCATGTTCTAACTTGAAAGTCTGAGCCCTTGGGATCTTGGTTGAGTCAAGTGATGGAGCCTAAGGCTAGTGATACACATTCACACTTATGGACTATTTGTTGACTTAGGGGCATCTCCACTTAGTGGATTGTCTGGGTCTTGAGTAGGGGATATTTGTGCAGATGCCCCAGTGAGAGTGGTGATGTTAGCTTCACTGCAACTTTAGGGGGTGAGCCCTTTCCTTGCCAGCCAGTTCACACTTCCTCTACTCCTTTGTGGTAAACATTGTTCTTCCTCAGCATCCTCAATTTCCCTCACTCTTGGTAAAGTTCATGTTGTGAGAGGGAATAACCTATCTCCAAATCCAGGTCCCAGCCTGTCAGGTAATCCTGTTCACGTGCCACAGTGATTGGTTCATATAGAAAAGGTCTAAGCCAATTAGACCTGGCTTCAGGGGACTTTTCTTGTGCAAAAGAAAGAGTTTAGTTTTCTTTCTCTGGCTGATTGTGAACAAGGAAACACATAACCATCAATGTTGTTGGCAGTCATCCTGTGACCATGAGGACAGCCACATTTAAAAATGATTATTCAAATATCAGAGCAAAGAGAAGGATACTAGGTCTTTGGTGACTTCAATGAATCACTGGATCAGTCTACACCCTGAAATATGTCCTATCTCTGCATTTTAGTTAAGCGAGTCAATATGTCCTCCTCATTCTTCAAATCGAGTGGTTTTTGTTGTTGTCATTATTTATTGTGATGGTTTTAAAATATGACCACAAATTTTGTCACACTCATCCTTTCTGGAGCTTTTAGCCTTCCTCAAGGGCATAAAGGGACTGATTTAGGAAGACCAACTCTGGCTTTCCACCATGTGTAGATCAGGGTTCGTTTACACAAATAGGGAGGAGGATAATTTGCATTTCTCATTAATAATTAGGATGGAGTTTGTATTCATGTTCCATCTTATTCATTAGTGCAAAACTATTGGCTTTTTAGAATAACAAGGAAAATTAGAAACTAGTTCAGCCTCAAAAGGGCTGAATAGGCATGCCTTTCCACTTAAGTTTCCAGCATAAGTTTCCACTTATGCTATGATTGCAGTCATTATTCGTAGATACTTTCCCAAGCCCATACTCTGGGGGGCATTCCGAGTGTGTTCCCTGTGGCTCAGGTGGCTCAGGTCTGAGCTGACTACACTCCAACTGGGCAGGCAGCCACTGAGGACATATCCAGGTATGCACAGCACCATGAACTGCAGACTGCAGTTAAGTCAGGGCTCCTTTCTTGCCCTTGGAGGAGGCTCCTGCCCTTCAGATGTGGTGGCTCAATGATACTCCCTGTGCTCTCCCACCCCTTCTTCTAGAACTTGGGGTGGAATCATCTGTAAGGAGGATGATCAGGGCGCTCCTTCCTCTCTGGCCACTTGTCCTGCTCCATGAGCTCAGTCCTGCATTCCTAGGAGGTCCAGTGATTATTCTGTTCTGGGACTCAGGCCAGCATGGCTCCATGTCAGCCTGGCTTTCTCTTCTTCCTGGGCTCCAGATCAGCCTATTGGCACCCACCCCTCATCTGCCTGCAGTTCAGAAATGCTCTCACCAGCTCAATCTCAACTGCGGCTTTTGATCTAGTAGACACCTTTCCAGAGCCCCCTCATCTGCTTTACTAATTAGGTATCAACTGCCAACTGCCATCACCAATTTTGGGTCTCAGCTGTGGGACTTGATTGATCTTCTCCAAACACATGCTTACCCAAAGGGGCCAGAAGCCACTGCCATTGTCAAAGAGCCATTTCATATATGCTCACAAAGCAGCCTCCAATTCCATGCAGGAAATGAGCTCTGCAAAACCTTTGTTCATACAATGTGCCAGGGATCAGAACAAAAGGACTTAGAGTTGATCATGACTGGACCATCCAAGTCCTTATTAAAAAGTTCAGGGAATCTAGTCGTTTGGACAAACAGGGTGGCTCTAAAATGGGCGGTCAAATAAACTGTTTGACAAGAAATGAGCATTGCCCATGAAGAAGAAAGCCATGATGATGGAGTTTCCAGCCGTCCATACTACCTAGATGGGGATTGGGGCACTATCTTGGGAACCTATTGAAAGCTAGGGAGGAGGTTTAGGAATGGCTGTGTGGCAGTCGCTGTCACTTTAAGACAAGAGCCATTGGTTATTTCTTCCAGGCATTCATAATGTCACAAGGGTACTTGTCAGCAAGTAACTTTAGTGCCTGAATTGTGTTTTCTGAGTTGGAGTTTTTCTAGGTGTTTTAAAAAAGAACACCTGTGGCACGATCCAGCTTAGTGATGCTTAGATTTTCTCCATCTTCGGATGACATGGTGGGTTGAAAAGAATTCCTTTGCCCACAGCACACCTGACCAATTAAATCAGAATCTTTGGGAGTAAGACTTGGGTATCAGGATTTTTCAGAGCTATCCAGATAATTGAAAGCCACTGGTCTAGTCCCTTACACTTTCCCTATCAAAATCCTGTAATAAAATAACCTGAATGGTTATTTTATTCAATAACCATTCAGAAGTCACATCTCAGTAAATGTAACAGCAAGGTGCAATGTAGAAATTCTTGTGCTAGATTTCATTAGCTATTGATTATTTCTCTCTATGACCCTCATTGTCTTTGTTCTTCTCTAGGGAAACCCCTGAACTTTTACTCTTACTCCCAGTGTTGAAAAGTCCTTGACCTGTTCTGAGAAACAGGCAAAGTGCTGAGGCCTTAGAGGAAAATTTCATCTTGGGAGCAGAGGTCAAATTTGAAAAGCATGTCCAGAGATTAAAGGAAATACTTGGAGTTGAAAGGGAAGGAAAACACTGAAAGACAAAGCATACCAGAAACTGTTATGAAAAGTACACAAAAAGAATTTTAGAAATTTAAAAAGTTCTGAAATTAGAGAGTAACCATCTGTGGGTTATTCCAATTCTTTGATGGTTCTGCAGAATTCAAGCAAAGTGGGTCTCCATCAACCCACACCCAGATGTCAGCATCCAGACTGGACAGAGACCGGCCTGGATGTTACAGACCTGCCCTCAATGCCTACAGCAGACTTATCCATGTGATGTGAGGTGACCCTAGGTTTCCATTGCCTGTTACTTTATAAAAATCTGACTTTTATTCTATAAAATTGCCACAAATATCTATTTAAAAAAGCAAAAAATGCTATAAAGAGTATAATAAAAGAGAACAATTTTGTGGCCTATTCTTCCCCTCTGCCTGATTTTGTTTCCCAGAGACACTTTTAATTCTTTGCCTATTTCTACTGGTGTTTATCTTCATATATCTGAGCAAATGCTTACACTTCTATTTCTTAAACTTCCAATTTTAGGTCTTCCCTATTAACTTCCTATTATGTAAGGTAAAGATCTTTCAGTTCTCTTTCCTCTTTCTCTTCTCCCCCTCACACTTCCTTCTTCACTCTCCCAATATAATTGTACTGTAATTTTTTAGTAAGATCAACATGCAATATTTACCTTTTATGACCATTTAGTTATGGTTTAGCTAGCCAAGAAGTAACCGATGATTGTATTTTCTTTCTTTTATAGCATTTTATTTTTCTTGGAGTTTATGTTTGTCTTATTTTCTCAGTTGCTAGGAACTCATTCCTGGTTTTTTTTCCCTGAGCTTTCACAGAGCTATAAATATCCTCTTGGTAAGGTCCAGCAAGCACACTGAGAAATCTAACCGTTCCTTCCCCCGCCCCATACAGCCTTCTGGTCTGTTCCAATTTGGATTGGTTGTTCTCTAGGCCTTAGGGCAAGCTATCTTCATCGAATCCCCTCTTCTTCTCTCCCATATTTGATCTTTGCTTCTAGATTTCAGTATCTTCTCTCATTTTACTCTTTTGTTTATGTGAACTATATCTTCTAGTTCATTCTACAGAAAGGGTGTATGTAGTTAAGTTAATTTTTTTGTAACCCTACATAACTGACGAGGTCTGAAAAGGAGGGAAGGGGTGTGTGTGTATGTATGTGTGTGTGTGTGTGTGTGTGTGTGTGTGTGTGTGTGTGTGTGTGTGTAAAGCTGGGTACACGCAGGGTGCCCGGGGTTTGGGGAGCTGAAGATTGAGAACTATCTTAGTCAGGCTGAAGGACAGGGGAAGACAGTGCTATGCTGAGGCTGTAAGCTTAAGTGTTCCATTGGGATTCACCTACAAAACACAAATAGACACAATTGTGAAGAATTTCAAGATGGCAACAGCAGAGCATAAAATCAAACAGGCAGGGCCTTCTAAGTGTGGGCCCCTGTGTGACTACATGTTGTAATACATCTAGGAAGCCAGCTCTCGTGGAAAAAGAATGGCTTATGTATTAAGTCATGCTGTTCACTGACCCTACCCATCAAAAGAAACTGAAAAGACTTAATTCCTTCTACACATCTGAAATAAATTCCAGATGGGTTACAGATTTAAATGTTAAAAAGTGGACAAAGCAACACAAGAGCAAAACTTAAGAAATATACATGTTACCTGGTGGTATAGGGAATTTAAAAGTCAAGACAATAAATAGATGCTACAGAAGAGATGATAGTTATATTTACTTACAAAAACTTTACATTATGTGGAAAGGTGTTTCATAAGTGAAGACAAAAGATGAATATAGACTGGGAAAAAGGTGGTAGCATATAAAAACTGATAAAGGATTAATGTTTAAAATGTTAAATACTTCTACAAACTGATAAAGACAGACATCTCAGTTGGAAAATAGGCAAAGGATATGAATAGACAATTGTCAAGCAGAAATCCAAATACCATGTGAAACTATATTAGGAAAATGAAATCAAGGGGACAATGAGATAATACCTCTTACATATCTTGTTGGAAAAAATTAAAGATAACACTTATTAGACATTTTTGTTGTTTTGGTGGGACTGGGGTTTGAACACAAGGCTTCACACTTGCAAAGCAGGTGGTCTCAAAGAAGGAGCTCTACTGCTTGAGCCACACCTCCAGTCCATTTTATTCCATTTTTTTGTTTTTATTTTTTATTTTTTTGGAGATGGGGACTCAGTGTTTGCCTGGGCTGGCCTTGAACTATTGTCCTCATGATTTCAGCCTCCTAAATAACTAGGATTACAGGCATGAGCCATGGTGTCTTGCTAGACCTTCTTGCTGGGGAAAGGGCACTCTTTCACATTACTGGTGGAAAATTGAATTGTTACAGAGTTTATCTGTAATGAGAAAAACACTCATCATGCTTCATTTCCATTTCTGGTGACCCAGCCTGCGGAAATTAAGGACCAAGAAGTAAGAATATACCTACTAATGTATTCATTGCAGCATTTTAGTTGAAGCAGAAAACTATTAAAATCAATAACAACAAAACAAAGATACACAGGAGAATTAAAAAAAAAACCTTAATATCCATCAATGCAAGGATTGTTGAATAAGTTGCAACATTTATAATCTGAATAATCAGATTCACACTGTATATATTCATTAGAAAAAGGTTATACCTAGCAATTGACCTAGAGAGATTTTCAGATAGACGAGGAAAGCATGATGGAGAGAAGCATATATACTGAAGTCACATATTTTATATGTGCAAAATAAAGCCCAAGCTCCCAAACTATTTGTGTAGGATTACATGAATGTGTAATAGAAAATGTGCAGGATGCATACTAGTTTTTTTTTTTTTGTGGTACTGGGGTTTGAATTCAGGGCTTCATGTTTACTAGGCAAGTGCTCTACCATTTGAGCCACTCCACCAGCCCGTTTTTGTGTTGGGTATTTTTGAGATAGGGTCTAGTAAACTATTTGCCCAGGCTGGCTTCGAACCAAGATCCTCCTGATCTCTGCCTCCTGAGTAGCTAGGATTATAGTCATGACCCACCAGTGTGCAGCTTACATACCAGTTTGTGAACCTTGCTTTTGCTGGTTTTTGGGTCAGGGGAGAAAGTTAAGTGGAAGGATAGGAAAGAGATTGTTTTGGTGAACTCGGAATGGAATGTGAACAATTGTGCAATGAAGAGGAGGGTTTGGGCTCAAACCTTTTGTAAGGCTTACTGCTGTGATCCGTACTTTGGCTATTGCCCCAACTCCTGACTCTTGGGTTCCAAGATCAACAACAGTTGTAGTATAACTTAATTTTAAGGATGTAAGAGGCCTCTAAGCAAATAAGCTAAAAAGGGAGAATATTTTTATAGGAATTAAAATATGAGTAACATTATATTATTATTTCTCTGAAATAGTAATTGCCAGAAGCCAGCAGCGCAATATCTTTAGAAATTTAAAAGAAAAAGTTTGTAATAGAGGACTCTTACCCACCCATGTTATCACCAATATATATCAGCAATGGCAGTATTCTCTGCTCTCCATTGGCTAAGAAAAGTTTCTACACAAGAATTCTTTCCATAAAAATGATTAAAATTGTCTCCAAATGACATGAAAATTATTCAAGGGAGAGTAAGATGATATAGTCAAAGTGCTAGATGAAGAAAACTGCCAGCCCAAAATATTGTACCTGGCAAAGCTATCCTTTAGAAATGAAGGAGAGATAATGTTTTCCTGAACAAACAAAACTGAAGGAGTTCTTCACCACTGACTTGTTTCGTAAGAAATGCTAAAAGGAATTTTTAAAGGATATTGAAAGAAATTAAAGGACTCTAATTATCAACATGAAACTATATGAAGGTATAAAACTCACAGGTTAAAAAACATGGAGTCAAATTCAAAACACTCTGGTTTTGTAATGATGGTGTATAAATCACTTTAAACTCTACTATAATAGTTAAAAAGCAAAAGAATTAAAATAACTTAGCTACAATATATTTTTTTTGGCAGCACTGGAATTTGAACTTGGTCTCATGCTTGCTAGTCAGGCACTCTTACCACTTGAACCACTTCACCAGCCCAGCTACAATAATTTTTAATGAATGAAAAGTATGGAAAGATATTAAATATGCATATTTGAGGAATGAAAGCATAGAATTTTTATATGTGATTAAAATTGTTATTAGTTTGAAATAGACTATTGCAACTGTGAGAAGTTTTGTGAGAATAGTATGGTAATTACAAAGAACTTTATAATAGGTAAACAGAAGATAAAGTTATCAAAGCATACCACTACTCCTCAAAAAATTCAGCTCACAAAGATGGAAAGAAAGAATAGAACTACAAAATAGTAAGAAAAAATAAAAATGTAAACAATAAGTTCTTAGTTCTTAATAATTACTTTAAATATAAATGGACTAAATTCTCCAATAAAAAGATATAAAATTAAATGGACTAAGAAGTGAGATAAAACTATATGCTGCCTACAAGAGACTCACTTGAGATTTAAGGACCCACATAGAGTGAAAATGAAGGTATGAGAAAAGATACTGCATGCAAATGGCAACCAAAAGAGAGCCAGGCTATACTTACATCAGACAGAATAGACTTTAAGTAAATAACTGTCACAAGAGATAAAGAAGGTCATTATATGATGACAAGGGGTTGATTCACTAAGAAGGTCTGATAATTGTAAATATATGTATATTCAATGTTGGAATAGCTAAACATATAAAGCAAGTATTACCAGAACTAGAGAGAGAAATAGCAATACAATAACTTTAGGGGACTTCAATACCCTGCTTTCAACAATACATTCTGACCGATAATAAAGGAAACAGTGGACTTGAATAACATTATAGACCAAATGAATCAACATTCCATCCAAATGCAGCAGAATTTACTTTTCTCAAGTGCACACAGCATTTCTCAGAATAGACCATATGCTGAGCACAAAATAAGTCTTAATACAGTGATCTCATTTAATTCACAGATACATTACATGCAATTTTGACAAAGCAAGGAAAAAAATTCCCATATGCATATTACCCAGTTTAATAGAAGCTAATTTTTTAAAATATAATTTTAGAATTCTGAACTCTATGCTTCCTGAACATTCATGATTTTTCCTCAACAGCATTTTCCTTGGAACCATATAACCATAGATAAAAAGGGTCTACTGTAAATTTAAGAAAATTGGAATCATATTGAGTATTTTTTTGGGCAGTTTGGTTCCAAATTAAAAACCAATAAGTGGATAAAATTGAAAAATTAATAAATATGTGAAAATTAAGCAACACACTCTGGAACAATTAGTGGGCCAAAGAAGAAATCAGAATTATCTTGAGACAAACACCCAAACTTACAGGATATAGCATAAGCTATTCTAAGAGGGAACTACACAACAATATGTGTCTACATTTAAAAAGAAAGATCTCAAATAGGCAACTGACTTTTTGCTTCAAGGAACTAGAAAAGGCTGAACAAACTAAGCCCAAAGTTAGCAGAAAGTAGGAAATAGTGACGACTAAAACAGAAATAAATGAATTACAGACATGCAAGAAGACAAATAACCCAGTTGAAAATGGGAACTGTATAGGTATTTCTCAACAGAAGACATAGAAACAGCCAACAGGTATATGAAAGAAATGTTCAACATCACTAGTCACCTGGGAAATGCAAATCAAAACCACAATGAGAATGTGTGTTAGAATGACAAAATTAGCTCACACTTGTTAGAATGGTAAAAGGCAAAATATATCAAGTGTTGGTGGGGATAGGGAGAAAAGGGAACACTTCCACACTGATGGTAAGAATGTAAATTAGTATAACCATTATTGAGAGAGTATGGACTCCCCCACCAAAAATAACTTAAAAACAGAATTACTGCATGATCCAGCAATTCCACTTCTGGGTATATAGACAAAGGAAATAAGATCAGTATGTCATAGAGATAGCTACACTCCCACTTTGATTATAACATTATTCACAATAGCCAAGATATGGAATGAGAAAAATGGTTAAAGAAAATTATAAATTATATGTATATATTTTATATGTATATATGAATGTGTATATGTACACACGTGTATATAATAGAGTATTATTTGACTTAAAAAGGATGAAATCCTGTTATTTGTGACAATATGGATGAACCTGGAGGACATTATACTAAGTAAAATAACCCAACAACAGGAAGACGAATATGGCATGATTTCACTGATATGTAGAATCTGAAAAAGTTGAAAGCACTGAGTAGAATGGTGGTTGTCAGGGATAGTGCATGTGTGTGTGTGTGCGTATGTTGAGGGAAATAAGAAAATATTGGTCCAAGTATACAAAATTTCAGTTATGCAGAATGAACAAGTTCTGGAAATCTATGGGATACCATGGAGTCTGTAGTTAATACTAATAATGTATTGTATACTTGAAAATTGCTATCAGAGTAGATCTTAAATGTTCCTAACACACACACACACACACACACACACACACACACACACTAAATATGTGAGGTAATTGTTATGATTTGGATGTGACCCCTAAAAGGCACATGTGTTGAATGCTTGATCCCCAATTGTTAGACCCAATCATTGAGAGGTGATTGAACCATTGATTAATCCATTGATGGATTCATAATTTGATGGCATTATTGGGAGTTAGCAAAAACTTCACAAGGAGGGCCTAAGTGGAGGAAGTAGGTTACTCGGGGCAGGTCTTTGATGAACATGCCTTGTTCCTGATCTCCTTCTTTCTCTCTGCTTCTCAGCTACTATGAGGTGAGCATCTCTGCTCTTTTATATGCTCGCTGCCATGATGTTATGCTTCATTACAGCCTAAAAGCAATGGAGCCAGCTAACTGTGGACTGAAACCATAAGCTCAAATAAATTCTTTCTCTGTTAAATAGTTTCTCTCAGGTGTTTGTCACAGATGTGAAAAGCTAACAGGAAGTTGTTAACAGAGAAATGGGGTCATTGCTGTGACTATTCCTGACCATGTGATTGAGAAGCATTTTGGGCTGTTTTGTAGGAGGAATTTGGAAAAGGAGAAAGAGGCTAGCAAAGTTCTAGAATGCTATGAGCAGAGTGTAATGGGCAATTTTGATGGGAAATCCAAAGACCAAAATGCTGATAGAAATGCAAACAATACAGTCTGTACTTGTGAAGTTTCAGATGGGAATTGGACTGCAGGATATTTGTGCTACATTTTGGCAAAGAACTTGTCTACATTTTATCCATGCCGTGAAACTTTGTGAGAGGATGAGTTTAAAGATGGCAGACTACTTTAGTGGAAGAAATTTCCAAGCAGTCCACCATTCAGGCTGTCACATGGATATTACTGCTATTTTAAACCATCTGTGTAGTGAGAATTAGGAGCAAAAAGCAGAGTAGAAGATTTGAAAAATGTGCAGTTTGGCCAAAAATGGAGCATGTTGAAAATTGTGGACATGGAAAAGGTGTGGATGTTAAAGAGATTAGTGCCTTTAAAAGGAAGGCAAGTACTCTGCATTGGGACAATAGGAAAGATGCCTTGAAGCCATCTCAGGAATCAGCAAGACCCCACCCATTGCAGACTGCAGAGTTTATAGCATAAAGTCATTTGAAAGACTTTTCCTTGAGAAGTAAGTGCTGAGTGACATTCTGCTCTCATGCAGCTGCCTAGTAAATGGTTTCCTCAGTACTAATTTCACCATGCTCAGCTACACGGGCACTCAGAGGCCACTGTAGCCACAGTCCAAGGGGACCTGGATACTGCTTTGATGACAGCAGACCTTGGTGCTATCCACATGGTGCTGGTTTTGTAGGTGTGTAGAATGCAAGTTATGGGGTCATGGAGGCTTCCACTCAGATTTCAAAGGAGAGCCTGGGAGCCAGGGAATCTGTAGAAGGGTTGTTTTCTCTGAGGGCAGACCCTGAGAATGAAGCAGCGAGAATGAAACTGAAGATGCAGTGGAGAATCCAGGAAGCTGGAGATGCCTGGAATGTGGAATGCCTGTCAAGGAAAGCTTCAGGCAGCAAGTGAAGGAGCCCAAGAGAGAGGCTATGTAGGCTGCAATTAGCCAGGATGTACAGGTAGAGCTGCCCCTCCATTGGAACACACATCATGGCACCATGCAAGTGCCCTAGATCGAGATATGGAGCTACTGAATTTAATGTTTGCCCTGCTGGATTTGGTTTTGCTTTAAACTGTGACTTCAAATAATTTCTCCCTCCTTTAAATTGTTTCTCTCAGGTGTTTGTCACAACACTAAAATACTAATATAGAGATGAATATTTTAATTGGCTTGATTATGGTGCTCATATATATATATATATATATACATATATTATATATGTGTGTTTGTATGTATGTGTATACACATATCAAAATCTCAGGCCATGCACTGTGGAGAGAGACAATTTTTATTGCCAATTGTACTTCAAAAGAAACAAAATTTCTGCAAAGGCAACAAAATGAAACAAAAAAAGACATATAGCTTTAAATATTTATTTATCTATTTATTTTAATAGCATTTTCAAGTTGTAAACATTGTAAAAGAACATAGCTCATTGTAATTAATTTTAAAATGCAGAAAAATTATGAAGGAGAGAATTAGTCCAATTATCCAAAGGCAAAACTGTCACTATTTTTATATCTTTCTTTGTGTGTCTCTGAATTTTAAAACTACAGCTTAGCAGCCCATTTATTTTACTTTATATTACATTATATTATGAATATGAACTCAGCTTATTAAATACTTTCTGAAAAGTTACCTTTTAGAAGCCTCATGATATTTCATCATAAGGGGTACTATAAATTACCTAATCATTTCTCATGTGAGGACATTGCTTCTAGTTTTAGTATATTTTAAAGAAAAAAAATCCTCAAAATTTCCAATACTAACTGCAGAGACTCTGGCAGCCTTGGTAATGTGCCATGCTGGGGCCCTGTCAACTTCGCCACTGTGGTGAAAGTTTGGAAGGACATAGCTATATCACGAGAGGTTGGAGCTGGTATAAGACATAAGTTTCTACTTTACACTCGTAAGGCTCTTCTGGTTTCTATTGAAGACCCAGGTTCAGGAGTGGGGCCAGAGCCTCCCAAAAAACCTATTTGGGAAGCCTCTTGTAATCTGTAGGAGACAGCCTCTCACACTTTCCAGATCACTTGGACCATGAATCCATCATTGCCTCCACTTGTGGCTTTCTCCCCTGCTGGCTCACAATTTTGATTCTCTGGTTTCTTGGCTCCGGGTCCTGGAAGGCTCTTGCTCTGGCCCTGGATTTCACAGCTCTGATATGAAACTACATCCTCTTCACACCCTGGACAAGCTCTCTCTTGGTTTGCACATTCTTTCTCCCTCCCCCATTAGATTTCCTGGTCTAATGGGAGGACTCCCTGGTCTAACCCAGGACAGATTACTGGGTTTCAGAGAGAAGCAAACAGAATGGCAGGCCTGAGATTATCTCCCTGTACCTCTGCCACACTAGGTGTTAAGGACTGGGATTTCATTTTATTTTCTCCTTCTGGTTACAAATTGACAAGAACTTAGGATGCTATTAGATACCACATTTGAGGCTTTGATTAGACTTGGCTTTACATGATGCTAAAACACAGCAGCTGTTATGAGTTGATGTGTTATTAAATATATCAGGTAGGTAGGGATTCAGGAGTGCTTTCTCCCAGTACTTGACCTTCCTAAGGGAACCTATATGCATAATATTCTGCAAACAAATACCTATTGAACAACTTTCACAAGTCAAGCACTGTGTGAGGTTTTGGGTTACAATGATGAAGAAAATAGACAAAAATTCTTGCTCTTATGGAGCTTACATTGTGGTGGAGTGGGAACAGGACACAGGGGTGGAGGTATGGCAGTTAGGGTTTCAAGAAGGAGGGCCAGGGAAACTTTCTATACTTTACAATCACCTGGATTAACCAGACTGGCAGACACCACTGCAGTGTCATTTGGAAAGATGGCTGCTGTTTTCTCCTCTGAGCTGGTTTACAGATGAAAAAATTTACACCATTTTGCAGATGAAAAAAATTGAAGCATGACAAGCCAGAATAATATTCCCAATGTCACACAGCTAGATTATCCATCTGACTCTAAAACTGTGCTTGGAAACTTGCCTTCACCCATCCCTGAATGGGAGCTCTCAGCCCTGGAGACATGGCACCAGCCCACACAGGAAAATGGAGGCAAAGCCCAGCAAAGGCATGGAAGCAATTACATATTGTTCAGAGTACTATTTAAATTAACCCTTTTTTGCACCAAAGCTACCAAATAAAGACTGTTTATAAAACAGAAGAACTCTCTTATAGAAATAGCCAGTGACAGTGGATGGTTGCTAGGGCAATTTAGCTGGGAATCTGGTAGTGAAGTGATTAAGCAGGGTAGAAATTACCTCATCTGGTTTCCCCCAGAACAGGCAGTACTCTGCATGGAAAGTGGCAACTAAGTTCACTCTTTCCTCCTAAGGAGAAAGCAGGTAGGAAAACTTTAGGACATAGGTAAGAACATATCATGGCAGCAGAGTGGCTCCTCCCCACAGGTTGGCTGGGGCTAGACTGAGATGAGAGGTGTTCAAGGGTGGGTGCCTAGGTAGATTCCAGCAAGGGAAGAGTGTGCTTAGAGCCTGGGAGTAGGCTAGGAATCAGGGCAGGAGGCGGAAGGCAGGACCAGAGCTAATAGAATCCAGAGAAGAATGGGCACGGTTGCACAAATAAACCAAAATGAGCTATAAGGAACCAGGCCACACCCTAGTGTGAGGACCCACTAGAATTCACAGAGATGGAATGTAGGAACTGCACAGGTCTGGGAAGGAACTCTATGCTTGCAATATTAACCATTTACTTCTATTATTAGCAACATTTGTCAAGTACAATGCCAGGTTCTGTATTAACTGTTTCCATAGGTGTAATGTAATCCCATTTAAGACAGTATTACGCTTCCATTTTACAGAGAAAGAACCCAAGAATTAGCAAAGTGTGGTGGCTCATACTTATAATTCCAGCTACTTGGGAAGTAGAGTCAGGACTATTGTGGTTCGAGGCCTGGTCTGGCAAAAAGTTAGTGAGACTCTCCCTGGAAAACTGGGTTTGGTGGTGCACACTTGTAATCCCAGTTGTTTGGGAGATGGAGGTAGGAGGATCAGCCCAGGCAAAGTTAGCCTGAAACCTTATCTGAAAAAGAAACTAAAAGCTAAAGGACTAGGGGCATGGTTTAAGTGGTAGAGCACTTCCCAAGCAAGCATGAGGACCCTGGAGTTCAATTCCTGGAAATGCAAAAGCAAAAACAAAAACAAAGGACCCTGCCCCCCAACACACAAAAGAAACCCCAAGGATTATTTAACTTGCCAAAGGTCAATCAGCGATTTGACTGTAGATTCTGAAATCAAACTTATTTCTGTTGAGTTCCAAAACTAAGATCTGCCAATTTTGTTGTTACTTCACTTATGGAGGTTTCCATGTCTAGCTGGATTTGAAAGCACCAAAGTTCTTACTTTGCACAACTAGTGCATTCTAGTCGTGTTGGCTCAGTAGTTGGGATGGGTGGAGTCTGCAGATGTGAGCACCAGTGTGGCCAACTGAAGCTTTTGGGGGTGGGGAGAAGATCAGTGTTCAGGGGGTTAGAAAGGAAGTGAACAGCATCATACACCTGACACATGGGGCTGCAAGACATAGATTCTGTGATAGGCAAAATAGCTCTTGGAAGATGCATGGAAAAAGAGGGGGAATGGGTTGCCTGAGGCGTGTCTGTGACATTCTTTCTTCAATTTCTCTTTCTCCCTCTCCAGTAGGATGTGCAATTCTCAGGAAAGTGGTTAACTTGTTCAGGGTCTGACCAAGCTTCTGATAACCCCATACTCAAAGTGAAGTCATTGCCGTCTTGATTTTTGAATATTTGGAAGAAAAATAGCCATACATACAGTGATGAAAATTAAGAGAAGTCATAGTGTATATCTGTTATCTGTTGCTGCATAGGTAGATTGCCCTAAAGTTCCACTGCTTTAAACAACATTTGTTATATTATACAATTTCTAAGAGCCAGGAGTTGAGGAACATCTTAGCAAGGTGGTTCTGCCTTAGGCTGTCTTATGAGGTCATAGCCATGATGCCAGCCAGGGATGAGGTCTCATCTGCAACATTGACTGGGAGATACATTTTTGACTCAATTTCAGAAGTTGCACACCATTACTTCTTCCATATTGTTTTTGTACAAGAGGAAGAGAATTAAATGTGGGACCTATTTTTGAAACCCACACATGGCATAGACAAAGACCTGGGTGAAAAAAATTGACTGGTTAAATGTAGCAGAGATGTTGAGTGGGCAAAAGTCTTCTTGAGGTGGTTTCGGGTGCTAGGCAACACACTTGTGCTCGGAACTCGGAGAGTGTGTGCTAGCACCAGCCTCTGATGACTGCTACCATCCAAATGACAATGATTCATTCCATTTTCTCTTTGTCTAGGGGAAAAAAAATCTCATTTTATGCAAGCCAAGCTGTTTATGGATCTTTCTATCTATTCACCCATTTGTATGGGTCCCAGGGCATGATAACAGCTATTCAAACTGTGGGATGTTAATTAGATGGAAAAATGTACACATCAGCTATCTCCATTTCAACTGAGAAATCTGGCTGAGGTACATAATTTGCTTCAGTGTCATCTGTGTCAGGATTTTGAAAGGGTGGCGATATATCACTGTGTTAGACAAAAGGCATGAGAGAAAAGCAGAAGGAGCTATCCATGGCAACATGGGTTTCAGGATATTAGTAAGTGCAAATATTTGCTTCTCTATAGAAGTATTAAAAGCTCTATTCCTATTTCTTGGTTCTGATGCCTGAAGTTATTTGCTTTTTACTACTGACATTGAAGTAGACTGCTAGCTCATCTTTTGCTTCTGAAATGTAGCTTTTGCCAGGGGCAAGTGTAACTTCACACAGTCTTAATGTAGAGGAATCCCCCTCTGATTGTCTGTATTTAGGGGGCAGATGTGAGCAAATATGATTGATACAAAATATGATATTAAATAGAAGAGCTCCTAACTGTCTCCACTCTGACTCTGCCTCTTTCCCTCTCTTCCTTCCTCTTGCTCCTCCATGGTATAATAGCCAACCCCACTGAATAGGCAGGTGCCTGGTGTGGGGGAGTCATTTCTCCTCAGTGTGGGGGAGTCATTGGCCTTGCCTTGCACCTTGATCCTTAGGCAGTTTCAGCTGTGCCCTTGGAGTACTGCTGTCACAGCTGTCGTGTGGAAGATGGCAAAACCAAGTAGGTCAGTATAGGAGGTGGTACAGATCCCTGTAGAGAGGACAGGAGAGCTGCCCCAAACTTCTGGTGACTTACACTGAGAAGGACATACCTAAGGAGGGCATGTTTCAGAGGACCAGACTCTGTGTTCTCTGGAGATTCTTCTTTGCTCATTACGGAGAGAGTAGAACTTCAAGTACATATTTCCAGGTCACAACCACTTCCTCATTTCTCCCCATTATCATGTACACTATTGAGGGAGATGTGAGTTGGTCTTGTGGAAGAGAATTGGCGTGGGAGGAAACCTCTCCTTGGGCAGTGTGAAGGCTGATAATAGGCACACCAGGGGAGCAAGAGGAAGACCTGCCGCTGTTTCTTCTATCCCCCAGCATTATGGAACTGAAATTCACTCTCTCTCCCAAGGGTTGGGGTCAGTGGCCCCTGTGTATGCTTGCCAAGAAAAAGATCCACCAGTCTACATTACTTCACTCTAATATTTACAAGCCAAATTATCAGAGATAATGGTTATGAAATTGCTTTCACATACCAGGCCCTTGATTAATATTTGCTGAATCAATGAATGATAAACTCCAAGGTGGCATTATGAGTATGACTGTTTATTTCATTGCTACAATCTTCCTGTCAAAGCATGAAAGGGCCTGGGTTCTGCCAGAGAACACCACCCTGTCTTAGGTCCTCATTCCAAAGCTGAAGTCAACTTTCAATTTGAAAGTTTAATTTCTTTGGTCAGAATTATGCGATCACATATTTTAAAGATTCAACTAGTTCTATAATTTTTATTAAGACAAAAAGCAGGGCTGGAAGTGTGGCTCAAGAGGTAGAACACTTGCCTAGTAAGCCTGAAGGCCCAAGTTCAGCCCCCAGTACCGCCAAAAAAAAAAGAAAGGAAAAAAAAAAAAAGACAAAAAGCAGCTCTTAGTCACCTCCCTCATCTTCCCCACTTTAGAGGCAAATAATTTCCTCTTTTCTAGAATTATTTTGATTCTTATCATCTCATCTCTAACAACGTGTTTCTGTTTCTGTTTCATGATTTTTTAAATTTTAGGCATCACATATTGGCTTCCTACTACGGAAGAGGAAGATTTAGCTTCACCTCTTTCTCCTGTCCCATCAAACACATGCAGCCTTCCCCCTTCCCAACCTTTCAATACAATTAAAAATTTGGTAAATCCATATTCAATTCTTGCAATATTATGACATGTGTGTTATCCATGTCTGAGCCTTTGCAGTGAATTGATTACGTTCCCTTTCCTGCACAACTTCTTGGTTTCTCTGAAGTTAACTGCTGTGTATTTGTGTGTGTGTTGAATATCCGTTCACTGACGACTGGTTCAGTCCCAAGAACTCCAAAGGTTTTTACATTTCCTTTCACTAAAACCATATGCTATTAATTCATCAATTTGGCAGACTTTTTTTTTCCCATAGATTTCTAAGCTGTTGGTAGATGGTGGTCTTTCCTGGTTGGTGTACAAGTGTTATCCTGAGACTTTTTTTTTGTAATCAGTTCAGGGATTTCTTTGCCTTTCTTCTGTGTTAGGTCTAATATTTTGTGTATTCCATTCTTCCTGTTTTTTGATTTATTCTCTAATTTGGATAGAGCTCATCCTCAGTAGCTTCCTAAGGAATGGAGTATAAGATACCCATGTTTCAAGACCTAGATAATCTGAAAAATGTATTTTTGGACTTTCACTCTGGATTGACAATTTGGCTTAGCTATTTAGTGAATAATTTTCTGTCAGAATTGTGAAGGCTTTATTCTACTGATTTCTAGCTTCCAGGGCAATTTTATTTTATTTTTTGGTAGGACTGGGGCTTGAACTCAGGACTTCTCACTGATGATGTCTGAAACTTCTCACTCCTGAGTTGTATATTTGACCTATTTTCTCCCCTTTGGAAACTTATATGCTCTTCTCTTTGTTCTCTTTGTTTTGAAAGTTTGCACTGATGTCCCTTGGCTTGGGTATTTTCATCCATTTTGCTGGGTACTCAGTGACCCTTTCAGTTTAGAAACTCATTGCATACGGAGCTAGGAAATCTTGAATTGGTGTAAGTGGGTGCACTATTCCTGGAATTTCTATTATGAGATGTTGGACTTACTGAACCATTCTTTAATCATCTTACCTTATGTTCTTCCTTTTCTACCATTCTGGGCGATCTCCTCAGCCCTTCGATCCATCTATTAAATTCCTCATTTGTGTTCTTGTGCTTTTAACTTCCTGAAGCTCCTCTTTGTTCTCTGAATGTCTCACTCTTCTTTTTATAGTACGCTATTCTTGTTTCATGGATCTAATATGCTGTCTTATTTCTCTGAGAATATTAAAGTTATCTTTTAGCATTCTTCTTTTTGGTTTCCTTCAAGTTTTTCTCCCCATCTCTACCCCTTGTTTCTTTTGGTCTCTTTCCTTCATGTTGGAGACTTTCATGAGGTGCTTCACGTATCTTCTCATGATTAGGAGTTGGGGACTAAAAGACATGTAGATAGCATTTGTCAAGTGGAAACTTCCTGTAGGTGATGTGACTTTGCCATTTGTTTGGGGAAAACCCCAAAGTTGATTTTTAAAAATTCTTTTCTTTTAAACTAACCAGATTCTTTCCATTTTTTCTATCTGGAAGGCAATGATTTTGCTGCCGGTGTTCCAGGAGCCCAGGGTAAGAAGCAAGATGGGAGTCCCAACATTCTCTGTGTGTATGTTCTCTTAATTCAATATGGTATCTTGGCCTCCAGCTAGGATTGTCATTCCCCAGTCCTGACACCGTCCATTTGTTCTCCACAGAGAATAGGCCTCCTGTCTTCCCTGGGCAGTCACCTGAGACAGGGAAGGGAATCCGAATCCAGGCTTGTAACTGCTTCTTAAATAATTCTTCACCAGTCTAACTTATATTACCTCCTTCATCCCCAAACCCAAGGGGCATCAGTACTGCCAAGCTCTGTGACTTTGATTACTGTTAATTAAGTCTCGGCTTTCTCCACTGTCAATTTAGGTTCTGGCTTCCTCAGGTCTGCCAAGTGGGTGACCACGTACCCGATTGCTTGCTTTTTCTCCAAATTCTGTTATTGTGAGCTTTCATATATTTTCCCTATCTTTGTGATTCTTGTTCCTTATGAGGCCTTTGGCCAGGCTATAGGCCATTGCCCTCCGATAGCTTCTGCCCCTTGTCTCACCACCTTCTCTGAGGCACTGCCACAGGAAGGACTGGGGCAGGCCATAGCTCATTCAACAGCTCAGCACAGAGGATGTTGCTCAATCACAGCAAGACTCTTCAAGACTCTTCATAGAAGAGCCACTGTGACTCATAGATTAAACAGAAGAAGAAGAGATGACCTTTGCCAGGGAACTGAGGGAGACCATCCTACGGTCAAGCGCTAAGCAGATCATTTGTGCTTTAAGTTAGTTAAATTTAAATTCCCATGTTCCATGAATGAGCAGGTGTGGGATTAGGGAAGGATGTTGCTATAGAGAAGGACTTAAGCAGAGGGTTCCAGATAATACCTGATTTGAATCCTGGGTTCTCAATTATTAATTGTAATTTGCTTAGATGCTACAATCCTCAGTTTCCAAATTTATAAATGGGGTGATAATATACCTTTCTGGGGTTGTTGGGAGGATTAATTGAATGTAAGAGTGCACAAAATGTGGTCAGGGAAACATAACATAGTATCTATAGACAGTGGCTCAATACATAGACTGTGCCAGAAGACCTGGTCTTGAGTCCTGACTCTGTTGTTTAGTAGCCCAAGTGCAAACTTGGGCAAGTTACTTCATCTTTCTGTGCCTTAGTTAATTCATCTGTATGCTGGGTATAATGTATTGTGAGGATTAAGTGATGTCATATGTACAAAGAATTTGTTTTTTTTTTGGCAGCACTGAGACTTGATCTCAGGGCCTCACGCTTGCTAGGCAGGCACTGTATCACTTGAGCCACTCCACCAGTCCTTTTTTGTGTTAGGTATTTTCAAGATAGGGTCTAATGAACTATTTGCCAGGGCTGACCTTGAACTGAGATCCTCCTGTTCTCTGCCTTCCCAGTAGTTAGGATTTCAATCATGAATCACTGGTGCCTGGCTCCTTAACTTTCTTAGCCTCCATTTCTTCATCTGTAAAACAGACAATAATAGCACCAGCTTTATAGGGTTGTTGTGAAGAAAACATGAGATAATACTTAAGTGGTGTTAGTACCTACAAATTTTATTACTTTGTACCAGATTCAGCTGGTTTTCATTCATTTTTTCCCTCTTGCCCAAGTGTACCTGCCCAAGGTCACATAGGATGTCTTGGAGATAAGAACTGAACCCCTGGCTCCATCCTCTTGTACAAAAAACTAGGAAGAAACAGTGACTTCTGCTAGGACATTGACAGAGCCCCCTCAGAGAGGTAGCACTTCCACCAGGTATTGAGTGGCTGTCCTGTAATCTGTCCTTCCTGCATTTGCTTCAAATGTAGTATCAGGAGGAGGCCTTGGAGGCACTTGCTTCTCCCAGAGGCAGGGGCTGCTGAACTTCCTTGGAGATGATAGGAGAGGGAAGTCAGTCTCTTGCATGGCTTTCACCTGGTAGGCCCTTCCTTGACAGGTGTGTAGCTCAGAGCCCAGCTTGGTGGCAGTGAGTACAGGAGGCTGCAGACATCACTCAGTGCCTTGATAATTGGATATTTCTATAATGACAAATTACAGCTGTTTCTCTTGTCATCAGTGTGAAAACATTTCCGAAGCAGTGATTTCCCAGGAGGGGCTGTGGTTGTTATCCAGTTAAGATTATGGAAATGCCTGGTGCAGGGTACGTGAAGCGTGGCGGAACGGAGCTGTGTTTCCGCACCACTGGCCTCTGGGTATTCAGCCCTGGCATTGAATGCAGAGAGAAGATCAGCTTCCTGTCATAATATTATCACTGTTAATTCCAGCAATTGTCATGTTGAGATGGGCTTGGAGTCTTCAATTTGTTATTTGGCTTCAACCTTGACTGTTAACTTGACCAAAAGAGGTTGTAAGATGTAAACAACAAGGGAGAGTTCAGTCTTTCTTAGCTTAAAAAATGCTTAGAATTCAAAGTGAGGAGTAATTGTGATAGCTGGGTCTTCAGCTGCTGTCCTGTTATCTGAGCACCAAGGTACAGATAGGGGATAACAGGTTCCAAGATGTCTGCTTTGGCCTCCAGCAAGTCAAACATCTGCAAAACCTAATTCCCGCTATGGAAATACTGGAAGATGGGCTGCAAACATTCTGGTCCTCAGCTTCTAGGGGCTCCAGAGGAGGATGATAAGCCCATGGGTAGAGATGGTATTAGTCATTTAACCTTTCTAGCCTTAGTTTCCTCATCTGTAAATGGGGTTGTTATGAGGATTTATGGATAATGCTTGCAACATAGGATGGGCTACATGTAAGTGCAACAAAGAGTCCATGCTCAGAACTGTTAGTATGAACAATTTCTGGCCTGAGAAATGGCATGGAGATGAAGATGTACATCTCTCCAAGGGTCAAATCATTCTCCCTGTCTTTGATTCTCTCCTGAGAAGGTCTGCTGTGGTATTTCTGCTTTCTTCAGTCTGGCTTAGTTGCTTGCAGGGAGGACCTCCTGCCTACAGATCAGAGATGCCCAGTCGCTGAGCTGGTCCTGACTTGGGTTATATGTTTATCCAAGTGTTCTGAACACTGGTGTCTGGTGCTGGGTACATAGAGATGAACGGGGTGAGGCCCTGTCCTTTAAGGAATTTACAGTCTGATGGGAGGGATGGACATGGAAACAGATCATAGCCATGCATTGTGATGAATCTGAGGTGGATGAAGTGACAAGAAAGGGCCCTGTGTCTGCAAGGGTCAGTTGTGCACCAAATAGCTTGCTCCTCTATCAATAGGGCAGAGCTGGAAGGCAAGTAGACTACATTTCCCAGCCCTCTTTGCACCGAGGAGTGACTCTGTGACTAGTCAAACTGACAAAATGGGAGTGAAAGTGGAGTGTACCACTTCTGGTCAGGGACTTTAAGAAGCAGGTGTGCCTCTCCCTGTCCCTCTTATCTTTCCCCTCACCTGGATGAAGAAGCCTCTGAGACCCTGGGGATTATGGAACCAAAAGATGCTTTACTAAATTTCCATATGAGAGAAAGCAACTAGCTGGCACCTGCATTAGACTCTCCTGGAATGAAATATACTTCTATTGGGTTAAGCCACTGAAATTGAGGAATGAATTTGTCTAGGATTATCCTATTAGAGTCAGGTGTTTTATCCAATTGGTTGCTTTAGGGAAGCATGATGGCTGGGTTTTAGGTGCTGGCTGGGTTTAGAAGCAGGCCAAACAATGTGTAGAGACAGTAGTGGTGTTGAGATGAGGGGTAGAAGGAGGGAGGTGGGGAAGCAGGGAGGATATTTCAGGCAGAGAGAGTAGAACAAATGAAGCATGATGTGTGTGTGTGTAGGAGTGGTGTGTCCATGTGCATGTGTGCACATGTGTGTGGTGTGGGTGACCACAGGCATAGCTATTTCAGTATTTAGTGTTACTGGAATATGAAGAGTGGGGCCAGAGGACAGTAAATAGGTTTTAGGACTCTGCAGGGAAATGTGTAGACCTTGTGTGCCAAGGAGTTTTAGTCACTCTTGTAGACCCTGGAAGGAGCCCAGTGGAATGATTGAAAATGGATGATCTGGTCATATTTGAGAGTTATAATGCTCTCTTGGCTGGCAGAATGACAGACAGATTAGAGAGGGTGACTAGGGTTAGGGAGACCAGAGAGCAGCAGGAGGGAAGCTGAAGCAATGGTCATGGGGATGGTGGGTGTCATGGCTGGGCGCTGGTAGAAGGAGCAGGAAGACAAGGTGATTGGGTTGGTGGTGAGGAGAGGGACACACTGAAGATGATGTTGGGGTTTGTAAAGCCAGAAAGTTTTACTCTTAGTACATATTAGGGTTTTATATAAAGCATCATGTGTTGAAGACTTGGTCCCCAATGCAATGCTTACAGGTGGAACTTTCGGGAATCATGAGGGCACTGATCTTATCAATGCGTTAATCCATTGATGAATTCATGAATGAACTATTGGGAGGAGATGGAAACTGTGGAACATGGGCCTGATTGGAAGAAGTAGGTCACTGAGGCCATGCCTTTGAAGGGTGTGTCTTGTCCCTGACCCTTTCCTCATCCCTCCTGCTTCCTGTCCACCCTGAGGTGAACAGCTTTTCTGTTCACCTCATGGCTCCCTGACATGATGTTCTGCCTTACCAAGGCCAAGAAACAATGGAGCCAAGTGACCATGGAGTGAAACTGTAAGCCAAAGTAAATCTTTCTTCCCTTAAGCTGTTTTCCTTAAGTTGTCACAGTGACGAAAGGATGACTAACACATTACAAGTGTATAGGAAGGAAAATTGCAATTAAAATTTTAGTGATAGTCTTGCCCTCATTTTTATTTGATTGTTTTTAAAACCCACCCTATATTGTACTTCCCAGGTGCCACCTACTTTTCTGAGCCCTTTACATATTAATATTAATATTAACAGTAACTCTGCAAGGCAGATGAGAAAACTGAGATATAAATGTTTAATGCCAGCTAGTAAGGGGTAGAATCAGGATTTGGACCAGGAAGTCTGGCCCTCAGTCTGTGCTCTGTTTCTTGTCATGCCTGTGTAGCACAGCGTTCAAGGCAGAATCCTTCTCTGGACCCAAGGGCCCAGTTATTGGACATTGAAGCCATTCTGGACTGAACCTTGATATTTAGCAATCCCAGTCTGGGCATTGAGATAGGGATTCCTGACTTTCCCATTCAAGGATCTATCATCAGGCTATAGCCTCAACTCCAGACTTGCACTTTTTCAACTTCCTTCATCACCTCTTTAACCTCTTTCCAGTGCTGAGACTCAGCATGACTTGCAGCTGGACTTTCAGCATGACTTGCTTATGGTCTGACACCCATATGACATCACTCGTGGTGGTCCTCTGCAGTCCCCAAATACCAGAACCCTTCCCCAAGGCCACACAGCCAGTGAGTGGTTTGGTATGGATTCACACTCAGATCTGTCTGGCTCCAAAACACATCATTTGCCACTTTCTGTGACCTCCCTGCTTTCTCCCCAGAGATCCACACTCAATTCTTGGGATTCCAAAATCAAACCAGAGCAGTTCCCCACTCTTCCTTCACAATACAGAGTAAGACCTTGACTGCACTCTAGCCCCAGTTCTATCTTTGGAGATGCCCCTGTTCACCTAGAATGGAGTAGAAGGAAAGCAGAGCCTGGCCTGCAGAGCTGCAGCTCATGCATTTTGGTTAATTTGTTATTAATTCCTTAGGAGCACAGTACAACCCTAACAAGATGCAAAAATCAATGGCTGAGAGAAAGACAAAGCAACTTGCTGAGCAGAACATGAGGGAGGAAACAGGCGTTTAAAAGATCTTGACAAACTATTTGGTGTGCAGCCTGCAAAGTGAAGAATAAATGACTGCCTTGCATTGACTCATATTTTTTTCCACAATGGAAACAGGAGAGAGTTAATGGGCTAGGGTGAGGGATCTTGTTGGCTTTGCAATGTCAAGATAATTATTGTTCAGTTAGAAGCCTAGTGATTTTTTTACATTTTAGAGGCACTGGAGAGCAACTGGGGGCTGAAGTGGGTTTCCAAATGATGGAAAGGAGTAATAAAGATCAATTAGCAGCATAGCGTTGGCTGGAAAAACTCATAAAGCAATCCAGAATGCAGCTGTCCTTTCAATTTCCTTTGTGCCCAGCAATGAGGGAAAGGTTGAGCAAGAAGGGAGACAGTGAGCCCTGCTAAGACATACCACAGGACAGAATATCCTTGGGCCTGTCTCTGTGAGGGCCATATTGCAAGCTTGAGTCTAAGTCACCAAGCTCAGCACCAAGACACATGCCAGCCATTTCTGAGATAGCCCCCAGCTGTAGGTAGAGGCTGCCTGGCATCACTATCCTTGTGAAGTGGTGTGTTATTGTGACTTTGATTTGCCTTTCCCTGATGACTAATTATGTTGAGCATCTTTTCATGTACTTATTGGCTGGGCATATATATATATATATGTCTTCTTTGAAGACATGTCTATTCACATTGCATGCCCTGGTCCCTGGGGTGCTGGGTTGGAATAGAGGGAATTCCTGATGTTGTCTTCATCATCCCTGAGAAAGCTGGGCCTGTGCAGACACCGGCCAGGAGGCTAGCCTGTGTCAGAATTTTATTCCTTTGCAGTGATAGAACTTGAAGGGGCTACTACATGCTCTCGGGTCTTCAGGATGAATTCCATCATTGTTCATGAAGAAGGGTGAAGTTCTGATGCCAGAGAGTCCTTGTGCAGGGAAAAGCTCAAGGGCTGGGATCTGGGAGACAGGGTGAGGAAAAGTGGGTGGCAGGGGCTGAGGTCAGAAAGGAAACAGGTTAGTGGTAAGAAAGGAGAGTTATGAACCACAACAGCCATTATGGGGATGGGTAGTTTGGATCACTGGGAGCTAGTGGAGTGGCTACTTTGTCAGCCTGCAGCCAGGCCAGTCAGTGCCTGGATTTTGTACCCTCTGCAGTTCTGAGTTTCCTGGAACCTAGGCCAATCAAATAGCTTTGTTCTCACATCTTCACCCCACATGTCCACACTGGGTGCTGGTGTCCAGTGTGTGTGTGTGTGTGTTTGTGTGTGTGTAGAGTGGGAGGAATTAGGAAGAATATGGATGAGTTGAAATCTCCCTTCTACCTCATCGAGAGTTGGTGTTTGCTTCTGAACCAGGTTCTACATTTTTCCTCTTAACAGCACAGCAGAGAGCACTGTAGTAGGATTCAAGATGTGAGATTTTTGCCTGTCACTAAACTGTAAGGAGAGGATCATCCACTTCAAGGGGCGATGCCCTCTCTCTTTCCACTTGGGCAGGAGGAATGGGGGATCCAGTTCCTGGGTCTGTCTGGGTCTGTCCCTGCTGATTGTTACGGTAACCACTGTATGTAGTGAATATGTCCTTCCAAGTTAGTCTTCCTTAAAGGTATCAAAATGTGCCCTTATTTAGGAATTTGTAAATACTACAGAAAAGTTAGCAAAGGAGAGAGTTTCTTGTATTTTGCTTACCCAACAGTTAACCTAGTCATGATTGCACCTACATATCAGCCACACACAATATGGGGCACCACTTCAGGATGGGGTATGTGTTCAGCCAACCTCAGCTCCCAGGATAACACTGACCTCCTTAGACAGAAGCCACTTAAGCGCTACCCTGTTCCCCTGTCACCTGCCATGTCCTGAATCTGCATATTCTGAACTATTTCTGCTTCTGATGCCAGCCCATGGCGTGGACACACTGGTCATTTCCTTGTTCAGAGTAGACACACCATGTACCCAAAGTTCTCAAGCATTCCTGCTCTGCGATATCAAAATTTAGCCTTCATGTATTGAGCTTCATGGCTGCATTTCTGGCTATCTTGCTGTTGCTGGTCCTGTGTGCTACTGCAGAGACTGATGTAATAAGGAAAGATGGAAGCTTGCTGTTCTCCCATGTAAAGTGATACGGCTGCTGTAAAATGTAGTCTGACTTCAGTGCTAGCTTGGGCTCCCAGAGCCAAGTCTAACAGATGAGGCAGGCACCAGTGTTGACAGTGGTTAGTTTTCAGACCTCATTTCAGCCCACTGCTTTTCCCAGGGTCACCTCCCACCCCTCAGTGATTAATTTTCTTTGTCAATTTGACTGGACCACAAGGTGCCCAGATATTTGGTTAAACCTCATTTCTGGGTATGTGTTTAAGTATATTTTTGGATAAGTTAACATCTGAATTGATAGATGCCTTTCTCAGTGTGGGTGAGTCTCATCCAATCCATTGAAGGCAGAATAGGAAAGAATTCTTTCTCTACCTGTCTTAGAGTTGGAACGTCAATCTTGTGCCTTTGAAATTAGACTTGAACTGGAACTACGCCATTGACTGTCTTGGGTCTCTAACTTGCTGATTATAGATCTTGAATTTCACCTCCATAATTGTGTGAGTCACTTCCTTACAATAAGTCTCTCTTTCTCCTCTCTTTCTCTCTTCTATTTGTTCTGCTTTTTCTAGAGAACCCAGACTAAAACACTAGGGCCAATCCACCAGTCCAGCTGGGCAGGAATGGACAGGCAGAAACTCCAATTGGTTTCTCTCCTCTAGATATATAGACCAAGAGTGGGTATCTATGATAGGGTCCTCTGACATTAGTCTAGCTTGGTCATTTTAGGCTTTACGAAGTTTCATTTTATTCTTATGTCATTTTAGTTTATGGTCTTGGCTGGTTTTGTCACAGACCTCCTGCCTGGCTCTTTGCAGCTATTCTTGATCACAGCTGCAGTCCCAGCAAGGTCCCCTCTCCAGGGGAGTCTGGCAGAAAGGGGAGCATATGTCAAGAGGCTGGAGAAGCTGCGAAAACTTCTTTGTCTGTTTAATGTTTTATTAGAGTTCATGTAGCAATGTATATTAAACGAGTTCCATGGTGGGAAAATTCAGAATAAATTACTGCCTGCAATTTCCTGTTTGGCATTGATCTTGTAGATTGGGGCCTCAAGATGGGAAATAGCTGGGTATTATTATGCCAACATGAGTGTTGAACATCCCACAAATTCCTCACAAATCCTACAATGACAGAGCCTTTAGAGATCTTCCAGTCTACCCCCCACATAATACTGATGAAGCTCAGAGACCTGGAAAGACCTGAGGTCACATGGTGCAGAGGGACACAATGGACACAATCTTGCTATGATGTTAGTTCAGTCAGCATCCTGAGGCACAGCTTTTAATAGATGTGAGAGATTGCTTGAAGGCAGCCAAAGTTGTTATTACTTATTGAGGGTCCCCACCAGAGTAATTGGCCTGCATTTCCCCTCCACATTGTTTCTTAATGTGTGTTTATGGCTCAGCCTTGAGGCATCTAGAATTCCGGTTCCTTTGGTAGCTGACAGCAGCTCTATGTTGCTGAGAGCTGTTGTGGAAGCAGAAAGTGCCTGGAAACCCAGTTCCTCAGTGGGACCCTCAGTTTTGACTTTGTGTTACTAGGGTGATGATCCCTGACCTGCTTCTACCATCTGGTGACAGAGCAAATGCACAAGGCCTCAGTAAATGAAAAGACCTCTTTTGCAGCAACAAAGCCCAGGACTTGATAGAGTTTAATGCTGACAGGAAAATAACTCCTGACTATGGCACCAGTCTCCCCTTGAAATTGTCTCCTAATATCCCACAGCCCCAGGCACTTTACCTTCTGATCCCAGTGCCAACACCAGCAGGAGATGTAGTCATTGCCCTTCAACACGTTGGCCAAGGGACCCTCACACTCTCTTAAGCTGGGTGATTTCTAGTCTACACATTTTTTTTCTCACCCACTACACATTCTTTGTGGCCACAATTACATCTGACTCTCCTTTGTATACTACAAAGAGGTATGTTATTTCCATTGCTGTGAAGTAAGTTGCCCCTAAATTTACTGACTTTAAACAACAATAATCATTGTTGAGTTCAAATCCAAGTACTGCCAAACCAAACCAAACCAAATTGAACCACACAGAACAGAACACCTATAATTGTTTCTTATGGTTTCTTTGGAACAGAAATTTTAGAGCATCAGGGTTGAGTAATCTTGGTCACAGTCTCCCCTGAGTTTGTAGTCAGGCTTACCTGGGGCTGGAGGATTGACTCTCAAGAGAGTTCACTCACAGGAATGGCACCTGGATGTGGCCTCTGCCACAGAGTGGCACGAATATCTCATATCACGGTGGCTGGCTTCCCTCAGAGCATGAGGTCTAAGAGTCCAAGTCTTTTTATGCCCAGCCTCATTTCCTCTCGGTTATATTGGTCACACAGATCCAACCATGGGAGGGGATTACATGAGGGCAGAAATACCAGGAGGCAAGGATGTCAGGAGTCTAGTGTTATGATTTCAGTAACAAATATCCTCCGTAGGCTTATTCGTGTATTGGGGGCATGGTGGCCAGCTGATGGACTTTTAGGAAATGATTGGATCTTGAGGGCTCTGACTTAATTAATGGATTAATCCCTTGATGGATTCCTAATATGGCATTATTGGAAAGTGGAGAAAGGTAGGAGGTGGGGTCTAGTGGGAGGGAGTAGGTCACTGGGGCTGTGACCTTGGGAGCTATGTCTTGTTCCGGGCCTTTCCTGTTCTCCTCTCTTTCTGCTGCCTATCTGCTGTAGGTGAAGGAACTACTCTGTGCTGCATGCTTCTGTCCCCATGACATTGTTCCCAAGCTGATAGGGTCAAGCATCCATGGACTGAACCACCCGAAACCACAAGCTAAAATAAATCCTTCCTCCCTCTAGTTGTTTGTGTCAGGTATTTTGGTCACAGCTAAGTGAAAGTTACTAATACAACTAGCTAGCTCATCCTACCTGCTGGGCCCTGATAATCTACATCCTTCCCACATGAAAATGCACCCGCATCTTGCCAAGGCCCTGGAAGTCTCATCATGTGACAGTATCAGCTAATGTCCTGTGCTTGTCCTCTAATGAGGCTTCGTGGATGAATTCCTCAAAAACAGTACTTCCTATCGTTCCCCTTGGTCCATAGGCCTTTGAACCAAAGAAACATGTTCTCTTCTCTCCACCTAATATACATCACAATAGAACCTCCTGTTAAAGAGAAAAAAGAAAAGGGAAAATGGGAGGTATACAGGGGTCCTTAGCAATTCCAAAATTCTTCTGAGCACATTTCTGAATTAGAACTCAGTCCCACAGAATGGCTTTCTGCGGCTCTTGACAACCTTTTGGGGTAGAGGCAGGAGGTATCTAAGTCATCCTTTCTTTTCCATAAGAAATAGTGTTTGACACTGGGTTTTTTTCTCAGCCTCTTTATCATAGTGGTTAGGAAGTCCAAAGACCCATTTTCATTTTGTGCTCCGCTGTCCCTTTTAGTCTAAGCAAGCATGTGTTTCAGAAAAAGCTATCATCTTCCAATTGCTGTAAGATTTTGTCAGCAGTCTCTCCATTGATAGAAGTCTCAACCACAAATATCCATGAGATAAGCTCCTTTTCATCTTGAGCTTCCTCTGAAGCCACTGTGGGATACCACACTCAAGATTACCAGAAGCCCTATTCTTATTTCCCTGTTTGCAGCACTGTATTACCCAAGTTAGCCTCAAAATCACTATGTAGCCCCAGCTAGACTTGAACCTGAGCTCTTCTTGTTGGGAGTACAGGTGTGCCCACCATACCCTCTGACATTTCTGAGGTCTTATTAAAATATTTTGCATTTATTCTCTCAGCTTTATCTTTAGACTGCATTTCCTTGACAGCACCCTAGATTTATTTTTTGCCTGGAGGCCATTTTAAACTTTGAGTATCACATCCTGAATAGAGAGAAAGTCTAAGAATAAGACTTTTTTTTTTTTTAAAGCCAGAAAGTCCTGGCTCCTTTATTCCCAGTGGTTCCTTCTTTAACATGGTCTTCCTTCTTTTTACATTTTATTGTGAATAATTAGAAACCAGGTGACACTTTCAACATTCTGCCTGGAAATTTCCTTTGCTAGATCACCTACTTCATTAGGAACATTTTTCTGTTCTCCATTTTACCACAGAAGCCAGTATTGGTAACTTTTTCTCACTATATGTAATGGACAGATTTTTTTTGTGTTGCTCCCCAAATTCATACATTGAAGCCCCAGCCCTCAACGTAACTGTATTTAGAGATAAGGGCTGTGAAAAGGTGTTAAAGGTTAAATGTATGCACATGGTAACCTTAATCTGATAGGGCTGGTGCTCCTATAAGAAGAGGAAGAAGAGTCAGGGGTCTCTCTCTCTTCTCTCTCTCTCTCTCTCTCTCTCCCCTCCATGGGAGGACACAGCAAGAAGGTAGTCATTTGCAAGCCACAAAGAGAACCCTCATCAAGAATCAGTTTGATGGTACTTTGATCTTGGACTTCTAGCCTCCAGAACTGTGGGAAAATAAACTTTGTTAGTTAAAGCCACTCAATTTATGATATTTTTTACGGCAATTTGAGCAGGATAAGACACTATATAATAAAGATCCTCTTTTTCCATCTTCTGATAATATCTTTCTTGGTTTTCATGAAATGTCCATGGATAGTCTCCTTGAAGGCTGTAAGATTTCAGTCTTTTTAATGCCCTTCCAACCTCTGCCCTCAAAGCCACTATTCCATTTTTAGCTTTTATCGTCATTATAGCATCACCCCCTTTCTGGGTACCAAAATCTATATTAGTCATCTGTGATTGCTTTCAAAAAGTCACTCCAAAACTTACTGGCTTAAGCCCATTATCATTTACTCTCTTGTGGTTGCTGTGGGTTATAAATTTAGGAACAGCTTTTCTGACTGGTACTGGCTCTGGGGCTCTTATGAGGCTGCTCTCAATGGTGCCTGGGATCATCTAAAAGGCTTCTCGACTCATGCATCTGGTGCCTGGGCTAAGATGTGTACATCCAGTGGCTGGGACAGCCAAGGCTTCTTAGGCATCGTCCTCAAGGCAGTCATTCTCGCTGTTTCTTCTGCATGGCACTTTCAAGGTAGCCAGACTTCCTACACTTTGAGAAGAAGGGTTCCCAAAGTGTGTGTCTCAAGAGAGAGCCAGGTGGAAGCCGTGTGCTTTTTTATGACCTAATCTCAGAAGTCACATTGTGTCTGCCATGCTCTATTGGTGACAGTAGTTACAAGCCCAGCTTAGAATCAAGGGAATGGAACAAAAACTCCATTTCTTGATAGAAGAAATGTTGTCCACATTGTAGCAAGAATATGTGAGAGCAGTTCACACAACATGCATGCATATATGTATGTGTGTATGTGTATACATATGTGTTATAAAATCATTTTTAGAAAATGTAATCTGACATGTGCACCAGTACCCAGTGGTCTTTGCTGAGTGTTTGTTGCTCATTTGGCTCTGTATTGACCTTGTTAATAATAACAAAAGTGAAAATAGCAGTGATAATAATGGCTATACCAGTGATTTATTAAGCACTTACTACAATGTGAAGGTCTTCTTTGAAAAATTCCTCTTTTTTTTGGCAGTACTAGAATTTGAACTTAGGACTTTGTGCTTGCTAGGCAGACGCTCTACCACTTGAGCCATACCTTCAGCTCACCAAGCTTAAGCGTATGGCTCCATGGATTTTATGTATGATTATAAACAGATAACTAAACCTTGTGTGTGTGTGTGTGTGTGTGTGTGTGTGTGTGTGTTGCAGTACTGTTTTGGATTCAGGGCTTCACACTTGGTAGGTAGGCACTCAACCACTTGAGCCATACCACCAGCTCACATAACCAAACCTTGAACCAGACATAGAACACCTTTGGTATACCTCTTTTAACTGCTGAGGCTTCCTTATCCCCTTCACTACCAATCCTCCCCACCTCCCTACACACTACTTAGCTTTCTCTCATTGTAGATTGATTTGCTTGTTCTTCATTTTCATGTAAATGAATTATTATTATTTTTTTGGTCTGGAGTCTCTGCTATGTGAAACATTTTATATGCACTACCTTTCTTAGTTTTTGTAATAATCCTATAAAGCAGTCAAATATCCACGTGCTGACTAGATGTTGGCCAAGTGTGTTGTTTAGCCTGCATGACGCTTTCAAACATTTTGAGTTTGACAAGTTTTAGCTTTAGAGGTTGGAGGTAATCCCTTTACTCCTTGTTATTTCACACCCAGGCAAAGTTATTGATTTTACTTGCCTGGTCCCTGTAGGCACTGAGTTTGAATTCTCTAAGGAAAGTGTTGTTATTGTCCCTAGCACCTGAGAAAACAGGTTTGCTATGGGGTTAAATGACTAGAATAAAAATCTTCATGGAATGGCAGCAGTGGGATTTCAAGTCAGGTATCTCTCCTCCAGCACTTCCAAGTTAGTATCAGAAAAGGCAGAATTTGTCCCCAAATTCCATTGTGTCCTACCTCTGAAATGACCTGGCCTGCATGTCTTTCCCCATGACCTCATTGCCTTGGCTATGGTTATGGGCAGTTCAGGGACCATTACAACCAGCCTTCCCTGACCCCAGCAAGCCTCCACTGCTCAACAAAATGACCTCTGAACTCTAATCTCCTCCTGCCGGTGCCAAATATACTCTGTGTTTATTTCTTCTGCATTCGTGCTCACCCTGGTTCTTCCTCCATGAATGCCCAGCCTTAGTTATCCTTCACGGCTTCGCTAAAGCTAAAAACACTACTTTCTCCTTGTTACTCCTACTTCCCCCAGCCAACAAATACTTTCTTTTCTTCTCTGGATAGCAAGATAGAGTTTTAAAAATTTGTGCTTCAGTTACCAAATGATGTGTCAGATTGCTCCAGAGTGGCTTTTAGGAGTGTAACCAATGTCCCATAAAAGGTTAAAAAAGGAAACTAATTTTGTTTACTGAATCTCAGCTAAATGCATCACTAACTTTTTATTGATTCTTAAGAAAGAGAGATGAGCAGAATCTGTGCTCCCCCCACTGGGTGCCAAATGAACACACAGTTATAAGTTTATTATTTACAGATATTCTACTTGCTTTCCAGGTGCCCCACCGGGTTCCAATTCTGTCACAGCTAGGCTTGCTTAGTAGATGAGGGCTTGGGTGTCTGGAAGAGAAAGGCAGAGGCTGCAGCCCTGGGCTAGGATAAGTTAAAAGTCAGGTTGGAGGTGCAGATGGTTATAATGGTAGGGATGTGGCAGGTGATTTGGGGGTAACCTGGGATTGGCATTAGAATTCAGGATTTTTTTTTGAAGTACTTGGATTTGAACTCAATGTCCTGTGCTTTTTAGGTAAGCGCTGTATCACCTGAGCCACACCTCCAGTCCTTTCTGCTTTGGTTTTCACAGATAGGGTCTTGAGCTTTTGTCTAGGGCCAGTCTTAGACTAGGATCCTCCTACATATACCTTTCATGTAGCTGGGATTATAGGAATTCATCACCACACCTGGTTTAAGAGGTCAGTATTCTTAATCCCAGCCCTGTCTCTACTTATCTCTATTCTTTGTAGGATCGTGGGAAAGTTATTAACTTTTCTGGGCCCCCAAGAACATGCATATTTCAGGTAACTTTGTAAGTTTTTAGGCCTGGAGTAAATATAATTAGCCTCAATTGGATTTTGATTTGTCATTCATGCTTTGAAAATTTGCTCAGAAGATTGAGATGCAAAACTGTATTTTCTTTTTTTTAAGTGGTACTGGGCTTGAACTCAGGGCCTGGCACTTCTTAGGCAGATGCTCTACCACTTTAGCTGTCAAAATTATGGCGGTATCCTTAGATATTTACTATGTGCCAACCTTGTGCAAAGAAGGACTATTACATGCATTATCTCATTTATTGTCATTACTCATCTCCACTTGACAGCTGAGACAAAGTGACTTGCTGATATCACACAGTTGGTGACCTATTGAAATTCAACTGAGTTTGTAATTGGCAAAATAATGGGTGGCATATCTATTTCCTTTTTTCTGTTCACAGTTTCTTTTCCCCCACTCCTCACCTTTTGACAGTAAATCTGAACTGTCTGGCTAATGGCAAAGTCAATCAGTGTCCCATGCCTCTGGCCTCAGACTTGGCCCAGGAGGGTACATAAAGGGTGAGCAGGTGAATCAAGAGTCCTTCTGCAGGAAGGCTTTTCTTCTCTCTCAGTCTCCTGTCCCTCTGCCACTCACTCACATGCCAGGTGCCCTGGGACTCTGTTTTGAAACCTCTCTCTTCTGTCTTCTTCTTTCTGAGCTTTTTAGTGATCTCCACAGCCACTTTTTGATGATACTCTCAACGTCTTACCTCTAACCCAAATCTCTTTTGCATTCACAAGATACACCTCTAACTGATGGCAGCTGGATATTGCCATTTGGAATTGAATAGTGTTCTAGGTTGTATTGTTTTTCCCCAAAATGATATGTCGAAGTCCAATCCTAGTACTTCAGAATATGACTCAATCAGAAATAGGTTCTTTATGGAGGAAATCAAATTAGAATGAGGTCATTAAAGTGTGTGCAATTCAACATTTCTGGTGTTCTTATAAATGAGAGGAAGTTTGCACACAGGGAGAATGCCCTAGAAGATGGAGGCAGAGATCCAGATGGTACTACTAGATCCAAGGAATGCCAAAGATGACCAGAATCTAGGAAAGGGGCAAAAACCAGACCTGCCCTCACACCCTCAGAAGAAGCTGAAACCGGAGTTTTGTACCCCAGGTCCAAACTCCTGGGCTTGCACATGTCATGTCCGTTGACTTGCTCTTATATGCCAAATAATGAGACATGGTGAAGGACAGAGAAAGCAGGTTTACTACACAGCTCAGGACCATCCATCTTCAGGGTACAGTCAGGACCTATAGGTATAAATAGACAAAAGAACTGGGGGGCTGGGGACAAAGGTATGCATAGTTAAACAGCCCTAGTCACAGGTGTGGTCTGGTTGGTCATTATCTCAGTCCTTATTCTGGGAAAGATTCAGGGAGTTATAATCCAGAGTTATGTCATTTGGCAGGTGTTCCATCTTGAGGAGGCTGTACTGTTGGGGGATAGTTTCTGTCCCTTGTCATGAAGATGTTATCAGTCTGTCTTTCCTGGAATTCAAGGGGATTGCAAAGTGTCTGCAGAGAGGCAAAGACAGATACAAAATGAAGGAGAGAGGCCAAGCTTTTCTCCAGCTTTTAGTGAATTTGTAGACCCAAGTAAGGAGCTGGTGCTTTTCAGCAAAAGCAGTTTAAGTACCTCTTACAGAACCAGCCCTGCCAACACCAAGTCTCTAGAACTGTGACACGACAATTTCTGTTGTTTAAACTACACAGTTTTGTAGTACTTTGTGACAGTAGCCCTAGCAAACTAATACAGAGAGTAAAACAAATAACTCTGATGGCACTACAGTAAAGTGAAGCGTTGCTATTAGCCATTGCTTGTGAAGATGCTGTTTAACTTGTTAGTGGGAAATAATCATAAATGTTTACATGTGTGGAACGCACAAAAGTGTATCAGTCAGGGAAACTGCTTAAGGTATTCTATGTAGAAAGGAATTGGCAGAGGGAAGTTGGTGCTTACAAAGTATTTGAAAAGTTTGGAAGAGCAAAGTTCAGGAAAAACTGCTGATGGTTCCAGGTAATAAGGAAGTTGTGAAAAAAAAAAAAAAGAGAAAGAAAACCAAAAACCAACTCTTCCCCAACCCTGCAAACCCAAAACCATCACCAATGGTCTCAGTTTCCAGAAGCAGTGAAGATGGATGACTTACGGAAGTCACTGTAAAACATTCTTTTTCTTTTCTTTTTTTTGTTGGCGCTGGAGTTTGAACTTGAGGTCTTACGTTTGTCAGGCAGGCGCTTTACCACTTGAACCACTCCACCAGTGCTTTTTTGTGTTGGTTGGCTTGGCTGGTTTCCAAACACCATCCTCCTGATCTCTGCCTCCTCAGTAGCTTGGATTATAGGTTTGAGCCACTGGTGCCCGGCTGTAAACCATTCTTACCTATCAGTGTCCAAGGACCAATAATGGCTTGTTTCTTTTCAACCTTCCAAATCTCATGAGAACATCTTATTGGTGGAATCAAAACCAGTTGCTGCTGAGGGACTCTGAAAAATACAGTGTTTTTTTTTTTTTGTTTCTAGCTCCTGATGATCAGTGAGCTCAGAAGGTCTGGGATAGCTCTCACTACTATCAGACAATATCCTGCACAAAATGCATTTGGACATTATAAAAACAAACCAAATAAAACAGTAAAGTTTAAGGACATAACATTTGTGAATTTTCTTTGAAAAGACATGCCATACAAATCCAAGATTGATTATTTTTATTTATTGCAGTACTGGGGATCAAATCTAGACTTTCATGAATGCTAAGCCTGCCCTCTACCATTGAGCTACATTTCAGCTCTCCTCTCCACAAGACATTTTTTTGCTAGAAAGGTTCATTATCATAGGTAGGACATTTCATTGACATGATTCTTTTTTTTCTTGAGAGAAGAAAATACAGATAGAACATTTCATTGACAAAATTCATATTTTTCCTGAAAGAAAAAAATACAGATAATTGACACTGAGGTATTTATTTTCTTTCATTTTCTGAATAATTATTCCAAAACACTAAATTTAAGGGAGTGAATGTATTTATGTGCAGCTGTCAGTGAGTACCTGTTTGTTGTGATGAGTCTGTGTGTGCAATGATGTATTTTCTACAAGTTCTCACGTGAGTCTGTGAATGAGAAAGCTTCTGTGTGTGTGTGTGTGTGTGTGTGTGTGTGTGTGTGTGTGTAAATCTGGAGAGCAAACTGCTAATAAAGTATCCTATCAGAAGGTCTGTTGAGTTATTTCTGTAGCATTTTTAGGACCTGGACTGGATCACATTTATCTCTCTCCTGACTCCTCGTTTTCCTTCTCTGACCCTCAGTCTATATCCCAAACATCTTTTATGTCCTTCTAGAATGATCTCCTCCCCACTGCCTTTGCCCTAGTGTAGGCATCGTTACTTCTTCTCCAGTTGATTGTAACAAACTCTTCAGTATCGCCCTCCCTTCTGTATTCAAAACTGCCTTTTACTTTGAGAAAATCCATGTTTTCTGCATATAAGCGGAACCTCTATTTTATTAATCTCCATCGCTCTGGGTGTAGAAATTTGTTCAGAATTCACAAGGCTTCCACAAGGACACTCATGATTGCAATACTGGAGTGAGCAAAAACTTAGAATTCATATCTTAAAATTAAATAAGCTGCTAATGGAGGAGGGGCATGCCAACCTGATTTGAGCTTCGACAAAGTGATTAGGGCTTTAATCACAAGAGGTGAAGCACCAAGATTCCTAATTGGCTCTGTCCTTGTTCACTCTCTTGGTAGCATGGGGAAGATACCGAAACTTGTGGACTTCAAGATGACTCCTCAGTGTCTGGGACTCAGCTAGGCCTCATGTAAGGAGAAAGCCTCCTGATTCAAGATTCTCTTTCTTCTTGGGACTGGTGATGATCAGTATCATGAATGAATCTGGAGAGGGGCTTGCAAGAAAGGACTTCATCTTCTCAGAGCTGGAGGAAGTCATTGTGCCATTGAAATGACTTCCAAATTATTGCAAATCATCAGAAAAGCAGTTGCATCCCCACTTTTGCTAGGCTCTTACTTCTTCCTTTTCCCCCTTTCTCCTATTCACTTAACTGTGAATGGGTTCTTGTGAGGTTGATTTTTCAGATGTGATCTTCACTATGTCTTTGGTTCGGTGACCCTGGTACAGAATTGATGCCCAGTAGACTTTGTCATGGTAGGGACTGCATTGATACTGCGAAACAAAGGTGGATCAGACATAGATCCTGCCCTTGGGGAAGACAGAGACAAGGAAATCAGCAGATAAAATGCATCTGTGGGAGAGGTAACACGACATGGTAAGGGAGCTGAGGAGAGGAATCTGACTGTCCTGCAGCCAGCAAATATTTCTTGGAAGGAGAGACTACCAGGCTGAGTCATAAAGGATGCAGGCATTTTCCAAGTGGACAAGTGGAGAAAGGCATTCTGGGTGGAGAGAACAACTTGGGCAAAGGTATGAAAGAGGCTGAAGTACCATGATGTGTTCAGGGAATTGCAAAATGTTTGGTGTGGCTAGAAAATAGAGGATGAGGGGCAAATGGTGGAATATAGGCTGGGGAATGGGGAGGGCTAAAAGCAGGGCTGCTGTATGGCTTTATGAGGGTACAGTGCTTGAGGGAGGGAGTGAACCTAAAATCTAACTCTGGCTCCCCTTTGCAAGCACATGCGTGTGCATGCATCTTCCCAGGGGAGGCTCTGTGTGTAATCTACAAGGCTTGCATGGGCCAGCAGTCTCTATTGAGGGCCTTGCAGACTTGCTAAGGGTGCATTTCTGTCTAGAGCAGTGTTTCTCAATCTCAGTGCATGAGAATCACCTGGAGAGCTGCTTAAATCAACCATGGTTGGCTCTAGTCTTGGGCTTTCTGAATGGGTGGATCTGGGGCGGGGCCCGAGAATGTGCATTTCTTTTATGTTCCCAAGGGATGCTGGTGCTGCTGGTTTGGGGATCGCACTCTGGGAATTACTCATTTGGGTAGTAGGAAGCCATTGAAAAGGGTCAGGTAGGAGAAGCAGAGCCAAGCCCCAGGGAAGAAGGATCTATTTCCTGGGATTAGGGTTTCTGATACCCTTTGTGACCGAGTTTGGACAGCTAGATATATTAAGGACAGTGAATATACAATATGCCCCATCTTGTCATGCCAGGTGATGTTTGATAGCTCTTTTTACTCAAGTAGCAGTTCTACACAGGGTTTAAGAAGGGTTTGCCTCAGATGATTTAAGAACTGACTGTATCATTACAAGAAGCTTACCCCTAGCACTTTTAAGCAGTGAGCTCCCAAATGATTTAAATGTTTATTTACACTTTATTAATGACTCTCTAGAGAAGCTGGGGACCAGAGAAACCTGAAGCTACCAACTGAAAGATGAGTCATATGTGATGATAAAGCTTCTTTGAAAACTTTTATTTGTTTAATAAATACTTGACTTCAAAGTTATAATTTGTCTCTGTGTGTGTGAGTGCATGCACATTTGGAGACGAGGAAGGAGAAGGAAGGATATGGAGCTACCAAATGTCAGGACCTTACATACCTTAAGAAATATTTGCTAAATGAAGATATGACAAGTGCATTAAGCATGGGGGTGGGAAATCCAGGGACAACCTGACAGGAAGTTGCCAGAAGACAAACCATCCTGGAGTCCAGTACTCTGTGGCCCTGCAGCATCTGAAGCAGAAATCCTTGTGCATAGAGATAATGGCTACAGTCCTCCTTCTCTTGGGGGCTCAGGTCCAGATTTCTTTCAGAGGTGTTGGGGGTAGACGGTGCCCATCTTTATTCTCTAGTCGGGATGCAGTCTCTGGATAAACTAATTTTGGGATAGGGGTGAGGGGTGTGGGCCCTGGCAGAACATCCAACCCCATTATCTTTTGTCTGTTTGTGAGCTAGCCCCTGCCTCTCCTGAGAGTGGGTGCAGGTGAGGTGCGGGAGATCTCTATTACTCCCTGATTTAGGTTGCCCATTAGGGAGCCTCATGCTGGCTGAAGGGCTGCCAGCCCCAACTAGCTTGGCTGCTACCAAACTGAGCCTGTCAGCAGCTTTATTAGGAGAAGGAAAGCCTTGTCAAAGCGGCTGGGTTCTGCCTCTAGGCGCCAAGGAGAAAAGGAGAGCAGAGGGGGGGAGGGAGTCCACTCTGAAGCTACAATCAAGATCAGGTTGTTCTTAATTAAGATAGCTCCAGGCAGCGTATTTCCATAATTCCCCATTAAAGAGGTCTTGATGTATGAGTCATTGCAGGAGCTGTGATTCCCCGAGTCAGCACTGTTCTGTGTCTGAGGCTTCTCAAATCAAGAAGTCCATCCATTTCAATCATCTAGGCCTTCCGAGCACCTGAGAGGTGCCCGACCCATGCCAGACACTCTTCCCAGCCCAGGCAGGGACACTGCAATTGGTAAGGCTTTTGTCTCTGTTGCCAGAGCCCAAACCTCAGCTAGATGCTGACCTTGGGGTGGGTGGGGGAGGAGCATGGATCCAGGAGAATTTGGGTGTGGGGCTATTCCAGATAGGCTCTGTAGCTTCCTGTGCTGATGACTCAGAGGCAGCGTGGAACAGAGGGATTTACAGGCAGGAGGCCTTATTCTTGGATACCTCAATTATTATGGTATTTTCTTGGGGGGTATATAAGATTAGCCTCAATTTTCTCATATGTAAAGTGGGGCTAATATAATCCATTCTCAGAGTTGTTCTGAAGATTCCTGAAAAGAGGTACATGAAGCTCTTTGTGGAACCTGCTGTGCACCTGTTCTTATATCTCCACAAGTGTCTGTCTTGACTTCTCTTTAGTGTGAACATCTAAGGTGTTGTTACAAACTGTGAGACTCTCCACCCCGATGTTGCAAAGTAGCCTTGAGGTTCTGGACACAGGCCCACAGACCACACTGGTCCTGGCAGATGTTCTCTTCCTTCTCAGGATGATCACTGAGGTTATTATGGATTACCCTGAGTCATCAAGACAAGACAAAGTAATTCTTATTCTTTGAAGAAGGCATGGAATTGTGTCACACAACTTTGGTCTATCTTAATCCCAATATACCTCAATGCACATATCTAAGTTTGGCATCTCTAGTAACCATGAGATGTCAAAATTTGCATTTTACAGGTGAAAAGATTGAGTTTTGAAGATTCTAAGTCATCTGAAATCACATGGGTATTAAATTTTGCAGAGCTAAAGTTCAAAGTAAGGTCTTTGGAATTTGAAGGGTTACGATATTTCTGTGATACCATGCTGACTTTCACATGTAAGCTTGAGGTACACAGTGATGCTCCCATCACTAATTTGCTCACTAATGAGCCCATTTTGGCTTGAGAATAGTTTAAAAACTGTTACAGGCTGTATGTTCACTTTGACTTCTGGTTCCAGCAAGAGGGAAGATTAAGAACACAAAAATCCTCCCACATAAAAACACCTAGAAACCTAGATATGGTATAATAGTTTAAATACAATTTCAAGAAAGGAAAAAATCCCTAGAGACCCAAAGTGAAGAGAGAATTGAAAATAAAATCAGTAAATATAGAGCTGAGGGTGTAGCTGGTGTGTGTGCATTTGCATGTGTGTGTGTGTTGTATATGTGTGCACGTGTGTGCATGTGTGTGTGGGATTATTGTTCCTGTTCATGTGAGTGTATTTAGGTTATAACATCCACAGTATAATGAGGGAAAGTCTTGGTATGCTTAGAGCAGATTGTTAGGAAAGAGACCTTGGCATGATAAAATATGAGAAACCATACTAAAAGTTATAAATTAATTGAAGGAATGCTCCATGCAGAATGAATGTCAAGAGTTGCACTAAAGGACAATTAGATACCTAAGCACTGAAGACACTAAATATCAAAATAGCAATGTGAAAGAGAATATATGTTTTTTAAATTATGAAGGTATAAGGAAAGAACAAACAAAAACATATAATTTCTAAAATAAAGTGATAATCACTAGAAACAAAAAAATCCCTGGATTTTTTTAAGCAGAAGGGAGAGAAAGATATGAACAAATTGTGCATGTGTGTGTATCATAGAGTAAGCTCAAGAATTCCATATAAATATATGTATGTATATATGCATGTACGTGTGTGTGTGTATATGTGTGGACAGACAGGTAGTTCCAGATACACAAGATAAAGGCATTGAATAAAGGCAATATTGAAAAAGACATAGAGATATTAACAATGACTTTTTCAGAATTAAGAAAAGGTAAGGAATTGCAGAAATACAATCCTGAGAATTATTGCAAAATATCCCCAAAACTCCTATTAGGGAGAGTGCAGAGCTCCAAGAACAAATACATAATTACGATAGCAGCACAAAGAAAAGACAGATTGCTCATAAAAGAATGAAAATTAGACTGACAGCAGTTTTCCTAACTGCAACAATGGATTTTAGAACACAATGGAATACTATCTTTAAGAACTGAGGGAAAATATCTGTCAACTGAGAAACCTATCCCATTATCATTTGAGAGTGAAGGTGAGATCAAAGCATTTTTAGATGAAACTGCTTCAATTACCACTAACTAAGCTTCCCTTAAAGAACTACTCCAGTGTGCTTAAGAAAAAGAAGACCTCAAGAATAAAACCCAAAAGGAAGGAAAGGGATGTAGGACAATGACTATGAGAAAATAAATAATAATAACTTTGTGCATATACAAATAATGTATCTTACTCGGTGAAACCAGAATAAGAATGGCTAATCCTAAGGTATACAAGTACTAGTGGACAACAGTAAAATGCATGAGAGAAAGATAAGCTACATATCTATGTGTGTGCATATAATATACATATATACACTCACGTATATATGCATCAATACACACACATGTATTTTGAGACATGGTCTTCCTATGTAGCCTAGTCTGACCTTGAACTCAAGGTTCCTATATTGTGATTAGGAAGTATGGGAAATATGTAAGATTTACATATTGTTAAAATAGGTTTGTATGTTCAAAAATTAAAAGTAACCAATAGGAGGATAGAGATTAGATGATATGCTTTACAAATCAATAGACAGTAGAATGATGGGGAATAAATAAAACTCAATCCAATTGAAGGAAGGAAAGAAGAAGACAACTAGAAAAATTGGGATAAGTGTAATGCATAAAATAATGAAATTGAAACAAATGCAAATATATCACTAAATGAAATTAATATAAATGGACCAAACCCAGCACTTAAAAGACAGAATCTCTCAGACTGACTACAAAACACTGTGTAGAAGAGTTACCTCTAAAACATAGGAACTGAGAATGACTAAAAGTAAAAAAAATGGAAAATAAAAATTAAAAATCAAGAGGAAAAACATATACGATAAAAATATTAATCATAAGGAAGCTAGCACAACATATTAATATCAGCAATGCAGGTCTTTTTTTTTTAAATAAAAATGGGTGTGATGGTTAATTTTGACTGTCAACTTGATTGGATTGAGAGATGCCTAGACAATTCACACTCTGGCTGTGTCTGTGAGAGCATTTCCAGAGAAGATTAAATAAGGGGGGAAGACCTGTCCTGAATGTGGGTGGCACCACTCCATAGGCTGGGGCCCAGATGGAATGAGAGGGTAAGAAGGGACACTCGCAGCACAGGTGTTCTCCTCTCTGCTTCCTGGCCACCATGAGGTAATTCTTTCTCCGGTAGGCTACTCTGCCTTGGCTCAGGCCCAAAGCAATTGATCCAGCTGATCTTGGATGAAACCTCTGAAATCATGAGCCCAAATAAATCTTTCCTCTTTTTAAATTGTTTCTTTTGGGTACTTGTCACAGTGACAAAAAGGTCACAGAAGGTCATTACATACTGATAAAATTATAAAGCAGAAAGATAATTGTGACTTTTTATACAGCCTTAAAATTCACAAAGATAGAATGATAGAATAATAAGACAAAATTGACAAGGTCATAATCATAATGAGAGGTTAATATTTTTCTCAGTAACTGATAGATCACCTAGGCAACATTTATTTTGTCTATTGAAGATCTGAAAACAAAATGAATGGTCTTCTTTCAATGGAAATATATAGAACTTTAAGCAGAGTCCTTAGAGAAGAAGCTCTTAAATGTGTTCATACACTGAGTCACAGTGTGAAGACTCAGGATCAAATAGCTACATTCTCCTTCCCCAATTTAATAGAATTAGACATTCTTACCAGTCCTCCACTCATTTGTAAATTTAAAATTCTAAACAATTCATGAATTGAAGAAAAAAGTTATTGAAATGAGAATTTTTAAAGAATCGAATGACAAAGATCCTTGCAAATCCAAATTTGTAAGCCACAAATTTGAAACAATACTTAGGGGAAATTTATAGCTTTAAAAGAAAATACTAGAAAAAAGGAAAGTAGTGGGTGGTAAGGGAGGGGGTGGGGGCAGGGGGGAGAAATGAACCAAGCCTTGTATGCACATACGAATAATAAAAGAAAAAGGAAAAAAAAAAAAAGAAAAAGAATCCAATCTAATGAAAAGACAAGATATGAAGATAAAATAGGAAATAATAAATTATGAATAATGATAAAAAAGAAAGTTCTGTGAAACTAAGGCTGGTTATTTGAAGCTAATCAGATGACATATCTTTAACAAGACTGAATAAGTAATAAGAGTGAGGTCAAATTTGTACTACAATAAAAACGGGATTTCAACTTTAAAAATCATAAGCAATACAATTAGCAGCGTGCTAATGTGTCATGCAACCTCTGAACAGCCTTGACTACTGCAGTGTGGTGGGAGGGCTGTATTCTTTCATAGATTTTCTCAGTGAGAACACAAGCTACCCGGGTACATACAGTTTACTATTTATGTAGACAGTAAAAGCAAGGTCAGTACAGTGTCAGCTCCCTACATACCTTGTCTCACAATGCAAGGGGCCAGATGACAGATGACAAGTCATAGGTTGCTCTGTTATGGGGGAGCCAATTTTAGAGTATGGGTAAGCAGTTTATAGCTTATAGCTGTGCACTGAGTGTGGGGATGGGGTGCCAGGGATGGGTGGGATGTGGGATGATTGAAGTTGAAAGCTGAGGCTTTGCCAGACCTAGGAGGCAGATGATACATAGTCTTATGGCGAAGTCTTACAAAATGAGGAGTGTTCCCCAAGATGGAGAGGTGCTCATCAGACAGCCTGCTGTGCCTTATTTGTGGCTGTGTGGTCTATGTGAATCTGTGCAAGCCCACTGTGTGCCATAGCCACGCTGCTCCCCTACCTCATGCATTTGAAAACTGGTGAAATAGATGCTTAGTCAAAAAAAGTTTCATACGAAAAATGACTCAACAAGAATCGGGAATGTTGACTAGACCTGTAACTATGAAATGAACCAGAACAGGTTAATGGTCTATCTAATCCAAAGGCTATGGGCATAGAGAGTTCTCACAAATCTCTAAAAATCTTCAGAGGATCCCTCTTAAATGAATTCTGATAATAACAAAGAGAAAAGCTACCAGTTATGAGTACTTATCAAAAATGCATGAAGATAACACAGGAAATAGTTTATAAAGTAATCTCTCTTATTAAGAAAAATAATACAACAAAGTAGTGCTTACCTCTGGAATTCAACGACAGTTTGACATGAGAGAATTTGCGGGTGTAGTACTCTCAATAACCAGAGAAAAGTCATATGATTGTCTCAGTGCAGAAAAAATAATTCTATAAATTTATTTATATCTACTTATTCTTTTGCTATATACAACACATTATATGTCATTTCTAATATACGTTATTGATGTTAACACATTAAAACACTTGGAGAATTAGAAATAGAAGTTGTCATGATCTGATTTAAAGTATCAAAACCCCAAAATGCACATGGGAGGGTATACCCCAAATAATTTTGGTAAAGAGCAGGTTTTTTTGGGGGTGACTTTTTTTTTTTCATTTTTCTTTTATTATTCATATGTGCATACAGGCTTGGTTCATTTCTCTCCCCTGCCCCCACTCCCTCCCTTACCACCCACTCCGCCCCCTCCCTCTCCCCCCCCAATACCCAGCAGAAACTATTTTGCCCTTATTTCTAATTTTGTTGTAGAGAGAGTATAAGCAATAATAGGAAGGAACAAGGGTTTTTGCTGGTTGAGATAAGGATAGCTATACAGGGTATTGACTCACATTGATTTCCTGTGCGTGGGTGTTACCTTCTAGGTTAATTCTTTTTGATCTAACCTTTTCTCTAGTACCTGTTCCCCTTTTCCTATTGGCCTCAGTTGCTTTAAGGTATCTGCTTTAGTTTCTCTGCGTTAAGGGCAACAAATGCTAGCTAGTTTTTTAGGTGTCTTACCTATCCTTACCCCTTCCTTGTGTGCTCTCGCTTTTATCATGTGCTCATAGTCCAATCCCCTTGTTGTGTTTGCCCTTGATCTAATGTCCACATATGAGGGAGAACATACGATTTTTGGTCTTTTGGGCCAGGCTAACCTCACTCAGAATGATGTTCTCCAATTCCATCCATTTACCAGCAAATGATAACATTTCGTTCTTCTTCATGGCTGCATAAAATTCCATTGTGTATAGATACCACATTTTCTTAATCCATTCGTCAGTGCTGGGGCATCTTGGCTGTTTCCATAACTTGGCTATTGTGAATAGTGCCGCAATAAACATGGATGTGCAGGTGCCTCTGGAGTAACAGTCTTTTGAGTATATCCCCAAGAGTGGTATTGCTGGATCAAATGGTAGATCGATGTCCAGCTTTTTAAGTAGCCTCCAAATTTTTTTCCAGAGTGGTTGTACTAGTCTACATTCCCACCAACAGTGTAAGAGGGTTCCTTTTTCCCCGCATCCTCGCCAACACCTGTTGTTGGTGGTGTTGCTGATGATGGCTATTCTAAAGGGGTGAGGTGGAATCTTAGCGTGGTTTTAATTTGCATTTCCTTTATTGCTAGAGATGGTGAGCATTTTTTCATGTGTTTTCTGGCCATTTGAATTTGTTCTTTTGAGAAAGTTCTGTTTAGTTCACGTGCCCATTTCTTTATTGGCTCATTAGTTTTGGGAGTTGGGGGTGACTTTTAAATAGACAGTGTGTTATTCAGAGGTGGACAGGAAAACAAATCAGTGGAACAAAATAAGAGAGACCAGAAACAGCCCCACATAGTCATGGAGTCTTGAAATATGGCTGATATGACATATGAACTGGTGAGGATGGGAGGAACTATCGAATAAACTAGTGATTGTACCCCCCCTTCACCAAAATCAAAAATACATTCCAGATAGAATAGTGATCTACTCCGGTAAGGCCAAAACCATAATTTTTTTTGGAAGAAAATATCTTTTTTTTTTTTTTTTTTTTGTAGTACAGAGGTTTGAACTCAAGGGCCATGCACTTGCTAGGCAAGCACTCTCTTCCACTTGAGCATTCCCCAAGTCCTTTTTGGCTGTAGTTGTTTTTGGAATAGAGTCTTGTGTTTTTGCCTGTGATCCTCCTACCTAGTCACCCTGTGTAGCTGGGATCACAGGCACCTACTACCATGCCTGGATTGTTTGTTGACATGGGGTCTCATCAACTTTTTGCCCAGGTTGGCAGAGGTAAATCTTTCCTATCTCTGCTTCTCACGTAGTTGCTATTACAGGTGTGCCCTACCACACCTAGCTCAAAAGATTATCTTTATGGCAGTTGGTTAGTAAAGAATTCCTTAAGTAAGTTATGAAAAGTAAAATCAGAAAAAGATTGACAATATTTAACACCTTTATTTATTTTTTGGAAATCAAAGATTTATTTTTTTATTTTATTGTTTTTACATTTACTCACACGTATATACATTGTTTGCCTGCCCCCCCACCCCCACTTTATTTAACACCTTTAAAAGTGAAAGCCACATCCATAAATCAAGGGAAATGATCAGACTCAGAGTGAGAGAATTTTTTTCAGTTCATCAAGAATTAGCATCCTATGTATCTAAAAGTCTCATTTAAATCAGTAAGCAAAAGAAAATGCCAGAAATTCAGGAGAGACTATGAGTAGTCAATTAAGAGATGAAGAAACCCAAAGGACCAATAAACATGTAGAAAGATGCTCCTGTTGGGCTCATTGGCAAAGGTTACAATGTAAATCATACCAAGTTTTGGGGAGAATGTGAGGAAATAGGAACCCATATGCTAATTTGTTGGAGTGTGGATTAACCCAGGTCCTTTGGGGAGCAATTTATATTGTATCAGCCAGGATTCTGGCAGGAAACAGGTTGCACACTGAAATTCGGTCATTTAAGGAGAGTTTTAATTATGGGACGACTTAGAAAGTTATGGACAGATACAGGAACAGCACAAGGGGTAGAGCAGTACCCAGGAATTAGTGTTGGTGGGACCTAACTACCAACTTATAGGGAAAGCTGAGGGAACAGTCACCTGGAGGCAGTGAAGACTGTGAGGCATGGTTGGTCTTGGTCTGTCACCTGTCAGTGTAGGGACCTGGCCAGCCCACTGCCATCTCATAGTGAGGCAACCAGGGAAACAAATACCCGGGCCTCACTGTCCTCCATCTTCCAATTTCCCTTTGGTCTTCTTCATTGGCCAAACACACCAGGAATCTGCTGAATTAATTCATATAATTCAGCCTCCTGGGGCCATATGGGGCTGTAGAGAGTGTAGTCTTGTGAAGTGGCAATGGAAGATCAGTAGTCACATTCATGCCCTTTGATCAGTGATTCCACTCCAGGGAACATGTCCTAGAGAAACACATGTGTGTGCACAAGGAGATGTATAGGACAAAGATGTTTATTACAGCACAGTGAATAATTGAGAAGGGGGCAAACAATTGAACTGTACTTTATTTTGTTGTTTCCTAACTATTATGTAAGCTATAATGTATTCATAAGATGAAATGCCACCATGTAATTAAAATGAATGAACTAGACATCCACATGACAATATCTATAAATCTCAAAAATAATACTCAGTGGAAAAAATGCTGCCATAAGATACGACATGATGGTCCTTACATAAAAATTGTACAAGCCAGTAGAAAATTGCTACCTTAACAGCACAGAGATGTGTATAGGAAGGAAACATAATAACTTCAAGAAAATGATAACCGCTGATGGGGGAATGGAAAGAGTCGGTGATACTCTAGTTGCATTTGGATTTTTGTTATGTTTTTAAGTCAAGCTGGAACAAATATGACAAAGTGTTAGCATCTGGGCTGGCAGACTGGCTCAAGTGGTAGAGTGCCTGCCTAGCAAGCATGAAGCCCTGAGTTCAAACCAAGTGCTGCCTCCCTACAAATAAAAGCTAGCAGCCATTTAATCTTAGTGGTGGGTAATGAGAGAGTTAGGTACTATTTAGTCTTATTTTCTGAATGTTTGAAATATCATAAAATTTAAAATCTAAAAGACGATAACGAAGGGAGGGTGAATGATTTAGAAGATATTTAGGATGTAAATAAATAGCTGAGCTTCACTTATGTAAAGCAGGACTTGACAAACTTTTTTTGGAAAGGGAAAGAAGATGAATGGATGTGGCTGTGTTCTCATAAAGCTTTATTTATAAAACCAGGTGGCCAGATTCAGCCACAGGCTATAGTTTGCCACCCCTGATCTCGAGAATCTACTTACCAGGCATGCTTCTGAATGTGTGCTAAAGCAAACTTGGCACAGCTGTACCCCCAACTACAATACTGCAGATGGACAGAGCACTTTTGTTGCTGAGACTCCTCACCACCTATCAAATGTATGATTGAAGACTGGTTCCCTGTCTTTATCTTTGTTTGGTTGTGGGCATTGAGGCCTTTGCAGGCTTTACTTAGGCTCATTTATGTGTACATTTTGGAAGAACTGAAAGTGTTCCAACTCCAGAGTCACTTCTAACTGCAGCTAAGCAGAATGACTGCCACAGCAAAGCATTAGTAGGCAATTTTCTTTTATTTATTTATTTATTAGCATAGTATAAATTGTACTGGGGGGACATTGTGCTCACAGTATATTCACCCTACCATCTTTTTCTTTTATCCTCTTGCCCCCCTTCTTAGAACAGTTTCAACAGGTCTCATTGTTCCACTTTCATACATGAGTACGTAGTGTACATAGCACTTTCAGCATATTCTCCCTCCTTCACTCTTTCCTCATGCCCTCCCCCCTTCCACTGGTACCAACCCCTGGACAGGTCTTGTTTTACCTTCCTAGCAGGCAGTTTTGAAATGTGCAGGCACTATGAGCAAGCTAGTGTCACTTGGAAATCTGGCATGTGATCAGGATGATCTAGCTGGTTTCATTGCATGAGCTTAACCAGAGAGGTAGTGGTGTGTGGTGGTTAGGGATATGGTCTCTGGGACTAGTGGCAGCACCCATCTCATAGAGAGCTGATCTCTTTCTCTCTCTGCCTGTCTCTGGCTCCATGTGGTCTTTCTGAAAGCTGGCCTCAAGTGGGTGAATTTATTGGCTAAAGATTTCTGAAGCGCCAAGAGAAACTGGTGGGGCTGTGTGGTCTTTTCCCCGGCAGCCTCTGGGGTCAGGGAGCATCACTCCTGCTACATTGCACTAAGTTCCCTGTGGCTGTCACAGAGATTGTGAAGATCAACATGATTCATAAATGTAATTAAGCCAGGACCTGGCACAGAGTAAGTGCCAGGAGAGAGAGAGAGAGAGAGAGAGAGAGAGAGAGAGAGAGAGAGAGAGAGAGAGAAGGGTCTTGCTACCTCCCCTACTTTACCTGCTGAAGTATCTCCCACCTACCTTCCTTCACTCACACACAGATCTGCCAACTCTCCCTCTCTGTAGTTAACTACCATAAAAGCTTTGAACTTTGAGCCCTCCCTTACTTTATTCCTTATTATTTTTTTTCTTTGAGACAGGTTCTTACTATGTAGCCCAGCCTGCCTCCTGCCTCTACCTCCTGAGTGCTGGGATTATAGATATGTGCAACTATGCCCAGCTTCCCTTACCACATTCTTACGTCATTCAGCAATCACTCACGGGGCACCTTTTCTGGGCAGGCCACTGTTGAGGGTGCTGAAGAGGTAGGGTGAAGACACAGTCTGTGTCCTCTGCTGCAGCTGCGGCAGGCTGTCTGAGTCATGCACAGGCAGAGAAACATCAGGCCCTTCACAGTTCTTGACACCATGGGATAGTTATGACTCTATAAAGACTGACAAGATGTGTGTGTGTGTGTGTGTGTGTGTGTGTGTGTAGTGGGGGAGAGACTTAGGAGAGGGACAATAGATAACATATGAGGATGGGATGTGTGTGTGTTTGGTGAGGAGGCATCAGATAAGATCCTATCGGAGAGGTGACATTTGTCCTGGGCCTCAAAATGTGTGTTAGGAGCTCTCCAGGCAGGGAAGGGCTTTTGTGGCACAGAGATAAGGTGTGCCATGTTCCAGAGAAATGCATGGGATTGTGTTCATTTTGGTCAGAGCAGAAAGAGCAGAGAGGCAGCTCCAGTAATCCTTCCCAGAATTTCTAAGTTGCCCTCACTTAGGTGGCCTTTGGCAACAGCATCTGGCACTACAGAGAGGACCAGAGCTCTTAACAACGGCCCTAGAACTTGGATTTTTTGAGACATTACATAAACCATTTTAATCTCTCTGAGGTATGTTTTCTCATCTTTAAAGTGAGCTTAATACTGTCCTCCTCACAGATAGAGACAGGGATGCAATGAAAGGATGCACAAGGAAGCACTTGGCCTTGTGCCTAGGATGGGTGGTCTCTTGAGAACAGTAAATATTACTCCCCTTAGAGAGCTGCTGTGAGGAGGGTGTGTGTGCATGCATGTGTGCACAGGTGTGCACATGCATAAATGCAGGCAGTCATACATGAAAGTTTCCTTCCCTTTATTGCCCAATACTGTCAGCGAAATGGCCCATGTCATGTAAAATACTGGGAAACAAATTAACATAAAGACAAACTGGACTCAAACAGCCCTGCCACTTACCACGCATGTGATTTTGAGGAATGGCGTCCTTTCTCTGCAGCTCCATTTTATTGTCTGTGAAATGGGAGGCCTTATGACCTCACTCACAGGGCTGCTAAGAGAGTCAAACAGAGATAGTAAGTCTGACGTGCCTGGCATCATTCTTACGTACTCAAAACTATGCACTTGCTTTGTTTGGCAGACAGCCCTGTACAAATGTAAGAGGCTCTTATTTCATCAAGGCAAAATTCATGGTTCCAAAGGTTAGCAGCTATTTCAGGTCTAGGTTTACTTTTCTGCTGACTCTTCCTTGTTGTCGATGGAGTGGTGGAAGAATGACACCTTCGTGACTTGTACTGTCCAGGGACTGATGTGCTTCCTGACTGCAACAACTGGACAAGCCTCACAACAACGCTCAGTGTCAAAGTAAAATGCTACAGATATGCCTTGATGGCCCAGGGGAAAAAGCATGTTTGTAATTGGGTGTGATGTGTTGGCTCATGAAACACGGATGGTGTGGTAAACAAGTTACATCAACTTTGAATGCATACATAATAATTCTAAGATAGTTAAAAAATTTGCAATATGAAAAATTTCTGCAAAAACTACAAATTAAGAAACTTATGAGCACCATATTGTAAGAGGTTTCCCTTAAAGCAGAATGCTTCTCTTACCCAGAGTCTCTAAAAAGGCAGAGAACATCTATTAGCCATCCACCCACCCATCCGTTAACCATCCATCCATCATACATCCAGCCATCCACCCATCCATCCACCCATCCACCCATCCATCCATCCACCATCACTCATCTATCCATTCGTCTATCTATCCTTATAGCAATCCACTTAACCACTTGTCCATTTAGTCAACATTTATTGCGTGCTTTCTAGGCTTTGGTCAGAGAGATGCCAGAACCCTCCTTGAAAGGAGCTCATAGAGGGCCAGTTGCAAGTCTGGGAAAGCCACTAGTGTTGGGAGGGATTCTTGGAAGGTGTTTAATTCACTTTTTGTTGCTGTTTTGGTAGAGATGGAGAAGATAGGCAGAGAAGGTGGCAGTGATCTCTAAGGCAAGATCTGAAGGAAAGTAGGAATGTGTTATACTGATGAGGACGTCTCCTGTGTTCATTCTTGCTTAGTGGATGTAGATGAACAAAGAGGAGCGTCCTAGAGCCCTGACGAGGGCTACTTTTTCTGTGGTACCATGTGCATTGTTGGCCTTCTTGCCCTCACCTTAGTAGGGATGACAAATTGGAGGATGTTCAGCAGAGAGTGGTCAGAGTTGTGAGTGATGAAAGGACACTGAAAAACAAAAACCTGGGAAGAGCTATGAGACAAAGTGCCTGCTATGCAGACAGATTCTAGTACATAAGATTAACACTTCCTATTAATATTAGAAAGTACTAATAGCTGCCATTATGTTGGGTTTTTCATTTAGCAGAAGAGTAGTGTTAGTGTGGGTGGTTGGCCAAGATGTGGGCATGGCCTCATTATGTGTGGCCAGACACATAATGGTGTTCAGAATTGAGGCTCTAGCTCTATTACCTGTTGCTTGATAAATGCATTATAGGAAAAAAAATATGCCCGGCAACAAACTGGTTGAATTGGGCAGTGCTTCGCCCAAATCTGCAGGAGGGATGGCCCTTTAGCAATCACTTCATCCTCTGCTCTGTTCGTAGTTGCTTAGAATTAGTGCTGAGCAGAACTGATGTTTGTGGTGTCAGCAGCCCCGAGCAGAGCAAGTCCACGTGCTCCTCAGCTCAGCACCATCCCTGCCACCATCCACCCTCTCTTGATTTTCATCTGCATCGCCCGTGCACTATGGTTTCTCTATGATAGAGCATATCTTTCTATACCTATGTCTTCAGAAATTCTGAAAATAAATGAGAGACCATAGGAGTTGTGTGTTTCGAGAAAAATGGTACAAAGCATACCTCCTTGTGAGATTGAAAATACTTCTATGCATTTAATATACACACAAGTGTGTCTGTGTCTCAGGTTTTGTCCACCTCCTTCATTCCTATTATTTTATAGGTCTTAATGGGTTTTTGCTTCAGGTTAAGTAGGAGTGGCCCTGGGCAAGTCCCTCCCCAGATCCCAGCACTGCTTATGAGCACACCGGCCACATTCAAAGGCCATGGATGGGGCTTGAGGGCAAAGGGCTCACATGTCAACAATTTCTTCTAGTGGGATCCTTGTTTCCCTTCTTCCATTGAACTCAAGTCAAACTAACTCAATGTTTTATTGGGATGGTGTGGTATTTTATTTTCTACAGGCAATTATGTCTAAAATAATTTGTTTTCTCTGCAGCCAGTGACTGATTTGTGAATTCACTAGTGTGGCTCCTACTTCTCAACCTCACCTCTTCCACCTGGGTAGTGGATTTCCAGCTTAGACGCTGTCCTCCTCAGCCTCCAGTGCTAGTCCAGTGGAAGTGGCAGGGGACAGAGAGACCCTGGGGATGAGCATCAGAGCCATCCTCCTGCCTGGTTGAATGTAACCTACCCAGATTTGGGGCTGGGCTTCTGCTTGGTTTCTTTGACCAACTCTCATCTTTGAGGACTTTCTGTGAGAACCTTGCAGAACTTTCTGTTCTATTCCTGTTTAGAAAAATGGTCAGATGGACAGTTTTCCCACTCAAGCTATTGGCCCTTTCAACACTCCTCAGGGGAACGGATTCTGAACAAGGATTCCATAAAAAAGTAAAGAAGTTAGTTTGACTACAAAAACATACTTAGCCACACCCACTAACCAATAAGGGGCAAACTCCATTGTAGTAAAGAAACTGAGAATGTAATTCTCAGAAAATAATAGTGCTTTAAGGTTAAGGGATGGATAAGCCATTTTAAAGAAAAAAAATAGTGACAAATTGCTTTATTATCACAATTAACTTAAGTATGTACAGATAACAAACCAAGTATAATCTCAATAAAACCAAATGTAAAAATTGAAGTATAAACAGCACTATGCAAACATTATCATTCAGATAAAAACTTACAAATTTATAAAACATGAAAAAAATCCACAAAGTCAACAAAATTCAGATTAAACTTTGTTTAATATGGTGGATGGTGTTGGTTTGCTAAAATGAAATCATCAAGTGCCATGTGGAGATGGTCCTGGAAGCTGAAGCAAGAGGTTCATGTGATTTGTCCTGGCTGCTGAATATGAAGCCTGTCACGTGATGACTCAGTACATCCACCATTGTCCTCTATTCCAAAATTCTAGGGGACATTGTAAGGTCATTTGCTTCAGTTGTGTGATAATCAGCACACAATTTGTGTTGAAAGCCATCTCATTTATTTTTCATTAGCATTTAGCTGAGATATCAAAAATAGTTGCATTTGGCCCCACATACTGCCAAAAACCACAAACCTGCATGTGGAAATAGAATTTCTGTAGCTTGAGTTGGTCATTTCAGTTGATCTCTAAGATACTTATCTTGATTGTTTTTAGATTTTCATCAAAATGAAAACACAAAATTAAAAAAAAACCTTATGAACCCAGAGAAAATGTCCAAAGGCTCCAGTTTGAGAGATACTAGCATGAAAAGCTGGTGGGGTAACTTCCTGGTGGGTATGGGGCAAGGAATGGAGGGAAGGACTAAAGGCTTACATTGTCAGAAGGTGACCAAACCAGTTTCTACCTGCTCTCATCCCCAACTCCTCAAAACTGGTTTGTTCTCAGATTTACTGGAGAAACTGAGGCATGTCAACTACTCATTTGCAGTCTGATCCTCACCTGTCATTCTGGGCCTGGCCTTCTGCTGCTGTACCATACCTCTCTGACTGTGACTGCTTGCCACCCTACCTAGTGCTTGGAATAGGAGACCTGAGCAATCCATTGTTCAAAAAAGATAGATCAGAAACCCTAATCTGAAAACTTTTCATGCTGTATCTATGCTTAAGTGTGTATGTTTATCACCAGGAGAATTTTAGATGCTTTTGGGAGGGCTCAAGAGAACTGCATAAACTCCTAGGTATAAAGGACCTTACAGAGGAAGGAAGGAACTTTGACCAGGGGAGTGTTCAAATGACTATCAGAAACCCATAAACTTCCTTACTTTCTACAGGCAAATAAAAAGAAGTTGGACTGCTCTGTGACATGCAGTGGTAACCCCCCAATCCAATAAAACATCCTGAATTGTTGCTAAAACACGTTGTTTGTAGCCTCCAAATATTGACCTCTAGGGTTTCCTCATGCATCAAGTGTTGCATAGCCTGCTTTCTGCTGAGGCAGTAGTTTTCTGAGGCAGCTAACACCTGATATCTAAGTCTTTCTCCAAAGTCCTGCTGGCAGGCTTGCTGCATCTGCAGCTCACCCTGCATGGTTTTAGTGCAGTCTATCAGCAGTCTTTATAGCCCAAGATCTTGCTTATTGAAGCCAGTTGCCCATACCCCTGCCTGCTTCATGAATCCAAGTATTAAACCTCACCAAGTGCTTCAAGTTGCTTCCCAAGTGCTGCTTCTGACATCGTTTGACTGATGATGTAATTCACAATCAACCTTTCTACTCTGGTCATCCCTGAAAATACTCTCAATTGACTTGTACTGGTTACAGTTTGAGAAAGCAATCTCCTATGTATTTTAGAATGAGGTGGGTATAAATGAACAGGTGATTATGCACACACACAGAGTAGGGTATGTTGTAGTGGTTGGAAGTCAGTTTTAGAATCAAACAGGCCTGAGTTTTTACTTTGTCTTGCTGTTTAGGAGCTGTATGATCTTAGACAAATCATTAAATTTCTCTAGGACTCAGTTTTCTTATCTGTAAAATAGAAGTCATAGTAATATCTACTTCATGATGTTGTTAAAGGACTAAATTGGATAGCATAGTCTCTAGCACATAATTGATACTCAATGAATGGTAATTTAATTATTATTATTTGGGCATTTATATATACAGACCTTTGAGCTAGACACAAGGTGTGCCAAAATCTCCATATGCAGGTAGCTTACAATAGATTAGAGCTGGAGTTGTGGCTCAAGTAGTAGACTACCTGCCTAAAAAGCATGAGACCCTGAGTTCAAACCCCAGTACTACCAAAAAAAAAAGGAGCCATTTAGACCAACTGACAGGCTGATCTAATGGTAAAGCAACTGAATTTGGGGTCAAAGCAAAAATAATTTGTCCCCATCATCCAACCCTGATGTGTTGTCAGTTTTCTATTGCTGTGACAAAATACTTGAAATAATCAATTTATAAGTAGGAAAGATTTATTTTGGCTCATGATTTGAGAGGTTTCAGTTTGTAATTGCTTGGCCCCCTCTCTTTGGGCCTGAGGTGAGGCAAGGAGGCTGTGGTGGACCAGAGCTGTTTTTCTCATGGTAGCCAGGAAACAAAGAGAGAGAAGAGGAGGTCCTGAGGTTCCAAGATCCCCTTCAAGGGCCCACCCCCAGTGACCTCACTTCCTTCTACTAGGACCCACCTCCTAAGGGTTTCATCACCTCCAAACAGTGCCACATATTGGCAACCAAGCCTTTACGACATGGCATTTTAGGGACATCTAAACTATAGCACCTGGTCAGGATGGGATTAATTTTAGAGTTTACGTCTCCAAACTTGATAGCATACTGAGGCTAAGAATGCTCAGGCAGGGAGATGGGAAGTCCAGTTTCCAAGCCTAGACTTCATTTAATTTGGAAAGTATCTGATGGCAGCAGATGAAGCCTGTCAGCCTCCTCTGGGAGATAACACTGAAGACACAGGGAAGGAACCATGTCCCACTAATGGCTACTTCTCAATGAGGTTAGAGGCATCCCCAGGCCATCTTTCCTTCCTAATGTCCAGAAACATATGTCTCAAGCAGGATTCATAAAGAATTCATTTTATTCCTTGCCTCATTTCTGAATCAATACACAAATAGCCTGTTTTCTGGAGCTTTGGGGAAGCCCAGATTAACACATTAGCCAGAAAATAATAGGCCTACTTTCTGGGATGAGTGTCCATATGTATTCAAATCCAGACAGAAAATATGTCAGAATTTGTTCAAAGTCTATCAATTGGACCATTTTCTCAATGACAAACAGATGGCTTCTTTGAGTTATTCAGAAGGAGAACATTTTCTCCCTTTGTTCATCTCAGTTTTTATGGTTTAAAAGAATTAGTGTTTAATCCCAATTCTAAAATTGTTAATTAGTTTGTATTTGCTTCACTAAATCTGTTAAATAGATTTCTGTCACTTCAGCTATATCTCCCTGGCAGCATCTGGTGTCAAATTTACAGAAATAATGTTGGTTTTACCGCCAAAAACCAGAGGTTAAGCCTCTAGGACTACAGATGTGACAGCGTTAAAGGGAAATTCATCACCCCCAAAGCATTTATTCCCATATATTTTAGAATCAATTGAAACATGAACCAATGTTCTTTTACTCCTTTCATTCTCCAGAAGCACTGTGGCTCAGTCTTTTTTGATTTATGTGTGTGGTCATTGCTGGTGAGAACTGCCAGGGAGACCTCAGCTCTCCCCAGACACAGACTTGGATGGAAAGTGGCATGGATCTTCTCGCTCAACTCCTTTTCTGTTGTTTCAGAGTTTCCATCCGGGGCTGGGGCTATACAACACCAACAGAATGCATCAGTTCAGTTGTTAATGGGTCTGGGTTGGCGACCAGGGGTGCAGACTGTAAGATCTGTAGCTTCATCTGCCAGTAGGGGGCGAAATACAGCAGATCAACAAAAAGAAGGCATTGGTCTGTTGCACTTCTGAGCTCAAATCAGTGTAGTTGGGGGGATAATTTAGTAAAAGATAGCAAATAATCATAAAGGCTGGGGTATTTGAGTAGTGAGAAAAATCTGTTGGGACAGCAATCAATTTAGGTCACTGTGGTAGGCTGGACAATGCTCCCCAAAGAGATCTACTTCCTATGCCCCAGATCCTCTTCCTACTTATTCATTTGCTTAATCCCATTTTTCACAGAAAGTAGTTTCAGAATTGTAACTCATACCACTGCAAAATGCAAGTCTTTAAGTCAATTATTTATTAATAGTTCTTTTGGTCATTAGATGGTCTCAAAACTGAATTAGGCTACTTTTGTTTTTTTCCTTCACTGTGGTTATGTTAAATTATGATTAGGCTCATTTTTTTCTGCTTAGGTGCCATTTTAGAGTTTTAAAAACTGACATCTTTATTGATTTGATTTAATTTTTGACAAGTATTTAAAACATTAACATGATTCCTAATCCTCAACTTTACAAAATGTTGCTCACTGAAGTATTCCTCCTCTACTTACCTATTGCCATCTACCCTGCAGGTAACTATTCTCACTAGCCTCTGGCTTATCTTGTCTCAGTTATGTTTTTGCAACTAAATAAGAAAATACATACAACTTTCTTATTTCTTCTTTCTACATGTTTATGTATGAAATGATTATAAATTTCAAATGTCTTTATTTTAGCCTACATTAAAACTAGAGTTCAGTAAATTTTTCAACAAATAGTATTCAAGCTGTTAGCTACATAGACAAAAAACAAAACCCCCCACAAACTAAGTCTCATACCTTATGCAAAAATTAATTCAAAATGAATCACAGACTTAGATGTTAACAAAAACAATAAAACTTTTAGAAAAAAAAGGAGAAAATCTTTGGGATCTAGAGCTAGGCAAAAATTCTTACGCTTGACAACAGAAACCACAATTTGAAAATATATAAATTAGATCTTATCAAAATAATAAACTTTTGTTCTGTGAAAGCCCACATGAAGAGGATGGAAAAAAAAGGTGTAGATTGGAAAAGAGTAATTTCCAAATGACATATTCAATAAGGATGGTAACTAGAGTATATAAGGAACACTGAAAACTCAACACTAAGAACCACAAAGACTCCAAGTGGAAAATGGATGAAGATATCTAATGCCAAAGTCATGGCCCAGCTACTCTGGAAAATAGTTTAATATTAAAAAACTTAAGTTCCAAGGATTTTTAAGTTTGAGACTAAAATTTTGATACAGGAAGCAGACACTTTTTATTTATGAAAATAAACAGTTTTATTATGGTACAGCCAGGCTGTCCAGGAGCGGTTTGCAGGCAGGGGAGTTGGACTGATATGTACAGACTGTAGAGACAGAGTTTAAAGAGACATGGAGTGCACAGAAACTGGACTGTAGAGACATGACTTTGCATACAGAAGCTATAGCACCAGCCCAGAGATAGGTATGGTGTTTGGAGCCAGGAGAGAGACTGGTATTTGCACGGAGGGTCAAGAGAAGATGGGGGCTCTGAGCTTGGGATATACTGCCACTCTTTTCTTGAGCACTGGCTTTGCAGTTCCCCCCTGCCCAACTCCACTCCACCTCCAAGAGATCAGGGAAGTCACTTCTGTCTTTTCTTTGATGCTCAGAACAAGGAAAATCCCTCTAGGCCCTACCACCAATAGGATCCACTCATTGACTCATTTGCAAAGCATTTACCAATGTGTGTACATCCTGCCAGCCACAACTTCAGAGGCTGGTAGGGGGCACAGGTGTGCACTTCTTTCCCTAATACCAGATGGGAAGGACGGAGAGCTATGGTAAAAGCCCAGATAGCCCAGATGGTAATGCAGAGGAGGGTGTGGTTCATTTTCAAATGCACCGGTTGGGAAAGAAGGGAAGTGATGGTTTTAGGAGGGAGAGTCATTGTGGTTGGTCTTGAAGGATAAACAGGGGTACAAGGGGCAAGATAGGGAAAGGCATTCTGGGAAGAGAGGGCAGCATAAACTAAGAAAGCCTTGGTTGCCGAGGTACATAAGGGGAGCAGGACAGCCTCAATGCAACATGGGGAATGGGGCATGGGCTGAAAATAAGCTGGAAAGGTTGGGAGAACGACCTCCTTTTGAACTTGACCACAAGTATGGAACAAGTGCTTGGGACTATATCCTTCGCAAATCTGGATATTTGGGGAGGTCTATTTTACACCAGTTTTGGTATCTGATATTTCTCTAGTTGATCACATATTGGTGCCTCAGTTGAAACTAAAACAAGAACCTCATTCTGATGTCTGATTATACTTGCATTTCTAAGGAAGAGAGAGGGAGGGAGGAGGAGAGAAAGGGGGAGGTAAAGACAGACAGAGAGAGAGAGAGAGAGAGAGAGAGAGCAGCTTCAGTTCAGCTCAGATGGGAGGGAAGATTCTTGAGGATGGACTTGGGAAAGGCTGGGCTTCAGGTGTTCTTAGAAACCACCAGGGGTCAGTCTTGGGTCCTACAAGAAGAAGCAGGAGGTGTTTGCTAAGCACTGGTTCTCACCTGAGGACCATTCAGAGGAATTTATTCCACTTTAATATACTATGGAGTTAGCAGCTTTGAAATTCTTTACCGCCAAGGGGCCCTTAAAGCCAATGAAGCAGGAGTCTCAGGAATGACCCATATGTCAGGCCTGCTTCTTTATAACCCTCAGGACCTCAATAAAAGGTAAGTTTCATGCCTGGTGATTCTGGCTCCAGGGGCCCAGGTGCCCTCACTGGCCCTTCAGGTGCAGGAGTCAGCTTGGGTGGGTGGGAGGGGTTTAGTGTTGGGCCCAGAAGAGATGCTCTTGGTGACAAGTCTGATGGGCTGGGACTTGTTGCCTTGCCTTGAACTAATTCCCGGTTATTGGTTTTCCTTTCGTGGTAATCGACTCCACACACTGTGGGAAAAACTGGTGCTGCCAGTACAGCTGTTTCTACAGGATGCGCCCCCATACTCCCTTCCCTGAAATCTTGAGGGAAGATTAGTTGTAAGTTTTCCCACCTGAGATGCTGGAGCAGGCTTTAGGGCTTGGTATGTGTGAACTGAGGCTCTGTCTTAGCCAACTTTATCATCCTTAGTGACATGGATCACAAAGCCCTCTGGCTTCCTTTGTTCAAGTTACATATTCTGGTCTGGGGGAATCTTGACCTGCAGGCCTTGTGCAGCAACATGTGTGGAGCACCCTTTGAGATGTGTTCATTCGTATGTGTCCTGGAGATCTGGTTTCTGGGACCCACAAGTCTTTGTGAAGCCCAGGCCTTAGCATAGCTCCCTGTGAGGGAAGAGGGTAGTTGAAAGTTGGTGCTGCCAGACACTTTCGGGAGCAGGGCTGCTCCAGCCAGGGTGACAGGGTAGAGCATTCTTTTTAACAGATTTTTTTTTTTTTTAGAGCAGTTTTAGGCTTATAGCAAAATTGTGGTAAAGGTACAGAGATTTCCCATTTGCTCCCTCTCCCCCCAACAAAAGGTAATGCTTTTTTGCTCCATTTCATTCCATTCCATTTGCTAACTATTGGCAACACAAATCATCATCATTAACTATATAGTTCTGGCATTGTTCCAGAACTTTCATATACTCTTCATAGCACCCTATGGGGTAGGTACTATTTTGGCACCATTTACAGAAAAGAATATTGAGGCACACAGAAAGAGATGAAGTAACTTGTACAAAGTCACACAGCGAGTATGTGACAGAGTCAAACAGAGTCCCTACATTCTGAACCACTGTGTAGATGAAGAAGCTATTTTGGCCCTTAAGTGCTCACACCTCAGTGGAGCACAAGTCTTTGATGCAGACCAGAGTCACAAAGGAAGGCCCAGGAGCTGTGTGGGCAAGGCTGGGTAGGATTTGACAGGAGGCTGTTGGAGGGAACACTTCTTCTGCAGTTTTCATATTTCCTTCCATGTGGAGGACAAGTGAGTACAACCCTCCTGAATTCTATCTTGCCTGGTGTGTTTAGGACAAAAAAATAGGCACGTGCAGTTCTGCTCCTTTTCTCCTTGGGGTGAATTGCACTGGCCGGTAAAATACCCTGGGAGCTGTGCAGTGTTGCTGGTGACCGGGCAGGGACTCTACTAGTTCTGGCTTTAGGGTCAGGGAAACATTACATTTCTGCTTACCTTAAGCCATGCATTCCCATACCAGCCTTTTTCATTAATAAAGTTCCAAGTTTGTCTTACCTCTCAACAGGTCACAATCTCAGCCAGAGAAAATATCACTGTCATTTATGAAGAGGATCCCAAGGCCCTCTGGCTTCCTCTGTTCCAGTTCATATTCTGGTCTGGGAGAATCTTGACTAGCAGGCCCCTGGCAGCTCCATGTGGGGTATCTTTTGAGATGTCTTCATCTTTCTGTGATCTGGTCCCTGGCACATATGAGTCCTTGTGAAGGCTAGGCCCTTGACACAGTTACCCTCAGGAAAGGGGGCAGGTGCCTATTTTAGGCACAAAGTAGCTTAGCAAGAGCAAAGAAGTTGTGTAATCTGGACCTCCCACCCTTGTCCTGGAAGTACCCCGATAGGTAGTGCTAAGCCTCAGAAGACAATGATGAATTTTAATTTCTTCTCTCGGCAAAGTACAGTTGGTCAGCATCATGAAGTATCGCACCTCTTCAGTGTCTCCCACTGAGATCTCAAGGTACTGTTCCAAAGGAAAGAAAGGGCTTTTTACCTTCCTACAGAGAGCAGCTGGAGCAGGGAGCATGAAGGGGTGGCGCACCAGAAGTGTCTGTCTGGTGCAGACTGGGCACCTGGAAGGACTCCCTGTAAAATGCCTCAGAGGCCCTTGTGGCCTCTGTCCTAAGCCTCACTTGTTCCCTGACAGGAGCCTGGGGAGTGGACTGCATGGGGAAAAAGACAGCTCTGGGACCTGACTAGGAAATAGCTTCAGGCCCTGTGCAAACTGTGGCCCCCTGTCCATTCTGGAGCTCCCAGGGGCCAGGAGTGTTTCTTCTATTCTTGCCGGAGGCCCTCAGAATTGCAGAGAACTCCTGTCAGAAACTTTGATGGTACAAAAACTTCTATTTAATCTAGTACCTCAAAAATCTGCTTTAGGGCGAGGCTCAGGTTGGTAATTAGTATTAGAACAAGAGCCTCACCACTCTCTACTTGCATTCACTATGTGCTAGGCACCGTTCCAGACCCTTCTGTGCTGAGTTCATCCTTGTAAGAATCCTGTGACATAAGTCATAATATTATCCCCATTTTACAGATGAGGAAACTGAGGTTTAAAGAACTTAAGCAACTTGTCACACGGCTGGCCAAATGATAGAGCTGAGGTATAAACCCAGGCACTCAGGGTCCATAGCCATCTCATAACCCATAATATGAGCCAATCTCATAACCCACATATCATATATACAGTTAACCTTCGAACCGTAGCAGATAAGGAAACAGAGGCCCAGACAGTGGAAATGACTTGCCTAAGGTCACATAGGTTGTTCGTGGTAGAGTTTGAATAGCCAGGTCTTCTGGCTCCCAGTTTAGAGGTCTTGTCATCATCTGAGCACCATTTATACAAAACCAAGTCTCAAGACACTTTAGTTCAAGCCTTGGGTTGGACTCATTAGAAAGGACCAGAATGCTCTTCTGGCTTTAAAGGGTAAAATATTCCATAACTCAGCCCAGGCCTGCCCAGCTTGTCAGAGGGTACGGGTAACATGAACTTGCACCGCAAACTACAATAACCTCTACAGCGCCTAGGCCTGGGTCAGCTAATGACCTCCTGGGCCTCTACCTCCCATCCAGGCCTGGGAACAGGTCCTGGACAAGTGAGAAAACATGGCAGTATTTTCTGTATAGGAAAAAATAGATGAGCTTTCTTCCTTCAGGCAAGCTGGCTCTGCTTAGATCACAAACTGTGACAGGTTTTTCAGGAGAGGCACAGACTGGGGGAACAGAGAGCTCTGGTGTAAACAACCCTCAGAGAGGGAGTAAATCATCCCTTGAAGTGTTCTTGGCAGCCGCTCACTCACTAACAAAAACACCCTGCTCAGCGTAGCCATGGTCACTCAAAAACGACTCCTGGCCATTCTCAAGGTGTGACTCTGCTTTTGAAGTGGCCTCAGCATCTGTTGGGAGAAGAGTGCAGTATGCACAGGCCCCCTGGGGCCACATGGGATAGGTTAGGGTACCCGGATGAGCTCTGAGTGTTGCAAGAGCTGCAATGAAATAGCACCCAGTTGAATGGTGACTTGTTCAGTCCATTCCCCAGCAAGGAGCCCTTATGCCTAGCTCAGTGGGTGTTTGTGCAACGGAATTGACATCAATAATGGGAAAATTCTGCATTGAGGTTCAAAATAGCAAATTGCTGAAGTGTAGGAAGGGGGAGGCTGGCTTAGGAGGCCAGGCCACAAAGCTCAGGGGAGCTTTATGCTGAGCGAACACTCATTATGAGCCAGCTCTGTGTTGGGGGCTGTCAGCAGAGTTAATGAATCCATCTTGAGCTGTGCTTCTGTCAGCTTCGACTCCACATCACAAGGGGAGATAATCCCCTCAGGCTTGGCTTTGGTCAGCCCATCAGTCAGGATCTGAAAATCTGTGTCCACTTCTGCATCTTGCATGTTTAAGGGGATTTGGGCAAATTGGAACATATTCAGAGAAGAAAGATGCAAAGATTTGAAATCATGTCAAGCTGACCAATGAAGGGACTGAGACTATTTGGGTTGTAGGACATTGGTCTGGGAACAGGGAAGATGGGCAGATGGCGGTTGTTTTTTGAAAATGTGAAGGCTTCTCTTGGGAAGAGAGTATTAAGTGTTCTGATTTGGACCAGTGGCAGCAAAGAGTTGAATAAAGAGCATAAGCTTTAGAGTCAGATGAACTTGAGTTAACAGTCTGGTTCCTTCATGTTTTTCCAGGTGACAGTAGTCAAGCTAGCTGACCTCAATTAAATGGAGACAAAAATGTTCTTTCTTCAGCACTGTCAGGATTATATACTGCTCCTAGCACCCCTTCCACACGGCCACTATGCAAGGGCATTTCCCCTTCCCATGCAGAAGGCAGAAGCTTTGCAAAGGAAGTTCTGTACTCCCAGGGCAAGAGTAAACTAGCTAACAATCACAGCTGGTTTCGAAAGCTCATTGCTTTTATGTTGCTTTGCATTTACGTTTCCCTCTAGAAGATTGCTTCTCTTTTAGTGCCTTTCATTTCAGCATGTGTCATTACATTTCCTAATAAGTTACTCAGCTACTTTTCATCTTTCAAAAATGAGAAACAGAACACACAAGTACAAGGCATCTAGTCCTAACAGTTGTCTATTTCAGCAAAGCCCGGTTGTGTCTTTGGTTGGCTCTGAGAAGGCTCCTTTAAGTCTTAAAATGGACTTCTATTCTGGGACTGGATGACTCACCTGATCTTAATTCCCCTAGATAGGGTTGCTATTCCATCCTACCCCTTCCCTTCCTATTCCATCCCTTCCCATCCCATCCCATCCCCAAACCTCTGTCCTTAGTTCTTCAATGATTAGAGGTCAGCACCTGCTCTGATCCTTACCAAGATAGCTAGCCTGAATTGAAAGATAACTCAGGGAGTTGTTTAATCTCTGTCTAGCCCTCTGCAAATGTGTGAATGTTAAACCACTGTCCTTACCATTCCTGACATCTGACAGGCCTGGCCCTATTCAGTACAGGTGGGGGGCAGGGTGCAGAACCTTTACGGGTTAGACTCTGTGATGATTAATATTAGGTGTCAACTTGACTGGATTGAGATTTCCTAGAGAACTGGTAAAAGATTACCTAGGAACTGGAAAAGCATAGTTTCTGGGTATATTGAGGGGTGTTTCCAGAGGATATTGATGTGTGAATCGGTGGAGTCAATGGGAAAGAGCCACTGTCAATGTGGGTGGGTGCCATCCAAGTGGCTGGGGGCCAGACAGGACAAAAAAGTGATTTTATCTCTCTCCTGGGGCTGGAATGTACTCTTCTTCTGTCCTTGGCAGAATTATGGCATTTCTAGCCTTTAGACTCCAGGACTTATACCTCCTGGGTCCTTAGGCCTTCAGCCTTGGACAGAGAGTTACACAATTGACTTCTTTGGGTCTGAGGCCTTTGCACTCGGAACTGCAGCATCATACCAGCACTTCAGAGTCTCTAGCTACAGACTTCATGGGACTTCTTGGCCTATTTAGTTGTAGAAGTCAATTCTCTTTATCAATCCTCCCTCATCTATCTAGCTATCATCTACCTACCTACCTGTCTGTATCTTACTGGTTTTGTCTCTCTGGAGAATCCTGACCAACACAGACATCTTGACAGGAGGCTTCCTTAGAAGCCTGGGATTAATACCTATCAACAAAAGCAAGACAGTACTTACTCTGACACTCTGTGATCCCTGAGAGATGGTCAGGTGCAGAGAGGGTGGTGCTGTAGGACAACATGTAGACTGTTTGGGTAGTGCTGATGGGCCAGCAAGCTGTGTATGGAGCTTGGAGATTGGGGGCCATTGATGTGCCATTTTGTCCAGGTGGTGTGAAGCAGCATGGTTAGGGAAGAGTCCTAGTTTAGGGGTTTAAGGAGTCTAGGACCTGTGGAGGGATGAATGAAATGAGAAGCAGAAGAATGAACAATGAGGCTTGGGAATGTGTGTGTGTGGGGTGAAGAATGGGATGGAATAAAGTCAAAGGAGCAGAACACATGGTTCAAGGCTGATGCCATGAGTAGGGGGAGAAGGCTAGAGGTTGTGGTGGGAGGAGCAATGGTGAATTTCAGTGCCAGGGATCAGGAATACTGGCCAAGGATTTTCCCTGGTCTCATTGATCCCCAGGACAGAGGGCCCTGCTCTCGGATGTGTACTAAAGAGCCTGGTCAAAGCACAGTCCAGTATTTATGAAGTTCATGCCAAGCCTAATTAGGATCCAAATAGGACCAATGACTCTCAGTTTGTTTAGTGTATCTCTCATATCTTTTTGTATACGGTATCTCAAACATTTTTCTTTAATGTTTATTTGTTGAAGAAACTGTCTTTTGTCCTTCAGTTTCTTATAGTCTGAATTTTGCTGCTTGTCTCTGGTGATATTATTAACATATTCCTGTCTCCTATATGTATTGCCCCTGGGTAGGTAGATCTAGATGTCTGATCAGGTGCAGGTTTGTTTTTTTTTTTTGTCTGTCAGGAATCCATAATATCTAATTATTTCTTTGTGATATGACAATTATTGATAACCACTGGATGGATCTGGGAATTTACCAGGTGTTATAAAATGGTAATATTTTGCTTTTATTGTTTCATCTTTGTTTACTAAATTAGAATACTGCTATGAAGAGAAAATTTCCCCTCATGGCTGTTCAATTATCCTGAGGTACAGTATATAGGAAAGACAAGAAAATGCTCATTTCCTTTTATTTATCAGCTTGGAATTTGTGACATGCAGATGCACTTCAGTTCATCACAGTGCTTCTCCTTACTGGTTGGTGCTCGTGTCCATCAATGCCTGAGAAGGAGGAACTTCTTCCAGTGGTTTCCCAGGACCCTTTGCTGCAAGCCTGGGAGCCTCTGGTAGTTGCTTTGCTTTCTGTTATGATGAAATGTTATAGGCCCATCTTGCATTTCTGGACCCAATCTGGAATCAGCTGTTTCTACAAATAGCCTTGTTTTTGTTTTTAAGTGGGAAATGGTTTTAAATAACTATAATTTGGGTGCTAGGGTTTTAATTAATATTGTCTCTAATCATTTTTTCTTGGTGTTATAAAGAGATGGAGTTGGAAAAATAGGTATTTATCTGTAAAAATTAGATGTCTTCTTTTCTTATTGATTCTTCTAACTCAAAAAGAAAACTAAATGTTTCAAAAAATCATTAATCTTATATAGTTTTGTGATGTATAATGTTTTAGTTAATAATGTACCACAGATACGACATTGGTCCCATAAAATTATACAGCCTAGTGACATTGTTAGTCACCTCAGTTTGTGTAACCACATTTTATGATGTTCATACAGTGACAAAATCACCCAGTGACGCAGTTCTCAGGAAGTATCCCCACTGTTAAGCAACACACGACGAGATCTGTATCTCTTTTCACCATTTTGAAAATACAGGCTCCCAAAGACATCCGGGTAATCTCAGAATAGCAGTAGCAATCCTACTAACAATATGACAACTAGACATAATTTAAGATGACTTTTTATTTATAATTTAAAAAATATGTCTTAAAGTCATTTGGAATAGTTCTTCCCTGTGTGTTACGCCTCTAACATTATTCACATCTAGGATTTTTTGTTTTTTTTTCTGTATCATTTGACTTCCGATTTTAGGGATTACCTTTTGAAACTTAATTTTGCTTTATAATGTAGTAAAATATTTAAGTGTATCAAAAACCAAATCTAAAATGTGAAATATATTCACAAAATATAATTTCTATTCCTATTTTCTCCTTTTCCTGTTAGTAATCATTAAAATTTTTTATAGTTTATTCTTTGCCATAGTTTAGGTTTTGTCACAAACAGAGCCTAATATGACTGTGTACAAGTAATTAATTTTAGGAGGTGACCCCAGGGGACAGTAATGAGAATGGAGGAAGTGGGAAACAGAAGCAAGAACAGATAATGTAAAAATGTGTCATCAAGCTGAGCGTGAGTGGCTTATACTTGTAATCCTAGCTACTTGGGAGGGTCACAGTTCAAGGACAGCCCAGACAGTTTTTGTAACTCCATCTCCAAAATAACCAGAACAAAATGGACTGCAGGTGTGGCTCAAGTAGTAGCGTGCCTGCTTTGCAAGCGTGAAACCCTGAGTTCAAACTTCAGTCTCACACACACACACACAAAAAGACCAAAAAACATGTGTTACTGACCTAACTTAAAAAAAAAAGAAGGGCAGGAGGGAAAAATAAAACCAGGGATGGGTAGAGGGAGGGGGTAGATACAAGGAGAGGGGGGAATTAGGGTGTATATGGTGGATGTGTTTTGTATCCATATATAAAAATAGAAGAATGAAACCTGTTCAAATTGTTCTAAGAAGTGGGAAGGAGGAAAGAGGGAGAATGACGGAGTAAATCCAAATAAGATATATTTTAAACACATATGTAAATATCACAATTGTACAACTATGATATGCTAACAAAATCATAAATAAAAAATGTGTTACCAAGTTGATGACTGCAGTTGGGGTTCAAGACCACAGAGGAACTCTGAGGAACCAAGGAGAATGTATCTCAGAATGGTTGGCTCCATACATGGACGGCAAGAGGCATTAATCCTTAAACCCTGTGCTCTCACCCCTGAGGGTGTTAACTCACCTGAACTTGCAGGGGTGCTGAGGGTGAAAGTGGCTTCCAGCAGTGGCAGAGAGAAGGCTCTGTGAGAGATGAACAGTGTGGCTCAGAGGTGGTGTCAGCCTATGAGTGTGCATAGCTGGGAACTGCAGCAATGACTGGATTATGAAACTATAGGATAGACCAAGAAGAATCCAACATATCCTTCCTCTTGCATTAAAAAAAATGTAGGTATGCATAGCTCCTCTTTCTTAGGTAAATGGTAAAATAATACTAGATGCACTTTACTCTTCATTTAACTTGGTCCCTCAGAGAACACCTCACAGCAGTAGCCAGAGGTCTGCATTTTTTCCCCACAGGTGTGTAAAACTCCTTCATACAGACCCATTATGGTTTATTGAACTACTTCCCTCTTGTTGAGGATGCTTGGGTGGTTTCTAATCTTTTGCTTTTATAAATACTCCTGCAATGCATATCCTAGTTCATTCATTTTTTTCCCCTTCATATTTTTCCAGTATTCTTGAGAGCTTGATTGGAGGTTCTAGCAGGGGAGTGCAGTTACGTGTATACCTTTAACCAAAGAATGGAATGATCCTCCTCTATTAAGGAGGGTCATTCTCTTTGACCAAACATGCAATTCAGGAGGGACACACATGGAGTGGCAAGGGAAGAATGGACACCTACCTAGCCAGCCAAATCAGCTGAATCAACCCTGGTTACCAAATGGGGTGATAAATGCTGCAGTCAGATCACCCTTATATAGTTCCAGTATTTCTTTAAAATAGGCTCATAGATGCAGGGTTCTGGCTCAAAATATGACTAAATATGTAATTGTCCTAGGTTTTGCCAAATGCCCCCCCAAGCACTTATAACCTCTTGCATTCTCACTAGTGAAGTATGAGGATGCTTGTTTTCCTCCAGTCTCACCAATAGTTTGGATTTTGCCAATCAAATCATGAGAAATTATGTTTTGATAGAATTCTAATCTTCATTGTTCTTCCAATGAGTGAGTTTGTGCATTTGAATTTTTTTCCTCCTTTATTTCTGCAACTGAAACGAGTCCCTTTTTCCCATGTTTTGGCTATCACTTTAAGCCTCAATGATATCTGGGCTTTGGCCTTGCAGGGCTAGCTGTAACTTTGGTCACTGGAGTGATGAGGGGCACTTGGGGACACCTTTCTTGCCTGTCACCTTAGTTTTGCCTCTCTGAGACTTAGAGGCTGAATGGAGATTAGTTACAGGCTGCCGGGGAACTAGTGAAAAGCAATAATTAAAGCTGAATTTACACTTATGTAGGATTTTATAAAAATCTCAGATGCATTGTGTTATTTCATTTTACTTTTTGTCTTTTCATTGGTCCCATAAGGGGGACACTTCATACATGAGCAAACTCAGGCTCAGAGAAACCAAGTGCCTCACCTATGATCATACAACTGGAGAGTGGTAGTCCTGGTCTTCTTTCTTGGGTTTGACTCCAGAGCCCTGCATCAGAGAGAATTCGAGCGTGACAGGCGCTTTGCCATTCAAGCTGCCAAGTGGAAACTCTGCAAGATGGATAATGAGGAAGTCATTTTTCAGAGGACCAATGTAGATGAAAGATTAATTGATGGAACACTTCCAAAGGGAGGATGCTGCAGTGTGGATTATGTTCCAGGAAACTCAGAGCACCGGGAGGATGAGAATGTTCTAGAGGAGAAAGACAACAGGAAAAGAATGAAGGAGGCTGCTCTCCACTGGACACTTGACACCCATCACCTGGAATCAGGCACTGCTATTGGGTGCAGTGTTCATGGGATTCCTGTGCTTAGAGGCTGGTTACCTGCTGGCCCCTCTTGCCAAGTCATCTTGGGGACCTGGAATTTCTACCTCCTGCTTCACATGTCATGCCCAAGACAGTGGCCTCTGTGGGAGGCTTGCCTTGGTACCACACTGCCTCCCAGATCTATTTGTTCACCTCATTCCTGTCAGCCTGCTTTCGGAGGCTGCCTCCGCTCTGGTTTTCTGAATGTGCTTTCTAGGGAGGTCATGCCACACCATGGAAAAGACCTCAGAGATAGGCAGAAGGTACAGACTCCATCACTTTCTGTGCCACCTTAGAGAGTCTACTCAGAACCTCCCTGCCCTTGCCTATAAAAATGAAGACAGTACACCTGCTAAGAAGAGTTGTGGTCGGGATGAGAAGTGGGACTGGAAACCAGCACCCAAGACCCACAGAGGCTGAGAGCGTTGGTCCCCTGCTGAAACCCAGACTGTGCTCGCGTCTAATGAAACACATGTGGTGGATGTACGGCTATGGGAAGTGTCAGCTGTCCTTGAGAATCTGGTGCTGAGACAGTGTTGGAGAACTTCAGGTGGTTGGAAAAGAGAATTAGACCACATCTTTGTGTGAGCAGATCACCTCTGCCTTGAATCTTGGAGGAGGGGCTTAGCTACTCATCTAACCTCAGCTGGCCAGCAAAGGGGTGGATGATCCAGTGGTGCTCTGCCACTCTGCACACAATCAAAACTGATCCAAGGGACCAAGGCTTCACTATTGCCACAAAGTCAACGGACCAGGAGGTGCATCATCTTATGCCACCAAGGACCTGGTGACCTTCTGGTGAGCCCTGGAAAATCACTAGGGTGAGGATCTGTTGCTCTAAGCTGTCAGGCCAGACAGACTTTCTTTCCTTCCTTAAGACTCTCTTTATAAGATTGGTCTTTCCTGTTAGGCCTGGAACCAGGAGGCAGCTCCGGATCTCACTGTTAGCATAGAGAAAATGTTGAAGGAGTAGACCTGACTCTGGGTCCCAGAATTCTGGTTTTGAGCTTGGTGTCAAAGGCTGAGCAATGACTAAATCAAGAAAGTACTGGATATGGGGAGAGTAGAGTTTTTTGTTTGTTTACACTAAATTTTTCTTGTGAGATAATTGTAGACTCTTTACCCATCCTCCAGTGACAACATCTTCCAAAAGCATACTACAATGTCAAAACCAGGGTGATGATATTGACACAGTTGATACTCAGACCATTTCCATCAGCATGTGTTGCTGTTTTATAGCCACTCTAATGTTCCCCCTTTCCCCTCCCTGTAACCATGGCGACCAGTCATCCATTCTCAATTCCTATGATTTTCTCAGTTCGCGAATGTTATATAAATGGAATCATACAGCACGTAGCCTTTGGGATTGATTCCCCACACTCCATTTCTGTGGAGATCAATCCAGGTTGTATATTTCAGTAGTTTATTTTTTTTTAAAATAATGTTAAGTACTGTCTATGGCAGAGACACACCACAGATTTTGGCAAGGGGACGGTACTTGGGTTTGCACTCTGGGCCTCACACTTGCTAAGCAGGTACTCTACTACTTGAGCCATGCCCCCAGCCCTCTTTGATTTAATTATTTTTAGTTAAGGCATGTGTTTTTGCTGGGGGCAGGTCTTAGACTGGTATCTTCCTACTTATGGCCTCCTTTGTGGCTGGGATTACAGACGTGAACCACCACACCTCGTTTACTTTTTGAGGTGGAGGCTTGCTAACTTTTTGCCCAGGCTGTCCTCAAACTGTGATCCTCAAACAAATCAGCTGCTCCATTCCCACTCTCCCCTTCCACTGTCTTCCCCCTCCAAATAGTCCCCTATTGTATTATTATTATGTATAGATGCCACATATGCGTGAGAACATGCAATATTTGTTTTTTGAGCTTGGCTCAGCTCATTCAACATGATGATCTCCAGTTCTATCCATATTCTTGCAAATGATGTAATCCCATTATTCTTTATGGCTGAATTATATTCCATCACAGATATGTACTACGTTTTTTATCCATTTATTAGATGTTGGGCTCTTGTGAATAGTGCTGCTATAAACATGGTGTGCAGGAGTGCTGACTTACATTCCTTTGAGTATATGGCCAAGAGTGGTATAGCAGGATCATAAGGTAGGTCTATTTTTAGTTTTATGAGGAGCCTCCATATTGATTTCCATACTGGGTGCACTAGTTTACATTCCTACTAGTGTATGAGGGTTCCTTTTTTTTCTGCATTCTTGCCAGCATTTGTTGTTTTTTGTTTTCTTGATGATTGCCAATTTGACTGGTGTGAGATGGACTCTCAATGTCATTTTGATTTGCATTTCCTTTATGTCTGAAGGTGTTGAACATTTCTTCATGTATTTATTAACCATTTGTACTTCCTCTGAGAACTGTATGTTCAATTTATTTACCCATTTGTTAATTGGATTATTTATTCTTTTGTTGTTTAATTTCTGGAACTCTTTATATATTCTGGCTATCAGTCCTTTGATGAAAAGTTTGCAAAATTTTTCTCCTTTTCTGTGAGTCATCTCTTTGTTATGGTAATTGTTTTTTTTTTTGATGTTCAGAAATTTTTAATTAGATGAAATTCCATTTGTCAATTCTTTTTTTTTTTTGGTAGTATTGAAATTTGAAGTCAGGTCCTAATGCTTGCTAAGCAGGCACTCTACCACCTGGGCCATGCCCCAGCCTTTTTTTGCTTTAGTTATTTTTTGGATAGGGTCTTGTAATTTTTGTCATAGGGCCAGACTTGGGCCATGATCCTCCTACAAACACCTCCTGTGTAGCTAGGAGTTTAGGCACATGTCACCACATCTGGCCTATTTGTTGGAAGAGGGATGTCATAACTTTTGTCTGGGCTGTCCTTGAACCATAACCTTCCCAATCTTTACCTCCTGAATAGCTGGAATTATAGGTGTGAGCTACCCAGCCATCCCCATTTTATTAGTTCTTGTATTTTTTTCCCTCTTCAGAAAGTCATTGCCTATACTATATCTTCAACTGTTTTCCCACAGTACTCTCCAAATTCATTTTTTTTTGGTCCAGCACTATATGTTGAGAAGGAAATTGAATTGCTTTTGTGCTTTTATAAAAGATCAATTGGTCATTTTGTGGGGGCTATTTCTGGATTCCCTATTCTGTTGTATTCATCAGTGTGTCTGTCTCTCAGTCTTGATTAGTGTAGCAAGGCAAAAAGTCTTTTGAAATTGGATAGACTGATTTCTTTGACTTTATTCTTCTTTTCCAAAATTGTTTTAGCTATTCAGGTAAATCTCAAAAATACTTTTCTTTGGTCTACAGCTACAAAAAATCTTGTGATTTGGGTTAGAAGTGCGTATCAGTTTGAGCACTGGCACCTTTGCTATGTTGATTCTTTTAGTACATGAATATGAAACGTTTTTCCATTTATTTAATTCTGCTTTGGCTTCTTTCATTAGTCGATTTTTTAGTGTATAAGTCCTGAAATTGTTTTGTTAGATTTACACCTAAATGTTTAATTTTTGGATGGTTGTAAAGAGTATTGTATTTTTAGTTTCTGTGTCAATGTTTCATTACTAAAATTCAAAAATAAGGTGGTTTTTGTGCTTACCTTGTGTCCAGTGATGTTCTGACTCATTTGTTAGTTCTAGGAGTTGTTTTGTAAATCCTTGGGATTTTGTACATAGACAATCATGTCATCTGCAAACCAGGAGAATTTTTTTCTCCTTCCCCTGCTCTTTCCTGGTCTTTGTATGAAATCTATATGAGCCTCATAATGTGAATTAAGAAATATACCCTTTTCTTCTGTTTCCTGGAAGAACTTGGGCAAAATTGATTGTTCATTCTTTGTTAAATGTAACCATTTGAGTCTGGAGATTTTTTAAAATTTAGTTTTAAAATTATGAATTAAATTTCCTTAATAATTATAGTGTTATTCAAATTGTCTGTTTATATTGGGAGAATCACATGAGTTCATGTTTTTCAATGAATTGAACCATTTTTATCTAACCATCAAATTTATGTGTGTAGAGTTGTTAGCATTCCCTTATTATCCATGACTGTCTACAGGGTCTTTATTGATGTCCCATGTTTAATTCCCAGCATTGGGAATTTCTGTCTCCTCCTACTTTTCTTTGTCAGTCTCAATAGAAATTTGCCAATTCTATTAATCTTTTCAAAGAACCAGCTTTTTGTTTCATTGGTGTTTGCTACTGTTTTTCTGGTTTTAATAGCATAGATTTTTTTTTGTCCTTATCTTATTATTTCTTTTCTTCTTCTTGCTTTGGGTTTATTTTGCTTTTCTTTTTCTAGGTTTTTGAGACAAAAGTTTAGATGGCAGATTTGAGAACTTTCCTCTTCTTCAGCGTATAAATTTATCGCTCAGTAGTTATGATCCACAAGTTTTGATATGTTTTATTTTAATTTTCATTTTTGTTCAATGTACTTTTAAATTTTCTTTTGGGTCTTCCTCTTTGATTCAAGGATTATTTAGGAATATATTGTTTAGTTTACAATTGTTTAAAGATATTTTTGTTATTCATTTCAAGTTTTATTTCAATGTGGTTAGAGAGCATGTTCCTCATGATTTAAAAATTTTAAATTCGTCAATGTTTATTTTATGGCCCATAGAGTTAATCTTGGTGCATATTCCACAGAAACCTGAAAATAATGTGGATGCTGCTATTGTTGAATGAATATCTCACAGATGCTGGTTAGATCCCTTTGGTTGAGGTGTTCTTATGTTCTCATTACTTCTTTTCTGTCTATTTATTCTATTAATTGGTGAGATGGGGTGCTGAAATCGTTATAAGATTGGATTTGTCTGCTTCTCTTTTAACTTCTATCAGTTTTTGCTTCATATATTTTGCAATTGATATTTTGTGCATACCCACTTAGGATTGTTGTATCTTCTTAGAGGACTGATCCTTTCATTATTACATAGTGTCATATGTTTTTGTTCTAAAGTCTTCTTTATCTGGCACTAATAGAGTTGCATCTGCTCTCCTTTGCTTAGTGCTTGTGTAATATATCTTTTCCTATCCATTTACATTCCTTTTGCCTATAAAATTCACTTTAAGTGAGTCTTTTACAGGCAGCATATGATTGAATTTTTGGGTGATTTTTAAAAACTCTACTCTGATAATCTGTCTCATTTAAAGTTACATTTAATACAATTATTGATGTGTTAGAATTTAAATCTGTTGTTTTATTTTTTGTTCTCTCAATCTTTCAGTCTCTGTTTTCTTTTTCCTTCCTTTCTGTGGTCTACTTGAAAATATTTTAGAATTCTATTTTACCTATAGTGTTTTTTAACTGTTTGTATTTTTTAGTGATTGCCTAGATATTAAATTTTATGTATGTGTAATATATTTATATACACATCTGTATGTATACATTACAGATATATGATATATACTCATACATAATATATACAGATGTATATATATGTATATACACGTACATATACATACAAAACTATTATACTCTACTGGATTTGCTGTGTAATTGCTTTAATTACAATTATATATAAAATTGACTTAATTACAATTTAATTACTTTAAATATTTCCTTTCTGTGTATTTAGAGCCATGTAAGAAAGTATTATAATTCCTGCTTCAATGTAATTTAAGACATGTTTCAAACAATTTAGGAAACTCAAGAGGAAACTATTGGACTTGTCCATATCTTTGCTTATGCCATTTAAATAGCCATTTGTATATATGTAAGGTGTTATTTCTCTTGTCCTACTTAAAGTTTTTTTGTTTTTAGGTTTTAATTTTAAAAAATTTGGGGGCTTAGCCTATTTGATGATTCTCTCAACTTGTAAAATCTGTAGGTTTATGTCTCTTGCCAAATCTGGAAATTTTTAGCCATCATTTCTTTAAATATTTTCCTTCTTTTTGTCTTCTTTTGGGATTCCAGTGACATGAGTGTCAGTTATAGTCTCACAGATCCTTCAGCTTTGTCCTTTTTTTCTCTCTTCACTGATCAGGTTGGAGAATTGCTCTTCTATTTTCCACTTCACTGATTTTTCCCCCCTCCTCTGTCCACTCCATTCTTCTATTGAGTCCATTCGCTGAGATTTTTATTTTAGTTATTGTATTTTTTTAGCTCCAAAATTTCCACATGGTTCTTCCACAGATTTTCTGTATCTCTTCTGAGACATTCTATTATCTGTAAGCGATTTTCAACTTTTTCATCAAGCATGTTTGTACTTGTTCAATGAAGCATTTAAGAATCGTGGCTGCTTTAAGATCTTTGTAGGGTGATTTTAACATTCCTTTCATCTTAGAGTTGACATATTTTGTTGTATTTTTTATTCAAATTGAGATTTTAATTGAAACCTAGACTTTTTTTTGTATTACGTTATAAGGCTCTGGATAAAATTCAAATCTTTTAAAAACGATTTCCTCAGACATAGCACTGGCAGGGGAAATGAGCTGAGGTCACATTACTGTCAGGTGGAAGTAGAAGTACAAGTTGACCCCCCCCCAGGGATGGCCTTTATATTGCTGGGAAATGGTGAAAGTCTTGACTCTCCTCTAGGCTTCCTCTGATACCACTGTAGTGAGTAACGGAAGGAAGTTTCATTACTGTCAGATGTCTGTAAAAGTCCAGAATCCCCACGTAGTATTCTCTAAACCAGGAAGGAACCTCAGATGCCTTATTATTGCCCAGTGGAGATGTAAGTCCAACTCTATTTGTCCTTCTTGACACCATCATGGCTGGGGCGCTAGGGTTTTACGATGGTTAATTTGACTTGTCAACTCAACTGAGCTAAGAGATACCCAGATAACTGGTAAAACATTATTTCTGGGTATGTCTGTGAGGATATTTCTAGAAGATATTAGATATTATTTAATTCATAAACTAAGCAAAAAAGATCTACCCTCACCAATGTTGGTGAACATCTGTTCAGGGCATGCATAGAACAAAAAGATAGAGGAAGGGCAATTCGTTCTCTTTCTTCTTTAGCTAGGACATCCATCTCCTGTCCTTAGCTGTCAGAGCTTTTGGTTCTCAGGCCTTTGGACTTGGACTGAACTACACTACCAACTTTCCTGATTCTCTAACTTATAGATGGCAAACTGTGGAATGCCTCAGCTTCCACAATTATAGGCACTAATCCTTATAACAAATACCTATGTATTGATATATCTTTATCCTATTGGTTCTGCCTTTCTGGAGAATCCTGAATGATACATTTGTGTAGGTACAGCCTCTCATGAGTGAAATATAAGCTCCTCAATCAACATTTGCTGGTATGAGTGGGGATGGGACCACAGACATTTTTATGTGGTTTGACTGGAGAACAATGGTTATTGTTGAAAAGCTTTCTGTTTTAGATGATTGTTTTTCTGATATTTTTGGTTAGGAAGAGAGTAGGCTTTTGTTATCTGCACCTCTTGGCATTTTCAAGTTGCTGGCTTTGTCAGCTCCATTTCTAGGATATATGAGGCAAAAATAAAAACCAGGGAACTTATCACCATGTTATTCCTGGTTCCAACTTCTCTACTGATCTGCCTCCTTCCCTCCATCCATCAAACTTTTCTTTGATTTATTCAAAAATAATGGTAAGGGTTTTTAGCTATACATAGGAGAAGGAATAGAGGAAAGTATTTAATCCATCTTTCTAGAAGTGAAAGGCCCACCCTCTGAGGAGAGATTTGGGTTTAGAAGATATCAGTGGAAGGCCCCAGATGAAGTGAACAGAGGTCACATGTGCCAAAGCACTCAATGAATGCCCTCCTATGACAGCTATCTTGGGACACTCCATCACCTCACATATCTGTAACTCAGATACGGCCCCTCTGCTTGTTTTAGGAATTGGCACTGTATGAACTTTTATGCAAAGAAAGAAGTTTTCAGCTGTAGGGACAGAACATTCTAATGCTCAGCTACTCTCCCATGAGAAACCCTCCCCTAGAGAATATAAACTCCCCATCCTTGGAAACATCCACGCAGTAGTTGGAAGTCCTAGGGTAGGAAGGAAGAGGCACGTGACAACTTCTGCAGCCTTTCTAGAACTAAGATTGTGAAACTATCTGTTCACTTGCTTTTGTGTGTGTGTATGGATGAGCTCCCAGAACACAGAGGTAAATTTTTTCATTTGTCTGGTACAGGTCCTCATGATGAGCTCTGTCTGGACACAGAATGTTCAGTTTCTGTCACTAACAGAGGGACTGAGTAACTGAATGACTGAGAAAGTATGGGGTCTAGCAGGTATCTATTCAGGCCAGCTAGATTCAAATATATTGTGGTAGGAAAGCAGAGTTGGCTGATACTCAGATTATCCTGTAGATTTTGGGAAGAGTCTGATACCATCCCCACACCCCTATGTATTATATAGTGCATCCTCAGTGCCAGTAGGCAGGCTGACTTAAAACTCACAGCACAGCAAATATTCTTAGAGAATGTGTAAGCATTTACTTTGCCTTGCCACTTCATCCTTGGCTCAGGACAGTTGGTGTCTCCCAATCTCCTTACAGCATGAGGATCAAATAGATACCCAGGGCTCAGATTTAAAGATTTAGAAGTCCATTAGGGAAGGAAGAGAATCAGATAATAGAAAGAACTGACTCAGCACTTTTCTTCTTAGCTATGTGCAGACATCAGCTAATTACATAAACCCATTTGGAGAAGAACATTAAAGAATCTTTTAAAAGCATTGAGGTCCTCTGGAAGAAACTTTTCTGACTAAGAGAGAGAGTCAAGGGTTTCTAGAAGAAAGCATCTCTTCAAGATGCTTTCTTCAAAAGAAATAGAAGATCTACTATGCTCCAGTTACCTCCATGTAGATTATCTCAGCTAAATCTCATGGCTAGTCAGTGAGTTAGTGATGGTTATCTTAGTTTTCAGGTAAGGAAACAGGATTACAGAGGGCAGAAGTTTCTCTGGGACACAGCTGGCAAGTGGCAGAGCTGTGATTTATACATAGGTTTGTCTGACCCTAAAGCTTATACTTTTATCATGCCACTGTTCTAGCTCTGCTAGGAGGAGAGGACAAAAGGAACAATGTCTTGGGGATATAGTTTCCAGGGACTATAATTTCATTTTTAAAAATGAAATTATGATGCAATTTTTAGATTTACGCACTCCCTTTTACCACTTTCTTTAGTTGTCATTTCTTCTTGCACTTCAGACCTTCTACTAGTGGTTATTTTTCTTTCTGTGTGAAGGATGTCCTAGGTCCAGTCAGAAGATGAAAATCACACATTAATTTGGCACAGGGAAAATTTAGTAGAAAGAATAGTTCACTATAATAGTGAGTGGAGTAATAAGGGGTTAGCCAGTAGGCAGTAAAGAGAACTTAAGGGTCTAGTAATAGCAGATATGCGAGCAGCCAGCACTGCTAGGACTGAGAAAGAACATACAAGGAATAAGTTCCCCAGGGCTGAGATCCAGACCTCGATGGAAAGAGGTTGACTGTAGCTCACTGAATGGAAGAACAGTTGCTGAGGTGCTATACTGATGGAACTTAGTGGAAATCTGTCCTCTAGGTTCCCAGGGAAATCTGTTTGATCAGAACATATCCTGGGGAAGTGTCTAAAGAAACCATTGGCTACCAGGTGTTGCTGATTGTGCTGGATGATGACTAGCTATGCACGAGAGAAGCTGTGTGCTCTAGAGTTTTCTGAGAGGTCAAGAACTGGAAATGGGAAGGGAAATCCCTTTGTCCTCTGTTGACAACAAGTGATGCCAGCAGGCAGAAGAAAAATATTTATATTGGAGACCATCTCCAGTTTTGCAAATCAGAAGCTTAAATTTGGAGCTGAGAGCTGTACCAGCCGGATAACTGGTACAGTGTGGAGCTGTGGATGCCATCTGTCTCAGTTTGTCTAAAAATCTCTTCCCCATTCTTGGTGGACATTTTCTGGGTACACAACTTATCTTTTTCTTAGCACATGAAGGTGTCATCACACTGTCTTTCGGTTGTTCTTCTTTTGTCTTCTTTTCTAGATAGTTTAAAGATTCTGTCTTGGCCTTTGATGTTTTAAAGATTACAACCCTTGCGTGTTGAAGAGCAGATTTTAATTATTTTAGAATTTGCCAAATTTGAAGATTAATGTCTATTTGGTCTTTGAAAAGTCTCAGCCATTACCTCTTCAAATAATGCTTCTGTCCTAGTTCTCTCTTCTCTTTTTGAAAAATTGGTTAGATATCAGCTAGTCCTTCTCACTTTAACATCCATGTCTCTTAACTTCTCTTTTAGATTTGCAAATTTGTTTTTACTTCTATGCTGTATTTTGGGTATTTTTTTCAGATTTTTCTTAGAGTTGACAATCTCTCTTTAGGCATACCTAATAATGTTATATCCATCTATTGGCTTTTGATTTCAATTATTTTTGTAGATAGTGTATTTCTTTTTCAAATCTTCCCCTATCCCTCCCCCCTTTTTTGGTGTATTTGGGTTTGTGCTTATGAGGCAGGCACTCTACCATTTGAGGCATGTCCCCAATCCTCTTTTTTTCAAGTCTATTTGGTCATGTTTATAGATATTCCTACTCTTATTGTCAATCTCTTTTTTTATTTATGAACAGATAAAATATATTTTACATTTTGTGTCAGATAATTCTGATATCTGAAGTCTTTATGTTGTGACGAAGCTGGTGCCTTTTGCTCATGGTATCATGTTTCTTTGTGCATTGTGCCTTTTTGAATATAACCAGATAATTTTTGGAACTTCCTAAGAATTATTTTAGCTCTGGGTTGAAACGATTTGTGTTTGGTGCTAGCACATGCCTGTGTATACCATTAAATAAGGATCTTTTTAAGCTTGAGGTTTTGTGGAAAATCCAGGTAGTATCAATTTCAACTGCAAATAAATACCTATTATAGTTATAGTCCTCAAAAATATTTTTCCCTGTACATTGCAGCCAAATTCTGGGGGGAACTCTCTTCATTGTCCCTACTTCTCCCTAGCATTGAGGATGCAGCCCTTTGAGTTATGAGCTTTCTGTAGGGGTGGTAGTTCTCCTATAAGACTCCCCACTTTGGATGAGCCAAAGTCTTTGTCTTTTGTTTTCTATAAACTACTAAGAATGAACCTTAAGGCCATCTGGGTTTGACAAATGTCCTTGAAGAAATTGGTTGCTCTACTATTCACAATAGCCAAGTTATGGAAACAGCCAAGATGCCCCACCACTGATGAATGGATCAAGAAAATGTGGTATCTATACACAATGGAATTTTATGCAGCCATGAAGAAGAATGAAATGTTATCATTCGCTGGTAAATGGATGGAATTGGAGAACATCATTCTGAGTGAGGTTAGCCTGGCCCAAAAGACCAAAAATTGTATGTTCTCCCTCATATGTGGACATCAGATCAAGGGCAAACACAACAAGGGGATTGGACTATGAGCACATGATAAAAGTGAGAGCACACAAGGGAGGGGTGAGGATAGGTAAGACACCTAAAAACCTAGCTAGCATTTATTGCCCTTAACACAGAGAAACTAAAGCAGATATCTTAAAAGCAACTGAGGCCAATAGGAATAGGGGACCAGGAACTAGAGAAAAGGTTAGATCAAAAAGAATTAACCTAGAAGGTAACACACACGCACAGGAAATTAATGTGATCAACTCCCTATTTGGCTATCCTTATCTCAACCAGCAAAACCCCTTGTTCCTTCCTATTATTGCCTATACTCTCTCTTCAACAAAATTAGAGATAAGGGCAAAATAGTTTCTGCTGGGTATTGAGGGGGTGGGGGGAGAAGGTGGGAGTGGAGTGGGTGGTAAGAGAGGGGGTGGGGGAAGGGGGGAGAAATGACCCAAGCCTTGTATGCACATATGAATAATAAAACAATTAAAAAAAAAGAAATTGGTTGCTCTAGGTTTTCACTTTTACTTAGTTTTTGGTCTCTGAGAAGTTTCTTTTTGCTTTTTTTTTTTACTTTCTTCTTATTTATTTCTGTACTTTATTTAGCACAGTGGGAGTGTTTGTCAGAATACCTAGTCTGTTACAGTACCAGAAATAGTAGTTTGAGCTAGGTCACATGAAATATCATTTAGTTCTTACAATAATCTTGGGATTATGAGCTCAATCTTTTGGTCCAGGAAAATGAGGCTCAAGGAGATTACACAAACAGCAAGCAGCAGAGAAGGGATGGACCTTCAATCTACACCTTTTGATTTCAGTTCATTTTCTGCCTCTCCACCATACTATTCTAGTTCTCTGGCTTTCTTAGCTTCATTTAGTGCAAATTCCAGGAATCTCCAGGGTTTGGGTTCTTCCTAAAATTCAGAAGTACACTGAAATTGCAGGAGATGTTTGGCTTCTGTTCTCCTCTCACTTGACCACACACAGCTCTGCTTCTCCTGAAGGTATGCACTTTTATTAAGGTGGAAGAGCAGCTGTGACTGAACAAACTGAGAAATGGGGCATCACGTGCAGTCTATGTGTCTCTAGAGACCCATGGGGACTGAGGGAGTGAAATCTCATTTTCAGGATATTTTCTACTCTGTCTGGTACACAGAATGCATTTATGATTCCAGAGTCCCTTTGGAAATAGCATGTCTGTGGGAGCAGCCCTCTTGTCTGACAAGGCCCTTCCCTCTCTTTTTGTTTTTCTTCCTTTACTACCTAGCTCCCCTCCTCCCTTACCAGAGAATTCAGAATAAACTCCAGAGACTGAGTACTTGTGTCAAACAGATATCAACATTGGAAACGTCAGATGTACCCATTCTGTACCTCTTCCAGGCTTGGAAAGAACTGGGGCCAATTAAAAGTGAACTTTTAAGAGAAATGAACATCTTGTATGCCAGGTTTCTGCTGAATGTCACTGCAATTGCCTAAATTATAACTATCAGAAAAAATGCATTCTAATTATGGAAATGCCATTAGGAGGAGTTCCTTCTGCCTGGAACTGGCTTAAAAAATGACTACCACCCACCCCTTGTCTCCATCCCATCTCTCAACAGTAATTCTATATTTCAGAGGGAAAAGGCAATATATTATGGTGAAAAGAGAATTTGTACCCCCAAACTGAGTCTGGATCCTAAGTCATCATTTATTGGCTATGTGACCTTGCACAAAGCAATTTACCTCTCTCTGACCCTCATTTTCCATAGCTATAAAATGAAGATAATGATACCTGTTCCATAGGCTGTTGCAGATATTCAGCAACATGAGATGGCATACATAAAAGATTGTAGCACCTGGCCTGGCACATACTGGATTGCTGAGCTGAGTTAGGGCAAGGGTGGATAATTATGACAATTGAGGAGAGAGCTCTAAGACCCCATGCTTATTCGGATGTTACCTTTTGGTGCTTGTAGGCCTGGGTAGCACACTCTATGCAGGAGTGAATGAAGACTCTGACCTGCATCTTCCCATGGAATCTTGAACTTTCTAATTCTATCTCTGGGAAGAGTCCCATTCCTTGATTTTGCTAATATCTGTGTTGACACCCTCATGAGAGTACCAATTTTTCTCTGCCATGGCAGAATATTCCATCCTCCTCATAGTCTGAGTCAATCTTTTCCAGCAAGTGGACCGTGGACCCTGATACTTGGGAAAAAATGAATTATTTCAGAGTTCCATGGATCCATATGCTCAGCAAACATTGCCTATACAGTAGGCAATTGTGTCTTGAAATTAAGTACTCACTTACATTGCAAATGTATATAGATGCTCTTGTGAAAGAGAAACTACCTAAAGGCACATTCAGACCTTTTAGAGAAGTCTTTTGGAATTGTGTTTTCTTAATCAATAAATAATAAAAGTGCCACCACTGTGATGATATATGGTTTGGGCCTAAGAACTTTTTGGATTTCATTTGGAAAGGTCAGAAATGCCCAGGGATCTGAGAAAGGACTCACATCTTGGTGGGCTGAACTCCCTCTCTTACTCTTCCATTTCCTCAACCTACTGGGCAGAGGTTGAGGAAGGTGACATTACCACCTGCCAGTGAAGTATCTCTCTGAAGGACACTAATGACCCAGCTACACCACCAGCTGTTTTTTATCTACAACTCCTGGAAGGCTCAAAAGCCAGGTGTTGGGTGCTTGGACCTGAACACTTCAGTCCTAGCTTCCCAGGTTGCCTTTGTGTTTGCCCTGTGCTGTGAGTTTGGTCATAGTGGAAGTGGAAACTCATTAAGGAATATATTAATGAGAGGTGAACAGGGAAAACCAGACAGCTCTTCTCAAGTGTCCCACTGACACTGTAGACTTTGGCTAAACTAACTGTATCTGGGGTTAAGTCTTTAGGAGATAATTAAGGTTAAGTGAGGAAGAATGAGATCCTAATTCAACAGAACCATGCCCTTATAAGAAGAGGAAGATCTCTCTGTCTCTCTCTCTCTCTCTCTGACATAGAGAAAAGACATACATCTACAAGTCAGGAAAAGAGGCCTCGCCAGAAACTGACCCTGCTGGTCCCTGGGATTTCCAGCCTCTAGAACTCTGGAAGATAAACTCCTGTTGTTTAAATCACTTTCTGTGATATTTTGTAATGGCAGCTGGAACAGACTAATATATTATTTTTCATTTTATTCTCTGCAAATAATAAAATTCAGTCACTCTTAGTGTCCAAATAGTACTCTTGTTTGAAGTTTTAATTTTTGTCAAAATGATATGTGGCCATAGTTTGAAAAGACTGATAATTCTGCAAGTCCTTTACAAAAATACTTCAGTCCCACTCCAGGTCACTTCACCCTGTCAAGGACCCTCTCTGTTTATTTCAGTGTTCACCTCCAGTGAGGAATTATATGTTCATACTGCTACTTTGTGATAGTTTGGCTTTAGTCTCATCTGCTGACTTCCTCAATAGGACTGAGAATTTAATTCCCTTTCACCCTTAGCTCCTCATGTGAGCACACGACATGCTTTTTTGCAACTGGCTCTCCTTCATTGATATTCATATGCTAATATCCAGCATTTATATAATTATGTAAATTTTATTTGCAGCACAATTATTACTCGACCTTTTTTGCACTTTTTTTGTTCTCAGTGGAATTTATAATTATCTTACTTTAAATAATTTCCTTGGCTTTCTTTATACTCATCACTAATTCAACCCCTAAATTCTCCCCTAGATTTCTAAACTACCTCTCAATATATTTAAGTATATAAGGTCACTTATCAATGTCTTATTGCAGAAGTTGCTTATGAAACTTCTGACCAATTCTGACCTCTAGGTCTGCTGCACAGAAACCAGACTAAATTGTTTTTCATCAGCATCCTAAATGTCCCCTGACCTCTCATTTGTATTAGATCTCATTTCTTGGATCTCATGTTGTCCTCTTTCTTCATTTACTCCCTCATTTTGGTACAGTGTGTCCTAAAGTATCTTTCTGAGAAAGGGTTTATGGGAAATAATTTAAAAATTTTTTGAGAATATGAAGTACTTTTATTCTACTTTTAAACTTACTTTATATTTTGAATGAGCATAGAATCTTGAGTTGAAAATTATTTTCCCTTAGCATATTAAAGCCATTGTTCCATTTTCTTCCAGATTTCAGAGTTGCTATTGGGATGTCCCATGCAAATACAATTTGGATTCATGTTTTACAATCTTTTCCCTTCCCCTACCATCTCTGAAAACCTGTTAGGGTATTTTATTTGTCCCCCAGTATTCTGAAATTTCCCTTCTATGCCTTAGAGTGAATTTATTTTTATTCACTTTGCTGGGTATGCGATGGACCTTGAAATCCACGAGTTTCAAGCTCTAGGGTATTTTTTTGAACTTTAAAAAAGTGTTTCTTTCACCATCACTTTATCCTTACCATATCTAGAATTCCTAGTTCTAAACTACTGCATCTTTTGGTTTGATCCTTTCATTTTTTAAAATCTTTTTTCTCTCATTTTCCATCTTCTGATCTGTTTGCTGTACTTTCTAGGAAATCTAGTCAGTTTTTATCTTCTAGACTTTGTATTGAAGATTTCATTTCTGGTTATAGGTTATGTTATTGCCCACCAGTTTTTTTGTTGTCTTATGTCTCCTGAATATTAGTTTTGAGTAGTATTCTTCTCTAATATAATGAATTCAAAATCTTCAGATAGCTCTGTATGGTTTTATCAATAGGTTTTTGGATATTTTCTTCTTCTTGCCTAGTTTCTGTTTTTCTCAAGTTGTTCACCACCGCCCCCCCTCCGCCGCCCCCGTGTTTTAGTCTGTGTTATAGTTGAATCTTTTTTTTTTATTAGATGGTACTTGGGATTGAACTCAGGGCCTCATCTTGCTAGGCAAGTGTCTATCACTTGAGCTATGCCCCAGTCCTTTTGCTTTTAGTTTCTTAAATAAGTTCTCATACTTTTCCCTGGGTCAGCCTTGGACCATAATCATCCTATTTCTACCCGCTTCATAGCTGGGATTATAAACTTGTGCCACCATGCCTGGCCCCTATAGTTGGATCTTAAATATTCCTCTAAAGGAATCTATGTTAAAGACTTAATACCGAGAGTAGCACTACTGGGAGATGGTAGAAACTTTAAGAGGACAGGCCTGGTGGGAGATATTCTGGTCATTGGAGATATGTGCTCTTGAAAGGGATACTGGGACCCATTATCCCTTTTTCTTCCTCTTTTTATTTATTTATTTATTTTTGTATACCAGTCATGAAATGAGTAGTTTTGCTCTACTGTGTGCTGCTACCGTAACCGTAACGTGTTGCCACAGATTCAAAGCAATGAGGACAATTAGTAATGGACTGAAACCTCCAAAATTGAGCCAAAATAAACCTTTTCTTTTTATAAGTTGTTATATTACATGTTTGTTATAGTAATGTAAGGCTAACTAACGAAGTCTGCCTGCAGGCTAGTGGCATTCTTCACATGCTTGGGATTCCTTCTGTCTTTCATCTTCCCATTACTGCAACAAAATACCTGAGAACATCAGCTTATAGGAGGAAAATTTCTTTTGGCTCACAGTTTCAGATGTTTCAGTCTGAGGTTACTTGGTTCGTTCCTTCTGGTCCTGTGGTGAGACAGCACATCATGGCAGAGAGCATATGGTAGAGCACAGTTGCTCACTTCATGGCAGCTGTGAAGGAGGGAGTGCCATATGACTGTGGACTGAAACCTCTGTAACCACGAGCCAAAACAAAGCTTTTTCCCTTTAAGTTGACTTTTTCAGGTATTCTGTCACAGAAACAGAAAGATGATTAACACAGAAAATTTGTATCAAGAAGTTGGGCCATTGCTGTGACTATACTTGATTATGTGGCTCAGATGCCTTTGGAACTGGTTTACAGGAAGGATTTGGAAAAATTCCTCAGGCAGGAAGCAGGCTAGAGAAAGTCTAGATTGCTGTAAGTATAGCTTAGTGATTCTGGTGGGAACTCAGAAGACCAGAATGCAGAGAATAAAGGCCAGGCTCATTCAGTTTAAGATGAAAATGAGAACTCTCTTGGCAATTGGACTAGAGGCCATTTACATTATATTTTGGTAAAGAACTTGTATACGTTTTGTCCATGCCTTGAGACTTCATGGGAGGTAATAGACAAATCTGGTGAAGGAAACATCAAGACAGCACAGCATTAAGGTTATGGCATAGGTATCCCTGGCTGCTTTTTGCAGTGAAAAGCAGAACACAAAGATTTGAAAAAAACCAAACGTGCAGTTTGGTCAGAAAAGGAATGCATGTAAAGTTGAGGCCAATGAGGGTATGGTCACTAAAGAGATTAGTGACATTAAAAAGAAGTTGAGTACTTTGTATAGAAACAATGGAAAAGATACCTTGAGGGCATCTCAGGAATCAGCAAAATCCTACTTTGGTTACCAATTTTCTGTGTCAGTTCCCTTTCTATCATTGTGACAAAATACCCCAGAAAATCAATTTTGAGGAAGAAAGATTCATTTTGGTCCATGGTTTCAGAGGTTGTGGTTCATGGTCATTTGGCTACATTGTTTGTGGGCCTATGCTGAAGCAGAAACATCATGGCAGATAGCTTGAGGCACAGTAAAGTTATATAGTTGCTCACCTTAGAGAGAGAAAGAGAGAGAGAGAGACAGACAGACAGTCAGACAGAGAGAGAGCGACTGGGGACAAAATGTAGTACCCAAAGGCAGGCCCCAAATGATCCATTCCCTTCAGCCAGATTCCATCTCCTATGTTTCCATCACCTCCTAGTAGCCCATCAGTTATAAACCCATCAATGGATTAATCCACTGATGATCATGAGAGTCCTTATGATCCAGTCACTTCTCAAAAGTCCTAGCTCTAAGTATGGCTGCATTGTGGACCAAGCCTTCAACACATGAGCCTTTGGGCCTTTGGGGAACATTTTTGGTCTAAACCATAACATTGTTTATGGTTGAATCTCAATGACTCTGGGCCTCAATGTAGGCTAATTTTGCTGGGGTGTTTAATTGGATCCCTTAATGTCATAGGTTTGGGACTTTCTCTTGCACTGGTTACATTTTTTGAAAAAGATTTTTCTAGTCTCCTGCCTGGTGGCTATGAGCCTAGCTTAGTAGCAATCACTGGAGACTGTCTGGGGAAGGCCAGGAGACTTTGACATTCAGTGAGTAAAGCTGGTTTCACCTATTCCTTTGTTAGTATGGGGTCTCTGGTTTCAATTGGAAATCTGTATTCTTAGTGCAGAGATCCTAGACCTGTGTTGTCCAATGTAATAGGCCTTGGATACATGGGGCTTTTGAGCACTTTTAATGTAGCCAGTGCAACATTTTAGCCAGGAACTAAAGTTTTAATTTTAAACTATTTATTTTCCCAAGCACATAATTTATTCGGTAGCAGGAAACTTTTACATGTTTTACAATGATTTGGGTATGTGGATTTACTTTTCACCAGTAAATCTCATGAAATCCAACAACAGATCAAATGTTTCCCTTGAAAATTCAGCAACTAAATTGAGATATGTTATAGGTGTAAATACACACTGTGTTTTGAAAGAAAGAATGCAAAAGAGCTTGTCAATATTTTTAAAATTGATTATACATTAAAATGACACACTTTGGATATATTAGGCTAAGTGAATTATGATATTAAAGTTAATTTTACTCATATATGGAGTCTAAAAAAAGTTGATCTCATAGAAGTGGAGTAGAATAGTGATTATCAGAGATGGGGAGAGGATGGTCAACACACAAAGCCACAGTGATGCAGAAGGAGTAAGTTCTGGTGATCTATTGCAGAGCAGGGTGACTATAGTTAACAATAATGTATTGCGTATTTCAAAATAGATGGAAGAGTGGACTTTGATGTTCTCACACCAAAGAACTGATAAAGGATTGGGTTGAAGTGATAAGTATGCTAATCACCACACACTGTACACATGTATCAAAACATCAGATTGTACCAATTAATACCTATCATATCAATTTAAAATAAAATATAAAACTTTTTAAAAAGTTAATTTTCCTTTTTTTATTTTACTTTATAAAATGTGGATACTAGGGCTGGGGGGCATGGTTCAAGTGGAAGAGCACCTGCCTAGCAAGTGCAAGGCTTTGAGTTCAAATCCCAGTACTGATAACCCTCCCCACTATAATGTGGAAATGTATATCTTAATAACTAAGTTGTTAATTAAATTTAATTATTAAATTAAAATTTCCAGTAGAAAATGTGAAATTATGTGTGTGGCTTGCACTACATTTCCATTGGCATGCTGTCTTGAAGGCTAGGATGCTGCTCCAGTGAGAAGAGGCTGGTCTGAGTCTCAGCTTCCCTCTGAGCCCTGCTTGAGCCTGTGGGTGTCCATAGAGTGTGTGGTTCTTGACTTTGCTCACTGTCTGACTGGAACCCAGTGTCCTTGGCTTGCTTGTCAATTACTAAGTGGTTGTCTGCTTCCAGGGTTCTGAGAGTTTGTTGCTATCTATTCTTCATTTTTTTCTCTTTTTCCTTTATTGTGTGTGTATATCTATATATACAAATTTAATTTAGATAATATATAAAAAATTACATAATATATAATTTAAATAACATACAGTTGCTTTAAGAGGTAGCAAAGATAAAAATGTACGTGCTCAATCCACGGACCAGAAATGGCAGTCCTAAATATCTCTTGATTCTCTGTCTTGATCTATTCTACTTCATATCCTCATCATTTCTAAGAGAAAGATTGCATCAGCCTTCTACCATCTGGAGCCGGCTGCTTACTTCCAGCCTCTCCCCATGCAAAGCTTTCTCCCAAGCTGCAAATCTGATTATGTTGCTTCTGTTTAAATCCTTTAGCAGCTTCCAACACACAAACAAAAGCACTCGAGCTCCTTAATATGACCAAGATTCCCTGTAGGGTGACTTTTGCACCTCTGTCTTATCAGCTATTCCCACTCACTACCCATCATCCCAACAACACACAATATACCATTTAATATGCCTGTGTGCAACATGCCATGTAATGTATGCACATGCACACAGTGTGCCATTTAGTGTACATACATGTATATACAATGTGCTACTTAATGTGTGCACATGCATACAACATGGCTTCCAGTGTAATGCACGTGCACAACATATCATTTGATACGTGCAGTGTGTGTAACATGCACTTTAGTACAGATTTTGCCTTCCTCAAACTTTGCCTTTGGAGGTGGTGGTGAGAAGGTGGCTCTGGCTTGGTGTTGAATCTCTAGTAAGGACAATGATGGCCAGCCACACTCAGAATGTAGCAGGAGCTCTTCCTTTTACGTAATTGAGCTCCTTAGTTTCATCCTCGTTTTCTATGTGAGGAAAGAGAGATGCTGAGATTCAATGACTTTCCCAAGTGAACCAAAGAGCTAACTGAATTCTAGAGCTTCTGCCCATGTGTGTTACTGGTGCCTGTGCTTTTTTTTTTAATGGGATAGTTGCTGGCTTACAAGCCTGTCACCCCTGATGGACTGGAAATTGCCTGCAGCCAGAGACCAGGTGTTTCTTTTAATCTCTGTATCATAGGGCTGCAAAGTAGACTTGGCGAGCAGACATGCTATCCCCTCACCATCTTGTTGTGCCCTGCCCCAACTCCCTCCTGTGCACACCACAGTCCCTTGGACAAGGTCTTCTCATCAATTCCCCTTTAGTGCTAATTCTTCATAAATATATGATTGTTGTCTCCTCTTAGTGTTGGAAAAAGGGACTCCATTCAAAGACATTGTGAGCAGCTTCCTAGGCATTTGTTTCAATATGTTATCTGTGCTTTCAGAATGGTGGCCATAATTATTATTATTATTATTGTTGTTGTTGTTATTATTATAAGAAATTCACTGGTTTTAAATAATTATAGGGGCTTAAATGATGTGGAAAATGCTAATGATGTTCTTTTGGTGAAATATTTCCTCCTATACTTAGCATAATCTTCCTTTGAATTATGCCAGGAACCCTTAAAACCAAAGCTTTATTATCATTTTTTATTGCTATTCTCTTCTTTTTGGATGCCATACCAATGAATCATAGGAGGGAAGAAGCCTTTTGCTTGCATAATGGGGTGACTTTGCAAGAGGCAGCCTGAATGCAGAATGCCCCAAAGCTTGTGGACTGGGGGACTAGAGGAATACTGGGAAAGAGTCAACTGGACAGGGCACAGGTATACCTTGGCAAAAGCTGTCCTGGCCACAGAGGGTGGTCCTAGGGAGGACAGATGTTGGTACTAGAGTCCAATTGGGTAGGTGAGTTCACCTGAGCGTGGTTGGTCTTCTTTCAGGACAATATTGGAGGAACCTTGTCAGGGTGGCTCCAGAGTTTTTATGTTGGAAGGCTTTAGAGATCCACAGTTGACTGAATTAAGGTTAAAGCTACTCTTGCATAGCAATATATACAGAACTCAGTAGAGTTTAGTAGCATGTTAAAGTGAGGGGATGCTGGTAGAGTGAAGCGCTGGTCATCCCTGTGTTATTCCTTTCTCCCGAACTCTGCTTGTTTCTCTCCTTAGCCCTATGAGTAAAGTATGGAAGGGATAAAGTCACGCACCACTCCTCTCCCCACTGTGGAAACCTTAGCAGTGTTGCTAGCCAGGAGGCCACTTAGAGTGGTGACTGTAAGCATGGGCCCTGGAGTCAGACAGATCTAACTGGTCCTGCCATGGGTAGTTACCCTGGGACCATGTGATGCTGAAGATTCCATTCTAGCTTCTTGTTTTTCCATATATGAAATGAGGACAGCATTTACTTCTTGCGGGTACTTAAAGGGTTAAATGAGATTCTAAGGTGTATAAAGCATTTAGTGGGATGCCTGGGTAATAGTAAATACTTGCTATGTAGCAAATGCTATTGTTATTATTCATATCTTGATAGATGCACTTCCATTCTCAGAGGGATTACCAAGAAGTACCAGGAGGCCATGGGGGCCCCGGGAAGTGTAACGGGCCCTGTGGGAGAGACTGTTGGAGCTTGGCAAGTGCTGGGGCTCAGGGTGGGCTCAGGCCTGGAGGGAGGTTGTGATACACAGCAGGAAAGGCAGCTGACTATGGGATTAGGGATGCAAAAGGACCCTCTAGGATTGTGGATGCAGAAGTCTGGGACCTGAGCTTTGAGAGATCCTTAGAACTTGTCTGCTGCATATGCCTTTTCAACTTGCTTCTAGATTGAGGATGGTGGAACTGAAAGTACTGAAACTCCCTCTGTGTGTTGGGGTGGGGTAATCATGCAGTTTGGGGCCACCCAGCAGCATATGCAGCACTGGGAACTAGGCCCATACCCTTGGAGCACCTCCTCCTCACTTTGCAGTCTTGTTGAGGGCTCTCCACCTCTTCCAAATGAGGATGGCCTCCCATGTGGGTATGGTGGTGGGGCATGTTGGGTGGGGTGGGTTGGGGAAACTCTAACCATCTCTCCCCACCCCCCTCCCGTGGTGGTGCCTTTTGCATAATAAGCAAGAACTCTACCACCCTGTCACTGAGCTATCCCTCCAGACCCTAGAATGTCCTCACACAGCACCAGGGAGAGCTCAGCAAAGCCACCTTAGAGAGGTGGTCAGCCGTGGAGGCTGTAACCGCTGGGAGGAGTAGGGGCACTGTCAGCCAGAAGTAGGGCTGGTCATTCCCAGGACTCCTGTGAGGGAACCACAGGGGCAAATGTGGCAGCTTTGTACAGGAGAGTGGGGAGGGAGGAGTGCCAGGCCTCAGTGTGGTCCTCTGCAGGACATCCCTTTTGGGGCAAGGGCATCACACCACTCTGGCCCAAGGCATCCATTTCTTCCTAGTTACCTCGGACTGGCTCCATGTTCACTGAGCTGCCTATTAACATCGGCTTTTTGAGAGACTGTCTTTAGAACACAGAGCCTGGTCAGGCCCACACACTCAGGTGCTTTGGCAATTGGAGCCCTAAGGCAAACTAATATACTGATCATGGTTTAGATGCCTCATCTCTGTGAATGTGGTGTGGATGAGCATTCCTGAGTTTTTGTCCTCTGGGGAGTGTCCAGAGGCCTCTTTCTAGGTCTCTGAGAACCAGGTCCTGGGCTGGGAATTTGCTAGAGTAGTGAAGACTGTCCTGGGAGGCTGTTGGGGACAGCCAACAGCCTTGTTCCAGTGACACCTACCCTTGCCCCAAGCCTATTCATCAGATGCCTGCCAGTGAGCGTATATGGCTGTGTGTGTGTCTGTATGTATGTGCATGTGTGCAGGCACATGCAGACACTTTTGGGAGGTGCATGGAAGTCTGTGTGGGATTGAAAGCTATAATTTTTAGCACTCCTTTTACCACATGCCTCTTCCTATGCCCCAGGGAATCACTGTGTGTTAAAAGCCACATATGAGGCCATAGCCTGGGAGCCAATAACCTGAAGTTCAGATGATCTATAATTCCCACCTTTCTTCTAACATTCAGGGAAGCAGTGTGAGTCGATGAAGTCAAAGAGACTTCATATGCTATCAGTGCCATTTGCCAGCTCCCTGCTTTGGTGCCAGCTTCTTCAACACTCTGAGCCTCAGTGTTCAATGGACATAATAACGCTGACCTTCACCACTGGGATGAGGGTGGAATGGGAGGAGGTGTGCACAGGTGTCTCGTACAGAGCCACCACCAGGCACACAGGAAGGGCATGTAAGTGATAGCTTATGTTGTTCACTATATTCTAGACAGGGACCTTGCACAGGGTGTAGAATTACCAGGTGTGACAGGATTCACTTTTTATTCTCCCAACAGGAGTTCAGGCTGGTAATTGTGAAAGGCTGCCAGACAGCATGGATTTGATTCTAAGGTGCTATCACTTGTAAGGTATTTAGAAACAACTCTCTCTCTCTCTCTCTCTCTCTCTCTCTCTCTCTCTGTATCAGAGGGAGTCTCATGGAGGGAGAGGAATAATACATTCAATGCAAACATAATGTTCAGAAACATTAAATGAAGAAGACTATACACACTGGAATGAAGAAAATACAATTCTAGGACCGACAGTGTTCTAGTGATTGCTGGTGTGAGGAAGCAGACAAAATTCTTTACATAAATAATCTCACGTAATACTCACAATATCTCTGTGAGACTGGCACCACTAGGATCCTTAGTTGACCAATGAGGAAAATGAGTCTCAGAAAGGTTAAGAAACTTTCCCAAGGCCACATAACCAGTAAATGCTGAAGCCGGAACCTTAACCCATTTGCTGACACTAACAGGCTTACTCTTTTTTTTTTTTAAATTTTTATTTTATTCATATGTGCATACAATGCTTGGGTCATTTCTCCCCCCTGCCCCCACCCCCTCCCTTACCACTCACTCCACTCCCACCTTCTCCCCCCACCCCCTCAATACCCAGCAGAAACTATTTTGCCCTTATCTCTAATTTTGTTGAAGAGAGAGTATAAGCAATAATAGGAAGGACCAAGGGTTTTTGCTGGTTGAGATAAGGATAGCTATACAGGGAGTTGACTCACATTAATTTCCTGTGCGTGTGTGTTACCTTCTAAGTTAATTCTTCTTGAACTAACCTTTTCTCTAGTTCCTGGTCCCCTTCTCCTATGACCTCAGTTGCTTTAAAGTATCTGCTTTAGTTTCTCTGCATTGAGGGCAACAAATGCTATCTAGTTTTTTAGGTGTCTTACCTATCCTCACCCCTCCCTTGTGTGCTCTTGCTTTTATCATGTGCTCAAAGTCCAATCCCCTTGTTGTGTTTGCCCTTGATCTAATGTCCACATATGAGGGAGAACATACGATTTTTGGTCTTTTGGGCCAGGCTAACCTTACTCAGAATGATGTTCTCCAATTCATCCATTTACCAGCAAATAACATGCTTACTCTTAATCCTTCTGTGCTATTGCCTTTCAGATTTTGGAGACAAAATTCAGTGCTGAAATGGGCACCTATAGCCATTATTCATTTCAAAACCCATTTCTTCTGTTAGGGGCACATAAAGTTCTGTTAGCATAGTCATCACTTTTTGTAAATTCTCTACTTTTAATACAATATGATTTCTGGCAGGAACTAACTTATCAACTTCTCATACTGAAGTATGAATTTATCTAGTTTTACTTCCTATCAAATGCAGAGATCCTCTGACCAGAGATTCCAATATGGCCACCCTGACTGTCCTTGAACACCTCTCATGGCAGGGAACTCACCATCTACCACTCATCCATGGCCAGATAGCTCTCACCGCTAAATTCTGTGGACCTGGGATCTTCCTCTCTTCAGCTTTCTGATAGCAGTCTTTGCTCTCCTCGCTGGAGCAGTTACAAAATAAATTGCTTCCTTTTCCCCATGACAACATTTTAGATATGTGTGAGCTCCCATCTCCAGGGGGTGATGCCTCATTTTCTTTCTATATTCCCTATAACACTGGCTTTGGTTTCTGTCCCCACCCTAGCTTTGCCTTCTAAGCACTTGTATATGATCCAATTTAAACAACAGCAGAGAACATCCCATTAGGAGGGGTCTGACCACCAGCACATTCGTTTTCTTGTCTTGGGATGTTTGAAATTCAAGCCTGATCTCTTGTGGTGGAAGTCGAGGTCTGTGTTTTCTAAGAAAGAAATTCCAGATACCAAGTTACAGCTGGAGACCCCTGATGAACTAGGGGCCACTTATATATGCCCCCCCAATCATTCATCTTATGTAACTTTTTAATCTGATAGAGGCAATATGAGTGCCACTTGTGACTTCTCTGTTAGTCGGGAAGTCTGTTGAGGGCATGCATTGCATCTAATCACCTCTGGGTCCTTCCAAAATGTCCACTCCATTGGTGGGCCTCTTATCATCTGTCAATAAATGCAGTTGACAGATAGACTCACTGGGGCCTGAGAAGTCATTTTCTGCTCCATTGCATCTCAGAATCCAGCTGTGTCCAGCTGGAACCAGCCCTCTGTTCACTGGTTTTCTCTGTGAACATGGACCCAGGTCTCATAGCTTGCCCATGCATGACAATCAGATGAATTTCAGTTTGGAGCTCTGCTCTCTTCTGCCCCCACCTGGAGGGGCGGGGAGGGGGTGGAACCAGAGCCCTGAGTGGAGTGGCACAGGTCAACTTGCACAGAGCCCAGTTCCTCCGCCTCGGTTTATATTCACCTGCCACCACTCCCATAATGACAATCTCCCAGGTGTAGGCAGATTCTAGAGATGTAATTTGGTGAGAAGGGGGAGGGGGGGGCAGTGTATCAAACAGCTGTTTCCAATTGTGTCTTTATTAAAACCTCCTGCCAGCCCCTTCCTCCTCCTCCTCCCTGATGTCGCCTATAAATCAAATGTCTCTTCTTAGAATTATAATCACCAAAATAAGGCGGTGATTTATAAGGAATTCTGAAATACCAAATAATCAGCCAAACACTTCAATTTAATGGCAGCAATAAGTCAAGTGCCTCCATGCTCATCTCAGGAGGAAGAAACATGTTGGTTTTGGTTGTTTTGAAATGACAGATGCTCTTTGGAGAGTTGTAACAAATCAATTATCCACATGTTGAAAATAGAACAACTCCTTTTTAAAGATATATTTTTATGGATATACTTTTTAAAAAAAGGTCCTAAGGAAGGAGGGGGACCTGGGCTCTTTAGTTATTTTTCTGACAAAAGAAAATTGAGGAAATAATAGCTCTGAAGAAAAAGCTGTCCAAAATGACATCAATCAGAGGTGCGGGTGCCCTGTGCCTATGAAAAGTGCCCACAGGATTCTTAAGTCTGTTTTTTATCCAGCCAGGCAGGTAACAAGGTATCTACCTCCACTTTGGTGGCATTTTCAATTGTACTCCTCCCTCCAAATTGCCTTGTGAGGGCGTTCAATCCTTGAGCTCACCTTGTGTTTCTCATTTCAAGAATTTCTTCTTTATCCGTGAAGAAAGAAGTCATGTGTCAGCAGCTGGCTCTGAGATTGGAGCCTGTGTTACCTCGTTATGTATGGCCCCATCTGTTGGGCCACCCAGAGAGCCTCGTGCGTCCTTTCTCAGGTCCTATTTTCCTCTCCTCCCACATCGCATCCATTTGCTACAAGATAAAACACCAGAGCATCTGCAGCAAAGTCTTCTGTTAAAGCAGGTGGGGCTCAAAGCTACCCCAGGCCTTCCAGCTGGCAGGTGTGTCAGATTCAAGGACCTTGAGAAGGTCATGCTGTCCCAATTCCGAAGGTTGTGCTGTCCCTGTGCATGGGGCTTTGGCCACATCTGCCACTCTGGGTTCCAGATTTGGTAGACAGGATTGTGTCCTGGGAGTAGGTTCTACAGGGGGGATGGCTTTGCCCACTGTTCACTGAGAGTGGTGGTTCCAGTGGATTTGCTCTGAGCAGGTAGGGGAGACAGCCTCACATTGCCAGGAGTGAGTGCCCTGCCCATTTTCAAGTGTCCAGGCTGATGGGAGTTTCCAGGCGAGGTCCATGGGCTTGCATCTCAGGCCAGGCCTGGCTCTTCCCCTCTGAGGACTGGACCACAGCCTGAAGTGTGGCTGTTGGTTTTCTTTTTCTCTCTAAAATGTATTTTATTTATTTTCTGTGGTGCTGAGGATGGAGCCCGAGGCCTTGTACTTGTTAGGCAAGTGCTCTATCACTGAGCAATGTCCCCAGCCCTGTTGTTTTCACATTAGACTTTCTCTGTCCCTGCTGTCCATTGTCAGCAATGTTCTCTGCCACTTTCCCTGTGCCCCAGTTCCTCTGCTTGACTTCACTTAGCAGACTGTCTCCCTCCTTTCATTCTTCCTAGAGTCCTTCCTTTTCTTTCCTTGGTATCTACCTCCACCCTTGTCCTATTCTCATCTTCTACGTTTGGAGGCTCTGTGAATGACTCTTCTGATCCATTCATTGGGTCACCTATTCAGCAACTCTTCTAAGTACTTTCTATGTGGTAAACAAGCACACATATAAGTAATTACACTTTGTGAAGGTACAAACAAATGCAAATGCTATCAGAGAAAATAACAAACAGGACTTTTAGATCAGATAGCCAGGGAACCCTTCTCTGAAGAAGTAAAGTCTAGGATTGAAACCTGAAAAGTAAGGATAAGGAGTCATTCAGGTGAGAGCAGGGGCAAGAGTGGTCCAGGCAAAAGAATAGAATGTGCAAAGGCCCTAAGGCAGAAAAGAGCTTGCAGTGTTTCAGAAACTGAAAGAAATATATTCAGTACATTTTTTTTTTTTTTTGGCTCAGCATGAATGCATAACAGAACCCTTCTTACCTCAGGGTCATTAGCCTGGTCAACTGTTGCTCAGATGGTCATGTGACTGGTTCCTTCCTATTGTTCACATCTCTGCTTAGTTGTCACCTCCTCCAAAAAGCCTTCTCTGACCACCTTTTCACATTCACTACCCCTTACTCAAATGGATGAGTGTCTTTATTTTGGAGCACTTGTCACTAAATGAAACTGTCATTTATTGGATTACTTCATGATAGAGGATCTTACCCAATTAGAATGTAGACACCACGGATACAAACCCTGTACTAATAAGCCATCAGCTCCCCACCCCAGCAAACAACAGGCACTTAATAAATATTTTGTGAATTCATGGATGATGAATGATAGGCTGGAAAGCAGAACACTGGTGAGGAGGTGTGGTTTCATCATAATCAAGGAACCACAGGAAAAGTGTTAAAAGGGAAGAGGGAGGAGGTGTCAGAGATCCATGCCAGGATGTTATTAAAGAAGCAGGAAAAACATGAAACAGGCCAGTATTTAAGTACTAACATCGCTCCTGTTTGCATTATGAATTTGCTTAGCAACTTCTGTTGCCTTTGTGATAAATAAATACAGACATATTTCTGTAGAAAGTGTTCTTGCTAATTAAGCTGCGGCAGAGCCACTGGTGAAAATAGTGCTTGTCTCTGGCTCCAGCAATGCTTTGCTGAATGGCTCTGACCTGCAGACATGGGCCTTCGTCTTGTGATCAGGCCCTGCCAGACGATCGATCACGTCTGCTTGGTGCGAGGGGATGCGAAGGAAAGCTGAGCTGCACGCAGGCAGTTCATAGTTCTTCGCTGAGTCCTCACATTGCAATCACTCACAGAGCTCTTCTGTTTTTTGTATCATGATATTCCAGTTGCTGTTCATAAAACAAGCATAGTTTGGGTTGTCAGATCCCAACATAAGGCAGGCAAAACAAAACTATCCAAGTTCTTGGAGAATAAAACAGGCTGGGAGGTGGAATGGGTTTCTGGGTGGCTGCTTAGAGGTTGGGAGTGATGGAGAGAGGGGAGTTATGATATTAGATTTCTGGTGTAGAGGGCTGGGAAGATGTTTGTGTCAGAGAAGCAGAACCACTAGGAGTTCTGTCAGTCAACTTAGCCATCTACTGCTCTCTCTTTTTTTCCTTTTCGGTGGGACTGGAGTTTGAATACAGGGCCTCACATTTGCTAGGCAGGTGCTCTGTCACTTGAGCCACTCCATCATCCATAGACTCAGTATCTTCCTTCCTTCCTTCCTTCCTTCCTTCCTTCCTTCTTTCTTTCCTTCCTTCCTTCCTTCCTTCCTTCCTCTCTTTCTTTTGGCAGTATTGGGGTTTGAACTCTGGGCCTCATGCTTGCTAGGCAGGCACTCTACCACTTGAGCCAGCCTACCCCTGTCTCTATTTAGGGAGCTCCTGGTCTGAGAGACTTTTTTGTTGTTGTTGGAAGCACTGGGGATTGAACCCAGGGCCTTGCTCATGCTAGATAAGCACTCTGCCACTTGAACCATGCCTCCAGCTCGCTTGCTCTGTCTATCTATCTATCCATCCATCCATCCATCTATCATCTTTCTGTTTCTCACCTTTTTGTTACTGGGACAGCTGAGAAAAGGCTATTTTGTCTCACAGTTCCAAAGGTCTCAGCTCATGATGGGTGGTCCTACTGCTTTTGGCCTTTGGCAGTACACCATGGTGGGAGTATGAGGTGGGGCAAAACTGCCCACCTCATGGCTGGATACCAAAAGAGGAGAAGAGGAAGGGATGTGGGTCCCATAATCCTCTTCGAGGGTTATAACTCCAGTGACCTAAGACCTCCCACTAGGCGGTATTGGTGGTATTGAAGATTGAACCCAGGAACTTACACATGTGAGGCAAGTGCTCTACCACTGAGCTACACCAGGTTTCATCTACGAAAGCCTCCATCCCCTCCTCATAGCTCCAATACCCAGCCTTGAACACATGGTGGACAATCTGGGGGACACTTAAGATCCAAACTATAGCACTATCATCTATTTACTTACTTGCTGGCCTACCTGCCTATGGATATAGACATATACGTTGGTTTTTTTAAATAGAGATTTAACAATTTAACATTGTTAAATTTAACATTTAACAGTGTAAGAATGGAGTCAGTAGTTATGTACAGCTGTTACTATTGTGCCTGTAGGGCAGGCAGTCAGGAAGGGAAGATGGACAGACACAGAGGAAAAGAACTTGGGAGAGAATGAGCCGGGATGCATAGGCCTGAGTAGGGCCTGTGTTGGTCTGCTCCCTGCTTTAAGCTTTCATTGTAGGAAAATCTGGTTTCCTTCATCACAATGCTGATGTGCACCTGGCTCAGGAGTGAGATGGCTGAAGTGCAAAGTCTAGCAGGACCTAGAAGAGCTGTCCACCTGGCAGCTGCCTCCTATAGGCCAGGTGACCAAGGGACACACAGCAACAGCACCTGCTGCCCTGCAGTGGTTTTCTGAGAGGAAGACACAAATTATCCCTGCTTCACTTATGCCTTCCAAGTCTTCTGGAAAATGTCTCTTGAGGCTCATGCTAGCCCAGAACTCTGCAGGCAAGAGAACTACAGGGAACAGTGCAGTTCCAGCATAGCCTGATTGCCAAATCCTCATGCAATATTGGTTGGCAAAGTCCTGGCCATGGACAAGAAGCTCAGAGATTGGGAGAAGCCAGAAAAAATATTCATTCAAAGGCTGGGAAGATGATGGAGACCGACTGTGGAGAATGAGAAGGAGAAATCAAAGCGTAGAGGGAAAATGTTGTGTGTGGTTCCTGGGTATTACTGTGTGATGATGTGAGTCCATAAATGGTAATGTGACAACGATGATGACAGGCATGATATTGAACTTAATGACTGACCAACCACAATCGATGCTGGCCCATGAGGAGGTTCTGGGGATCCCAAGGAAGAGGCCATGGCTCACCATTGTGATGGTGATGATATTGGTGGAGATGGACAGAGGCTCTAGGCAGTAGCTACTTTCCATCCAATATGAGGGCTACTCTGCATTTTGACATCTATTGTGTCTGCTTTGGTGCAAATTAGCTGAGTACCAACCCCATTGATAGCTATCATTAACTGAATGCTTACCAAGGGCCAGGTGCTCAGCAAAGCAACTTTGGGTATGTATGATGGTGCTGTTGCTTCTCGGATGCTTTTTCCTGCCCAGACTGCCTCTGGGAGGAACAGGAATCTCAAATCCTGGCAGAGCACACTGTCAGGAATACCATTGGCAAACATCTGCTGCCATGGTGCATACCACTTCACAGAAGGATGTATTTTGGGAAGTTTGCAGACCCTGCTCCGTGCTGGGGAGAACAGTTGAACACACAGCAGCTGTTAATGAATGCCATGCTGCTAATTAGAACAGTCTGAGAGGAGCAGATGCCCTGCACAGTGGTGGTTTGGAATGACAAAGGCAACAATATCTGATTGTTAAGAGTTCAGAGGACTGTGTCTATGGGACAAATTTTGAGCTAATTGAACCCACATAGACTCCTGAAGCACTGAAGTTGCAAGATCTTGGTTTGAAGGATCTGAATTGTTTGTCTCACCAGATCAAATATAAGAGAAGAGTACCAAGATGTGGGGAGACCAGAGCAGACTAGTTTGGGGAGGAATAGCTGGGCCAGCCCAAGACTCCCATTAACTGGGAGTAAGTGAAGCATTAGCACAGTTATTTTTCATTTTAACAGCTGCAAAGGAAAGACTGAGAACTACTGTTTCAAACTCCCCAAATCGGATGTGAGGTCCATCTGACTGTGACATCTGTCACCCCACTGATTGCCAAGGTTGATTGGACTGATCTGGCTGGCTAGTGTCTCCCTCCCTCACTACTCCATGTGTGTCCCTCCCCAAACTGTGCACTCAGTCAAAGAGGATGTTCTTTGGTCAAGGGTATAGGAGTAGCTGTGCTGCCCTGCTAGAACCTCCAAACAAGCTCTCAAACTCCCCAAATCAACAACTGGAGTTTTATATTGTTGATCCATAATGGGGCTTAAACAAGTTAAAGAAAAAGAAAAAAAAGCCTTAATCTACTATATGTTTAATTATATCTCTGAGGTTGCTAATTACAGATTTCCAATAATTACAGCTTCCTATGCTGGTTATGTTTCATGACTTCCCTTGACTATCTAAAACATATTTTATAATTCTTGATATTTATATAGAAACACTCAAAGTTTACATTTCAAATGGGTAAAACCAGGCTTGTCTCTTTCTATAGAATGGTGGCTGAGTGATTTGTCACTTAAGCAGAGCATAATTTAGTTTAGTTTTCCTGAGAACCTGTTTCAATCCTATTTGTAAGCAAATAGATTCTTTAACTACCTGGGCTGTAAATAATCTTTATCCTTTACTTCTCTTATCAACCAAGAAAAACAATTTACAATATAGCGCCTGAATAAATGAAAGTACTTTTCCATGCAACTGATTTTCTTCAGTTTCCTTTTAATTAAAATTGACCCCCTTCTTAAAAGTTGAGTTATTTTTCATCTCATATTTTTATTTTTAAGAGAGAGCTTATATAATTCTGTTTCCTCCAAGGTCAGCATACTCCCCTGAGACCCCAATGTAAAGTGGCTTTTGTGGTTCTTAGGGTAAAGCAGCATCCTTAATGTGCCCACAAAACTCTGTTCTGGGTGTGCTTCTTGCTCCCATCCTTGCCCTGGGCCCTTCACCCTAGTCCTTGGGAACTTGCTATTCTTTCCAGACCTCTCATTGACAAACTTGTTTATGTGTAGTGTCTTGTTTATGTGAAGGAACATCATTTGTGTTACCTTCTATATAGAGCTTTCTGTCACTATAATGAAATAATTTATAAAGAAGAAAGGTGTAAGCCAGGTGTGCTGGCTCATACCTATATTCCCATCCACTTAGGAGGCAGAGACTGGGAGGATCACAGCTTGAGGCCAGCCTGGGCAAAGTTAGCATGGTCCAATCTCAATCATATAGCTTGGCAGGGCGATATGCACCTGTCTTACAGCTATGTGGGAGATGTTAATAGGAGGATCACAGTCTAGGTTGCCCCTGGGCAAAAATGCAAGGCCCTATCTGCTTGTTCACCTGCATCTCTCCCCTGTTCCAACTACGTTTTGTTAAGGCTCGGTCCCTGTGCAAATCCCCCTCCATTCTGATGAAGCTCATTTTGTACATACCTGAGCCGATGACCAGGCCTACCAAGTCCTTGCAGTCAGTTCCAGGTGTGACCAGCTGTTCACTCCCACATATTCCTTTCCTGACCAAGTGCCAACCCTCCAGAGAAAGAGATGCTTCTTATCCTTACTTATTTCTTGAAAAAGGCCAAAGCTCATTTAGACTGATGGACACTTTACTTTGAGAGTCAGATCAAAAGTATAAATTGTCTTGGATGCTCTGTGTTCATACCATGACATCTACCTCCAGGCCTATGTCCTGGCCACTATCTTTTACTCTTTGTGGAAAACTACTCAGGGCTGCTCTCTCAGTTGGGCCCTCTTCCTACCATTGGTCTGGTAGGGATTTCAGAGGCAGGCCAACCTTGGATTATATCTATAGACTGCTACCATCAACTGAATGACCTTGGACAATTTACTCTTAAGTTAATTCCCTCATCCATCAAACAGAAAATACTATCTCACAGGGTTAGTGTAAGCATCAAACAAGTCTCATTACATGATCCTTATAGTTGTACCAACTGCAATTGCAGAAACTCATGGAAGCAGTCCACAAAAATTGGTTTTTATTGCATACATGTGCTTTTTGCAGGGAAAGAATTTGGTTGATCATAGTCTAATTCATGAAAGGCATGAATTAGACTGTACATGATGTTCACAATCAATAGGCACTAATAGCTGACAGATCTGAACATCCCTTTTCCCTGAAGAAGAGAGCAGCTGTGGTGAGATTTTAGGTACAACCAAGAATGTCTCTAAGACTTCTGAGAGCTGAACAGCTGAGGGGAAGCTCCTGGGGCTCCCTGCTTCCACATTGTGGCATTAACACCATTTAGGACACCTTTGTACCTTGTCACTTTTAGCTCAGGTATGGACACATCCTCTTTTTGTTTTGACAAAGCCATAAATGACCTGAAGTAGTATTCCTCTGAGCATAATCCTCAGTTTACCTGAGATGCTTGCTAAATCAAGCATCATCCTTAACCTACCACATCTGGCTGTTTCCGAGGGTAGGATTTGGGAAACTGTTTTATGAACAACCTCCCCAGTGATCTGAGCTGACCCTGCGGTCCTTTCCAGATAAGATACCCTTGCTGGACATAGGAATTTCCCTACCTGGTTCTTCTCTACAGAAGCTGCCTAATCTCACAAGGCTGCTTCTTAACCTTGACCCTCCTATACCTTTAATCCCTACCTATACTCTTTCCATCTTTGAAGCACCTTTCAAGTCTTCCCTGTCCATCCAGCGTCCAACTAGATTATAATATGGTAGCATGTGCACACACTGACCCCATCCTACATGGGATTCAATGCCTACATAATTCAGTAAGTCAAATACCCGGCACACAGCAAGTGCCTAATAAATCCAGTTCGCTTTCCCTGACCCCTTTCCATCTCCCACCTGCTCCATTTGAGTGCAAAACTGTTGAGAAAAATGAGAGGGAGCTAAAGAGTGGAGGCATTTTTACTAAGTTCCCAAATGCAGTCAGTGTGTGGGACTGACAGCTGGGTTTCCATGCATGCATACCAATGAGGCCACGTCTGGAACAGAATAGTGTGTGTCCATAAACCATGACCTCTGTTATCCATGGAGGCAGGCAGCAGTGGCCATCCCCATGGAAATCGTCCCCATCCCAATTGTGGAGATGGCAGAATCACTGAGATGTTGCCATTTGTCTTGGCGTTGCTAACAAATTCTTTCTATAGTGCTGTGTAAAGTATGCTCTTTCCCTATTCTTTCTGGCTGAAATGGGGTTTTTTTTTTCCAATTAAAAATTAAGATAGCTGCTGAATTTATATTCATTTCTCAGGCCTGCAATTCATGCTCCATTTCTCCCAGCAGCCAGAGTTATTGTAGGGCTCATCTTCTTATATTGGGTCTTGGAAACAGCTGCTTAAATCTCTGGTTGGTTAAAAATGGCTCCCTCATGCCAAAGAGCTGGAGAATCAAGTGAACTGAAAGTGAGATGAGGCCATGCAGCCCTATCCCCTTCCTAGGAAAGAATGTCCTCCCAGTGCCACTTTGTGGGTCAGTTTGCCTCTTCCTGGGTTGGAGCTCCAAGAGAGGTAGTTTTCACTCTTAGAAAGTTCTACTCTATAAGTACCTACAATTTGTACTCCTGCAACCCCATCACTGTTCTACCCTTTGGGCGTTAAAGATCAAAAAATTTAGAAGAATGTTCGTTGACTATGTGAAGGTGATTCTGTTAGGAGTTGACTTGTATTATTGAAAAAGATATGTTGAAGCTCTAATCCCCAGTGCCTTAGATCTAGCCGTATTTGGAAATAAGGTCTTTGTAGATACATGTTAAAATGGAGGAGGGTGGGCCCTTAATGAAATGTACCTGGTATACTTATAGGGAGACAGACATGCAAGGGAGAAGCATCCCTTGGCTTGTGGAAGCATCACTCTAATCTCTGCTTGCACAAGCCAAGGGACACTTATGGCCCCAGCAGCAAGGAAGGATCTTCTCCCTAGAGCCTTGGATAGAGCACAGTCCTGTGAACAGCTTGATTTTGGATTTCTGCAATTCGGGGTTGGTGGAGTGGCTCAAGTGGTAGAGTGCCTGCCTAGCAAGTGCAAAACCCTGAGTTCAAATCCTAGTATCACCAAAAAAAAAAAAAAAGAATTGGGAATGTGACTGGGTGTGGTGGCACACACTGTAATCCCAGCTATTCAGGAAATATAAGTAGGAAGATTGTGGTTCCAGGTTAGCTTGAGCAAAGTTAGTTAGAGAGCCCATATAAAACAAAAAAACAAACTAAAAGTGATGGGCTGGATGTGTGTGGCTCAAGAGGTAGAACGCTTGCCAAGCAAGTATGTGGCCCTGAGTTCAATCACCAGTACTGAAAACAAAACAAAATGACAACAACGAAGAAACACACGCACACACACAAACACACACACACACACACACACACATACAGTATTGAGGTTAGTGCCCTATCTTTGGTTCCTGGGGCCAAGAAATAAGACCAGCAAGGGTTTGTAAAATGGAGAAAATCAGTGTGGGGAGAGAAGGTGTGCTGTGCTCACTGAGGAAGAGTTGGGGGTGGTTAACTCAGGGAAGGAAAGGCTTGGAGGAGGTGAGACCTGTATTCAAATATTTATGCAGATAAATCTCTTTCCCTAACATCTGACCAGTCACAAAGAGGCTAAGAGGGTTGGCTGTAAGGAATCTAGAGGAGCTGAGATAAGTTCATGTGCTTGGTTCTGGTGACAGTAAGGCTATAAGTGTCGCTTTGCTGGGGTGCCTGGCTCTGCAGTGGACATGGCTGCCGTTGCTTTGGCCACTGATCTCTTCTCCATAGTATCTGTGCTTCTCTTTCCATGTCATGCTCATTTCTCTTCCCATTCCCAACTGACTGTCTTTGCATTTTCCTATTAAAATTCAGGAGAGCAAGTATATCCTTCAGTGCTATCATCAATCCTATTAGAGCTTTTCACACCCAGTTACTGCCTTGATCTCTGTGCCACCTGTGGTTGGGCTGATCCTGGCTCAGGTGCCCACTCTGGCCCACATAATTGCCAATCCTTGCTCCAGGGCCAGTCTCAGGACCTCTTCTGTCAAAAGGGACTCCAGCTTTGGTGTCCCTTGCAAAGGAAGGTTGGGTGTGGCAGTCACCATGATTATTGTGTAGTTTGCCAAATCTGGGTGATGATATTTCCTAAACATTTTCTTCTCTCCTCCCTCTGTTTCCAAGTATTGCCTCTGTCCCACCATTATTTCTACTGGACCACCAAAGATGTCTTCCAGCTTTAGTCTTGCTTCACTTCTCATGTCACCATGACATTTCTAGACTATACATATGATATCACTCCCTGTACAAGATCATTTGAAAGCTTTCCGCCATTTTTAAAGGAAAAGTCAAACTTCTTTTGCTTACTAATTTCATCTCCCACTACTACCCATCCAAACTCATCTCCCTGCCTCCCACTTGCTCTTTTATTCATCAAGGTTTACCATGTTATTCTATTTTTCAAGTCTGTAATTTTTTTCCCTCCTTGAGTGCCAGAGAAACTCTTATTTATGTTCAAAACACATTGTGAGCATCGCCTTCTCTGGGAAGCCTTCTTTGGCAGCCACCTCTGCTTCTGCTTCAGAGCTAATCACTTTCTCCTCTGTGCATTGTATATGATTCTATTGTATTTATCATGCTGTATTAGAATTTCTTTTTAAGCATTTCTGTCTCTCCTACTAATTTGCATGCATCCAAAAAACAAGAGCTGTTTGTTATGCGTATTTGCATCTCCAGCATTCACTACCCATGCCTCAATGTTTATTGAGTGAGTGGGTGAATGAGAAAATGATTGAGAAGATACCAGGCACTGTGCTTAGTGCTTTACATGGACTATCTCATTTAATTCTCACAACTGGAAGAGGAGGGCCAGGGGAGCAAATACCTTTGTCAAGGTCATGCAGCTAATGACTGGTAGAACTGGGATCTGAGCCCAGATTTGTCTGATCCAAAGCCCTTACTGTTTTTACTGGATTAGCAGAGGGAGAAAATGGTCTGGAGACAGAATTTTAGCTAAATAAAAAGACCATTTTTAAAAAAGGACTAGAACTACCCAAAAGTGGAAATGGGCTACCTCCAGAGTTCCATAGTTATAGATCGGAAATAGCCAAATTACAGAGGTAACTCCCAGGGAGGTGATACAGCATAATTTCCCAAAAGGATAAAATACATCACTTTCATACAGATAGAAAGTTAACATATGTTGAAGACTTTACAGTACTTACTAATGAAAGATTCAGTAAGGTGTTAGAATTAGCTCAAAGAGCTTTTAAGTAGGTAGACTTTGAGCTTGGCTCTGGTGAATCACACCTGTAATCCTAGTTACTTGGGAGGGTGAGATCAGGACTGAGGTTTGACGACAGCCCAGGCAAAAAGTTTGTAAGACCCCATCTCAGTGTAGAAAATTTGGGCAGGGTGGTGTATGCCTGTCATCCTAGCAATGGTGGGAAGTTTAAAATAGGGGGATGGTTGTCCAGGCCAGCCTAGACAAAAAGCAAGATCCTATCTCCAAAATAACCACAGCAGAAAAGGTGTGGCTCAAATGGTAGAGTGCCTGCCTAGCAATTGTGAAGCCCTGAGTTCAAACCCCAGTACTGAAAAAAGAAAAGAAAAAGAAGAAGCTAGGTTGTTAGAGAAAATGCTAAGGGATGCGGAGATTGCTGGGTTAGATCCCAAATGGTTGAAGGGCCATAGGCCCTTATGTATCCATTTGTAGCACCGAAAGGATGTGTCACACACTCTTTGCCTTATTTTAAAGTTTTGGATAATTCTTGACAGTATATATTGCTTATCTTAGTCCTAGTACCTGCTGCTTTAGGATCTTACTGGAGGGTGGGGTAGGGGAAGATCACTGTAGGAAGAATGTCCTGCTGTGTCCTTTGTCATCACAAGGGGGAAATCTCCTCCCAACTCTATAGGGAGTCAAAGTGTTCCCTGTGTGGTGGGCAGCAGTTGCAGTAACTAATCCTTGTCAGAGCACCTTGCTGGTAGGAGACCAAATTTATGGCTTAAACATTTTTTTTTTTAATTTTTATTATGAAAATTTCCAAACACACCACAAAGCAGAGTTTGAGCTTGTCTTGCCCTTTTTTTTTTGGCTAGAAAATATTACAGAAAATCCCAACCATATCATCTAAATTACTTTAGTTTACACCTCTCCATAAAAATGAGAGAGCGACAGGGGTGGGGCGAGGGAGAGGAATACTTGTTACATAATAATGCTGTAACTTAACAATATCAGCAATCCTCAGTCATCTAATTCATTTGCACTCCTTTGGTTGTCTAAAATGAGCGTTTTCATAGCCCTGATCTCTATTGTTTATTGCATGCTTAATCTGGGCCAGGCATCCAAAAAGGCACTGGGTCTATGGTGAGGGAAGCTGTGGAAAACATGACTTGATGCCGTGAAGCCTCATTCTCCCCTCAGCCTGAGGGACAAGGTCACCTTGGACCTGGGGCTGGCTCATGAAGCTCCTTGATCGGGATGATTCCCATGGTAGCTGAGTCTTCTGAGTCTACTAAACTCATCAGGTCTGGTTTGCTGCCTCAGTTTGGGTGGAAGGTGTCTGCCATAGGCTTGGGCCACAGCGTGCAGGAGCAGCGGGTAGAGAGGTGGAGACAGAGGCCCCTGGCTGAGAACAACTGCAAGGAAAGGGAAAAGGTGGGGGAGGAGGGGAGGGATCCTGGGATAGCACTCTCTTGCTTCAAGAAGGCCAGAGGAGGAGGGCCAGCAGAGGAGGGGCAGAACCTGAGGGTTCACCATGGGGCCATGCAGAGACCTGAGAGGATGGCATGGGTGGCATCTGTTTTCGGCCCACAGTATATGTCCGTCCTTACATTTTTCTCTCATAAGTCTCATCTTGACACCTTGGGCTCGGTGATCCCACTTGTGAAAATCACTCTGTCACCTGTCTCCCAATGTCCTGACATCTGTGTGTGGGATGATTATGACTTCTGTGTCTTTACTCAAGTCTGTGACAAAAAACATTGAACAAGGTAGGACAGAATAGAGCCTTGTGTCACTGCCTAGAGAAATTTCTCTGGGTTGACAGTGAACCTTTAATCCTAACATGGCAAACTGGCATCTTTGTGTAGTATTTGGCCCACAGATGTGTTTTGTTGGCCATACACACGAGTTTGTTTTAAACTGGCCACAGTAGGCTGCTACTGGTTGACAATGGTTACTCCCAGAGGGTGATTTTAACCCCTTTCTGCTTGCCAGACTTCTCACCCCTCCCTCCACTCCTATGTAGGCCCCTTCCCAGGCCCTCTTTTTTTATTACATGATGCTTTTTGGTTATGGCTGATATACTAGCCATGGACCTGCCTCACTCAATCATCTCCAGCCTTCATCTCACCAGCTGCTTTGCAACGCCCTGTGAGACACCTGTCAGAATCATCTCAAAGCTCAGACACATGCTCTCTATTGAATTTTCATAGCTTGCACATCTAATAGTCCATGAAAGAAAGAAAGGATGTGAGTTGGCATGGCCTGTTCTTGGTAAACTGGTGCTGGCTTCTGGAAGCCACTGCTTCATTGTTAAGCTTTAGGAACTGACCCCAAGTCACAATAGAGGATGAGCTGAAACTGGGGGTTTGGGGCTGTAACAGAACACCCTCTTGCAAGGAGAATCATGTTATAGAGAAAGAGGCAAGGGCTTTAGATTAAAACTATAAAAATAATGGTAAACAAATCCACTGTTTGGTTTAGGCACTTATAAGTGTCTTTGGGCAAGTTATTATTCTCTCTGGGCTTTGATGTTATCCATGAATGGGTGCTAAATTACTTAATGAGGCTACAAACTAACAAGCAGGTATTTCTTAGTTAAAAAGGGATAGGGCTGAAGAGGGGAAGAGACCCTGGGGATGAAGCTAGACTGACCAGAAGTCTCTGACCTGGATCGTTGGAATTTCTGGGTGTCTTGATCATCTGTATTAGATGATGACATATAAGCCTCCACAGAATCTCAAAACCACAAATCTCCATCAACAGTTGGAGAAACTGAGGCCCAGAAAGGAGAAGTGACTTATGAAAGATCTAAGTATAAAACTGGTGACAGAATGGAGATTTTAACCCAGGCCCTGCAGGTTGCAGATTCCATCCACTATGAAGTGTATTTCAAAGTTTCTGATTCCGACTCAGACTAAGAAATACATTGATAATCACTCTCTGAACCACAGCTACACATGTGTATTACATTAGGATAAAAGAATATTCATAACACCATATCCCCAAAACAATGCTTATTTCTCCACAGGATACATTCTACATATTCTGTTCTAGTTTATTCCATCCAGCCCAGTCCCACCCCAAGCTAGTTCCTTTAAAACCTGAAGTTCTGTGTCACTTGAATTTGTATTCACTTTTATCAGCATAAAGCAGGGTTGGCCAAACCCTACCTGCCATCTGCTTTTGTAAATAAAGTTTTATTAGCACATAGCCCTGGCCACCATTATATATTGTCTAAGGCTGCTATTGCACTATGGCAGCAGAGTTGAGCAGTTATGACAGAGACAGTATGTCCCACAAAGCCCAAACACTCACCCTGTAGCCACTTACAGAGTTCGCAGAACCCTCTGCCATCACCTCATTTTGTTCCAGGATGAGTCTTTCATGAGTAAATTGTGATGCTTGGTGGAAAGGAGAAGAGGAAACAGGGAAGGTCCTCTGGGCCCTGGGCTTTGTGTGTCATGGAGGAGGGGGTGGGGTCCGGGCACCATTTGCTGCCCTGTCATACCCAGAGGCTTTGTGAGTGTTTCGTGTTACTTAGCTCCAGGCTTGGGTTCATGGACCTTTGGGGAAAGACCACAGAATGTGGCTTCTGAAGTGGCACTGTGGGCAGGTTGAAAGTGGAAGAGACAGGATTGCACCTGGTTTCCAAGCCCAGATCTTGCGGCTGAGGTCCACAGAGAAGTCTGTTCATGAGTCACGGACTAGCATTCTTATTTGGGACTCTCCTGACACTATAGCTCTTAGTGGAAATGCCACGGCTTTCAGCTCCATTGGCCCACACTGTGACAGGTGCTGGGTTGTTACCAAGTCTTTGAACAGCCAGTCCCCCTGGACTGCTGCCTTGTTAATGCATGACGAATGGGAGCTGCCATCTTGTATGCAATACAGAGACCTGGAGTCTGTCCTGAACACCATGGAGACCTGGTGATGCCTTTCTCAAATGAAACATGACAAGTGGCAGCTCAGGAGCTGGAGTTTGAATTGGTTAGTAAGAATAAAGGAGACAGATTTCTTTGTTGTTGTTAATTAGGAACAAATGTTCATATGCCCTTATTCCACTCATAGCAACAGTGGCATGGCAACTATGTTTGTGAGGTGACATAGTTGGTTTTATATTTGAGGATCACATGTCTCTGTGCTAGAGTCACATTATGGAAATCTATTCAGCTCAGTTTCTGTCTTGCACATATTACAAAAACAGATTGTAGAGTTCAAAGGCATATACATGTAGTGTGTACATCTATGTGTGAACTATTTTGCCATTGTGTTTTAAATGATGAGACTCTGCATAAGATGCAACAGCACGTAAGTTTCTTGTTCTCTCTCTCTCTTTCTCTCTCTCTCTCTCTCTCTCTCTCTCACACACACAAACACACACACGCACCCCTAAGTTGGAAAATGCTTTATGTAAAGTATCTGGTACATATTAGGATTTCATCAATACATTAATACATATTTATTGTGCTCCTATTGTATACCAAAGACTGTGTTAGTTGAAGAGGCCACAGAAGGAAACAAAACAAACATCTCTGTGGGAATATCTAATTATAAGGTGTAATAAAGGTTGGAAAAAAGAAATATAAGGTCTGTCCAAGCATACATCAGAGCAGCACTATCCCACAGACAAATAACGGGAGCCAAAATACGAGCCACATACATCATTTAAAATTTTCTGGTAGCCACGCTAGCAAAAATATTAACGTATTTGATCCAACATAACTAAATAATTATCTCAACATGAAACCAGCATTAAAAATTACCAGTGAGATAATTCTGGACTCTCATTTTTACATCAAATTGTCAAACAGCTGGTGTACATACCACACTGACAGCACACCTAATATGGGCTAGTTACATTTCAAGTGTTTAATAGACACATGTGGTTAGAGGCTGCCACACTGGACAGCACAGGTCCAGACTTTGGAGTCAGGGGAAGTTTCCTTAAGGAAGAAAACTTCCTCAGCTGAGCACTGAAGGATGAGTAGAGGGTGAGTAGATGCAGGGGGAAGAGAGAAGGGCTCCAGAGAGTGGGACCAGCCTAAGCCCAGGGGATTGGAAGACAGTGTGGCTAGGGTTGAGTCAGAACAGTGAATGCAAGATAAGCCTCAAAGAGTATCTTATAGAGTAAGTTAGATACAGGTTTTGTTATTGTTTTATTTATTTTTTATTCTTAAGGAAAATGGGAAGCCACTGACAAAATTTAAACTCAAATGTATTAACAGTCAATGAGGCTCACTGATGCTTTGGGATCTCACAAACATTGTCAACTTCTCCTCCTGCCCCCTACCCCCAAATTGTTGCAGAGGACAAGATCTGCCTGTGGGCTCTGAGCTGCCCTAATTCCATATAGCAGCTGGGGGTATGACTAGCCTTTCTGCTCAGGTCTGTCATGGCCATCATGAATGAATAACGTGTGGCCCACAGTCAGCTGTGTCCTGGGAGAGATGCTCCCCAGATGACAGTAAGTTTGCTTCTATCTTTGAGAGGAGAAGGCATAAGTAGGATTTTCAGGCATGTCCACTCCCATCCCAAATGATGCCTGGAACTTCTCTAGGCATGGCAGTGATAGGGCAGTGTACTCTGCTGGGAGAGGCCTATCCCATGATGTCTATGAATGCTCACCAAGCCTTTCTGATGTCTCATGAGGCCCCAGAGCTCCCCACTTCCTTTGGTCCTCTGACCTCTGGCTTTTATTCTGGGTATCTTCCTGTTCTTGGGTATGGAAGGCAGGTCTGGGAGTTAGGAAGTTCAGTGGAGGCCTCCCCAGTACTCCTACTCTCCCTTTTGGAGTCTTTCTCAGAGTGTCTGGGGTCAGATGGGGGTGCTTAAGGAAGGTCTTTGGCACAGCTTCAAATGTCCAAAGAGAGGGTTCAAGAAGAGCCCAAACTGCAGTGTGGGAGTTTTAGGAAGACAGATTTTTGTTTTTTATTAAAGGAAGTGTCACCCAATAATCAGAACCATCAGGTGTGAATGGTTGCTAGGCAGTGAGGAGGCGTCAAATTGATACGCAGAATATCAGGGAGACCTGACATTCACTGGGATAGTGGCACAAACATTTCAGGCCCAGGGCTATGGACAATCCATGAGCAGTTTCTGCTGGACCTGATAAAATAGAAGTGTGCACATTTTCCACAGAATTCATTTTTCAAATGCTGAGATTGTTTTCCCTACATTTCTTTTTTGGTATTAAGATACAACACCTTGCATGAAATGATGGTAGTAACAGATTATTGATATTTTTTTTCCAAAGAGTATTTTTGAAATTGTAGTGGTCTGTGACATTCAAATGCCTGGGAATGTTGATCTAATATACTGTCCTGTTCTCCCTGAATCTAAACCTTCAGAATGACCTCCATACCTCCATACTCAGCCAGCATAACACCCAAGGGAAGCCCCAGCGCTCTCACTACTTAAGGGAGAGGAGCAGTGGTATTTCCCATGAAAGTCCTAGATGCAGGAGTTCCCAGGGAGGGACAGGGTATCTGGGAGTGGAACATAGTCTCTAGGGAGGAGAGGCAAGAGTCTGGAGTGCACCAAGAGGAGTGAGGTTTGGGATGGGGTTCAGGTCCAGCACAGGAGTTGAGTGCTGGGCAGGGAACCCAGGCAGGAGGAGTTCAGATGTGTGGAGTGAACTAGCATGGTGAGGAAGGAAAAGCAGCTGTGTTCAGTAGGCACCTAGGAGTTGGGTGCTGCTTTGCTGGCCCAATGACCTTTCCAGATTTCCATGGTTAGAGAGGTTGAAGTGATTAATGTTCCAGCCCTGGTCAGGTTGTCTGGGTAGAGTCTGCCTCAGAGAGAGGCCATAGCAGAGGAGGATCAGGGATCCTGCTACACAAAGCAGCTCCTTCGTGGGTCCATTGTGGCACAGTGGGCCAAGGAATTTAGTCAGTTCTGTGTACTCTGCCCCCTCTTGGAAACTCACAGCTACAAAAGTGTATTCTGGGCCCTGAGGAGTCTATGTGATACAGCTAAGTTTGCTTATTCCAGCACTCCTGAAGTGATTGGAGCCTAGGACCCTGTGTTAGCCCCCAGTTCATTAACCTTTCTCATTAGCATTTAGGGGAACAGCCTGTGGGAATGCGGCTTCTGTTGCCTTAGGTTGGAACTGAAGATCAACCAAATCCTCTGTGCTTTGAGGTATGAGTGTGTGAGTGTGTGTGTGTGTGTGTGTGTGTGTGTGTGTGTGAGAAAGAGGTGGTGAGGGCTGGTGAGAGGGAGGAAGAGAGAGAGAGGAAGAGAGAGAGAGAGAGAGAGAGAGAGAGAGAGAGAGAGAGAGATGATCTTTCAATGAACTGTGAAAATTGCCTGATAACACCACCTGCTGCCTGAGCAGACCACCTTAATACGCTCTGACAAGAATACTGAGTCTTTGCATTGTTTTGGCTCCTTGATTTCAATTCTCTGGAAGGGTTTGATTGACTCACTTTGGTAGCAGAATGAGAAAAATTCAACAGGACAGACCTCCCGTGACCATGCCTTGGTTCCACCCATTCCTGCCCAGTGTCAGAGTTGTGTTTTGTGCAGTTTGTTTCCTGCAGTGCTCTGTGATATGTCCAAGGCAGCTGCAAAAGCTGCTCACAGGCGGAACTTCCAAAGTTGGCCATGGCTTTCCAGGAAGAACATTGAACTTACAAGGGACACTTAACCACTCAGATGTCACCTGGATGCCTTGAGCCCCACCTATCTGGAGGAGGCGGTGTTGTCCCATGGCCTAGAGTCTGTTTGACCTTGGGCACATTATTTGACCTCTCTCTGAACCTTCAATGCATCTACCTCATGGGATTGTAGTGAAGAGAAAAAATACACAGCTCTTAAAGCACAGGTAAGGGTGAACTTAAAATGCCAGCCATTGTCATTATCCTTGGGTTTCTCAACCCTCAAAAATTGCTAACTCCTTTTTAGTTTGGAGGTGGGGGGGAGGAGCTGCTTCCCTTGTAAAGTGACTCAGGTGTGCCTGTTAAGTCCATCTTGCTTTCCCTTAAAGAATGTTAACTACAGAAGGACAACAGGGAAATAAAACTAAGCATGCAAGAAACATCAGCACAGTCTAAACCACATAGCATGGTATTAACCCTCTTCCCTAGACGTAATAGGATGGTGTATGCAGAGCAGTCAGCACAGTGCCTCTGGGTGGTAAAGGCTCATTAAATTTTATCTACTCACATGCTCCCAGAGTTGGGTGTCACATATGTTTCCTAATTTAATTCCCTGTGATAAAGCATTTTGATGGAGGATCAAAATGATGATCAGCACCCATCTTTTCAACAGGACCTGTTTGTCTCCACTAACATGTGAGGAGACTTTGGTTTCACAGTTGAGAAAAGTGATCAGAAGCTACAGGAGAGAACAGAGATGAGAACAATAGATGACAGGACTTTTGCTTTCTGTCTGACCTTTTGGAGAATGTGTGAATCCCTGAAGTAAGGAAGGTGAAGGTCAGAGGCGGAGATAATGAGCAGTTTTTATGAGATGATTTGGTGAGCTGTGGACACAAGTGCAACTGCTTTGCAGTCTTGGGGAAAGGTGAACACAGAGTTGAGATGTTCCATTCTCTCCATATCTACTGAACCCAGCACAGTTCTAGTCTCTGGTGTACTCTGGGAGCCTTGGGAAATAACGTCCCTACCTGGAGATGGCCGCTTCACAATGTGTACCCTCAGGCTGGGCAGCTTTTCAGACCCTAGGCTCAATCAGAGGAAAGCAGAGCAGGAGGGGAAGGGCATGGTGGCCATTGTGAGTAACAGCAGGGGGCATGTTTGTGGGTCTAGTGAATCTATTTGGGTTCCCTACACGTGCAAGGGGACACGGGAAGGAAGTATCTCTGGCAGAGCTGGTAAACCCACAGCACTCTTGCCATTGCCCTTATTTCTCTGTACCCACTGCCAAGGCAGACATTGCTAATCTATAACTGCCCTCTTCCTCATAAACTTCGCAATGTCAGAATCCTTCTCATCTTAGTGTTCCTAGCAGCCTCATCCAGCTGAACAAAAGGTAAGGGAGATAGGAGAGGCCATGCAGTCTTTGACCTATCATCTAAACATCATCAAAACCATGCAGGGCCCTGAGTGGTCAGGCCCTTGAATTACATCTAAGCCTCCTGTCCTAGCTCCTCATATTTCAAATTCTCTGTGACTTTGACCATGCTGCCCCTCCTTATCCCCCTGCCTTCTTCCTCAGACAGTACTTCCTCCTTTTAGCCTATGGTTAATCTAGGCACCCTTCCAGACCCCTCCTCTGTGATGCACTCCTCTATCATGCCAGGTATTTCCAACAGTCTTGGAGATCTATGCTGCTCAGTCTCTACTGCTGGCATAATTTGTGTTCATGCCACACAGTCATCAAGACAGCAGAATGGGTGTGTCTCATTACTATGAGCTGAATTGTGTCCCCCTCCCCAATGTTAAACCTTAAATCCTTATTGTATTTGGGGTAGGGTTTTTAAAGAAGTGAGTAGGTTTGGATGAGGTAATAAGGATGGGGTTTTGTTGCAATAGAACTGATGTACATAGAAAGAAGAAGAGACCAAGAAATCTCTTTCTTTCTGCGAGATGAGGACACAGCAGAAAGATGGCCATTTGCTAACTGGGAAGGGAACCCTCACCAGACACCAAAGCCTGCTACAACCTTGGTCTTAGATTTTCAGTCTTTGGAAATGTAAGAAATAAATTTCTGTTCTTTAAGACCCCCAGTGTATGGTGTTTTGTTATGGCAGCTCTGCTTAGGAATTGTGTTCACTGTGCAGCTACCACCCAGGGTCCGGTGATCTGCGCTGGGGCAACACCCATAAGAAAGACAAAGTGTTGACCTCAAAGTCCTCATTGCCTTTACTAGAAGGGAGAGGTAGAGACAACACATGGTCAGAGGCTAAGGGACATTTGGAATAATGTTTTGGTAAAGGCAAGCACAGTGTGCCATTGTCATGGTAGTATATAGATAGCATGGTATTTGGGAGCATGTGCTTTGGGGTCACAGATCTCAGCTTGAGTCCTGTTTTTGCTACATGACCTTGGTCAAGTTACTTATGCTCTCCAAAACCACAGTTTTCCCACTGTAAAATAGGGAGAAATAATAATTCTTCATAGGGTCACTGGGGATGAAATGAGGTGAAGTGGCGAAGGTGCTTAGCATGGGCACATGGAAAAGGCTGATAGTTGACTAAGATATGTTTGTCAATAGCACATACGTAGAAGGGGCATAAAAATCATAGGAGTGAAGGATAGTCAAAAAAATCTTCTCAGGAGATTAAACTAGAATTGAGTTTTATAGGCTAGCCAGCAGTTAACCAGAAATTGCATGTAAAAGACATTTTTAGGTAGAAGAAACAGAATTCGACATTCCTGGGGACAGGAAATAGCCTGCTACATTCAAGGCACTTGCAATAGATTCCTAGGATTTGATAGACTCTATGAGTGCAGGGGATGCTGGAGCAAGGCCTAGGGAGTGGCAGGGGATGAGGGGCAAGAAAGGTATCAGGAGCCTTGAAGACAGAATTTGAACTGTATTCTGAGCCTCTGGGGAGCGACTGAAGGATTTGAACAGTAGGGCTTGGTGTCTTTATCAAATTCAGACAAGAGGAGGACAGGAAGAGAGTCCCCTCTTCCACTGCGAAACAAAGAGGAAGGACAAGGATACAAATACAAATGCAGGGAAATCAGAAGAGGGCAAGGCAAGAAAGAGGTGTTTTCTGGGTGGCTTGGATTTCTCCATGAGCTAAGAGGAGAAAAGAGGCCAGCTAATACATCTGGAAGCTTGAAAAGAGGCACAGAAGTTTGCAAGAGTGGCTGGAATGGAGGAAGGGGGATAGAAATTGAGGGACATGTGTAGGATTTCCCTTAGCATTTGCAATATGATCTACTTGGGGATGGTGGAGTGACTCAAGTGGTAGAGTGCCTGCCTAGCAAGCATGAGGCCCTGAGTTCAAACCCTAGTGCTGCCAAAAAAAAGAAAAAAAAATCTATATGGGGCAGGAGAGTAGAGGACAATGAAGAATGACTGAAGTGCTTCCTACGTGCAAAAAGAAAGGAAGCTACAAGGGGACAGGGAGATTGGGAGACTCTGGCATGGCCAATGCCCCAGAAGTCTCACTTAGATATATTTATGTAAGGGTCACACAGTGGAACTTGACCATGATCAGAGGGCAGGATGGTGACTACAGAGGAGGAGAAAAGCAAAGTGTGTTCAAGGAGGTCTATGGTAGCTAATGTAAAGGAGCCAAGTGGGAATCTTCCAGATCAAAACGGCCCAGGCACTGTAAGGGGGCAGGGTCTTAGATAGGTCTTGCACAACAATGCTTCCTAAATTTTAATGTGTTTTAATTTTAATGTGAGTCACAATGGATTTTGTTAAAATCTGCCTTGTTGATTCTGACTCCTTGAAGTCCAGAGTGGGGCCCAAGAGCCTGCATTTCAGTGAGCATGCCCAGTCATGCCTAATCTGCTTCTCCACAGCTGCACTTGGAAGTGCAGTGTCTGAAGGGAGAGTGAATGGTCCAGTATGTTGCAGACGCAGGGTAGAGAAGGAAGTCCATGCCTTTGACATTTCTGATTAAGGAGTTCCTGACTACTGTCATAGAGGGAGACAGATCACACAGCGGAGTATGAGGGGAGCCATCCCTGCTTGGCTGGTCCCACGGCAACCTCCTGCAATAAGGGAGAGGGCTGCTAATTGGCCAGCAACACTTGATATTAATTAACTCAATAGAATCAGTCCCCTGAAGCCTGTTTTGCATAATTAATGAATACTCAGCTATACGCTGCTATAAACACTGAAGCCAAAGTGTTAGAATTTTCTGATCAGCTAAGCAGAAACACTGCAATCCATACTGTTTGTGGACACAGTGAGAAGCTTAACTCTTGCTAATTAGTGAGACTGGCTATAGAACCCTTGGCTTTGCCATATTCTAGAGCTGGTCTGGGATACGTGGGCATCCTGGGCAGGCTGATCAGTTGAGGCCTGTTCTGCAAAATAGTGTTTAAATATTTGTTCAACACTGAGAGAAGATGCTGAGAGCTGCCATATGGAGGGGCTGGTGGGAAAGTGCTGGGCCAGGTACAGTTTCTCCTCTGTTGTCTCAAGCAGTTGGCCTCTGGCTCAAATTTTCATAAAACACTCAATAGAACAAGATCCTGCAGTGAGAATAGCTCAGTCTCCTTGGAAGGCAGGCTTGCTACTACCTCCAAAGATTATTAGTGGATGCTGTGGCAAAGTCCTGCCTTCCATTCCAAATATAACTGAACAACTATCCCTTAGAATTCTTTTTTTTTTTTTTTTTGTGGTATGGGGTTTGAACTCAGGGCCTACACCGTAAGCTACTCCACCAGCCCTTTTTTTGTGATGGGTGTTTTTGAGATAGGGTCTCTTTAACTATTTGCCCTGGTTGGCTTCGCACTGTGATCCTCTTGAGTCACTAGGATTACAGGTATGAGCCACTGGTGCCCAGCCTTAGAGTTCTTTTTTTTTTAAATTAATGTCAGGAAAACACACATACTATGAAATTTATCATCTTAACCATTTCAGTGTACAGTTCAGAAGTGTTAAGGGACATTCCTATTGATATACAACCCACTCCTGAATTCTTTCCATCTTGCAAAACTGAAACTCTAGACTCATTAAATAAAACCTTCCTTCCTTGCTTTTGCAGCCACTGGAAACCACCATTCTCCTTTCTTGTCTTTAAGTTTGGCTATTCTAAGCACTTCATGTTAAGTGGTATCATATAGTATTTGTCTCTTTGTGACTGGCTTATTTCACTTAGCATAATGTTCCAAGCTTCATCTGTGTCGTAGTGTGTGTCAGAATTTCTGTCCTTTTCAAGGCTGAATTAGATTCCATGCTTTGTTTATGTGTTCATCTGTTGATGGACACTTGGGTTGCTTCCATGTTTGGCTATTATGAATAATGCTGCTTTGAACATGGGTGTACATACATCTCCTTGAGACTCTGGTTTCAATTATTTTGAGTATACACTCAGAGGTGAAACTTTTGGATCATTGGTCATTCTATTTTTAATGTTTTGAGGAACATGCAGAGACTTTGGGAAAAAGTCTGTCAGTTGTTTAAAAGGTTATAGGATCTAGCAATTTCACTCCTAGATATATATCCTAAAGAAATGAAACCATATCCACACAGAAACTTGTACATGAATGTCTATAGAAGCATTACTCATAATAATCAAAGAGTAGAAAAAACCCTAAATGTTTATCACCTGATAAATGGATAAACAAAATATAGCGTGTACATACAATTTAATATTGTTCAGCCATGAAGTGGAATGAAGTACTGACATAGGTTGCAACATGAATGGACCTTGAAAACATGAAGTGAGAGATATATGATGCAAAGGGTGAGATGTCCAGAATAGGCAAGAACAGGCAAATGCACAGAGACAGAGAGTAATGGTGTTTGCTGGGGGGGAGGGGGTGGGGAGGGTTTGTGGGGGAAGGGAGGATTGGGCAAGTGACAGCTAATAGTTATGGAAATTCCTTTTGAGATAATGAAATGTTCTAAAATTGATTGTAGTAATGGCTGTATAATTCTGAATATACTAAAACCCATTGGATTGCATACTCTAAATGGATGAATTATATATCAACAAAGCTCTTACAGACACACATCCACACACATCCCACCTATTTATTATTTCAGAGTTTTTGTGTGTCAAGAGTCCAGACACAGGTTGTCTGTCTTTTCTCCTAAGAGTCTTACAAGGGTGCCATCAAGATGTCAGACCAGGCTGGGTTTTTCATAAGCTTTGATGAGGGAAGGACCCACACCCAAGCTTCCTCATGTTGGTAGAATTTACTTCCTTCGGGCTATTGGGTTCATGGCAGCTTTTTTCTTTAAAGTTAGTAATGAAGAGAGATACTTTAAGGAGATTGGTGCTATGTGATCATGTAAACCTAGTCATGTATGCACCTTATAATTTCCACTGCATTCTGTTGGTTAAAAGCAAGTCTCGGGCTTAGTCTACAACTCAGTGGTAGAGTGCTTACCTAGCAGTTGCAAAGCCCTCGGTTCAATCCCCAACACACAAAGCAAAGCAAAGCAAAACAAAACAGAATGAGTTATAGGTTATTCTCATATTCAATGGTGAGAAATTGTACAAAAGTATCAGTTGTAGGAGACAGGAATCATGAGATCACCTTAAAGTATGTTCACCAGAGAAACATTCTCTGGGCCAATTTTTATAACTAGCAAACTAAATTAGTTGCCAGTACCATATCTGATTTTAATTTGTAGGGGAGTTTTTTTGAGTATTATGTTGGGGTTATTTGAAAATTTCTTATGTATAATTATGAATATTAATTTCTACTATTTATTATTTGCTTAGGGCTGGACTCTGTACTCTGCATTTTTCATATATTATTCTATTTCATACTTGGAAAAACTGATAAGGAGGTATTATCCTCAATTAACAGAGGAGGAACTACAAGTTCACTTCCAAGTTCACATTGCAAGTAATCAAAGGAACTGGGATTTAAATCCAGGTATTCTGAGTCCAAACTCCACCATACCTTTAGTGCTACCATATGCCAGTTACATGTATATGTAGTGTAATATATTCTGTGGCTATGCTATTTAGTGCATATACATATACAAGTATTATAGCTTCCTATGGTACAGATTGTATAATTATTTGGGGTGTCAAGCTAAAGCTTGTGGGGTTCCTGGATTCTTTCCTCTTGGAAGAATGTGGATTTTATTTTTTGTTACTCTAGCTCTGTGATGTTTGAAAACTTTGATCATTTTCTCAGCCTGTCAATCACTGCTTTCACTGTGTTTTTGGCACTTATCTCTAGGAAAACTCCAAAAGCTGAGTTAGCCTTTTTCATTTCTCTATTTTATTCTTAACACATCCTAAATTTTTAAAAATTGTGGTAACTTTACTATGCTTTCAAATAGATTTCTACATTTTATTTTGTACAATTGTTTGTGCGGAGAGATTTGGATTGAAACAGCCTAGTCTGCTGTTGCCAGAGTGGGACCCACAGAGTTTTTCAAGATGTTCTTCTGGGGTTACTTTATTGTGCAAAATAAGATAATTGTCTCAAAATTTAAAGATTAAGATTTTCTGTTTACCACATAAGAAAGAAGGGGAGTGTTTACCAACCAGAAACTTAGTGACCACCAATTTCATGGCCAATTCTTTAGCCATGAAAAAAATCACAAGGTTTATTTCAATATAGTATAATCTCAGATACTCTCTAATTGCCTTATGGCTAGCAAGAGAGGAGCCAACCCTATGATCAAAACCATCAAAAGCTTCTCTTTTGATAGTTATATAGGGAGTACCATATGGTATATAGGGAATATGAGGGAAATCCAGAAGCTCTACATTTGAGAATTTCAGAATACATTTGCAAAAGAAACTGATGAAATTAATTTTAGAGATATTGCCATTTTGTTGAGATTTTAACTTTCTTTGGCAAGAATTTACAGGCTGTATTTCTCTGTGTAACAGGGTAACAATCTGCAATGGTTTATCTGTCTTGTTGCGGAGAGATATGTAACATGTAAATTGCAACATATAACAGATCTGCTGCATATAAGTCTGTTACACAGGGAGTTGCAGACATTACTTCTTTATTACCTTCTTCTATCTTGTACTATTTGCACTTGGAAGATTCAGTGTGACTACAACAATGTTCAGATTCCAAAGGCAGAGGGAAGGAGACTTGGAAGAAAAGATATGTTCCAATATTTGGTGAAAAAATAAAGTAGTTATTACTTTGCTTTGGTCTGCTTTCAGAAAGGACCTGAGAGCTTCTGGAAAATTCTTTGATTTCTGCAAAGCTCTGCATCCAAACAATTGCTTCGGCTGAAATTTATGCTTTCCTTGGGGCCTGCTGATAATTCCCTAAATTGTGTGCTAATTTCCAAAGTGACTGTCACCTTGAGTGGCATAATTATAAACTGTGTATAAACTCCTGATAAGAAAATGGGGAAGAAAAAAATCATCAAGGTAAAAAAATGTACCTGAAGATAATGAAGGTAGTAATGAATGGTGAAGGGCACAGAACTACTTTGTTTTCTGTGGATGAAAAAAGGAGGTGGGGAGGGGAAATTTCCATGCTGAACCCCTGGGCAATTCTTTGCCTCCTGAGAGTCAGGAGGGCAATGGCCACCTGACAAGAGGCTGGATGGAAAAACCTAGGCTTAGGAGGCCAAGGAAGAGAGCCCAAATTCTGGTCCTATCCTAACATGATTAGTGAATTTATTCACCTTGTGGAATCCCATCTGTGAAATGGGATGAAAATTCCTGCATCTCTGAGTGATTGTGAGGATGCGATATGGAAATCATTGTGAAAGTGTAACATTCAGTCCCATCAGAGGAGAAAAAGGAAAAGTCTGGTTTGATCAGTTTAGTGTTGTGGTTAAGCATGTGGACTTTGGAGTTAGACAGGCCTGAGTTTGAATCCCATTTTCTGCTTACTCATATTTCAGGATTAAAAAAAATATAGCACGTGAAGTGCTAGCACAGTTTCTGCTGTGTAGTTGATACTCAATAGGGTTATTTGCTATTATTGCTATGGCGATGATGGTGGTGGCGGGAATGATGATATAGGGAAGCTGCATAATTTTGGGTCAGGACATTGTTATAGTCAGGTTGGGTTTTCCAAGTATAAACGTGTCTTTCACTGGATGACATTTTCCTATAAAATCTAAAGAAATCAAAGGAAATATTTGTGGGGAATTTCCAGTTAAACTCTAGAATAATTGTATACCATTTATTCTGTCTCGACCTCAGCATAAAGACAGGCAACCAGTTCCAGATGATCTAGAAAACGTGCTGAGGAAAACGTCCACTGGTTTCTCACTAAGGAAGGGATGAACATTTTTATCAGAGAGGCCAGGGGATGTGTTTGTTCAGGCCTGGAACCCTAAAGAGTCCCTTCTGTACCCTTGGATGCTGGGTTCTTACTTTCCTTTGTGTCAGGAACCTTAATGACACTGTCAGATCATGGTTATCTGGGGCTGGATGGACTGGTTTGCTGAATAAGATGTGGCAGTGACCTGTAAGTATTCACCCTCACAGAAGCACTTGGAAACCAGGTGTGTTGCCATTTTCACTCACTGCCATTTACTCCCCCGTCTCCCAGAGGAGATAAAATATGAGGGTGAGATACCATATGCTAGGAAAGAGGAAATGCTCTGGTTAAAGGAGATTCTAGACATAGATACACAGAAGAGGCGGCAATAGGAAAAAAATCTTCAATTTATTTTTAATTAATTATCTTCTATTTTCTTTGACATTATATCAGCTTTCTTTTTTCTCAACTTCTTGAGAGAATAATCTATTTGAGGCAGTATGTATGTTAGAAATTAAAGAGATAAAGGGAAATGACTTTTCCTCTGAATAATGTTTTCGCTGCACCCTACAGATTTCATTATGTAATGGTCTTATTTTCATTGTTTTCCAGATGTTTTATACATCAGTTAGGGTACTTTCTGCAACAAACAACAAGAACTTCTGCCTCAATTGGCTCAAGAAGTTATTGTTTCCTGTAATAAGACGTTTGAGTAGGAGGTCTCAGGGCCAGTTAGTTCAGTAGTTCAGTGACAGCATCAAGGACTTATAGTCTTCTGGTGCTTAGATTTTGCAACTATTAGTAGTTAAGGACAGTTACCTATGGGCGCTCCCATAAGACCTACCTTTCAATGGTTTACAGCACTTCCCAATAGCCCGTCCTGGGAATTAAGCCTTTAACACATGGGCCTTTGGGAGACACTATCCATATTCAAACCATAAGAGGATAGTAATATGGTTTGATGTTTTTACTTTTTACACTTTTGCATTTCATGACCACAGGAGAAGAAAGAGTTTATATTCTTCAGTCAATATTGTTAATTATGTCATTCAGATTTTCTATATCTTTTATTAATTTGGTATTTTCCAAAACTTTCTACTTAAGAATAATTTTAGATTTATAGAACAGTTTGTAAAAATAATGTAGTTAGTCCCATACACCCTTCACCTAGCTTCCTTTGCTGTTAATTTACTCGTTGCAGCAAATTTGAAAAAAATCTTAGATGTTAGCATGGTCATAACTCTGTTATCTAAACTTCAGTTTGCCAGTTTCCCACTAATTTTGAACTTGATATTTAAAGACTAAGAAAGAAGCTTTATTGCTATTGGATTTTTACCCCTTTTCTTTTGGCATTTCCAGCATTTTTGCCTCTCTGTATTTTAATTCTGTATAATTTACCACATATAGCTTTAAGACAATTTTCTGTTAAAGTGGGTCTTACCCTTTATCAGTATAACATGACCTTTTTAATCCTATTCAATACTCCGCATTCTGAAGATGAGAAACCCTGACTTCCTTTTGTTTGACTGTTTCTAGTGTTCTTTTCCATTTTACTTTCAGCTTTATGAATAGTTTTGTTTGGGTTTGTATAAGTCAGGATCCTGGCAGCAAACAAGTGTCATGCATGGATTGACTAATTTTTATGAGAATTTAATATGAAGACCTTTGCAGGGGCATGAGCAGGGCACAGAGAAAACACTAGTGACAGTGTAGTGGCCACTTATTACAGCTTGAACAGAAGGGATTTCCTTATGGGAATTGGCTTTGGTGGCAGGAGGTAGTCAGCTATGGTGACACTGCAGGATGGAACTGGGGAAATGAATGCCCCAAGCTCACTCTCCTTCTTCCCTCAGATCTCATGTGTGTGTGTGTGTGTGTGTGTGTGTGTGTGTGTGTGTGTGGTGTGGCTTCCCATGCCCAAACCCAACCAGAAGGTAGAGGCAAGGTCATGCATTGATATGTTGGCACCGGCATCTTGGTTCACAAAGCAGTGGAGGATAACAGAGTAGACCTCAAAAGCAAATGGAAGCTATCTAGATAAAGATGTGTTGTTTGTATATAGAGATTTTATTGCTAAATGGAGTTTCCTTGAAACAACTTGAGAATCCCTTTTTATGCACTAGGTTGACTTTTCATATTTACATTAACTGTTGTACCAGATCTGTTTAGTTTTATCTCTGTCACCTAATTCCTATTTTTTGCTTTTTTATCTTTGCTGCTTGCTAGTTTTCTATCATTGACTATTGTTGTCTTTTTGTTCTTTTGTATTTTCTCCTTTGTTAATGTGGAAGGTAGACAGCCCATTTTTCTGGCTCTACTACTCAATGTGTACGTTTATACTTAATATAGTTAAGCATACTTTTAGTCTCAGGTTATCAACTTCGTAGATGAAGCAATATCTACAGACAGCCCTACTTCCCACGAAAGATAAGTGCACCACCCTTTCCTTATACAACTCACTTGCAAGATTTTGTAGGTCTCATCTGGGATTTTTGTTCTAGCTCATATGTGTGTGTATGTATATATGCTATATATTTTTTCCTGATGTGGTTTATGTCAAGAATTACAAATTTTACCCTGCGTTTTGTCATTATGACTAATGAGACTTACAGACTTACATGGATTCATTGCTCTTGGTTACTGTGCTGATTTGGGGCTGGATTCTATGCTATGACTGTGCTCTTCTGCTCTGGGGTAAGCTGACCACGCTTTTAGAAGATCCTAGAGGTTCCTGGCTTTGGGTTTGAAATGGCTTGGCTATTTTTTCTCCTGCCCACCTTGGCCTCTAGCAACTCATCTCAAAGCTTGTCTTCTTTTGTTTCTTACCCACTGTGTGCTCAGGAAGTTATCTGCACTGGAGAAGGGGAGCTTTCCGTGGGACATTGCACATCCCCCCCTCCCCAACCTACCCACTTTTAGCCATCATTCCCATCGCTCTCAGTCAGATGCAGAAAGGTGAGTATTGGTAAGATTTTTAAGAAATTTTTTCCTTTTAGAATTCATGGTGCTGTTTTGTTCTCTCTATGTCAATTTCAGAGTCAAATAATCTTTATTTCAGTTTCAAGGTACAGCTTCCTGAACTTTGTGATGTGTGACTGCTACCCTGTTATACTTCAGTGTCAATGGTACATTTGCTCTTTGCTTCTTTATGTTCACACATGTAAGTTTTGGATAATAAAATTTTGTAAATCTGACCATATATTGTCATCTTTTCCAGTATTTTCTTTTATAGTTTTCCTGCCAGCTTCATTGAGGTATGATTGATCAATAAAAATATATATTTAAGGTGTACAATGTGATGTTTTGATGTATATATCCATTGTGAAATGATGACCTTGATCAAGCTAGATAACATATCCATCATCTTGGTAATTTTTTTTATAAAAGGCATTCAAATTAAAAACTTTAATTCATCTGATAGTTATTTTTCTATATGGTATAACACAAGGATCTGTTGTCATTTGGGTCAGTTGTTAGTGTTTTGCATCTATATAATCTATTGAATAATTACAGTTCCCTTACTCACTTGAAAAGCACCTCTACTATGTAAAATTCTTGTATTCACTTGGACTTTTTTTGGCTTTCTGCTTGATCTCACTGATCTTATTTATATCTGATATTGCTTTACCTCCTCCCCAGCACTGCAAACACTCTGATGAGTTTGGGGTGTGACAACCCAGGACAATAACCACTCTTAAGTATAGCATCCCTCTCCTTTCTAGCCCCTGGAAAGCAGTGTGTGCCCTCCTTCCCTGCTGGCCTGACAGTGCCCCTCAGTCTGAGATACTTCAGAGTCTTCAGGGGCTCCTGATGAAATCTCCCGACAACTTCCCACCCAGGTGGGGCTGCCAAGGGAAGGGGAGGGCTTCCAGGACCTCAGAAGTCTGACCCATCCTCTCCTTCCTCAGAGTTCTAGCATAGCCCCCACCTTTGGGCTTTTACATCTGATCACCAGCCAGGTCTGCTCTTCCAACCCAAGACTATGGGCTATTGAGCTCAAGGAGATGTGAGGTCCCTTTTCTAAACTACTGAAACTTCGTTGGTAGATCTGTCTTCCCTAATCCCATGCATGTCTGGGCAAACCCCAGAACCTTACAGAATTGCAGGTACTTTATTTTAAGTGACTGTTGAGAACTGGACAGCTATTCTCAATCTTTCATCAATTTCAACTTTTTAGGAATTCTGAGTCTGTTGGTGGGGGAAACATTGACAGGAATATAATTTTTCCTTTTTCATTTAAAAAAGGCAATTTTAGGGAAAATTGAGATTTATTATATAGTTACTTTTTTTTTAGCACTTTATAAATCTGAAGCCGTCTTGATAGCTGCAGAACATAAAAATTTATTATGGATAACTTGGTTTGCTCATAAAATGATCATGTTTGGCATATTAAATGTCAAAATATAGTTTATGAAGATAACAATTATATGTTTAGTAATTGAATTGACATTCAAACACATTCCTATTTGTAACAGAGAGAATGACAACAGAGCAGTGTTTAAGGAACAGAGCACCTCAGAGTACTCACAAAACAGCCTCTCTCTTCACTTCTCTTTCCTTCTCTTCTCTTCTTTTTCTTCTCTTCTCTCTCTTTTCTCTTCTCTTTCCTTCTCTTCTCTTCTCTTCCCTCTCTTCTCTTCTCCCCTCCTTCCCTCCCTCCCTCCTCTCCCTCTCTCTCTCTCCCCCTTGAGATGGGATCTTATTGTCATTCAGGCTTGTGTTGAACTCATGAGTTCACATGACCCTCCTGCCTCTCCCTTCCAGGTAGCTGGGACTACAGCTGTATACAAACAGACCCAGCCAAGACAGTACATTTCTTTCAGCTCCTTTGTGGATTTCATGGTCACCGAGCAAAGTAAAACTGTCAGGAGTAAAACTTCATCAAGAACTTTAGGCCTTACCTGCACATCCATGTTTATTGCAGCACTATTCACAATAGCCAAGTTATGGAAACAGCCAAGATGCCCCACTGCTGACGAATGGATTAAGAAAATGTGGTATCTATACACAATGGAATTCTATGCAGCCATGAAGAAGAACGAAATGTTATCATTCGCTGGTAAATGGATGGAATTGGAGAACATCATTCTGAGTGAGGTTAGCCTGGCCCAAAAGACCAAAAATCGTATGTTCTCCCTCATATGTGGACATTAGATCAAGGGCAAACACAACAAGGGGATTGGACTATGAGCATATGATAAAAGCGAGAGCACACAAGGAAGGGGTAAGGATAGGTAAGACACCTAAAAAACTAGCTAACATTTGTTGCCCTTAATGCAGAGAAACTAAAGCAGATACCTTAAAGCAACTGAGGCCAATAGGAAAAGGGGAACAGGTACTAGAGAAAGGGTTAGATCAAAAAGAATTAACCTAGAAGGTAACACCCACGCACAGGAAATCAATGTGAGTCAATGCCCTGTATAGCTATCCTTATCTCAACCAGCAAAAACCCTTGTTCCTTCCTATTATTGCTTATACTCTCTCTACAACAAAATTAGAAATAAGGGCAAAATAGTTTCTGCTGGGTATTGGGGTGGGGGGAGAGGGAGGGGGCGGAGTGGGTGGTAAGGGAGGGGGTGGGGGCAGGGGGGAGAAATGAACCAATCCTTGTATGCACATATGAATAATAAAAAAAAAATGGAAAAAAAAAAGTTAAAAAAAAAAAAAAAGAACTTTAGGCCTTCATTCCCCAGGGGAAAGGGCTGTGTATTGGTTAAAACCATGGACTCTAGAGACATTTGCTGGGGTGTGAGTCCCAACTTTGCTACTTACATTTGAGTGATCTTAGTCAACCCCTTTATCTCTCAGTGCTTCAGTTTCCTCATCTGTAAGACAGATGAGAAATTTCTTCATAATACTGTTGAAAGTGTTGATGTGCAAAGTCTTTAGAGGAATTCTTAGTATGTTAGTAGCAAGGCTTTACAATAATTCTTTAGGTTCTATGAGTAAATGGATACAACACAAAAATTCTGTTCCTAGGCTTTGGGATCAGAGTAAATGGCAGGAACATGTCGATTTTTAGAGGAGGGACTACAAGTTTGTAGCACTACAAAGAAAACATTTATTTTTTTCCCCTTAGAAACAGAAATACAACTGCAGACATAGCCAATAATAGTAACAGTTCTATAGGGGCTACAGATATTGAAGTCATAGATAAGCCTTTAATTATGTTCAAGAAAATAATAGAAAGCATTTAGAATTTTGGTAGATATCTGGAAAGCATAAAAAGAAACCAAATGGGAATTCTAGGAGTACACATACAATAACTAAAATGAACATTTTAGTGGTTGGGCTTAGTAGCTGACTAGACACAGCTGAAGAGAGAGCTAGTAAGCTGGATAGAGTTTAAAGGAAAATAATGAGAATGAGGCGAGAGAAGAGAGACAGAGAGAGAGAGAGAAGAGAGGAGGGCAATGCATAATACAGGGTGAAACAAGGATGGGCAGTGAAATAGTATTATCATGTCACTGCAGTCTCAGGAGGAAGGAAGAGAATGAAAGTGAAACAGAAAAAAGAAGGCGTAATACTTAGGACTTTTCAAAACTGATGACAGACTTCAAGTTACAAGAATCCTTAAAAACTCCAGAGTATTTTATTTTTAAGGCAGGGTCTCACTATGTTGTCTAAGCTGATCTCTGACTCTCTATGTAACCTAGGCTGGCCTAGAACTCATGATCCTCTTGCCTTGGCCTCCCAAGTGCTGGGATTACAAAGATGTACCACCACTCCTGGCTCAAAATATGAGTGAGAAAAAGAAATACACAAAGAGAAAAACATTATCATGATAAATGGCGGAAACTCTAAAAGAAATAGAAAAAATTATAAACAGTGAGAGTTAATGATGCAGGTTACTTTCTAAGATGCAACAACTAGACTTTTGATTTCTCAAGAGAAACAATGGAAATTAGAAGGCAATATAATTTATATTTAAAATGCTGAAAGAAAATAACTGCCAATCTGGAATCCCATACCCAGTGAAAATATCCCTCAGAAATGAAGAAGTCATGAAGACATTTTTAGACAAACAAACCTGAGACTATAGCTACCAAGAGACCCTCAAAGGGAATTAAAGAGAATTCTGAAGAATGTTGTTCAGACAAAAGGAAAGTAATCCGAGACAAAAAATGAAGATGAAGAGAGGAATGAAGTGCAATGAAAGGACATCTACATAGATAAGTCTGCATTGAAGGTGGCTGTATAAAACAAGAATATTCTTGCTGCATTTCAAGAATATATAAAATTAAAAGTAACAGTGGAGAGATGAGAAAATTGAGTAAAAATGCTCCAAGTTGCTTGTATTTATCAAGCAATGAATAAATAAGCGATGAAGAAATAAAAATACTAGACAGGCCCAGTGGTGGCTCATGCATGTAATTCTAGCTAGTGGGGAGGCAGCGATCAGGAGGATCAAACAAAGTTGGAGGTCATCTCTGGCAAAAGCAGAAAGTTAATGAGACCCCACCTCAACTCAATAGAAAGCTGGGCATGGTGGCACATGCCTGTAACCGCATCTAGGTGGGAAGTGTAAATAGGATTGCGGTCCAGGTCTGGATATAAATGTGGGACCCTATTCAAAAAAATAAATAAAGCAGGGTGTAGGAAGGTGAATATAGTGCAAATACTGTGTAGACCACATGTATGTAAATGGAAAAATGATACCTGTTGAAGCTATTCCAGGAATTGGTGGAGGGGGTGAATTCAAGTATAATGTTTTTGTTACATTGTAAGAACTTTTGTAAATGCTACAATATACCCCCACCCAGCACAACAATAAAAATAAAGCAGAACAGGCTAGGGGCAGGGCTCAGGTTGTAGAGTACCTGCTTTGCAAGTGTGAGGTCCTAAATTCAGGTACTAGTACCAACCCCCCAAAACTGATCAATAGTAAGCTTTGATAATTCAAGAACACATGCTCTGACAAGATCCTCTGGTTCTGAAAAGTAATGGTGGATGAGAAAGTCCAAATATCTGTAGACGTCCTCCAAAAAATGCAACCCTTGTTCTTGTTTGGATACCTCAATATCACCAAGATGTCAATCCTCCCTAATTTAATATATAAATTTATTTTATTTGAAATAAAATACCAATAATTTTTCTTCTGAATCTAGCCTTACCAGTTACTAAAACACCCTACAAATCTTCAATAAGTAAAATGGTGAAGTACTGGCATGTGAATACATAGACTATGAAATTGAACAGAAAAATCAAGAAATGACCACATACAAATGGAAATCACAGATATAATAAAGGTATAAATCTTGGGGCAAATAATTATTTTTTAATAAATGGTGTGGGAAAACCAGGTAATTATTCGTAAAAACTTTATGTCTTTCCCTTGTGTTATATATAAGAGTAAACTAAAAATAAATCAGGTATGTAAATATACAAAATTATACTATACAAGTACTAGAAGAGAACATGGGTGAATTCTTCTATCACTTGAGTGTAGGGAAGGTTTTCAAATCATTACTGAAAATCCAGATGTCATAAAAGATTGATAGATTCAACTACAAAAAAATTTTAATACTTTTTAATGTCAAAAATACCATAAATAAATCCAAAAGCAAACAAGTTGGGGAAATTTTTTGCAACATATACCACAAATGTGGGTTTGTGTCCCTAATATACATGTTTAGGTGAGATATCTTAATCTGGAAAAATGCAATTTAGTAAGGGTGAACTCTTCATATCTTTGGGATATGGAAAGATTTCTTAGATGACCAAAAGTGCAAACTGCAAAGGAAAATATTGATGAAATTTTCTACACTGAAATTAGGAACATTTATGTTCATTAAATGACTTGGTGAGTATTCAGGAAGTGTGGGAGAAAAGATTTGCTGTATTCTGAATATAAAAACAACTTCTAAAAATCAATAAGGAAAGCTCAAACAGCAAACAGAAGAAATAGAAGATTTGAATAGGCACTTCACAAATAAAGCTATCCAAAGGATCAATAAACACATGAAAGAGAGTTGGACCCCATTGATAATCAAGAAATGTAAATTAAAACTATGAATTACCACTATATTCACCAGCATGGATCAATTTTAAAAGTGCTGGAGTCCATTGCTCCAATTGGAACTCTTCTCATATATTGCTGGTGGGAATGCAATTTCACACTTCTTTGAAGGGAGCTGTCACTATCTTTTACATATATATATATATCTCTTATGACCCCCAAATCCCTTTCTTAGATTTATACCCAACAGAAATTCATGCACATGTATACTGAGATTTGTATAAGAATATTCATAGCAGCATTATTCATGGTAGTCCCAAAGTGGAAAAGACATAAACACACATCAACAGGAGTTTAATGATCTAGGGATATATGCCAGTAATATTTGGGGGGAAAGACTCAAAAGAGTGAATAATGTAAGATTCCATTTATAATAAGTGAAAAAACTAGGCAAATGTTAGTGTTTGGAGATGTATGCCTAAGTAATAAAATTAGAAGGAAAAGTATGGAAACAATTGCCATAAAAATCAGAACAATGTTTCCTTGTTGAGGAGAAAACATGAGGGGGCTTCTGGGGACTGATAATGATCTAAAGAAAGGGTTGGCAAGTTATAGTCTCACACACACACTATAAATATATATTACATATAGCGTTTTGTGTAGCTATACTACCACTCTACCACTGAGCTATATCCCCAGTCCTGGCATCTATTTTTATAAATAAAGTTTTATTGGAACAAAGCAGGCACATTTTTTTCACCATTACATATGGCTGCTTTCACAATAAAATGGCAGATGCTATATTCTAAATGTTTGTGTTCTCTCCAAATTCATATGTTGGAACCTTACCACCAATGTGATGATAAGAGGGGGTGGGGCTTTGGGGACTTGATTAAATCATGAGGGAGAGGGTGGTGGAACCCTTATGAAAGCAGCCCCAGAGAGCTAGTCAGTCCCTTTCACCTTGGGAAGATATAATACTAAATTTTGGAAATTGCATGTCCCTGAGGCCCATGTTTTAATGTGTTAAAGGCTTGGCTCCCAGGGTGACTCTATTGCTATTGAGAGGTATCAGAATTTTGGGAAGTAGGGCCTGGTGGGAGGTCCTTAGTCACAAGGGGCATGTCCCCAAAGGGGTTGTGGCACGCTGACCATTTCTTTCTCTCTTTGCCTCATAATGTAAGTGATTTTGCTTCCCCACCTACTCCCACCTCACTAGGCCCAAAACTATGGGGCCAATCAATCAAGGAAGGTAACCTCCAAAACTGAGAGCCCAATTAAGCCTTTTCTTTTATAAGTTAGTAATCTCAGTTATTCTGTTATAGTGATGGAAAGATGACTAACACACACAGAAAGAAGGTGCCATCAATAAATCAGGAAATAGGACCTCTCCAGACACAAAATCTGTCGGCACCTTGATCTTACACTTCCCTCCTCCAGAACTGTGAGAAATAAATTTCTACTGTTTATAAGCCACTCAGTTTATGATGCTTTGCTAAGGTAGGTAGTTGCTAAAAAGACCAAATCAGCTAAGTAAGATGTTTACTATCAGGCTCTTTACAAAAACTGCTTGCTGATCCCTGACTTAAAACCTCACCTGGATATTGATTTCACAGGTGTTCTTTTGTGACTAATCTCTCTAGATGTTTTTCTTTGCTGTACATTTTTGTTTTGTGTATTTCCTGTGCATATGTCCTATTTCAAAATAAAATGAAATTTAGACTCTCTACTTAAGCTGAGGCAGAGAACAACAGAGCTGTGTGGTGATGTGGGTGGTGAGAGGTAGGTGATTTACCTCCTGAGAACCTCTTACATGCAATTTGTTTTATATCTTGGCAAATTTGCACTTCCTAGGTTTTCAAAGTTACTCGAGAATAGTTAAAACATGAATGTTCAATTTTACAAATGAAGAAATTAAGATGTAGAGAAATGTAAGTGTCTTTCTATGATGGTTAATTTTGATTGTCAACTTGATTGGATTGAGAAACACCTAGGAGATAAGAAAGCTCACTTCTGGGTGTGTCCAGACACAATTAGATCACGAGGGCTGAGACTAACCCTTTGATAGATTAATCCTTTGATGACTCATAGTATGGTTATTGGGAGTTAGGGAAAGTAGGAAATAGAGCCAAATTTGGAGGAAGTAGTCACTGGGGATTATCTCTGTCCTGGCCTCTTCCTGTATTCCCAGGCCCCTTTCTGTATCCTGCGTTGCCTCCTCCACCTGCTCCTGCTGCCATGTTCAACCTCACAATAGGCCCAGAAATGCAGAGCCAAGTGACCATGGTCTACACCTTCAGAAACTGTGAGCCACAATAACTCTTTCCTCCTTTAAGTTGTTTCTCTCAGGTAGCTGGTCCCAGACACACAAAAGCCTAACTTATACACTTGCCATGATCTCAGAGCTTGGGTGAGGAAATGTGTGTCCAACTCTAAGGTCCAGGTTCTTTATACTATACCATTGAGGTTGCCTCCTGGTTATTGTTAGAAATAAAACAAACAAACAAGGAAAGCTGTTTAGAACCTGGCTTATACCCAGGTTCTAAATTTAGCTAGCATGTTTTTTTTTTCCTCTAGAACACAGAAAAAAAAATCTGCTTAACTGGATAAATTTTTTTTCTTTCAGTTTCCTTAATAAATTACTTCACCAAAAGAGTTTGTGGGCAGGCTAGGGCTCTGAAAACTTCTGATTCTATTAACTTACCTATGCTACAGAACAACCAAACTTTAAACAGAGGCTTGATTCCAGAGTTTGTGGAGGCCTGCAGGTGATAGATAGCTTTAATCCTTACCACCCCTCCAAACTTTTCTGTAAGCCATTAAAATGAAATGACAGGAATAGTCAAGCCACTCACTCCCTGTGGGAGCTTTGTACTCTGTTTTCTCTACAAGATGCCCAGAGTCACAAAAGCCTTGCCTTTTCCTAGTAACCATTAAGGCTGAGGTCCCTTCTCAGGCTCTGCTCTGCTTTGGCAAAGCCCTTAATGCCTCCTGCTCAACCGTTCACCAAGGGTGAATTATGGGGCAGATAAACCTGCACATTATCACAATTGTTCACTCAACTCAACTCCAAGAGCTGTTACAGGGAAATTAAACCTCAGGGAGAGCTATTTACAGCTACTGGCCAAGCACCCAGTGGATGACTCCTAAATTCACCTACATATTTGTTTTCCATGGAAATCTTCAGTAGATTTCTATTCCTCTCTTGGGTTCTGTTATCTTTACATGACCTTAAATTGTTCAGCTCAGCATAGAACTTTTCAGTGACATTTTCTGTTCCATCATACCTGAGATTATTTATGTAGCAGGTAGAGTTATGCCCAAAACTCTGACTCTTCTTCAAGATCCTGGGTACTGTGGGATAAAGTATTTTTTGACATCTGAAAGACCTGGGTTCAATTCCCAGGTCTCTCTCTTTTGTCAGGGGACAGTCCTACACATGTTATTAATCTCTCAAGACTTTCAGTTCTTCATATATAAAATGCAGCTGTCAAGATTCAGAGAGATAACAAAGTGTGGAACTTGGCATCGGGCCCAGAGGAAGTGACACTATCATAGCTAGTAACTCTCATAGTTAGTGTCCATTTTCATTGTTGTTTAATGACATTCTGACTTTATTTATAGACTGGGCAAATTGGGAAGAGCCAGGAACAATGGGAAAGGCTTAAGGGGCTTGACATAAATGGAAGATAGTAGGATGTACTGAGAACATTTAGTTAGTAAAGGCTGAGGGTAAGAAACCTGCTCCTCTCCCACCTAGTCTCACTACCACCCATATCCTCTGTTCTGGGACCCCTGCTGCTCGATTTACCAGAGCTCAAGTATCTCACAGCCCTGGACTGGGCTTAGCTTTTAGATTATTCACGAATCCCTGGCTGCAGTTCTGTGCTCTTCCTGACACTGGTTCCATTAGCAATAGTTTTCTGATGGTTTAGTTTGGTTTTGATTTTTAATTAGAATATAGTAAGTCACCATTTCTTTATCACTCCAGACCTGTTTCTCTAATTGTTTTGGTCCCCTTGTCTCCTAGGGGCAGAGATGAGTGTCTGCCCTGCTGTAGTTTTGATATTTAACATTTTTCAAGCCCATGTGTAAATGAATCACCTGCTGTAAATGTCATTGGACTTTCACCCTGTTTTCTCACTTGATCTTACAAACATGCCTGTGAGGTTTGCTGGAAGCTAAGACCACCCTGACTTCACTAGCGGGGGAACAGAGGTTATATATACATCTGGGACGAGATGCCACGTCTCTTGGGTTTTTGTGACATACAGTGCTTCTCTTAATATGGTTGTTATTTCCTCCCCAGAAACTAGGTGTATAGTTGCAGATGGTTAATGGACTCATGGGAAACACTTCCTATAAGCATTTGCCCCTGGCCTAGGGCAAAGCCCAAGTCCTAGGTACCAAGGGAGCCCAGGTGGACCTTCTGTGCTTTCAGACTTAGCTCCAGGACCCGTGTCTCACTAACTTGTACGTTCATCCATATTCTGACCTGCTACTCTCAGCCTTTACCTATTCTCCATTTCTTCTTCTGCCTGGTCTCTTCCTTAATTGCATCCAATAGCTCCTTCTGGCTTCCTACCTCTGGCCTCATTTCCTGTTTACTGACACTCATAACATTTCTTGGTGGGAAGAGAATCATTTTTGACCTGGCCTCAGTGCTGCCCTCTTGGGCAGACTTCCTCATGAATGTATCTCCAAGACCCCAATACTAGTTTGGGGAGTCCCTGTGACCCCCTCAATGCTCAATAATAGATCCCAAGGATTCATTTTCTCTGGTTCTTATTTGCCTATTGCCATTCAGGTCCCATTTGCAGAACTAAGCCAGCTGGAACTCTAGAATGGCCAAGTACTTGGGCAACATTTCTAGTAAAGTCTGTTCTCCTGCCTCCCAGAAAAAAGATGATATCCCACACTATTCAGTAATGGCTGGTCATCACCTGAAGTGGCTTGGGCTACCCTGCCCAGCCTGCCTCTGGTAAAGGCTGCTACTCACCTGGAGGCTCAGCAGCCAGGATCAACATCAATAAGTCACCCTAAGCCTCCCTCACCCTGGGTCAGTCTGCTCAAAGTCTCTCCATCTGTTTTAACATATCAGTCTGTTTGCTTTGGGTTTGCCATTGGTTTTGGACCCCAGCATTCCCGGGTTTGAGCTCATCTTTGGCTTCTTGCTTATTAGTAGTCCTACTCTCTCTTTAGTTGTGGCACAGTGGGATTGATCATCTGGGATGTGTCAGCTTGGATGGACCATAGAATCTAGATATTTGGTCAAACATTCTGTATATTTTTGTGAGAGTATTTTTTGGATGAGATAAACATTTAAATTGGTGAAGCAGATTACCCTCCATAACCCATGTGAGCCTCATCCAATCAGCAGAAGGCTTTAATAGAATAAATATTGATCTCTGCCAGCAGAGGAATTCTACCAGCAGACCACCTTCGGACTTGAACTACATCAGGTCTTTCCTGAGTCTCCAGTCTACCTGACTATCTTGAAGATTGTGGACTTGTGTGGTCCATAATTGCATGAGCCAATTCCTTTAAATAAATTGGTGTTTACACAGATGCACATCCGTTGGTTCTGCTTTGCTGGAGAACACTGGTAATGCAATGCCCAATCAGGTTAAGAGAAGGCATTTCAGAGTTTGACTGTTTTCTGTACCAATTTATGAATTTTAATGGTCAACTGATCAGTTAGGTTTTTCACCATTTTATTGTGGAAAAATATAACATAAAATTGACCATCTCTGCTGTTTTTAGGTGTAAGTGGCATTGAATACATTCACATTGTTCTACAATATATCATCTATCTCCAGGACATCTTATATCTTTGCCAAACTGAATCTGTTCCTATTAAACAGTAACTCTCCATTTTCGTCTCCTCTTGTCCTCTAGCAACCACCTTTCTACTTTCTGAATCTATGAATTTTCCCACTCTAGATTTCTCAAGTAAGTGGAATCATGTAATATTTGTTTTCTGTGACTGGCTTCTTTCCCTTTGCATACAAACCTTTGGGGTTTGTATGTGTTGTTGTATGTGTCATGACTGAGCCCCGCTGTTAAACTAGGATCCCTGAGCAGTGATCTTGGCTGTCTGAGTTGTCTCATTTGTAAAATAGGAGCTACCCTAGTATCCACCTTCCAGGGCTCAGGGAATGAGGACGTAGGAAGAACATGAAGAGCAGCCAGTCACAGCCAGTGCTCAGGAAATAGTCTACCATTATTAGGTCTTCTATTACCTGGTTTCAAGAGTCCCTTTTCAAATCTCCAGCTCTGCTCAGCAAGTGTTCTTGGACCATTACACATTAGCACCTTGTTGTCTCTCAGTGGATATTTGTGTCATGAATGTATGCACAGAACTTATTCTCTCCCTAGCTGTGATCCCGGAGGGTCAGATGACAAATTCCCTAAGATGTGACAAGAAGAAACATAAGACTGTTAAAAACCACAGTTTGTTAGACTCCAACCATTTTCAGTGTGGTACCCAGTGGGAATAAATGAGTTTCATGTCAAGATGATACGGGAAGCAACATCAATCTACATCTTGGCATTAACAGACTCAGTGCACGGTTTGAGACCTCACTTTGCTACTTGTTGATAGTACAACCTTGAATTGTTCATTTGCCCTAGACGATACTCAGTTTCTTCATCTCAGTGAAGCCACAACCATTCTTCCTAGAGAACTCATCAAGATGGAGATGGGACTCACGTGGCACATGCTGCACTTCTGGAGCTCTGGGAGGTTAGCCCCATCCTTGAGACATAGCTTCGCTCAGGAGGATCTTGGTATATGTACTATTTGTAGTTTGGGTTTAATTTCCTTCTGACTCTTTTTGTTACAAACACAATAAAAGTAAAAGTGACAGATGGCAAGACTTGATTCACTTTTACCAAATGTTTGTATAGTGTGAATATAAAACTAAAAACGAGAAAACAAGCTGGTCACAATGATCTGAGGAGTTGGACTCAGGGAGTCCAGTGGGGAGGTGTGACCTTCAGGAGGGACTGAATGGCCCAAGGCTTGAGCAGTGCTTTGCAGCTTTCCCTCCTCTATCCTGGCCACCTTGGGGACATTGCTGTTAGTGAGGAGAAATGGAGAGCAAATGGACTTCCTCCTTGATAGCACCTTCCTGAAGGGACTTAAAAAGCCAGGACTGTGATCACTTTCTGGCTGATGCCTCTGGGTCAGACAGACATGCCACCTTTCCCAGTACAGTGGGGCCCACAGCCTCCAGCTTCAGCCAGAGTAGCATGGAGTTGCCATGAGACTGTGTTCCTCTGAAACTTTCCATTAGGCCAGCGTTTCTCACCCATGGCACTGTTGACATCTTGTGCTGGACAGTTCTTTGTGGTGTGTACTGTCCTGCACATTTTTTGTGTCTAGCAACATCTCTGGCCACTACTCATTAGATGCTAGTAGCACCTTCTCTGCTCTGATTGTGAAAACAGAAAACGTCTGCAGACATCACAGGTGTTCCTTGGGTGGGTGGGACATGCAGAACTGTATCCTGTGACTGCTGCTGGGTTAGCCCATCAGTTGGGCCTGCTCAGGTTTGCTCTTCTCATGGACTTGAAGAAGCCAGATGGAATAGATCGAGTTGTCCAGTAACCCTGGCTGCATATCTTTTGCTAACTTCCCACCCTTCTCCACCCTGAATCAAGGGACTCCCCTGCCCTTTGGCTTCTGGTGGGCTTTGGCAACACGGAACACAGAAATCTAAGGAAGGGCAGAGAGAGATGTCAGAGTATTCCTTTCCCCACACCCTCTCACAAGCTTACAAAAGGTCTCTGCTCCTGTCAAGTGACCTGCTCCCAGTTCTGCTCCTGTTCCTCCCTTGGCCCATCACAATTAGGGGTGGTAGCAGCTCCATCTCCACCCATGGTTATCATGGTGCTGCATGCCTTGTTCCACTCCATACACCCTGCCTTCACCTTCCTAAATTCTTGTATATGACATTTAAAGGCCCTCAGTTTGCTCCTGTAACTTTCACAGATCTAAATACATCATGTCACCTTTCACAATGAACACCTATTTTTCTTGCCAGTTCATTTGACCACTCATTTATTTATTCCATAAATTGTTTTCCATGTGGCTATAGTTGGCATTTTCCCACACGGTTCATGTGTTGGAACCTTAATTCCTCACTGTTAGCAGGCAGGGCCTTTTGGGAGGTGTTTTGGTCGTAGGGGCAGAGCCCTCATAAAAGCCTTTCTTGAAGGCGTGAGCCAGCTCTCCTGGGAGTTCAGCCCCATTCCATAGGTCTGCTTGCCCTTCCACATTCTCCCAGAAGTAGAAGCAGCACAAGTTCCTTCACTTGCAACTGAGCAGATGCTGGTGCCATGTGCTTGGACTTCCCAGTCTCCAGAACTGTGAACCAAAATAAACCTGTATTCTTATAAACCACCTAGTCTCAGCTATTTTGTTATGGCAACAGAAAATGGACAAAGACACATGTCTGCCTGTTCTGGGCCAGTGCATGGTGCCAGGCACTTGAATGCACAGATTTGGACAAAATGTCATCCCTGCTCAAAGGGAGCTTACAGTCTTCCTGAGAAATCAAATGAGTGTCTGGTGATATTCTGAAATGCAATCTCAGTCTGACAAAGCCTTGGGGAGGGTTCAGGGAGAACATGGCCCAGGCAGCCTGGCTTCCCAGGGAAGAAGGTGCTGGATCTCCCCCAAAGGTGTGTCATCAGCTGGTCCTAAAGGATTTTTCTAAATCACAGCAGTGCACCCTTCAAAGGGGCACAAAGTCTGCAGGTTCCTCTATCCAGGCCAGGGCTACATTCTGGGGAGAAGTAAGCTCTGCACCCCAATGCAAGAGCCTTGTTGCTGGGGCCTTGCAGTACACTCACCCTCCCTTGCTTGGCTACTTGAATCCTTGACTGATGCCTTAAAAAAAAAAGAACTTTCCAGAGTAGAGAAGTCCTCCCCTGCAGCTGCTGCCAAATAGACTTCTCGCAGAGGTGCCTGCCAGCCAGCCATATTTCAAAGGTCACGATTTCCTCCCAGTGGCTTTCTGCAGAGCTGAATCTCCAGGACCCGGAAATAAATTAAAATATTGATTGATTCTTAATATTCTCTTAAATCTCTCAAAATCTCCAGGTCTTATATAAATCAATTTGTCAGTTACGGGGACTTTTCAATAATCTGCAAAATATCCTGGTAATTACTTTCGGGTCCACCCCATGGCAGAGGCAGGACATCTCTTCATCATTTTTAGGGCCTTGGGTACAATAACCGATCAAGGAGCTCCCATTTCTTATTTTAATTACTGAGTGTCTTCCATACCATGCCTTGCAGGGCATGAGGCAGCCCGGGAATTGGAGTGAATCAGTGAATCTGTCAGGGGCACTCCACTGGTTCAGGAGCTTATACCTCCCACCACCTCTGTGCTATCTTCTGCCACATCTTTGCTGTCTCATCTGACCCCCACCTCCCTGCCTTTCATTCTTCTGTCCTTAGCTTCCTAGCAATGGCAGTTCAGAAATTAATTATTAACACTCCATTTCTCCAGATTAGATGTCTTGTTCAGGAACAGCTGTCTGAAGCCTCAAGTCCATGGGTATTTCTGATGCTGTCTAAGGCAGCTGCCTGGATGTGTGGGAGGGGGGAAAGGGGAGAAGGAGGGAGATGGGCCATATGCTCCCAAAACAGTGCTTGTTTATCCTGCAGTAAGGAACATGATGACTTCTGCTCCTTAGGGGCTAAGGCAGCTCTTGAAGAAGGTAATGTGCTTACAGGGAAGAGAGGCTGCTTTCTCTCCATCTGACCCAGTGGCTTCTGAGCCTCATGTTCTGCTCCAGCATCCTCCAACATCTTTCTGAATGCCAGCCATCCCAGGAACACACATGCTTTTGCACCATTCTTTGCTTTTGAATATATTCTTCTATTTCAGGAGCTTTCCTCCTTGTTCCCCCTGCCAGAAAATTTCTGGTCACCCTATACAGCCTAGTTCAAATGTGAGCTCCTACAGAGAGCTCCACATTCCCATTACACCCTGTGTTTTCCTTTGCAGCCGGGGATTCAGATAAAACTCAAAGGCATTTTCGGACATGCCTGTGAGTGTGGCTTACCATCTCTAAAGAAATTACAGTTTTCACAGTGACCTACAAGGCTCTCTGTTATCTGCTTTCAGCTGCCTCTCTGGGCTCCAGCCACACTGTTCTTCCAATGCCAGCTGAGTGTGGTCCCCAGTCAGAGTCACTGTGTTAGTTAGCAGTTCCCTCTGCGTGGGATGTCACTTTTTATCACACCTCATGACTCACTCCTCCCTCACTTTGCTCAAGTATCGTCTCTCTAGAGAGTCGTTTCCTGACCAGCACATTTGAAAGCATCCCCCTCTCATTCCTGTAATCTTGAATTTTCTTCCTAGCACTAGACTCAATTGTAAGCACTACACATCCACTGTCTGGAACATAGTAGGACATTCAGTATATAATATACATGTGTGTGTATATATATATATATATATATATATATATATATATTATAATAAGATGGATAAATGAATGAACAGGGCAGCTCTACTTGTGGGAGTTTGGGAGCTAATTTACTGTCTGACCCATTCCCATCCTGTCTGAGCCCTTTGGAAGCAAGGATGCAGGCAGAGGCTGAAGGGTTAGCTCTTACAGAGGAGAAATGGAGGTCGCACATTTTCAGTCTTTGGGTAAGTGTATGAAACCATTGTTAGAGAGAGGATTTTTCTTGCCACTTATGCCTGTCACAGGGTAAGCTTCGACTTAGGGTGGTCAGTGCCTGTGGATCAGGAGCTAAGAGATCTGCAGACCACAAGACCTGGTGGGAAATGGAAGAGGTCACTTGGAGCTCCAAGAGATGAGCTTGTGTGTGAGCACACCCAAGACATCACCTGAGCCCTCTGAAACTTTCAAAGGGTATGCTAGAGTGGGTTGCTACCTGGTGTGAGAAGAAGGAAGTAATGAGACAGTGGAATATGAGGTATCACTGTAACAGGGACCGTATTCTTACCCTGAGGCTAGAGGAGAGGGGCTTATTGTGTTGATGGGGTAGCATGAGGTTGCAAGAAGATTTTAGACTGACACATAGGTGGTCAAAGGTCCTTTAAGTCAGCATCTTGAAAAACACTCTCCAGCCAACCTTCTAAGTACTTCCAGGAATTACAGCTACTACCAAAAAAGCTTAGTTTTCTCAAACTGGTGAGTGGGAAGAGAACTTTTTGGTGTGAATTTGCATAGGTTCAAGTACAAGGGGTTTATTGTACTTTTATCACCAGTAGCCAGGAATCTGTATAATTCACAGAAGGGTTGCCCAATGGTAGGTGGTGAGTAATCTATCCTTCTGCTCCACAGACAAGTGGGAAATGAAAAAGACTCTAGGAGAAAACATTTTTGTTTCCCCAACATCATTGGTGAACTGCTCCTCCCTGTCACAGAGTGACCTAATTGTTGTACTTAGTGGGAATGTCACTGCTCCCCACCCCAACACTAACATCAGCATGATTTAAAGTACCTCATCTCTTTGGTAATGTGATTAACCCACAGTGGACATATGGTCATTCAAAATTAATCAGAACCTTCCACGAGAGTCTTTGTTTCCTTCTGGATAGTTGGCTCTGAGTATAATGGTGGGAGTCCGCCAGCAGTCACTCTTTCTACACCCTGAAGATTAGACTGCAGAGTAAGATCTTCACCTACATGGAAGAAAGAAAGAGGGAGAGACAGAGTTGAAAAAAAGAGGCAGAACCTTGTTGGCTCCATTGGAACCTGGTTCTAGCCAAGCCTATGTCAACTTCATCCTTACCTGCCTAGGTAACATACAACATCTCCCTTTTGCTTTGGCTAATTTGAGCTAGGATTTTAGCCAATGGTGCCTTTCCAGTTTGGAATCATCTGCCCTCCCCTTTCTTCTGTGAACTGAAGCCAAGTCTATGGTTATTATTATTATTATTGTTATTATTTTGTCCCACAACTCCAAATTCTCAAAAGATGGGACATGGAGAGTCATCATAACCTCATCTCTCATCCCCAGGTGGAAACTTGGGCTTCCAGACAAAAGTGTCTTCTCTTTCTTTGCCTGAGAGCATGTGGGGGCCAGGATGGCACATGGGCTTCACGGGGCATAGGTAGAACAGGGTGTTTCTCATTAGGACAGTAGGAGATGTTAAAATAATATGGAGCTTAGAGCCACGCAGAGAACCAAGGTCCAAGACTTAGATTCTTGATCAGAAAAGACCAGAAGAAATGTCAAAACTGTGTGGCAAATGTAGAAATCTGAGAGCCAGGGGATGAGAGCAGCCTTAGGTGGCAGAGGCATGGAGGAGGCTCTAGGACAATCTTCTGGAGCAGGCAAAGTGCTCGTTGTTGACTTTCACAGTTGTACAAACATGAGACAAGTAGACAGCCTGGGGCTAAGGTACTGGGGTGGGACAGACAGTCAACTCTGTTGTTTGAATCTTTTTAAAAAAAATTTCCATAATGCACGTAATGTACTTTGATCATTCTATGACAATCAACTGCTGTTTCTTTCCTACTCTTCCTTTTAAGAATTGTGGTAGGACACTCGTTGCTCTTGCTTTCTCCCAGCTAGCGAAGGAAAATAATTATTAGAATTCTGATTTTCTGAAGAGAATTCAGACCTGAACTTATGTATCTTTATTTTCCCCCATTTTTCCCATGGCTACCACAAGCCTCTTACTCTACATCTCCCTTGAGGATGCTCTCAAGACCTCTCCTTCACTTACCCCTGGGGCTGTTGCAGCTCTGAGCAAGGATTTGGGAAGTAGAGTTCCCAACCCCTGCCCCACCATAACCAGCTGTGTGACCTTCAATATGTCACCCTCACTGGGCAGTTTAGCTAAGTCATCTGGCTCTACTATCCTGGGATTCTTTGTCTATCTCCTTTACAGATCAATCTCCAAACCACAAGGACCCCCTTCTAGACTGTCACTCCAAATGTTTGCTGGTGCAGGTGTCTGCCCACAGACCCTGCTCCCCAGCTGCTCCAAGCAAATTAGGAACTATATTTTTCAAAACACCACAGATGGGAAGACTAAATTGAAATGAGACTTGTTTAAAAATGCTGCTTTTAGCATTTTAGTGCTGTCCCTCCATCCCTCACTGCATTCAGCTTTTCGGATGGCCGCCCCAAATAGCCCATGATCTTCCTGATTGCTCAACAAAGCCTCCTGGAAAAGAGCTTCCCATGACTGCTGGCTCCAGGGCCTCCTCCCTGCCACCCCACAATTTCCATTCTAGTCCATTTCAGGCTCTTGCAATCCCATATGAGCACTGTTATGGTCTCTTTAGCAGCTCAGTTATCTGCATAGCATGGGTAGCCTGGCTTTTTTTTCATGTCCTGGAGGTCTGTAATAGCTTCTACTCTCTTCCCCAACATAACTGGCTGCATCCTTGATTTAAGCTGTTCTGCATGTTCATTTGCATACATTATCTTTTTATCCACACAGTAATGCTCTTCCTGCCTCTACATTACTACTTTCCTTTCCTAGAAGCAATCTGTCTTCAGATAATATCCCCAGAACTGGGATCATTTTCCACCCTAACAAACCTGCCCCTACTTATTGAATGACATGCCTTCTGGGAGTAGCACTTCTCCTTAGGGCTGGCTATGTCCCAGGGCCAGTGTGTAAGTGGGCAGAACCTCAGGCGGGTTGGTGGGGTGAGCTATAAGGCAGTCCAGGATGGAGGAGGTACAGGTGAGGGATGGAGCACAGGCAAGGGCCAAGGTTCAGGCATGAGCTCAGCTGTCAGGCAAGGGGAGCCAAGGCAGGAGTGTCTTGCTGTGAACTGGGAGCCAGGAATTGAATAGAGAAAGTTTGAGGTGAGAGTTTTGGTAGCTGGGTTGAATCCAGAAGCTGGGTGCCTGGAACCACTGCCAGTTGAGTCCACAGTTGTACTGGGAACCCAAGCAATGTGACAGCCCAGGATCTAACGAGAATTCTTCTGGGGACCTTGTACGAGCCTCTGGAGTCAGACTGTCTAGGTTTAAACCCTGATTCTTTCCCTCCTAGATGAGTGTCTGGGAGAAAATTATTGGACTTCTCTGTGCTTTTGTCTCCCCATCTGTAAACTGGATGACTGTAATAGTACCTTCCTCATAGGGCTGTGTGAGTTAAAACCAGTAAAGTTCTTTGAAGAGAATCTTGGTCCATCATGGCATCAGATTCAACTCTTTTCTTAAAGATCATTTCATGGCTGGAGGACTCTGCCCTAAGGGCATGTTATAGGCTCTGCTGTGGGGAAGGTGTGGCCTTGGGTACTGCTCCAGTCCCAGTTCCTGTTGATCCCATGTGTTTACTATTGGGATAACTGAACGATTGTCTATCTCTATTTCTAAGTTCCAGTGGCAATGTGTAAATTAGACACAACATATTTCTGCAATAACCAGAGTGTGGGCCATAGTGCTAGTCAGTCCTGAGTTCCAATCTCTGCTCTTCTATTCATTTGTTATCTGGTATTTAGCAAATTTGAATCCTAAAATTTGGGTTTTGGTTTCCTCACCTACACAATGGAGTTACTCACATCTACTTCACAGAATGAATTTAAGGTTCAAGATAAAGTGTGTAAAATGGAAAAATGAAACTATTCCTGAAACTATTCCAGGAATGGAGGGAGGGGGAATAAAGGAAAATGATGAAAGGGGCAAATTCAACTATGATATATTAGCTATATAGTAAGAACTTTTGTAAATGTCACAATGTACCCCTACCCAGCACAACAATAATAATAAAAAAGATAAAGTGTGTAAAACATCTGGCTCAATGCTTCTTTTCTCCTTCAACACCTTTTTCTCTCTGTGTTAGTTGGGACTGCAGCCTCATCTGGTGACTCCACTAGGGGAGGATCCACTTCTGAGCCCACCCAGCTGTTGGGGGAGGGAGGTTCACTCCTCATAGCTGGTGGACAGAGGACTATCAATGCTGACTGTTGGCTGGAGGCCACCCTTAGTTCCTTGACACTTGGGTCTCTCTGTAGGACAGCTCACAAAATGGCACCTAGTTCCCCTCTGCTTGAGCAATATGGAAGCCAGAGTCCTTTTGTGAGCTAATGTCAGAAGCAATGTTCCATCCCTATGCATTTTCAGTTCACACTCAAAGGGAAAGGGATTAGACAAAGGTATGAACACAGTGAAGTGGCATCACCAGGGTGTCTTAGAGGCAGTCCACCATACTCTGAAGTCTCCTGGTGCCATGGCCCGTGCATCTTCACCCTTCAAAGGCACCATTAGCTACAACCTCCAAGTCATTTTTTACTTCTGTTCCATCCCCATCCTCAGTCAGAGCCAAGCTCCTGAGGCACAGTTTTATAATCTTTGAGGAAGAGATTTATCTCAATAGAGGCCCTTAATGTATAGTAATTTGTACTTTTCACATGAAGATTTCTTTTATCCCCTGTAGCCCTCTAAGGTTCCCATTTGTTTCAACAGAGAAAGGATGGCTTTTCCTTCCACCTACACCCAAGAAATGTGGTAGCCAAATTCTGCCAAACCCGTGATCTGCTACTGAATATGTGAACTCCACCTTGGATTCAGAAGATTTCCAACTCCAGTCCTACTGGAATCGCATCAGGCTGGGGATATGCTAGGGTAGAGTGCCTACCTTGCAAGCTCAAGGCCCTGAGTTCAAACTCCAGTACAGCAAAAACCAAACCAAAACAAAACAAAAAAACAGGGTGTCGGTGGCTCATGCTTATAATCCTAGCTACTTGGGAGGCTGAGATTCAAGGCTAGCCTGGATAAATACTTTGTGAGACCCTGTCTCCAAAATAACCAGAGCAAAATGGACTGGAGGTGTGGCTCAAGCAGTACAGCACCTGCTTTGCAAGCATGAAGCCCTGAGTTCGATCCCCAATCCCTCCATAAATAAATAGATAGATAGATAGATAGATAGATAGATAGATGATAGATAGATGATAGATAAATCACCTCATCTGATGCAACTCAGAAGGTGGCATGTTTTCTTTTATGGGGACAGAGAGTCCTGACATTCACGCAAACTTAGACATACTTGTTTGCATACATCTTCTGTGGAAGCAGTCAGTCTGAAAAAGAAAGAGTAAAGCCCACTGAAATGGAAAGGCTGATAGCAAAGGGGACTACCCCTGAGGAGAAGCGGAGGACTGTGGGACAGAGCCATACACAAAGGGACTGTAGGCAGTTTGACATGGGGTTCAGCAAGAAGTCCAGACCTAACTGTCACAATCCTAAATCCACTCTAGGGGTCAAGGTTCAAAAGAGGTCAGAAGCAATAGTAAAATCAGCTGCTGGGATAATCCTTGAGATTTAATCAGGTGCTTGATTAATGGGGAGCCTTGGGCTCAGAGAGATTTAGTAATTTCTTCCAGGTCACAAAACTCTAAGTGGCAGGTTCACATCTGACTTCTAGCCTCATGGTCTCTGCTCTGTGCCATACTGTTGCCTAAGCTTCTGACCCTAGGGTTGACCTCCTCACCCCACAACACATGTCCTAACTTATTTGTGACCTACTGAACTAGTTTTAGGGTGGCTGATGCCAAGGAAAAGGGAGTGACAAGGACTGGTGGACAGTGGGTGGAAGACAGTGGAAGAGGAGCTTCAAAAACCTCAGAGGTTCCTCTTCCGAGGCTGGGCCTCACTCAGGCTGCAGAGGTACTTGGACAACCCAGAATCTTAGCACAGCAGAGCCTGGCTGAGTCTGGTCAGGTCCAGACCAGCTTCCTGCTGCTTGACAACCAGGGCCACAGAGGCCAGATTAAGATGGCTACAGGTAGGACCCAGCTAAGGGAGGCAGCCTTGCATGCTGGGTGTGTTCTCCCCAACTTCCTCCCTGAGCCTCTCACATAGAGATTCTTCCTTTTGTTTGGATGGCTGGCTGTAGTTACATCACTGTGTCTATAGAGGGCACAATGCTCCCTATCTTCAGGTATTGCCTTGGGATAAAGACATCTTGCCAGGGGAACCTGGGCATCCACTGTTAAGAGAATACAGGGAATAAAGGGCCTGGGTCCTTGTCCCACTTCAGAATATCTCTGCAGAGCCATACCAGCCCCCAGCTTTCTTGAAAGGGCCTTTGTTGACTATGCATTACAATTCAACATCTCCCTCTGTCCACTTCTGCACTCCTCACTACTCCTGCACGTGTGGGTCCTGAGAGCATTCCCTGATAAACATCCTGCACATCAGGTGTCATATCAGAGGTACTTCTGGAAGAATCTGACCAGCAATATCTCCTTTATGATACTGTCTAGGGTCCCTGATTTGGATTCCATCCTGTAGACAAGCCCTGGCCTGAGGCTTTGCTCAGCTCCAGCCCCTTGTACAACATGGCAATGTTGAGACTACTCCATCCTGACCACAGGAATCAGGCAAGTCTAACCCTTTATTGTCTAGGTGTGAAAACAGACTCAGCAAGGAAAGAGATTTGGGGCTGGCAGAGTGGCTCAAGTGTTAAAGCACCTGCCTAGCAAGAAGAAAGCATGAGGCCCTCCTAAAAGAAAGAAAAGAGATTTGCCCAAGGTCACATATTAAGGCCATGGCTCAGAGTTCTTTTCTGTATCCTGTGTTATTTCTATTACAGTGCACGCCTTTTTACTCTGACAGATTTGATCCAATCAATCAACCTTTCTTCTGCTCTTGTTCCTGCCTCTGGTGTTCATGTTTCAGTGTTCCCAGCCTTCCCATCACCACGGGTATCTTTTGTGTTATCCTTCTTCCCAACTCCATGTTTTGGAAAGTCCTGTCTGCCATTTACTCTTCACTTAAAATAATAATAAATTTATTTCCAAGTTTATTCATCAAAGTCATATGTAACTAGCAGTTTCTGATCCATAAGAAATAGTCACAATTGATGTAAAGTTTGAGCTGATATAAATTGAAACTTGGACCTTCATTTAGTGTGTGTGTGGGGTCATTATTGAGAAAAACACAGTCCATGAGGAACTTCAAAGTTTTAAGCAGCACATAGACATTTGTGACTCCTCCAACTGAGAGGCCAACCAGGAAACTGAACATCCAGCCTCCAGCACAAAACCCCTTGAATCCCTAAAAATTCTTCCAATCAAGCATTGAACCCACTATCCCTGAACTCTGGGTGCCATGGGAGCCTTGAGAATAGGGCTGATGCCTCCTCATTGAAGGGAAAACTGGGTAGGGCTGTCTGTGCCAGGGCCCCCTTTTGTTATTTAGTGTTTCACCATTAGTGCTCCATCGCTTTGAATCTTGAGATGGGCAAGTGGGTACCATTAAGCCATGACCAGCGATTACTCCTTGGCTACCAGCTCAGCTTCTTATTGTTTCCTGACAGTTCCTTAAAACCAGGTGATTTAGAGTCCCAACAAAGCCTCTGAGAGGTGGTGAGGGCTCCAAGGCCAATTGGGCAAGGAAAGATTCCCAGTTTCTCCAGGTCCTGTGTCTGTAGGCATGATGAATCCAGGTCTAGAGGTCACACTCCTGGTGCTTCCTTTTGGCACCCTATCCCCAGCCTAGAAGTACTGACATCACACATCACAGAGCTGCCCTCAGCTGGAGGACCAGGGTTGTGAGCTGGAGATCTTGGACTTTGTCAAACATATGCTGGCCCACAGTTTCAGGTCTTGTTGCAACCTAAGGACTTACTTCCCTTGCCTCCAGGATACTGTTGGCAGAAGTGTGCACCACACAAGGGGCAGGGGAGTGATCTACATAGAAAGATTGCACATGGAGGTGCCTAAGGAGCCCAGCTCTATTTTATTTGCAGTCTGGTTGCTGAGGTCCTCTCCCTGCCCAACCTTCCATAGACTTTCCACTGCTCCCCCCAGAGCCCTACACCCTCAGTGATCTTCACAGTGAACTTTGAACATTCATCATGAGGTCACACCATGCTGGAGGAGGTGACCTGGAGCTAATCTGGCCATGACCCTACTCCAAGGGGCCTTCTATGGGAGCTGCATATCCTGTGTTAGAAACAAGGTTACCAATTATATTTTCTGACAAAGGAGGGATGTGGCAGAATATTCATCTTCCAAGGTAAATATATGTTATAAGAATGTGTATATTTTTAGCTATATGCCCTTCAGTTACTTAATATTTATCAAATGGATCATAAGAAATATGTATGATATTTCAAATAAAACTTAAATGAAAATACTCTAAAAGTTTTAATTTAATGATAAGGACTGGGGAGTCTGAATGGAGAGTCAAGCTAAGAAAGCTGGCCGAACTGTTTGAAGACACAAGTCTTTGGAAGAACATAACAAAAATGAGGAAAAAGTAACCTTGCCTTTTAACAATCACCACAGAAAAGCAACAATTTATGTCTACAGAGCCTTGGGTGAGATGCCCAGTTGTTAAAAAAGAAAGGTAGCATATTATAAGAAGAAAGCTTCAATAACCAAAATGTAACAATAAATACTAATCAATAAAACAAAACCCCATAGGAAAGTGACTGATCCAAACTGAATCAAGGAGTTTCAGACTGAGTTTATCACATGCATTTAAAATTTTTTAAATTTTATATTCTTTTATTTTTGAATTAGCATACATTAATCATACATGGGGAGTTCACTATAATTCCATACATGCATTCTATGTACTTTGAACAAGTTCACTCCTCCATTATATTCCTTCTTTCCTCTTGCCTCCCCCTGCTTTTTCAAACAGTGTTCGATAGGTTTCATTATGCTGTCTTCATATGTATATATGCAGCGCACTTCCATCCTCCTCACCCCTTGGTATCCTTTCCTTTCCCCTTCCCACTAACCCCCCACATCGCAGTCCCCCACTTACATTCATGTCCCATTATTATTATTATCATCATCATTAGCCTCATTTTAGATCTAGGTTCCACAAATGGGTGAGAACATGCAATATTTGGACTTTGGAGCTTGACTTATCTCACTCAACATATCACATGCATTTTTTTCAGGAATTTAAGATGAGGTCAGGCTTTAGAGAGCTCAGACATGGCTTCAGAGATCTAGCAACACCTAACAAACCGTGACTCCTGTGCTTTATAGTTCTGACTGTTTGGGTTTCTTCCAGTCCTAAAGGCAGTGATCCAAATGTCTCTTTGGCTTTTTAAGTCATCCTGATTTCCAAAAGCCAAAGCACTGCATCACTTTTCATGCCTAGAACCTGAAATTACCTTTATCAGATTCTTTCTTTTTTAATTTGAACTCCTGGCAAACAACACAATTTCATCCTCCTTCAAATCAATGTGAAAGAGCAAGGTCATGACAGAAGATGGTGGAGGAGTGATCACCTTTGAACTGTGACTGCCTTCATCTGTAGGATTAGCAGACAGTGGCTGCAAAGGACCCTAAAGAAAATAACCCCAAGCCTTTAGCTCCAAAGCTAATCATCTCTGCAGTACCAAAGTTGGTGTGAGGAGGTCAGTAGGGACCTTTCTTCTCTTAGAGTCTTAAGCGTGTTTCCTAAACTTCTCCATGTTTAAACCTTTCTGGCTGCAGGAAGTGACCTCAGGTGACTGTCACAAACTTCCTCACTTTTTGTAGTAACTGGCTTCCCTGGCCTCAGGTGATTGGGCCAGGCCCTTTGTGTTAGACAATAGGGGAGCCATCTACTCCTAATATGTATTGGTGTGGAACCCATCAGGATTGCTATAGCATGATCCTCTATTCAGTAAGAATACTCCAGCATGGATAGCAATGAACCAACTCAATGAAATCGTCACTTTGGAAAGAATAAATATACACAAGGGACTGGGTTTGCTTGAATTCAAGCTGCGTCCTGAATTATAATGAGTCAAGTTCTGGTCCCCTGTGAGCCCTGGACCTAGAGGGCACGTAGAGTTTGGATGACGACATCCATGTTTCCAGTCTGTGTAAGTTTCCTATTGCTGCTATCACAAATTACCATGAACTTTGTGGCTTAAAGCACGAATTTATTCTCTCACACTTCTGGAGGTCAGAAATGTAAAATCAACGTGTCCATGGGATTGCTTTCTTTTCGGAGAGTTCTGAGGAGGATCTGTTCCGCTAGCTATTTCAGCTTCTGTAGGATACCTTCATCCCTGACACTTGCGTTACCAATCTGCTGAGCGTTCTTTTGCTTTGTTCAGATGGAAATTGCAAATATGCAAGGTGTATATTGCTCTGAGTGTCCACAACTCCTATTGAGGATATCAGGATCACTAGCATTTAGTGTTATAGCTCTGGGCTCTCAGTGCCACTGGCCCACACCCAGCAGCTAGTGTTACAGCTGTAAGCATAGGGTTTTGGGGACCCTCAGCTCTTAGTGTTACAGCCCCTCAGCTGTCAGAGCTAATAATTCTTTCTGGAACTGTTCCAGCAGTTAGATCCTGTAGGTCTTCTACAGTCTTGGCTCTTTGCAGCCCCTCACCTTCTATAGCTTCTGTTCTCTGCTATCTCTTGCCTTCTCAGAACATCCACAATCCTTCATAGTGTTAGCTCTCTGAAGTTCTTCATTGCCTTAGCTCTCCAGTCCCTGCTCCTGGTTTCTCACTGAAGCCCTTTAGCCACCATGTAGTTGTTGCGGGGTGTGCCTGGGAATTGTCAGCTTAAACGAGCTCAGCCCATTGTACCTGTGATAATGACCACAAGTAGGCAGTAAAATACTTGGATGGGATTTTATTGGGGCTTGAGCACCAGGAGTTGGTGCACTGGAGGGAGGTCTCCTGGACTACTGTGAGAAGAGTGAGAGAAGGGCTGGCTATACAGCCAGTTGTGTATACACTCAGCCTCCTGTCTGCTAACTACAATTTTTTTTTTGCATAGTCACACAGTCTGGACAGGTATACTAGGATTGCCTGCCCCAACTGTCATGGGAATGCTCCTTCCCAATTAGATTGAGGACAGCTGTGGGGAGGTCCAGAGTGACTGTGACAGGGTCATCAGGACCCATTATAAGTGGGGTCATCTAAGGATCATCTGAAGCTGTCATGACTGAAGCAAAATCTTCTTGAGGCATTGCAAGGTGTCTTGAGCAATGGTAAGCACGCTCCTAAAGCAGAAGCCTCATCTTTAGCAACAGCCATGACAGCTGTGGTGGTTCTCATGACAGGAACAAAGTCTCTTCAGAACATCCACAGCTGGTTTAGAATCTTCTACAGACATCAGAGGTTGGATTGGAGTTTCTCTGAGCAGCCAGTAAATTTTTAAGGCAGCTGATGCTGTCATGATGACAGCACCAGGAATCGCTGAAGAAGCACCTGCTTGATTGACAGCTTCTGTGGCTCGGTGAAAAGAAAAGGGCTGAAATCATGGGTTGCAGCTGCTGCTGCTGGATCTTCAGGAGGGGCTGCAATATTGTTCACAGCCCTATTTGGCTTGGGAACTGCAAAGGCAACAGTAGCAGTTCCAATCTGGCCTCCATTTCTGCCTGACCTGGGGAAATTGCCCAGTTATGCTTTTTGGCAGCTGACGCTGAAGGCAGGGTGGGGGAAGGGTCCAACAGTTGTCAGTCAAACAGTGAACTGCTCATACCTGACAGCTTCAGTTATTTAAAAAGGAAAAATCATTAAAGTGGGCTTACAACAAAGGTCTAACAGGAAATTAACATTCTTTTCCAATAAACTTTATCTAACAACACTTAACCCCTAGCCAAATACCCCCAGGGAGGGTGGTCCTCTCATCTGTTTCACGTATATCACCCCAACCTCTTGCTTCCATCATCACACTGTGGTTTCTTTTCTTACGTTTCCTACTACTGTGTTTTTGACCCTGCCTCCCTCTTTAAAAAAAATCTGTTATGTTGAGTTCATCTGGAGAACACAGGATATTCTTCCCATTTCAAGATCCTTAATCTCATCTGCAAAATCTCTTTTAAACAATGTTTTGGGGATTAGGACAGGGGACATGGATGTCTTTGTGTGAGGGCATTAATTAAGTTGATCACACCTGATTTGCTATGAATTCTTACAAGTTCACCTTTCTGATGGTAATTATCTATCTAATTCTACACTGTTTGTACTTCGATGTCTGACTTGCCCACATCTGCTGTAAGGGATAGTCTTAATGTTATATCAATAGACCCCTTTTTTGGGCAATAGATGGTGAATGGCAGATCTGATTTCTCATTAATGACCTTTTGGTTTTCCATCTGTGTCAGTGATCTTATTGATTCACCAGTTGTCAATAGGTTTTTAAAGAATTCAAATTTAACAGCACAAGGACTGAGCCCTTGATATTCTAGAACTGGGATTGGGGCTGCCATGGGAGCTGTGGACAGTGTGTATAAGAAAAGGAAGATGACTAATCAAGAAAATTAGGTAGAGATAGAATCAGGGAAGTCCTGTGTCCTTTGCAAGATGAAGGTTCAGCCCTGTGGGACCTGGCTGTGTTCATACTCTGTTTAATCTAAGATTTCTCTGTGTGAAATAAGTCTCATCTCTGTTTTTGAGTCAAAGTGAGATTTTGTTCTTTGCAACAAACCCCAGAACCAAATAGAATATCCTTCTTAACTTGATCCCTTAAAACATTGACCTAACCAATGCTTTGAAGCAAAGAAACTGTTTTCAGCAGGAATCTTCAAAAATGTCTGAGGAGCAATGAAGAGGAGTAGGAGATTTCCTTTGCAGTGTTCTGATATTGGGGTACTTTAGTTCCTTTGCCCCAGTGGTCCTCATTTTCCAAGCTGTAGCTATTGAAGACCCGAAACTGCTGAAAATAGTTGTAATGATGTATCAATTAGGGAATAATGCTAAGAAGAAAATGTCTGTATATCTTCATTATACTTCTCCAATACCTTATATAGGACCAGGGGTTACTTAACAATTTTCTCAGAGTTGAGTCACTGACAACAAATCTGATTTCATATTCCTACCCTCATCATATTACTTTAGTCCATATGGGTCTTCTACCTCAGTTTCCTTGTGCTGAACTCTGTTCCATTGTCCTTAACTGTCCTGCTCAGCCCTGGGAGTGAAGCCAGGGCAGTGATTTCACAGGCCAGTGAAATCAGTGACACTGATTGGGGCTGCCATGACTGAACCATCTTTCAGAACAATATTACTGAAGAACCTTCTGCTCTCTGGATCCTGATGCCATAGACCACCACCAGGTATTGGCATCTGCTCCAGCCAGGCCTGGATCTGCCATGGCCCTGAATATTATGACCTGTATCTCCCAGTGTCCTAGCAGGTTCCTCATGGTCATGCCCGTATTCTGCCAGGTAGCGGTTCCTCTTGCTCTCCACTAATAGGTGTGAGAACCCCTCTGCCTCATTCCTTTGCCACTCTGTACATTTCTGAGGTAGCATATTTCAGTAAGCACCTATGAATACCAGCTCTATGGACAAATGAATTGATTTTGTTCAGGAGCATGCATTTTGTGCAACAAAGCATTAATGAGGTCTCTGCTGCCTCCAGTGCTTTTAGTTGTCAGAGAAAAATTGAAGAAGACCCAAAACTGCTGAGGAACCAGCTGGTGATTCAATTTGCTCTAATTTTTCCACCTCTGGGGAAATTGCCAAATTAGTGAGAAGCTAGACCTCTCCACCACCCTCTACTGCAACACGTGAGCAGTTGCCCTAAGAACTCAGGACACAGCCATGTGTACTCTGGTTGGGGCTACCTTGGTCTCTTGGGACATTTGTACCCTTTCTGCCTACTGCTGGGCCACAAGGGTCCAGGACCCATGGTGGGGAATATGGAGGCTGGTCTTCAGTGTATTCTACTTCTCACCCACTTGTAGCTATTTCTATTGTAGAGTAGATGTTGCTTTTTCTTGACTCCTGGGATGCCAGACAAGACTTAGGTGTATGGATGACACCCTAAGGTGATAAACCCTGAATACAGCTCCAAGACCCTTGTAGTGGCGCAGCAGCCTGGTAGGTCTGGTCCCAACTCCAGCCTTTGTGGTGTGGAGACTGGGCAAGCTCCTTCTCTCGGAGCCTCTGCTGGCTCTGCTCAGCCCCGAGGGCTCTCAGAGTGCTTGCCTCTCTCCAGTTCTATTAATCTTTATTTTATTTGTTTTCCAGAGAATCACGTAGCCTTCAGCACTAAATAGTCTTGCAACATTTATGGATTTTGCTACCGGTCATTCTGATGATGAAAATGCTTTAGAAAGAAGCCGTGTCTTTTCCTTCTGATGTGAGGAATGTTAGCAAAGTGATTCTTTTTTTTTTTTTTTTTGAGCTAAACTTTTCACTTTTTATTTTTTTGTTTTCTTTTTTTTAGATTGTTGAATTTTTTTTTATTCATATGTGCATACAATGTTGGGTCATTTCTCCCCCATTCCCCCACCCCCTCCCTTACCCTCCTGCCCCCTCTCTCTCCCCCCAACCCCCTTGATATCGGCAGAAACTATTTTGCCCTTATCTCTAATTTTGTTGTAGAGAGAGTATAAGCAATAATAGGGAGGAACAAGGGTTTTTGCTAGTTGAGATAAGGATAGCTATACAGGGAGTTGACTCGCATTGATTTCCTGTGCATGTGTGTAACCTTCTAGGTATTCTTAAACATCATGACACTGAGACTTCTCACAGTCTTCTTCAGCATACTGCTTCCTCAGGTTTGGGAAGAACTTTTTCTTCCCTTTGTCTATCTTTCTGTCTTCTAGTCCAGTTGTCCCTCAGTGTCCATGTGGATTAGCTCCATTGTTCCCAGAGAGTACCAAAATATAAGAAGCTCTAATGGCATAGTATTTGCATACCCTCCTCTGTACTTTATTCTGTCTATCTATCTATCATCTATCTATCTATCTATCTATTTTGGGAATAGGGTCTCATTATGTAGCCCAGGCTTGCCTTGAACTTGTAGCCCTCCTGCCTCAAACTTCCATTACAGGTGTGAACCACCACGTCCAGGTATCTTGTGTATACTTTAAATCACCTCTAGATTACTTATAACACTGAATACGCTGTAAATGCTGCATTAGCAATTGTAATAATATATGACTCAAGCAATGATGATAAGAAAAATGTCTTATCTGAACTGTATGTGTTCAGTACAGATCCATTTTTTTCTGAATATTTTCAATGCACCATTGGTTAAATCCACAGATGCAGACTCAGAGGATATGGAGGTCTGACTGTATTCCCTGTGCCTCCCACATGGCAGCAGTGCCAAATGCATCAGAGGGTTGGTATTTCATGCTTGTCCATCAGCTTGGCCACGTGGACTACATGTGATATCGTGGGACATCTGATTCATCAGGACATCTTCATGAAGTTCCTGAACTCCTGAGCTCTGAGGGATTAGGCTTAAGCACACTGCCAATTCCAGCAGCTTCTCCCACCGTTAACCACTTCTGATTTCCCCAAGCAAAAATTCTGTACTGCTATAGGGGTCTCCCAAATCATTAATATATTAATTTAGTGCTTTCCTAACTGAAGTTAACAAATTTTTTTGATGTGAAGGATATTATCAGATATTCCGAGATGTGAAATTTTCTTCTACTAAAATATAACTTTTTCTTAAGCGTAAATGAAAGTTAGTCATGTTTCTTTACTCCAGAATCCCAGAACTTTTAACACATTAGCATGTCCCAGGACTTTTCTGAGATGAGAATTTAGTAGGAAGCATTTTCCAAGTTTATTTAGTCTTGGAACATTTTGGTGTTCGAGACTAGATTAACATCTTCCTCAAATAGTGTTCAGTGGAACACATTTAGGAAAATGCTTTTCTATTATAAGATTTATCACACTGTGTTGTAATGATTTATTCACATGTCTGCCTCCTTACCAGGCTGTGATTTCCTAAAGGGCAAGAAATGTATCTTATTCATCTCTTCCTCTCCAGCACTTGGCACAATGCTTCCTAGGGTAGGTCCTTCTATAGCTCTTGCCAAGGTCACTAACAGTGTCCATGTCTGTTTTCATCTTATGCAAATTATGGTTAACATTTTACTCATGTTGGCTCTCCTTCCTCCTTCAAACACCTCTTCTCTCTTGGCTCCTGTGACATCACACACCCTCTTTGTATCCTGCCTATTGAATCTTTCTCCCTGATCTGTTACCTAGACATGCAAATACCCAGATGCTGTTGGTGGACAGTTCCTATGCCTCTCATCTCCTGGTGATCTCAAACAGATCCATGGCATGAAACACTTCCTGTGAATGGATGATTATCACACTTAAGTTTCTGGTTTTTCTCTTGAGCCCCAGGCTCATCTTGAACTGCCTGTTCTCTTAGATATTAATGTTTAATGAATCTACAACAAAAGTTTTGTTTTTACCCAGCAAACATGTTTCTCTTCCAGTCTTTTCTATGTTAGCAAATTACATCCACCAGCTGCTCATATCCAAACTCTAAAACTCATCCCATTTCTCTATGTTCCCTGCCAATCCATCGGCCTATCATACTCAGACTATGTCTGTGTTAAGTATATTCTGCAGAGTATACTTTCCCTACCAGGTTGATAGTGAGTTTGCTTTGGACACTAGGGTGTTAGCAAGTGTGTCCAAGAGATGAGATCCTAAATATTTTTGAAAAGCATATTTTAGTACTTGTATCCTGTGTCAGTTTTCAATACATTACCTCTTAGCTCTGAACATGCCCTTTGTTGCTTCACCTATGGAAATGGCTATGGGCCTTTCATGTCTTTTCCTATTGCCAACAGGCATGATGTTCAGCTCTGTCAGTAGAGGGTGTTGGTTGTACCTGGCACCTTGTCTACCAGTTTGTCGGCCCTGCTCCTGGGAGGGTGCTCCTGGTACTGATTCCTGTGGAGTTCTGACTTAGGAACACAAATGACTTCTCTGCCACCATATTCCTCATGAACTACTCCAATACTTCCCTTCTTGCTACTCTGCAATAAATTCTGGTCTCAACTAATTATGATGCTTTAGTTATCATACATAAGGTTTTAGTATATTCTAGGTTCTGTTTCAGACCAATTTATCCTTTCTAGCACATCGATCCATCTATTTGATTTTTAGGCCCTTAATACAATGTCTGAATTATGATATCTTTATAAAATACCCTCCTATATATTAGTGCACCCCCACTCTCTTTGACACATTTTCTTTTCAGTCATTCTGCCCTGTTCACTTCTTCAGATAAATTTTAGAATCATTTCTCAGGTTATACCCTAAGCTCCCATACTACACATTCATTTGGAAAATTTAACACCTTTACTCTATTGAGTTTTTCACTGTAAGAGATTGACACATCTATATTTAATTATCTGCTTTTATGTTCTCAATAGAACAATCTGATTTTCATTATATAGGTCTTGAATTTTCTTTTAAGATTATTGAAGGGTTTTTTTTGTCTTTTGCTGCTGTTGTGCATGAGATTCTTTACTTTTTATTATATCCTTTAAATGATTACTATTATTTTGAACAGTTATTGATTTTTGTATGTTTATTCTCTAGCAAAGCATTTCATTGGATTCTTATTAATTCTAGGTGCTTTCTTGAGTTTCTTGAGTGTGAAATCATATTGATTATAAGTAACGATTGTCTTTCTCTTCCTTTCCTGTAATTATACCTCTTTCTTTTCTCTTTTTTTTTTGGTGTTACTAGAGTTTGAATTTAGGGTCTTACACTTTCTAGGCAGGCGCTCTACCATTTGAGCCATGCCCTCAGTCCTTTTTTATGCTTTGTATCCATTATGCCAACCAGAGCACTGTTAAACTAAACTAGCATTCTGAAAGATTTTCACATTTCCTATGCAGAAAATGAACATTGACCCTTTTCTCACTCTATATACAAAAATTAGCTCAAAGTAAATCATTGATTGAACTGAAACTAAAACTATAAAATGGTTAGAAAAAAGCATAACAGAAAAAAAAAAAAAGTCTGTGTTCTTGGTTTAGGCAATAATTTCCTAGCTAGGACACAAAAAAGCATGGATGATAAAAGAAAGAAATGATAAATTTGACTTTATCAAAAAAAGCCTTTTACTTTTTGAAAGCACTCTTGAAAAATGAAGAGACAGAGGATAGAGCAAGATGGTGGATGAGAAGCATCTCCATGAATTAGAAGGATCAGGTAACAAAGGAGAGACTATATTCTGAATAGAGAAAGAGGAAGAGGGCTGTGAATCACAAAAGAGGTAGAAGTCAGATGACAAGCATGGATAAACAGAAAGACAAAAAAGAGAAGCAGAAAACAGTCCCAGGCTCCATATGTAGCTCCCTGGAGAGGTGGGGGAAGCAATCACAGGGTGAACAAGATGGCTTTGGCAACAGACTGGCAATTCTAGTTTCAGGATAACCCTGGGATTTGGGAGGTTAGCTTTGATGAAGAAAGATGTTTTGTTGCTCTCTTTATCTCAGAGATCTATAGCAGGGCACAGTCTTGAGAGGGAGGCTTTTTTCAATTGACGTACTCTGGGAACTTGAAAATAAAGAAAAATCAAAGTGCAGGGAATCTTGGTACACCCTGCCATATTGTTTGGGTGGGAGATGATCACAAGAAGTGGTCATGGAGAAGATCTGATGTGGTTCCACTGGGAAGTTTAAACATCAGGGTGCTTGGGATGTGAAAAGCACAGTGGTCAGAGCCCCCCACTATTCCTGACAAGGAGTGGTCTCATTGTCTGAGGGTCACAGCAGAAATAGTACTCAGCAGAAATGGTACTGAGCCCATGGTTGGGTAGTACTTGGCCTCTAGCACCTTGTATCCTGGCTAGAGTGTTGGCTTCCAGGTGGGTCTGAGAGCCCTGAACCAAGGTCCCCATGAATCACATGACTTCCACATTCTTCCCCACACCACAGAAAGGTGAACTGCTGAGCAGGGTCTAAAAACATTGATATCTGCCCCTGAGAAATATATTCCAGACATGGTTTGCTGCCAGGTGGAACTGGGAACACCAAGCTTGGGCTCTCTGAACTATGTGATTTCCACAGTATCGTCCTCTCTCCCCATCCCTGCAGGAAGGTAAACTGCTGGGCAGCATCTGAAAGCACTGAGACCAGCAGGAAGTGTGCCTCAGTCCCTCAGTTGCAGAACTAGTGCTGTTTTTGCTCCCCACTCTCCAATGCATTGAGAGGACAACCCTAGGCTTGTAGGGTATCCTAAGGGATACTTGCTGCCCTTGAGGACACAAACTGGGGGGCTTATGGAGCAAGTAGGGATCTGCCAAGACCACAACTTCTAATCCTTATGGTCAGCAGCAGCTCCCAGTCCACAAGGAGAGCTTCTATAGTAAAAGCAATCTAGAAGAACACAACTTACCCTTTTACAATGGACTCCAGCTAGTTGTCCTTGATCTGAGCAGTGCTAGGGATCAGACCCAGTATCCTGAGCACAGGAGTGAATGTTTGGCTATGGAGTTAAGTCCAGTGGTAAGAAACAGCACCTCAACCCTGCCACTACAGACTTGCCTGAACACTGAAAATACTCCAATAGAAAGAGTACAGGTGATCAAAACTCCAACCAATTTGTGCCTCAGATGCACAAATTCTAATTCAGATCACAAGATATGTAAAAAAACAAGGAAATACGACCCTTGCAAAAGTCAACAACTCAATACCAATGGTTTCTATGATAGTGAAGTGGATGAAGTCCCAGACAAGAATTCAAAAGATTGATTATAAGAATGATCAATGAGCTGGGTACTGGTGGCTCATGCCTATAATCTTAGCTATTTGAGAGCAGACATCAGGAAGGCTGCAGTTCAAAGCTAGCCTGGGCAAATAATTTGCAAGACCCTATGTCAAAAAATATCCAACACATAAAAAGGTGTGGTGGAGTGGCTCAAGTTGTAAAGCACCTGCCTAGCAAGTATGAGGCCCTGATTTCAAACTCCAGTACCACCACCACCAAAAAAACCAAAAAACAAAAACTGAATGATTAATAAAGAGGGCACAAATAAATGCCTGAATGAAATTCAAGAGACTACAAATAAGCAGCTGAATAAATAAGGAAGACAAAATAGGATATGGGAGAGAGAGAGTTGATAAAAGACATAGAAATCCTGAAAAAAATCAAATTGAAATTCTGTAAGTTAAAAGCTCAGTAAATCAAATAAAAAAACTCAGTTGAAAACTTCTCCAGTGCACTGGATCAAATTGAAATCAGAAATCAGGACTTTACAACAAGGTAGATGTATTAGAACATTCAGATAAAGATAAAGAAAAAGAAAGAAGTATGAATGTAACATGTGAGACTTCTGGGACACCATTAGAGGACTACACATACAAATCATAGAAGAAGGAGAAGAGGAGCAAGCTAAAGACATACGAAGCATATTCAATAAAATAATAGAATACTCCTAAAACTTTAAAAAGTGATGGTCATCTAGTACAAGAGGCTTTTAGGACTCCAAACAGAAAAGACCAGAAAAGAGCCTCTCCAAGATTTATTACAGATAAAATATTAGATATACAGAACTAAAAAAGAATACTAAAAGCTTCAAGAGAGAAGTGACAAAATACTTATTAGCCAACCTATTAGAATAACAGCATATTTCTCAACAGAAACTTTATATAAGGAGGGTGGGCTGGCAGAGTGGCTCAAGCAGTAAGAGTGCCTCCCTAGCAAGCGTGAGGCCCTGAGTTTAAACCCCAGTGCCACACACACACACAAAAAGAAAACAAAAAAATTAAACAAGCAGGGCATGAATTGATGTATTCTAAATCTTGAAAGAAAATAATTGGCAGCATATATTACATATCTAGTACAGCTATTCTTCATAATTAAAGGAAAAATGAAACCTTCCATGACAAATAGGAAGTAAAGGAATTTGTGGTCACTAACCCAGCACTGCAGAAAATACTCAAAGGAATCCTACACACAAAACATGCAATTGGCAAAGTACAGGAAAGAATAAATTAATATCACTAAGTAAGTAGATGATGAAATGAGGGGTAGGGAAGAATCAAATACTATGAAACAACAAAGTGGTGGGAATTACTACATACCTTTCAATGACAACTGTGAATGTTAATGCTCACAATTATCCAATCAAAAGACACAGGCTGGAAAACTGGATTAAAAAAAAACAAGACCTAACCATTGCTGTCTATAAGAAGCATACTTCTCTAGAAAAGACAAACCCAGGCTTAACCTGAAAGGATGGAAAAAAGATTTTCCAAGGAAATTGAACCTGAAAGGCAAGCAGGACTAAGTATTCTCATATTTGACAATGCAGATTTCAAATGAAAATCAGTCAGAAGAGACAAAAGAAGGTCACTTCCTATTGATAAAAGGAATAATCCATCAAGAGCATCTAATAATTCTAAACATATAAACAATTCTGAACATTGTTGCACCTAACTTCATGGAGGAAACAGTACTGTACATAAAAGCACTGATAGATCCCAACACAATAATACTGGGTGACTTTATAAGTGGAGGACGGGAGTGAGGAGAGAGATGGTGGGGACGAATCTATTCAAGACACACTGTAAGCACACATGGAAATGTCACAATGAATCCCCCGGCCCGCTATGAATAAAATATATTGGGTGACTTTAGTACCCCACGTTCACCAATACATAGGTCATATAGTCAAAAAAAAATCAACACGGAAACTTCAAAATTAAACAACACTATAGATTAAATGGACGTAACAGACATCTACAGAATATTCTACCAAACAGTCACAGAATATACATTCTTCCCAGGAGCTCATGGAAATTTTTCCAAAATACATCATATTTTTTTAGGACATGAAGCAAGTCTTAACAAATACAAGAAAACTGGAGTAACTTCCAATATATTAGCAGACCACAATGGAATTAAACTAGAAATCAATAGCAAGAGAAAGTACAGAAAATATTAACACATGGAGACTGAATGATTCATTTTTGAATGAACAGTGGGCCATCAAAGAAATAAGGGGAAATAAAAAAATTCCTAGAAAAAAAGAAAGTGAAAACACAACTTACCAGAACCTTTGTGACATAGCAAAGGTGATGCTAACAGAATAGTTTATAGCTATGAGTGCCTACATTTAAAAAAAATCAGAGAGATCTCAAGGAAATAAACAAATGATGCACCTCACCCTCTTAGGAAAATAAGAATAAACCAAAATAAAAGCAGTAGGCAGAAAGACATAATAAAGATCAGTGGAGAAATTAGAAATAGAGACTAAAAGTACAATACAAAGAATGAATGAAACAAAAATTGTATCTTCAAAAAGATAAATAAGATTGATAAACCCTTAGCTAAACTAAACAAAATAAAGAGGGAGAAGATACTAATTGACAAAATCAGAGATTATAAAGGGATATATTACAGCAGATACTAATGAAATCCAGAGTGGCATTAGGGAATACCTTGAAAACTTATGTCCTAATAAACTGGAAAATCTACAAGAAATGGATAAACTTCTAGATGCATGTGACCTATCAAAACTGAACTAAGAGGATATAAATCACCCAAACAGATCCATAACAAGCAATAAAATTGAATCAGTAATAGTATCCCAACAAAGAAAAGTCCAGGACCAAATGGATTCACTGCTGAATTCTACCAGACCTTTAAAGAAGAACTAACACTAATGCTACTCAAACTATTCCATAACACAGAAAGGAAAGGAATGCTACCAAAATCATTTATGAAGCCAATATTACCCTGATTCCAAAAATGGATAAGGACACAACAAAAAAAGAAAATTGTAGACCTTGGTGAATATAGATGCAAAAATTCAAATGCAAATCAATAAAGGTGCTACAACACATAAATAGAATGAAAGACAAAAATCACATAAACATCTCAATTCATACATTTTCCATGATAAAACCCTGAAGAGGTCTGGTGGAGTGGCTCAAGTGATAAAGCACCTGCCTAGCATGCATGAGGCCCTGACTTCACACCCTAGTACCACCAAAAAAAAGTGATAAAACCCTGAAGAAACTAGGAATAGAAGGAATGTACCTCAACATAATAAAGGTTATGTTTATGATTAACATATAGGTAACATCATTCTAAATTGGGGAAGAATTGAAACCATTTATTCTAAAGTTAGGAAGGAGACAAGGGTGTCCACTCTTACTCTATGTAGTGCTTAAATTCCTAGACAGAGCAATAGGGCAAGAGAAAGAAATAAAAGGAATACAAACAGGAAAAGGCAGAAGACAGTTTTTCCTTAATCACAGATGATATGGTTCTATACTTGAAGGACCCTAAAGATTCCACCAAAAAACTCTTAGAACTGATAGAAAATTTCAGCAAAATAGCAGGATACAAAATCGACATACAAAGCTCAGTAGCTTTTCTATATACTAATAATCAACAGGCTGAGAAAGAAATCCAGAATATAATTCCATTCACAATAGACTGAAAAAAATACCTAGGAATAAACATAACCAAGGAGGTAAAAGGCCTCTACAATGAAAAGTGTAAAATTTTGAAGAAAGAAATCAAAGAGGACACTAGAAGATGGAAAGATTGCCCATGTTCATGGATTCGCAAAATTAGTACTGTGAAAATGTCTACACTACTGAAAGCAATCTATAGATTCAAGTTAGTCCTAAAATTCATATGGAAGCCTAAAAGACCCTGAATAGACAAAGCGACACCAAGTAAGAAGAGCAATATTAGAGGTATCACAATACCTCACTTCAAATTATACTATAGAGTCATAGTAACAAAAACGTGTGGTATTGGCAAAAAAACAGACATGTAGACCAATGGAATAGAATAGAAGATCCAGAAAAAGCCCTGCACAGCTACATCATCTGATTTTTGTCAAAGGTGCCAAAAACATACATTAGAGAAAAGAGTCTTTTCAACAAATGGTGTTGGGAAGACTGGCTATCCATGTGTAGCAGACTAAAGCTAGAATCCTATCTTTCACCTTACATAAAACTCAATTCAAAATGGATGAAAGATCTTAATGTAAGACTTGAAAATTGGAAACTACTGCAGGAAAACACGAATGGGCAACAACTTTCTGAATAGGACTCTAATTGCTCAGGAAATAAGAGCAAGAATTGTCAAAAGGGATTACATCAAATTAAAAGGCTTTGCATAGGAAAGGAAACAATTACCAGAAACATGAGATGGCCTATAAGCTGGGAGAAAATCTTTACCAGCTATTTATCAGATAAAGAATTAATACCCAGAATATATTAAGAGCTCACAAATTAAAAACCAAAGACAAAACAATCCAATTAATAAATGGGCAAATGAATTGAACAGACAATTCTCAAAAGAAGTACAAATGGCTAATAAACACATGAAGAAATGCTCAACATTCTTACCTATAAATGAAATATAAATTGAAATTCCACCTCACTCAGTCAGGATGGTAACCATTAAGAAAACAAACATCAACAAATGCTGGTGAGGATGTGTTTACACTGTTAGTAGAAATTTAAGATAGTATGGCCACTATAGTAACCAGTATGGCGTTTCCTCAAAAAACTACAAATTAGAACCACCATATTTTCCTAATATACCACTCCCAGCCATATATATAAAGGAATGTAAGTCAGTATACGATGGAGACACCTGCACGCCCATGTTTATAGCAGCACTATTCACAATAGCCAAACTATGGAAATAGCCTAGATGTCCTTCACCTGATGAATGGATAAAGAAAATGTAGTATAGACACACAATGGGGTAGTATTCAACCATAAAGAAGAATGAAATTATGTCATTTGCAGGAAAACAGATGGAACTGGAGAACACAATGTTAAGCCAAATAACCAGACTGAGAAAGACAAATATCACAAGTTCACACTCATATGTGGCATCTTGACCTACAATAATGAATGACAGGAAAGCAAAATGGGAACTATTGGTGGGGAGGCAAACTATTGGTGAGGGGGAGGTTGAAAGGAGATGGTAATGGGAAAGGTGAATGGTGAATGAAGCATTCCATATGCATGTGTGAAAACAGTGTAATGAATCCCATAAAATGTCTGAAGAGGAGGCTGGGAGGAGTGAGAAGGAGCAATGGGGGGTGGTCCTGATCACAGTGCACTGTATGCATTTATGGAAATATGATGGATCCCTTTGCGTTTTTTTTTTTTTTACTATATTATTGTTGTCCTGGAGGTACATCAGATGAAACCCCTCTGTATGATTAGTGTACACTAATACAAAAAGAACACGGACAGACAGGCCACAGATTGGAAGGAAATATTTTCAAAACAGAAATCTGACCGAAACTTGTATTCAGACTGTGTAAAGAATCCTTACAACTCAATACTAAGAAGATAGCTAAATAAATAAAGAGGTGAACAATTTGATCAGCTGTTTCACCAAATAAGATACATTGGTAGCAAGTAGACATAAAAAAGATGCTCAATATCATAAACCTATAATACCACTGTACATCTACTTGGCAGCTAAAATCAAAATCCGGGTACTACCAAGTGCTGGGGAGGAGGCAGGATGACTGCGACTCTCATACAATGTGGTGGGAATGCAATTAGTATTGCCACTTTGGGAGAAAAGGTGGTCTCTTAAAAGTTAACATTTTTTTAATACGACTCAGCATTCCTACTCTTAGATCGTTGCCCAAAACTAAAATAAGAATACGTGTTTACACAAAAACCTTTACACAAATGTTTATTTGTAATAATCCCAAACTAAAAATAATCCAAATGTCCAACAATCACTGGATAAACAAATTTTGATGCAACCATAAAATGGAATCCTACTCATACAATAACATAGAGGAAACTCAAAAACAGTATGCTAAGTAAAAGAAACAAAACACAAATGATTTCATTTTTCCACCATATGATTTTATTTCTATGATGGTCTGGATGAGGAGAATTATAGGAACGGAAACTGGGTCAATAGTTTCAGGAGCCGAGATGGGAGAGAGAGTTAAATACCAAGAGTATAAGGGAACTTTGTTGTGGTGCTTAATCTACATATAATTGCCAAAACTCATCAAATTGTACAATTTCGGGGGGGAAGTTTAGTGAGTGTAAATTGTATCTTAATAAACCTGACTTTAAAAAAAAGAGATGTATATACAGACAACAAATAATAGTATGGTTGGAATTAGTGGTAATTGTGGTTTTGCTCTTTGTCTTAGAAGGAATTGCATTATTTATGCATGATTTTGGCCATAGATTTGAAAAGTAAGACGTATTCTTTATCATGTTAAGGAAATAAGACTTCCATATCTAAAATTTCTTAGATGCCTGGCTGATTTAAGAAGAAAAGAAATATACTCACAGTTGTTGATAGCTCAGAGAATCACCAGAAAGTCAGGAGAAAAGGGAAGCTGGACAGCTGGCACCACAGTTGAGATCATGACGAAGTAAGGGAGAAATGGCTTCCACCATCTCTGAATGAGAGACACCAATGCCATGGAGACCAGAGCCAGGATGCAGTACTCATGCCCTATCACTGTGACCCTGGAAAGTGATGTTGCCATTACCGGAGAAACAATTCTCTGTTTGCCTGGCTTCTTTGCTCCAGCATCTGACCTTGGGCCAAATCTACCATTGCTACAAGGAAGAGTCCAGTGCCCGTAACAGTGGGAATCAGGCATTTTCTCCATTTCTACAGTGGAAGACAGCTTTTTGTCCCACCAAAACTAGAAAATAGGGAATTTCCCAAACATGGGAAAGACATTCAGATCTGGAACATCCCCCCTTAAAAAAACCGTAACTATCTACTTGTACTATGTATTCTTAGTATCTTAGAAAATATTCCCTTTAGAAATTGATGTTGATTCACCATAAAGGATTTTCCTGCTCCTATTGAGATAGTATATGGTTTCTCTTATTTGACCCATTGATATATTCCATAAACAGATTTCCTAATATTAAAACAGCTCTGCATTCTTTGGTACCCCCTACTTGGCTGTGGTAAATTATTCTTTTAATATACTGTTGTATTCAATTTACCAGCATTTTGTCTAGGATTTTCACATTTATATTCATGAATGAAATGGGTCTAGTTTTATTTTATGCGGTGTCTTTGTCACCCTTAATGACATTCTGGACTCTTCCTCCCAGGGATTTCATGCCCTCTGGTCTGAATTTGATCCCTGAAATATTTTTCATAAACCACAGGCTTTACCACAGCCCACACAGCTCATTGAATGCTAAGAAATTATGGCGGTAGACACAGATATGATGTGAAATCTGAGATGCCTGAGGCATCCCTTAAATTACTCTGGGATGTTAACTCAGGGCCAACCATGTGCCAGTTGCTTCTTAAATAAGCTTCTTCTTTGTGGGGAGATTCAGATGAGCCCCGAGAATCATCTGGAAGTAGAGAAAGAGAAGTGAAAGGGTGTTTTATGACAGAAAAACCAAAGCCCAGAGAAGGCACGAGAGCTACAGACAGTCTATAACCCAGTTTTCTCTGACTCCCTGCTCCTTCCTCTTTCAAAGGCTTTACTTCTTCCTAGACAGAGCAACAAATCCAGGTTCAGACCCTCTGCAAAAGCAGGCAAGCTACAAGTTTTTATAAAGCTTGTATTGGTATGCTAGAAAGTTAGGCCCCAGGCCTCCTTCTTGACCTGGGGTTCCAGGAAATTATACATACCCTTGCCAGTCTGCCCACCCTGTGTTGGCCCAAAGAGCATCAGATATAACTCAAAGGTCAATCCAAGGGTGCTGGAGTCAAGCTTGCTAGATTCAGACTCCTTGAGACTACCAAGTGTTAGCTGAGTGGCCTCAGATTCCAAAATCCCAGTTCCTCATCTGTGAAATGGGATGATAAGGGTATCAGTCCTGGCTCAGAGCAAGTAGTTATTTGCTCTGTGCTAAGCTAGTATGTGCTAGTGAGTCTACAGAGATAATCAAGACCTTAAGTGGTATATTTTATGTAGTGCAAACTTGTGTTCCAAACACATGACTTTTGGCTCCTAGCAATGGCACTTTTAAAGTCAGTTTTCTCCTGAAGCCATGTTTAAGAGAATAGAAAAGTCTTTGGATAATGGTCAAGAAAGTGCCTCACCATCCTCTCCAGGCTCTTGATTTTCAGGGTGATGCTTCTGGTATTTTCTCACCTCTCTAGTGCTCACAGCCCAGCGGATCTCTGGCAGCTGGTGTCCAGGGCCACAGTCCCAGGCTAGCCCCCTACAGATGCCTCCCATCCATTTGTGTCCCCATTCTTTCTTTGGGTGCTATGAGTGCTCACTTAGGCCATGTTTGGGAGCTGGGTGGTGCTCCCTGGGCCTGTGGTTCTTGTCTCCTTTCACAGCTGAGGCATCTGCACACTTCCTTTCCAGTGCTGCAGCCACACCCACACCCCCAGCTCTAGCATCCATGACCTCTCCTTTGTTCCTCCCCAGGATGCGCAACAGACAAGGATGAAGACTGCCTCATGACAGAATTCTGCAGACAGCTGACTTTGTAACAGCCCGTGCCTAGAGTTTAGGGGGTCATGGGAGAGAGGGGATCCTCTGAGGGCACTGCTGAGATTTCTATGGCATGAGCAGGCCACAATGTGTTTTCACCCTGGTTGTTGCTAACTCACTAAGTGACCTTAGTGAGTCTGTTTCCTACTCTGGGTCTCAGTTTCCCCATTTGTGCATTGAGACTCCTGTCTTCAGCATTAATCTTTCTAATCTAGTGGGCTTTAAAATGAGAGAGGAGTTATAGGTTGGATATTAAATGAGCCCCAAAGGTCCTTGTGTTAAAGGCTTGGTCCCTAGGGTGATATTATTGGAAGATTGTGGAATTTTTAAAAAGGTGAGGCCCAGTGGGAGATCAGTAGTCATTGGGGGTGTGCTCTTGAAGGGTTTCCTGGAACCCCAGCTCCTTCCTCTTCATCTCTTCTGATTCTCAGCCATGAGGTGAGCAGTGCTCCCACCATGATGTGCTGCTTCACTACAGGCCCAAAGTGACAGTGTCAATCAATCATGGGTTGAAGCCTCCAAACTATGACTCACAATAGCCTTTTTCTCTTTGCAAGTCGATTATCCCAGGTATTTCATTCTTGTGATGGAACACTGACTAACAGAAGGGTAAAGACACAGATCTTTGAAAAGTGTTAAGTTATCATGCATGGAGCCCTCTTAATGGCTGAGGTTTAGTTCCAGTGACATCCAAAATGAGACATCATTTGGTTACAGGAAGAGAAAGAGTCTGAACCTCACTTAAGTGAGGGACCCAGGGGAACTTCCAGGCATCCAGTGCAGGAATTATACCTGAGCTTCACAGAGACTGAGTCACCAGGTGACTCTTTTCTGTCTTTGTTGGGGTCATGTGCCTCTCTCTACTACATACTCCTCTCTGTTCACCAAGAGAAAAGAGAAGTTCCTTCTCAAAGCTGGCAGCTCAACTCCCCAAATCAACTACCTTGTGGCTACTGCAGTGTTAGCCCAGCCCTGGCTTCTTCTCCTCTGACACCATGCAACTGCCTGTCCCTGTGGCCTCAGATCCAGCTTGGGAGAGGTGTCCACTCTTTGTCCACTTGGGTGTGTGCTGAGTAGGGCCCCAGGTTTCCTAGACATGGCTTCAGTGTGGTGGTGGGAGGTTCTCTGAGAGGTAGAGCTGGCCACCCC